>NC_140587.1:313441660-314066660 GCF_964204655.1 Triturus cristatus | reverse complement strand
ACACCTCCAGGATGTACACAGAAGGACACATGGTCATCTTTTTGGAGGTAACTCTTCAGAAAGACGAGCCAGTACATCCACAGCAGCTCAGCCTGGACCATCACCTGCAGGGCTTACTCCTTCTTCTGCAGGTCAGGTGAGCCCTTCATCTGTGGGGGGAGAATCTCCTTTTGCTGGCCCTCTGGAAATGAACCCTCGATTTCGGAAGGTTGATATTCATTGCACATTTTGTAAAGATCTAATTTGCCATAGGGAGACCAGTGTTTCCCTAGTGAACAACAAAATAGATCAGCACATTTGTCGCTTTGAATAATTTTCCCATGCTTCCTTTCCTCTGTCCCTGCATGAACACAACGGTTCTTTTAAGAGCCAACCTTATCTTTCATCTTTTTTTTACATATGTTTTTAAAAACTTTTTTTTATTTTTTTTTACCGTACGCGTACGGTGCGCGTACTTTTTTTTTATTTTTTAAAAAAAACACTAAAAATCATTTATCACACTACATTGTCCTTGAGAGACTACAATTATTATTATTGACTTACCATACTCACTGAAAAAATATTTATTCATTTCTTTTTTTAAGAAATAGTTTTAAAAATGTTTGTAGTTTTCGAAAATTTTCTATATCTATCTGGAAAAAAAGAAAAAAGTATTAATATTTTTTAAACATTTTATAATACAGTACACATATTTACATTTTTTACCAAAAAATCTTTTTGCCTTATTTTTGCTGTTTTCAGAATATATTGCATTTCACTATAAATTGTGAAAGCAATTGCATTCATCATTTTACAGCGGGCAAAAAAAAATACCAATCACAAAGATTGTATTAAAAAAGCCCTGATTCTTTTTTTAATTAAACTTAACATTATAGAAATGCATAATATTGTAAAAAAATATCATCTAATACCAATACTTATTTCTTTAAAATACCGTCTGATATGTTTGTTTCAGAACTATAATCACAATATTATATCTCAAATAACTCCAAAATACATCTGATTTCATTTCCTTTAGGCCAAATAGTAATTTTATTTTTTTTTTTGGAATAAATTTCCAACGGAAATCCAATAAAATTCTAAAGTTTAATTTGTCCAGATCTCACCGATTCTCTGTAACATTTTGGTTCACGAAAATTTTTTGAATAATTTATTTAGTCCACAATAGAATTGGTTACTTTTCCACATGGCCAAATAGTAATTTTTTAAATCATTTTTGAAAAAATTTCCAATGGCAGTCCAATAACATTCCAAAATTTAAAATGTGCAGAAGTTACCGATAATCTCTAAATTATTGGTTTTTCAAAATTGCATTAAAAATTAAAAAAGTCCACATTACAATTGGTTATCTTTCCATTAGGCCAAATGATAATTTTAAAAATCTTTTTTTTACAAAATTGCAATGGTAATCCAGTAAAATGGTAAAATTATTTTGTCCAGATCTTGCCAAGTCTCTCTAAAATTTAGGTTTCAGGAAGATTAGATAGGAATTTGCTAAATCAAAAGGCAAACGTTGTTTGAAAATCAATTGGGAATCATTACACAGTGTCCAGCCTTTTTCACATTTTAGATAAACTGTGTAATGTCCAGAAGTAACAGTAGGTCCATCATGGAAAATTATTGCAACAGTTACAAAAGTTTTTCCTGAAATTGATAATTGCTGTCCTGTAAACTTCTTTATTAAAGTATCCAATTTTGAACCATCAGCTCTACATCGTTGCATCATTAAAATTACATACTGTCCGTATTCCTTTAAAATTAATGTTGAAAACATGTCAGAATTACACTCACCACATTTCATGCTATGATTAGCATCTTTAACTAATTTTGCAAAAGTGACTGTTTTACTCTCTGGCAATGTCAAATAAATAAACCTTTCATTATCAACAATAGAGCCACATATATTATAACAATTATCACAACTATGTTCCCATTTATAAGAGAGACCAAAAAAAATGTCAATGGGAACTCCTTCTTCTTCCACTACCTGAAGAAAATACATCAAAAATTCATGTGCATCTTGCTGTTCATTTTGAGAAAACTGTGTTCGTCCTGAACATACATCTAAAAGTTTTCTAATGTCAGTAGCACTTTCTATTTGAGTTTTATCTTTACTCAACTTTTGAAAAAGGAGACTCAGCTCTGAACAGAATCTTTTTCCCTGATTTACTATTATCTGCTCTTGCAAACTTTCCAGATAAAATGCAACATTCAGCACTACATTTGCGTAGCAGTTGACACCAGAGCTATTTTCAAAATGACATCCTACAACCTGTTCTTCATTTTCCTTTTTCTTTTTGCTTGCAATTACATCACTCCTCTTTTTTTTCCTCTTCTCTACATCTTCACTACAGATATTCTCATTTTTTCTTTTACGAGAAACTACACGTTTCTCCAACACAGGATACTGACCTAAATGAGGAGCATAGCTTCTTCTTAATCTATTATACTCCTTTACACAATTTGTATCAGCACTAACTTTTGATTCTTCAAAGTCTATCATGAATAAACCTGATAATGTTTTGACTCGTGACAAAGCAACATATGCCATACCTTCTTTGAACACAGTTGAACCAATGTTCACAAATGCACAATCTACAGTCAATCCTTGAGACTTGTGAATAGTTACAGCATATGCTAGAGAAAACGGAAACTGCTTCCTACGTACATATAAGTCTTTCACAAGCATAAAACGAACTGTACAACGACAAATATCTTTAACTTCATCTATCTGATCAAATTTTATTTTTAAACATTCAATTCCTTCTTTTTTCTGATAATTAATAAAACCCACAACTCTTCCCATCGCTCCATTAACTAAACCTTTCTCAACATCCAAATTTCTCCTTAAAAACACTCTACAGTTCATGCAAACATATAGATTTTTTTCTAATCCAGCTGTTTTGGAGATGTTCTTCTCTAGTGAGTCCAATTTATTTTTCAGTTTGCCTGTTACTGTGACAGTAATTCTTCCATCCTCAATTTTGTCCACTGCTTCCAATTTCCTGATCTCTTCATTTTCCAATTTCAAAAGCTCCTCATTGAATATTGAGCATTCACGTAGAGTAGGCATTAAGCAGATGACACTTTTGTTTTCTGCAATGTTCTTGTATATCTTCTCTGCAACTATTTCTTCCTTTGGAAATAAATTATGTAGCAGCCGAGTCTGTAATGCTTTTTTGCCAGCTTCTGTGAGTAGTCCAATCCTGATATCTTTCAGAATACTTCCATATTCTTCATCGTTTGCTTGCCTCATATTAGTTGTAAGTTCCTTGTACTCAAAGAAGGACCAAATATTTGTATTACCGATACTTCCCAATGACTTCTTCGTGTCTTCATGTGTCACAGTATTAAACACTGGTTGTCCTTTAACTGGAGTAAGTTGCAAAAGATCTCCAAAAACTATGACGTGTTTTCCACCAAATAACACGTCATAGTCTGTCTTCAAAATTTGCTGCATTCTTAAATGCACAAAGGCAAGCATTAAGTTTGATACCATGCTCACCTCATCAATAATGACAACTTGCATCTTCTTCAATACTCGTGAAACTTCCAAGGATGCTTCTCCAGTTAGCTTGTTGAATTGTATTTTGTTCTCATGCTCCACTGGTAACATTAGCAAACGATGTAAGGTGATTCCTTTTATGTTATATGCTGCTAACCCAGTTGGAGCAGTAACCACACAAGACAAAGTAGAATCCGTTTTTTGCTTTAGGTAGCTTCTGATGACTTTAATTAGGAAACTTTTTCCAGTGCCAGCTTGTCCGCTTACATACATCCTGATTGGATGAAATGATGTGCATGAGCACTCTTTTTTTACATGTAGAAATCCGTGATCAATTTTGTTTTTGATCTCTTCATAAATTTGTTGCTGCTCTTGATTCAGTTGTCTTTCCAAATTTTCAAAGTCTATAAATTCTTCTTGCGCTTGATTCATAGCTGTTTCCACTTCATTCATGGCTATTGATGCTTCATTTTCAACGATTGGTTGTCCTAGGGGATCTTGACTGTGTGTTCCTGAACTTTGGCTGTCCTGAGAACTGTCTCTAGCTATTTCTGCTGCAATTGTAGTTTCCTGTTCAATTTCTTCATTTAACATTTGCAGATAAGTTGTGAATGTATTGCATTGTATGCTGTCTTTGCAAGCATTAAATGAATCCTCATAGCTTTGAAATTCTCCCAGTAGTTCATCCTCTGTACGCCATGGTTTAAACAACTGTAAAAGAGCCAAGTAGTAAAATTCTTTCTTGTCGGTAGTGTCGCAACTCAGCTTCCGGTGATTTATCAAACTTCCTTTGGTTTGCTTCACCAAACATCCTTCTTCACCAACAACTTTATATTTTCCATTATTAATGTCTTCTGCAGCTTTCCGTGAATAAATGTAGTTCTGCAACACTTCATAGAGACACATGTTCTCCAGATGATGACTTCTCTTGGGATAATATGTGTCCAACATGTTTGTTTTCAATATATCTGTACTTTCTGGGTCATTCTCGGCCAAATATTCTATTTCTCCAACAGATTTCAGTACCCGATTTCTCATTGCTGCAAGGCCTAAACTTGCCCAAATTATTCTTCTTGACTTCGAGTAGAGACTTGCAGAAGATAACCTATCTGAACATTCGTAGGATCCAATTTCTCGATGCGATAACATCTTCAAACTGAAACTGTACAGCTTCTTACTGACAGTCTTCTCGTGAGAAATCTCTTCCCACATTTCCTTCAATTCTGGTTTTTCTGATTTCGTAATGTAAGACGTTACATATCGTGCAACAGCAATGGAATTGTCAGCTACATACTGTATATCCATGTTAGCGTTCCACATGGATAAAATGACTGGGTTGTAGTCATTTATATTTTTTGATTCTTCTTTTCTTTTAAGGTTGTAGGTATTCTTAGGTGATTTTCTTGTGATAGTATGTCTCACAGCTGACATAAAACTGTTTACTCTTCCATTTGAAAGAACAGGTCTAGGAAATCCAAATCGACATTTAGTGTAGTATTTTTCTTTGCTCTTGTATTTCCGTCGACAGTATTTTCCACACCGATGACTTTGGAAACGTAAAACTTGCTCCTTTAACTTGTTCTCTTCTGTGCTTTTTGGTATACCACATGTTGCATATTCTTCAATGTAAGATAACACTGCTTCATCAGTATCTGTTCCAAACTTTGGGGCATCCTTGATCCACAACAGCATATGAATATGAGGAGCACCTCTTGCCTGGTACTCTTTTCTCCAAAAGAAATCCACTACTTCTCCAAGGGGTGGATTTTTTTTATTGCAGATGAAGGACATCATAGCCTCAAATCTATGATTGAAATATCTGCAAACATTAACCGGATCCAATGAGCACAGTTCTCCTGCTGTCTTGTATTCGATGTTTTTAATGTTTGAATTGGCCTCTCGTAGAAAATCCAGTAAATCATCCCAAGCGTACTCGGCACAGCTTAGGGTAAGGAACCATGTTGGTGTTCCTAAATTGCGTAACATGCATTTTAGTTCACCATGGCGTCGGTACCAATATTCATTTGTCCCACGCTGACAAGCCATCAGATTGATCAGTTGTGTTTCCAAATGATCATCTCGGTGCTGCACTTTCTCCATAAAATCCTTAGCAGACACATTTTGTAAATGTACTCCACTTTTTAAAATGTGATTTAATGCATAAGACAGTGCAGACAAGTCGCTTTCAAATAAAAGATGAAACAAATAAGGAATACTTTGTCGAAATCTGGGATCTTCAGCATATAGTCTTGTAGTCCGATACTCTGAAGCTGGAATCTGTTCTGGACGTTCATCGTATCGTCCTCCTTTTCCCGTAGGAAACAGCTGGGGAAAACATCGAGCTTCCAAGCTCTCCTCCCATACACTCACGGGAGTTCCTTTTGCTTTCTTCATCTGAAAGAGATCAATATTGTCTCCCATAACTTCTTTCGAATGAAGAGGATGTATGCTAAAATGTTCATAAATTTCTTCTTCCTTTGTCTTGTCCACTTTTTCAATTTGTCCAGTTGGTGTTTCTGTGTCTTCTTGAAAATCTTCGTCTTCTTCTTCTTCTTCTATATAAATTGATTCATACCATTTGTTATTTTTTTTCAAATACAAATTTGCTCTTTGTACTTTCCGCACATCTACCAGCTCCTGCCAAATCTTCTTATTCTTTGTAGGTACACCATTAACCAGAATAATTAATGGTTCAGTTTCCAAAGTATCCGCATCAATAGTTTCCATATTTTTTTTCAAATCCAAGGGCAAATACACCACTCTACCTTTTAAACCTCTCAGTAAATCTGAAGGAGGTAATTTACCAGTTTTGGGCTCCATACGTACTATGGTCTGGAACGGATGAACACATTGAATGAGTATAGACTCATATGTATTTAATTCAGAAAGTTCAGCAGGAATAGCATCCAATTCTAAATTATTATGTACAGCTCTGGTCGGCATTCTATTTTCCTCTAACTTGTTGTAACAGTATTTACAAATACGCTGATCTTCACCCAATTCAAAACAATTTTCAAGAAATATATATGTGGCAAAATCCATCCACTTATAATTATCTTCATTTTCACTCTTTCTGTAGAGATCAACATTCCTAGTTTGTTTTCTATAATGAGTTCTGCGGCAACAAATACAAGTAACATTTGGTCTTTCATTAGAGACTATTGCAAATTTTGTTATGTGATCATTAAATGTCTTACTTACAGAAGGTTCTACATTCTCTTCCACTTCTTCCTCATTTACTGTGTCCTTCTCTGCACTGTTTTGTTCAGGACCAAAGTAACAAAACTGAATTTCATCAACAACCTTCTCTACATCTGATACCGTTCCTCGGAACAGAGCCCTATTCAATTCATTTAACTTTATTGCTGGACTTTTGGCAAAATACAACCGTCTCACAAACTTTCTCATTTCAGTATGATGAACAGCCAGCATCCTAAAATGATGGAAAACACTATTGCACACTTTTCTAGATAGACAAGCCAGAGAATGACCCTGCAAACCAGTATTCTCTCTTACTCTGCATGGATCCAGACTTTGAAGCACCTTAATCTTCTGTTTTACACTTTTTTTTACTATATTCTCTTAGAAACTCTCGAAATCTGTCAATAGATTCCTGACGCACAGTGCAAATACTACTACAATTCCAAGTGTACACTGGGGCTTTAGGACGTCTCCCCATTGCCTCATCTGCCATCACTTGTACCTCATCTCTTGGAACCATTATCTCCTTCTCCATTATGCAACCATTTTTTACTTCGTATGAACGACCTCTGGTGTCAACTGCATGCAGCAAACTATTACTTTGAAAATAGCTCTCTTCATTAAAAAAAGGTTCACTACTTGAACTATGCATCCACTTTCCTAAAAACACTTTACAAAAGTTTGTTCTGTTCACTACTCTTTTGCTTTTGCTTTGTGATTTCAGTACATTAACCATTTTATCTAATGTACGCATCCTATTCAAAATTAATATGAATAGTTTCCTTTTTAATTCTAATGCTTTTGCTGCAATGGCTTCAATTTCTTTTTTTCTCTTGTAATATTTTGCCTTTTGCTTATATTTCTTCACATCCTTTATCAAATTGGACATAACTCTTCTCTGAAACATTTTTCTACGTATCTCTTTAAACGCTGTTTTTCTGTTTATGTAAAACTTTTCAGTTGCAGAAGGTATATTTGCATTAACTAAATTCTCAATTTTTTGCTGTTCTCTTCGTTTTGTTACATTCTTCCCTGGACAGACATTTTGTACATTTTTCTTTGTTTTGAATATTTTTTTAAGAAATTCTTTTTTCTGCTTACCAGAAGATTTTTTCTTTTTCCCAACATGAGCATCTTCTACTAACTTTGGTCCTCCAGTTGTCTTCAAATATAGTTTTTTTTTTTGCGTTTTTTGAACTCGAGATTTTGTAGGCATCTTAAATTTTGTTCACTGTTCTTCAGCAATACCTGAAAAAAACTAAAAAAAAATCCTTTATTGTATTTAAATATATTACTACATTTCTTTTCACAATAGTCACAAAACAAAATTTCTTTGCCAATTTGAATGCACACAAACTGCTCTTTTTTTTGGGCAAGTGAAAATCTCTTTTACAAACTGTCACATTATGAAACCACTTTTCAGATTTTTTAAAAAGCCCATGTCCAGAGTGCTACACTCCAGCAAGGGCAACCAGCCTTAGTGAAGCTCAATGTATTTGCATTACAGACTGAAACCTGAAAACCCCACTCGCTTCTAAATACTGTGCATGACTATACACGGCAAGCACATGGGTGTGTGCTAAGACTCTGCTTCTTCCCCCAAAAATTCACTCCCCCTTTCCATCTAATGCAACTGTGAAATCACCAGAGCAAGACGCAATAAATCTCTGCCTATAATTCCTCTATGCACACAGAGTCATGTTTTCACATTAGTCCCAAAACGAAATTTCTTTGCCATTTTTAAAGCACACTTACTGCTCTTTTTTTTTTCGGGGCAAGTGAAAATCACTTTTACAGACTGACACATTATGAAACCTTTTTTTTTAATTTATTTAATTGCACTTGTCCAAGCTGTTTTTTTCAGACCACCACCATGTGTATTCGCGGTGACTGCCTACACTCCAGCAAGGGCAACCAGCCTTAGTGATGCTGAATGTATTTGCATTACAGACTTAAACCTAAAAACCCCACTCGCTTGTGAATACTGTGCATGACTATACATGGCAAGCACATGGGTGTGTGCTAAGACTCTGCTTCTTCCCCCAAAAATTCGCTCCCCCTTTCCATCTAATGCAACTGTGAAATCACCAGAGCAAGACGCAATAAATCTCTGCCTATAATTCCTCTATACACACAGAGTCATTTTTTCACATTAGTCCCAAAACGAAATTTCTTTGCCATTTTGAAAGCACACTTACTGCTCTTTTTTTTTCGGGCCAAGTGAAAATCACTTTTTACAATTGGAAATCACTTTTACAGACTGACACATTATAAAACCACTTTTTTTGATTTATTTAAATGCACATGTCCAAGCTGTTTTTTCAGACCACCACCATGTGTATTCTCTGTGACTGCCTACACTCCAGCAAGGGCAACCAGCCTTAGTGATGCTGAATGTATTTGCATTACAGACTGAAACCTGAAAACCCCACTCACTTCTAAATACTGTGCATGACTATACATGGCAAGCACATGGGTGTGTGCTAAGACTCTGCTTCTTCCCCCAAAAATTCGCTCCCCCTTTCCATCTAATGCAACTGTGAAATCACCAGAGCAAGACGCAATAAATCTCTGCCTATAATTCCTCTATGCACACAGAGTCATTTTTTCACATTAGTCCCAAAACGAAATTTCTTTGCCATTTTTAAAGCACACTTACTGCTCTTTTTTTTTTCGGGGCAAGTGAAAATCACTTTTTACAATTGGAAATCACTTTTACAGACTGACACATTATGAAACCTTTTTTTTAAATTTATTTAATTGCACTTGTCCAAGCTGTTTTTTTCAGACCACCACCATGTGTATTCGCGGTGACTGCCTACACTCCAGCAAGGGCAACCAGCCTTAGTGATGCTGAATGTATTTGCATTACAGACTTAAACCTAAAAACCCCACTCGCTTGTGAATACTGTGCATGACTATACATGGCAAGCACATGGGTGTGTGCTAAGACTCTGCTTCTTCCCCCAAAAATTCGCTCCCCCTTTCCATCTAATGCAACTGTGAAATCACCAGAGCAAGACGCAATAAATCTCTGCCTATAATTCCTCTATACACACAGAGTCATTTTTTCACATTAGTCCCAAAACGAAATTTCTTTGCCATTTTGAAAGCACACTTACTGCTCTTTTTTTTTCGGGCCAAGTGAAAATCACTTTTTACAATTGGAAATCACTTTTACAGACTGACACATTATAAAACCACTTTTTTTGATTTATTTAAATGCACATGTCCAAGCTGTTTTTTCAGACCACCACCATGTGTATTCTCTGTGACTGCCTACACTCCAGCAAGGGCAACCAGCCTTAGTGATGCTGAATGTATTTGCATTACAGACTGAAACCTGAAAACCCCACTCACTTCTAAATACTGTGCATGACTATACATGGCAAGCACATGGGTGTGTGCTAAGACTCTGCTTCTTCCCCCAAAAATTCGCTCCCCCTTTCCATCTAATGCAACTGTGAAATCACCAGAGCAAGACGCAATAAATCTCTGCCTATAATTCCTCTATGCACACAGAGTCATTTTTTCACATTAGTCCCAAAACGAAATTTCTTTGCCATTTTTAAAGCACACTTACTGCTCTTTTTTTTTTCGGGGCAAGTGAAAATCACTTTTTACAATTGGAAATCACTTTTACAGACTGACACATTATGAAACCACTTTTTTTGATTTATTTAAATGCACATGTCCAAGCTGTTTTTTCAGACCACCACCATGTGTATTCTCTGTGACTGCCTACACTCCAGCAAGGGCAACCAGCCTTAGTGATGCTGAATGTATTTGCATTACAGACTTAAACCTTAAAACCCCACTCGCTTCTAAATACTGTGCATGACTATACATGGCAAGCACATGGGTGTGTGCTAAGACTCTGCTTCTTCCCCCAAAAATTCGCTCCCCCTTTCCATCTAATGCAACTGTGAAATCACCAGAGCAAGACGCAATAAATCTCTGCCTATAATTCCTCTATGCACACAGAGTCATGTTTTCACATTAGTCACAAAACGAAATTTCTTTGCCATTTTTAAAGCACACTTACTGCTCTTTTTTTTTTCGGGGCAAGTGAAAATCACTTTTACAGACTGACACATTATGAAACCTTTTTTTTTAATTTATTGAATTGCACATGTCCAAGCTGTTTTTTCAGACCACCACCATGTGTATTCTCTGTGACTGCCTACACTCCAGCAAGGGCAACCAGCCTTAGTGATGCTGAATGTATTTGCATTACAGACTTAAACCTGAAAACCCCACTCGCTTCTAAATACTGTGCATGACTATACATGGCAAGCACATGGGTGTGTGCTAAGACTCTGCTTCTTCCCCCAAAAATTCGCCCCCCTTTCCATCTAATGCAACTGTGAAATCACCAGAGCAAGACGCAATAAATCTCTGCCTATAATTCCTCTATGCACACAGAGTCATGTTTTCACATTAGTCCCAAAACGAAATTTCTTTGCCATTTTGAAAGCACACTTACTGCTCTTTTTTTTTCGGGCCAAGTGAAAATCACTTTTTACAATTGGAAATCACTTTTACAGACTGACACATTATGAAACCACTTTTTTTGATTTATTTAAATGCACATGTCCAAGCTGTTTTTTCAGACCACCACCATGTGTATTCTCTGTGACTGCCTACACTCCAGCAAGGGCAACCAGCCTTAGTGATGCTGAATGTATTTGCATTACAGACTTAAACCTGAAAACCCCACTCGCTTCTAAATACTGTGCGTGACTATACATGGCAAGCACATGAGTGTGTGCTAAGACTCTGCTTCTTCCCCCAAAAATTCGCTCCCCCTTTCCATCTAATGCAACTGTGAAATCACCAGAGCAAGACGCAATAAATCTCTGCCTATAATTCCTCTATGCACACAGAGTCATGTTTTCACATTAGTCCCAAAACGAAATTTCTTTGCCATTTTGAAAGCACACTTACTGCTCTTTTTTTTTCGGGCCAAGTGAAAATCACTTTTTACAATTGGAAATCACTTTTACAGACTGACACATTATAAAACCACTTTTTTTGATTTATTTAAATGCACATGTCCAAGCTGTTTTTTCAGACCACCACCATGTGTATTCTCTGTGACTGCCTACACTCCAGCAAGGGCAACCAGCCTTAGTGATGCTGAATGTATTTGCATTACAGACTTAAACCTGAAAACCCCACTCGCTTCTAAATACTGTGCATGACTATACATGGCAAGCACATGGGTGTGTGCTAAGACTCTGCTTCTTCCCCCAAAAATTCGCTCCCCCTTTCCATCTAATGCAACTGTGAAATCACCAGAGCAAGACGCAATAAATCTCTGCCTATAATTCTTCTATGCACACAGAGTCATGTTTTCACATTAGTCCCAAAACGAAATTTCTTTGCCAATTTGAAAGCACACTTACTGCTCTTTTTTTTTTCGGGGCAAGTGTAAATCACTTTTACAGACTGACACATTATGAAACCACCATGTGTAACTACAACAAAAACAATTCCCATTTCTATTATTCATTTCTTAAGTTACCACATACATCCCCTCTCAAACTGTAAACTCACCTTTAAAATTAGTTAGTTGTGAAAGAAATGTGACACTCAAACAGCAGATTATCAGAGCCAGGATCTCTGTTGTGTTCACCTCTCTCCTCTCAGCAGAACCAGATAATGGCAAACTTTCCCTCTATTTTTCCACACATATACATGTAAGTTTCAAATCTCAGTCCTTCCCCCTTTTTTTCAAATGTAATCACACATTTCTATTGGTTGAAAACCAACCCTTTTCCAAAAGTACCCTTCCCCCAACTTGACTTCTGCCTAGTACCCTTCCCCCAACTTGACTTCTGCCTGCTACCATAGCAACAGCTCATGGAACACTGCTGTGTAGAGTTAGGTCAGAAGTTCGACACACAATGTTTCAATTCCACAGAGCAAGAGTGCTTGACTTTTCAAACCTTACAGCAAATCCATAGTACTGTTCTTTGGTTACACATTTTTCTGTACCAATACAAAACATGCTTCTATTAATTTACACATACAGCCTAGTTTTTATTCTAGAATGGTATGAAACAGCCAATCAGTTCTTTTTGTTTTGAAAAAAATATGTATGCCTCCATTTCCAAACTGTCTTTCTTTTCATATTGCCATTCTACTGAAAGACACCTCCTGAGTGCATCCAGTTCTCCTTTGAAGATGTTCACAGTGTGGATTGTAGGGCACAGCTATGTCTTCTGGAGTGAAAAGTTTGCAGAGAAAACAGGTATGGTGAGAGACCTTGCTTTGCCAAATGTAGACATTAAATGGATTGGTCAGAGAGGGTTAAAGTGGCACCAATTGATGCCATTGGTGAAATCCTTCATTCAAATCCAACACCCTGACCTCATAATAGTGCACTGTGGTGGCAATGACCTAGGCACTTTGACTGGGGTAGGTCTGGAAATGCTTATGAAGGACACCTTTGCACAACTGTTTACACTTTTCCCTAAAACTGCCTTTGTGTTTTCCAACATATGCCAAAGGCAAAAATGGAACTGGTCCAATCATTTCTGTCCGCAGATTGACAAAGCAAGAAAGCACGTCAACAAATCTGTTTCTGCTTTCCTCCGTGACTATGGTATGGGTGCCATTTACCACAACAACTTGCGTTATGACATGCAAGACATTTATAGAGGAGATGGTGTGCACTTCAATGATGAAGGGAACAGAGTCTTCCTCTTGAACCTTAGACTCTGCATCGGTACTTACTTGTAGGTACCACTAAAAAAATGACTTCATAAACACAACAGCTCTTTTTAGAGCTCCCTAATTTCTAAACTCTTAAATCTGCTTTTCATTTATTTATTTTTATTTTTTTTACCGTACGCTTACCGTAAGCTTACGGTACGCGTACCCCGTGATTTTTTTTAAAATCAATAAATGTTTTTTTTGTACTTTTCTGTCCTTCTTTGACCCCCTTACAAATGTTAGGGGGTCTGTAACTCTCCTCATTGCCCCCTTTCCTTGTTTTCTCTGTTTTTTTTCTGAGTGAAACACACAAAATGGCGGCCGCCGCTTCCTGGTTTCGGCCGATTCGAATGTTTACTAAGATCTATGGGCCAATCAGAATCTCCTTCGCGCACGCCATGTTTCTTCCGTACGCTTACCGTAAGCTTACCGTACACGTACCCCGTGATTTTTTTAAAAAATCAATAAATGTTTGTTTTGTACTTTACAGTCCTTCTTTGACCCCCTCACAAATGTAAGGGGGTCTGTAACTCTCCTCATTGCCCCCTTTTCTTGTTTTCACTCTTTTTTTTTCAGAGTGAAACACAGAAAATGGCGGCCGCCGCTTCCTGGTTTCGGCCGATTCGAATGTTTACTAAGATCTAAGAGCCAATCAGAATCGCGCTCGCGCACGCCACCGTACGCTTACCGTAAGCGTACGGTAAGCGTACCGTAAGCGGGCTCAGATATATATATTGATTTAAAGGCTATTTTCTCAGAATCTACTGAACAGATTTACACCAAACCTACAAAAGGCACTTCCTTGACCTAGGGACTACCTCTCTGCCAAATTTTGAGTAATTCTGTTCAGCCGTTCGGGCTGTAGCTCGTTCTAAAGGTCCTATGGAAAAATGCATGGGAAAAACGCGTTTTGGGACCCCCCTTTTATCTCAGCCCCCGCTTGACGGATCCCCCCCGAGACTTTCAGGGTAGGAGCGGAGCGTAGCGCCCCACCTATTTTGAGAAATTCGCGAGGATTCGTCGACCGGCGCCAAAGTTATTCAAAATAGAATGTTGAGGTTTTCCTATGGAAACGTGGTCCTAACTATAACTACCTACTGGCGACCGCCAGTAGGTAATACATACATATATATATACACATATATGTGTATATACACATGCACACACACACACACACATAAATATACACACACATAAGTATATACACACATATATATATATATATACACACACACGTACACACACACACACACACACACACACACACACACACACACACACACACACACACACACACACACACACACACACACACACACACACACACACATATATATATATATATATATATATATATATATATATATACATATATATACACACGCCTGTGTTACGCCCCTGCTAGTCTTCTGCAGTGCACAGCAGGGAGAAGGGGGTTAGGCGCGTAGCCTTCAGCCATCAGGCAATAGGTTCCCATGGGAGTCCCATGTGAAAAATGTTATTTTTTACATTTTTGCCAATGGTGCTGGGGGTGCTTGTGGGTTGGCGGAGGTCATAAGGACCAGGACGTCAGGGTACCCTTACCGTGCCCCTTAATATCTTTTTTTTTTAACTTTTCAGAACATGGGAACCAAGCCCTGTGTCATTTTCTATCATGTTGCAGCCAGCCAATCAGATTGCTCAATTGGGAGTGCGAGTCCTGTACGAACGAGTCGGCAGATGTGAAAAAAGCACTCACAACTAATCACATCGCTCCAATTTTTTTAATTCTGCAGGACTGTCAATATAGCTATATATTTTGGACCTAATTACTCTAAAAAACGAAAACTAAGCTACTAAATAGATTTACACCAAATCACAAAAAGCACACTTTCTGCCAAGTTTGGTGTAATTCTCTTCAGCCGTTTTAGCTGTATCATTGTCTAATTATTCGTATCGAAAATGCAAGGGAAAAAAGTGTTTTGGTCCACCCCCCACTTCTTCTCTGTCCCTGCTTGACGCATCACCCTGAAACTTTCTAGGAAGGAGCTGAGGTAGATAAACGTTTTTTGGAAACTTTCGTTACGATTCATTAATAATAATAAAATAATAAATGAGCTTGTAAAGCGCATGGTAACGCCATCTCGGCGTGTCCCCGCGCTGTGGAGAAAAGTCAGAGCCATGAGATGGCAGTTTAAGAAGAAAACAGAAAGGTTTTTAAAAGTTTCCTAAATAAGGGCTCTGAATCCGCTTGCCTGATATTCATGGGGAGAGAGTTCCATTCTTTGGCAGCCACAACACGAAAGGAACATCCGCCCATTCTGGCTTTCTTGACGCGGGGAATTTTAAGCAATCCAGTTCCCCCAGAGCGGAGAATTCTATTAGGCTCGTATGGGATAGCCAGATCTGTCATATAAAGGGGAGCTTTGTGTGAGATAATCCTATAGCACATTAAAAGAGCTTTAAATAGGACTCTCTTTTTTATGGGGAGCCAGTGCAGAGTGGCTAGGGCTGGCATAGAGGCTGACCTTTTCGGAAGTCTAAGGACTAGGCGTGCTGCTGTGTTTTGGAGTACTTGAAGTCTCCTGAAGTTTTTTTGTGTGGTTCCGAGCAAGAGCACATTGCCATAGTCTATCCTCGAGGTCACTAGAGCATGGGTCATAGAGCGCCTGGCTTCCAGAGGGAGAAGGTCTAGGGTACGGTTCAAGGTCTTCATTACCCCGAAACATTTCCCAACCACTTTATGTACATGGTTATCATAAGAGAGTCTGGGATCAACCCAGATCCCCAGATTCTTAGCTGCTTTACAGGGAGTGGGTAGCGGTCCCAAGCATGATGGCCACCACTCCTTGGTCCAGCTCGCATCCCTTCCTCCAATTACCAGAACCTCCGTTTTTGAGCCATTAAGCTTCAGGCAGTGCTGGGTCATCCAGCCTGCCAAAGCCTGCATGCAGGTTTTAAAATTGTTAGCATCAATGGAGGGTGCTTGAGACAGGGAAAGGAGGAGTTGGGTATCGTCGGCATATGAAACTAATTCAATGCCGTACGATTCAACCACTTTCGCCAAGGGGGCCATGTAGAGATTGAACAGGGTGGGGCTCAGGGCGGAGCCCTGAGGTACCCCCTGTTCTAAAGCTATGCTATTAGAGCGATGCATGCCTCTCTGAACCTGGAAGCAGCGGTTGGTGAGAAAAGCTTTAAGCCAGCCCAGTGCTTCCTGGGTGACCCCGGCTTTGTTCAGACACTGCAGCAGGATGGAGTGTGCCACAGTGTCGAACGCGGCACTAAGGTCAAGCATAATCAAAGCCATAGTCTGGCCCTCATCCGCACCTGCACGTAGGGTTTCGGTCGCTCTCAGAATTAAATGATGCCACAGGTATTAACAAAGCAAAAAAAGCTGTTACTATGGTAACTGTGATTCACATAAACTCAACAATGGCGACTGCTGGTCCAGTGGAACATGGGAATTAAAACCTACACACCTATCAGATCCCTCAAATCTTTTGATAAGAGTCGGCTAGAGTTCCACAAGATAAAGATACATTCTCAGTGTAACAATTTCTTCAACTCATAGGGACAACTGCAAAGATTTGTTTGAGAGTAGGCTTAAAATAATTATTGCTTGGAACACTGCATGTTTGAGTAATCCAGTCATGCTGGCGCTTAGAAACCTTATGGTTTTAGTGGCTTACAAATTAAATGGCATGACTTGGGCTTGCCTTGACTCAAGGACTCTGTTACTTGCTGCCTCCTACAATGCTTTCTTTTCAGAATGCGATTTCTTAACATCAGTGAAACCAATAAAACCTTCAGATAAAAAATGAGAATGGAATAGTATGATAATAGCAAGCTTCACTCATTCATTTATTAGCAAGACCCAGAATTCCAGGTCCCTCACCCTTTATATTGAAGAGGATGGGAAATTAATAAAGCCAACCTTAAGAAACAATGTGTTAAATGTATATATTCTTCCTGAGTGCTATTTGTGCATGGTGCACAATCTATTTTACTGTAATTTGTTAATTCACTTTTTATCAATTTAATTCGAGATTCCTGATGCTACGTTATTTTTTTTTAATAAAATCTGAAGCGAGTCAAAAGAGAGGGCTTTGATACGGTTTGCTACAATGTTACATTATTCAAATGTCCGAAAAATAAAGAAAATAGTTGAACTCTAATTAGAGTTATTTTTGACACGTAGGTAGGGAAGGCAAGGTAGGAGCAAGGTTTCCCCATGTATTATTTCGGTTGATAAAGCTCAGGTAGCTGGGCACCCGTGGTATTTACAGATCCTTGTCTGCCTTGGGGTGATCACTCTGTTGTGAAAGAAGCCGTCACCATGGCGGGTATCTTCACACCGGGAAGTTTGCTGCACTGGCACTGGATTTAAACTGTCAACTCAACTTCTGTTTTTTTTTCTCTTGAGGAAACAAACTCCCCACCTCATCCAACGCTTACACGACATTGAAATACAAGGATATGCACGCCGGCGGATCTGCTCAATCATGACTGGAAGGACCAGTAAGTCAGTTTGGCACTGTACACCTTGGATCCCTTCAATTCTTCTGTGATGTTTGGACAGGATCCTTCCTGATCTCGACCCTCTTCCACGGATACATGATCCCTCTCGCATGCATCATTTGCTCTCACGACATCAACGTCCCACGGTATACCCTTAGGTTATGAGATGACCTCTGAAATAGGATTTCCCCTTCTCCTATGAAAGGCTCTTTCATTGCAAAATATGACCCGATTAGCACCTTTTTTTTATTTTAAATAGAAGCCATGTTTTAGCAGTTTTTATTATCTCCTTGTCTAATTGTTTTATATTGATAACTGTGTTCCAATCAGAATGCCCTTTACTAGGTGATGGCTCCTAATGTCTGAGCCGTCTGTCCATGATGTGCATGCCCACATGCCTGTTGGCATACAGATGCGGGCATCATCTTGCCACCAGCTGTATGCCACAGAGCGTGTCAGTCATTACTGGTAAGGCAAGCTTTACCATGTGCTTGAGAGGCACTGTGGAGACGGAACCCCAGGTGAGCATTGATGGGGCCACCAGCTTGGCAGCAGGTAAAACAGTGCAATTCTTTATGAGGATTTCCATGGCATTTCAGGCACCAATAGCATGGTGTATTCTAAGAATTCTTACTGTTCATGATGAAAAGGCTTTGCAAGGGTGAAGAGTGGTAGTAAAATGCTAATGCCATGTCACCTTATATATTTTTAATGGTCTGGTGTATATTCTAGGGTCAGCTTCACGATGACTGGATTTTGATTCATAATAGGAATAATTCTAAAACAGAAACTCATTTAACATACCTAGATTCTTTTAAGTGGTACACGCTTAACGAAGTTCAAATGGACAGAAGCTACGTAAATATGGTGGGCATGAAAAATTGATATAATGGGACTGATTCACAAAAATAAACGTACGTGTTTGGAAAAGCCTATCTTTTAATGTGCGGAGTTCTCTGCCTTAACTATGGAGTCTCGGCAGTCGTAAAGTTACTATTAAATCGCAGTTTTGTGAATACCACATAAAGTAAAGCTTTACGAACTTGTAAGTTTACATTTGTGAATTAGGCCCTATCTGCTTAAAACGATATAATTAAAAATTAGATTAGTTTAAACGAAAGCTGTAGACACTTTGTTAGCACCAAATTAAAAATATCATTACACTTAAAGGGCTAGACAGCAAAAAATCAGCAACCAGAAGAAAATCTATCTAATTATGGAACAAAAGGGTAGATTTTGTTTCATTTATTGTTAATATTGAAAATACCTCTTTACACTGTACCTATCAGTGAGCATCATTTTCAAGTACAGCGTAGGTGAGAATAACGTGTTACTTGCTAAAAGCATACTCTCATCTCTGATTGGCAAAATCAGGATTGGTGGGATTTTATCCCAGCAAATGGGATTTGTTCAAACATGAATTCTGTCAGACTGGGTACGCCGGTTTTTTGGATTCTGTTTGGTGATCGAGCAGCAAAGTTGGTTGACACCCATGCTCTTGCAAGTCAGTGGGCCTTCCATAATCTTTAAATTCAATTAATTTCACTTACGCTTTATCCAGCGGTGTTTTCTCCATATGCGTTCATATATCTATCGAATGTGTTTTATACAGCTCACAGCACATTGACGGGTAGGAATGCCTCAGAAAAAAGGAGCGTTTTTTTAAATACCTCTAGGCCGATAAACTGATCATGTGAGGTTAGTGAGGGTATAGTACAGCTACAATCTAGTTAATTCAGCTTTTGAAGCAGGTACCATTGCTTATTCACTGAACATGTGGGTCTCAGTTACTAGTTATAAGATTCTTTCCGATTTCTGTTTCTCATAAGGATTCTGAAAAGTAGGTGCTTAGGCTGTGCTTTAATGTTTGGTTTGATGGAAATTCAGAGTTGTGTTAATAGGCCTTTCATGGTTCAGCTCCTCTGTCTCTTCTGAAGCAGGAGGTTACCTGGTGGAGGTGTCTGGATCCTCCTAGCAAAATTCCTAATGCATGATTCACACAAATATGAACTGAATCCTGGCCTCCACCAAGAGCCAGTGAGGTTTAATTTAATCTGGTTCGCTCTGATCATGTTTCCCCCAGTTGATGGCCATGTTCTCTGCTTGGTTTTGTAATCACGGTCTTTGTGGCTTTCAGATGGCCGGTGTATACAAAGTGAACCCTTGCTGTGACTAGTGCTGTGGTAATTTCCTCTCAATAGTTTGTTTCCAACGAAGGTAACATTTTACAACACAGTTTCCTTTAAGAGAAATGGGGCCCTTTAAAGAAAATGTTTACTTGCAAGGTGAAGACGTGGTATTCACAAAAAAGTTTAGAACAAGTATGGAGACCATTGGAATCACTCTGTACCATGATTTTCATCTCAAAACGCCAGCATTTGTTTTGGAAGTGCTCTGCCCTAGGAGAGTTTCAATTGACCAGTTGTTGCTCTACTTCAAGAACTGTATGAAGTATAAAACTATTATTGGTGTTGCGCAATAATCTAGATAAATATCCTATGTATTTTTTGAAGAATTTTTAATCATTGTGGTGAGCTGTTAAGGACGCCAAGTTTGGCAGATATGACCCTATGCTGGTCCACAGACATTGTTTGCTGATTGGGGATATATAATTTGATCTAGTCCGGCGCCATGACTGACATTCCCATCCAATCCATTGGCCGTTTAGTAAAATGATGTGATCCAATATTGTATTGTTTGCTGCCAACAGACCTAGAAACATCCGGGATGTCTGGTGTGTTTTTTTTTAATGTCAAAAGTAATGAGGAAGTTTTCTCTGAGCTTTGTTACTGGTGCATCTCTTCCTCTCAGGGTCTGAATCCTGATTGGAGGTCATGTTGTAGACTGTATTGTTACATGAGCTCTCCACAGTTTCCTTCCAAATGTTTAAGGAATTTGCCTGGGTGTGGCGGGTTAGAAAATGGCCCGTAGATAGCAAAGCCTTTCAAGTTAGCTTTTCACAGTGGTAAGATGACTGCCTTCATTGGCAGCAGATACACTTTTTCTTGTGTTGTGATTTGTTGATTGCAACGTTGATGTTCGGAGAAAGATACACTTATCCAGCGTATATTTTTGAAGCAAAACATTAGTATTTCTCAGAAATGTGTGTACCATAACTCTAACTTTTAATTTTGCCCCACCTTTTCATCTTTAACCTTTTCATATTTGTTTTTATATATATAGTATATGGTGATCCAGGTAACACAATAATCTAATTGTGACTTGTCTGTGGCCTGTAGACTGCTAAAATGCCTTGCTTAGCCCTCGTTGTAGTACTAGAAGTGCATAATACATGGCTTGCTTTCCTAGCTACAATATAACACTGTATTTGTGTTTAGTGCCTTCTGGACTGAAAGCTGACTTCTTGTCTTCTGTCTTGTCAAGTACCATACTATTTCCTTGATTATGAATTAGGCATAACGGTTATTCCTGCATGGCAATGTAAATAGAGCATGAGTTTATTGACCCTTTGGATCATGAATTAAAAGCCGCATGCAATATTTACCACATGTGCTAAATGCCTCATGTCCATTGTCCACAGACGCCGTTTATCACATGTGCTATTTACTGTGTGTGATATATAATACCTCCAGTTAAAAACAAGTGGTAAATGTGCCTGGAAGTATAGAAAATGTAATAAAAGTTGTTAAACAATATAAAAATAAGCCTTAATGTTAAGTACCAAATGTGGTACATAACGCACCCGATAAATAACGCATGCACAAAACATCTGGAAGTGCCCGTTTTCACGCACTGGAAGCTCCTAGAGTGTGAAAATGAATCCCTAGATAGCAGAAACAGCCGGAACAGTCAATAGAACGACCTCAGGACACCCCAAAAGCACACCAACATCACCTTCCTGTGAGGCAGACAGACAGACAGTCCTTTTTTATGGCAAAATCAGCTTAAAACGAGGTAAACAGAATCCATAGCCCTCATCTGACATCTCTCAGTCATCAGAAGCAGAAACCTGCAATTTCTTCCATCAAAGAGCACAACAATGTAAGGGGGCACATGTTTACGGAGTCTGAGCTGTAGGTCCTGGCCAAGGCGGTGAAGAGACACAATGACTGTCTAAGTAAGTACAATTTTATTGTAACACATTAATTAACACCCATCTTACCATGTGACAGTTAAAGGCTTACAAGCTTTAGACACAAATCTGGTAACTTTAGAGGTACCGGTTGGTTAATATCCAAAATTTGATTTCACCATTAAATTGCATCTTGAATAACTGTTGAAATGAGTCTTTAACATTTTTCTCTAGATGGTACCAATCCAAATGTAGCATGTAATAAATGTAACAATGTAGCCCAAAGGTTTCATATCAAAGCAGCCAGTCTTGCTACAGTGAAAATTGTTTTGGGGTATATTTCACTAGAAGGACATATTCAACATGGCCTACTTTCAAATATGAGGCACCCTGACCTCATAGGCAATAACGCCTACTAAGGGGTAACTAAAAAATTCTGCCATCCTAAAAGGGCGCTTAAACCCATGTTTTAATTCATCTGTAAATCTGGATTACTCAGAGGCCACCTTAAGGGAGGAAGCAGTGCTTTACAAAAATTCCATATAAAAAAAATACATTAATATAAACAACAGTTTTCAAGCCCAGATATGTAGTGTACTTTTGCTCATAATCAATAAATGCTAAAGATGTTTGTAAAAATCTGTTTAATTTTAAATGAAAATTTACATCTAGACAGCTGCGTGGACTACCAACATATTTATTGCAGTAAATGTTCAATAAAATGGTCTGCGGTTGGCAGCCTCATCAGAGACATGTCATAACATTTTTAAAGTTCCTTTTAAACCTTATGGGTAGTTTCAAGGCCTACTTTGATGTAAATGGATTACCTGAAAGTGCTTTATTACTTGTTACTCGATGAAGAAAGTGTGATTTATTATGCCGGTATTTCGTGTAACGCTTTTTATGTGAAAAGCCAAAAATAATGTCTATACGCAACATACCATATTTTTTAGGGTAAATCTAACATAGGAGAACGGAACAACTTGAATGAACAGAATGTGAGTGGCTGCTGTTTGCATAATGTGCGATTTATTTCTTATTTTTTCTACAAAATGTGTCCTCTCAACTATTTTAGACGTTTCATGCTGAAAACAGTATTACATTCTGGGTTTGAGTAAATTTGTGTCATTTTCCCAAAATCTTGCAAAATCGTGCAAAAGAAATATAGGTGAGTTTTGCACACCTCTAATTCAAAGATGCTTGAAGGCACACCTCTTAGTTTCAGCCCCTCCGATTATTTTCAGGTAGATTTGTGGATATCACAAGCTGCACACAGGCCACTTCCCATGCACTATTTACTTGCTCTGATCCCAAACCATAAAAACGCTTTACCTTTACTATTTTAACAGTTCTATTTCCCCATCCTCACCCTTGAAACAGTCCAACCGTAGATCTACAGTTGAAAAATATGCACTTGTTTCTGAGTTTGGAGCAACAATGCAGTCCTTAAACCGGTAACCACTATCCCTCTCTCCCCCTAGAGGAATGCTTGAAACAACTGCATGCAGTTTGGTTCCCAAAGCAATGGACAGTAGGACACTTGTAAGATTTCAAGGACATAGGACAAGATGTGGCATACCCATTCATAATCCAGAGATGTGCAATGTACACATCGTGTGGTTTGTCTAAGGGAAAGCAATTTGTGATATAAAATGTAAAGTAATTTTGCCATATCACAAATTGAACATATTAAGGGGTGGTCATTGCCTAATGATTATTAATTAATCAGGTCGCAATTTGCGATCCCCCTCATGATTGGCTGGGAGTGCATGATGGCACTCATCGAGGCGCAGCAGACCCGTGTCACTGCATTTGCTTTGCCATGATAAACCTTTTCGAAAAAGAAAAAAAAACCCAGCTCATGTGCATTAAAGGCGCAGGTACTGCTTTAAAAGCACAAAACCCCGTTTGGGAAGACATCATGGGGAGCAGTCAGTAGTCGTCTGCACTGGTAGCTGCTCTCAATCCGAAGTGGCAAGGCAGCGCGGGGGAAATATCTTTAAAATAAAAAAACAAGGACAAAATAATGGAAACAAAATAAATAAAAGAGTACTTACCTGCTGCTGCCGGATGCCGCCTTGCTCCTCTGCTCTTGTCCTGATCCTCACCTCCCGGCCGTCCACAAACTGGTGCACACCGCGCAGGCTCTCAAATGTCAATCCAGACGCTGCTCTTATGCTGGGAATACTATTACCCAGCATGACGGAAGCGCTGGAATTGGTCTGAGTGGCCTAGTTTGTCAGTCTGTGTCAGTTCTCCACCTGACTATGCCGCACAGCTCGGGTTGGAGAAACGCTAAATGCGCATGTCAGTTTGGCCTTACTAAGACATCCGGCCAAACCGACATGCGCACTTCCAGTGCACACCAGTCCTCCTCTCTGCTGCTAACTCTCGTTACGATGGACCCGCCCCTGCCCTAAGGCTCGGCTGGCTCTTTGAAAAACAAAATGACAATAACATTATTTTATTCTAGTCTTATTTTTCACGCTTTCCTCTGCTGGCAGTCAGGAGAGGGGCGACACTCCTCTGCCATAACTTAGGAGCTGTCGCTGGTCGTCTGGCTACCAACTGGTTAGCATCCTCTTTGTAAATTGATTACCACTGCAACCCAAAGGCTGGCAACTAATGAATAGTATGTGACTGACATTTGACGCATCTCTTTCTGAACTGCAAATAGTAGGGGGAGATACCCCTCCCGAGCCCCCCCACATGCGATTTGGAAACGGCCACAAAATCCTCTTAGGAGACAGAAAGACTTTGCACATTATGAAAAACCCTTTTGTCATTGCAAACCCTGTGATTTTGCAAATCACGCAATTTGCGAACACGGACGGGCTTAGTACAATTGCCCATTGTTAAATGCATACTTAATGCACATTTTCTGAAAAGAAGATAATTGCACACCCGTAAAAATGAAGGTTTACCTTTTCTGCAAGCCAGCCAAGATGCCTAATCTCACGGCTCCCCGCAATCCCGGATTTGCCCAGCTGGTCTTTGACTTCAGTTATCACCCTAGTAATGAGGTCGTTCACATTTGAATGAATAGCATTGAACCAGGAATGGGCTGTGGCCGGATCTTTACTCCTGAGGACCACCGTATGTTTGGCATCAGGCGAGTGAAGTTCTAGGTGTCTGGAAAAGAAAGAGATGGAAGGATTTTAGTAGGGTAAATCAAGAATAACTATTGTAGCAGCATGCTCTAAAGAGCAATACAAAGTAATTTTATATCAAAAACAAGCATTGGCAAAGCCAACAGGTCGTGCCTTTGGGACTGCCTTTTGGCAATGCTGTACACCATGAGCAAGCACTGTTCTCCCTGGGTGTCTCCTCTTCTCTGTGACCCAGAGGCCTAAGTAGTCCGAAAGGGCAGCAAAGAGCTGAGGCGAATATGGATGCTATATGGTATACATGTCACACACAGCTCAGTGCTTTGAAGCCTTCTGGCCTCAGTATGAGCCTGCACTTCTGGCTCCCTGAACACCTTCCATCCTGGACTCTCACAGACAACTGAGGTCTTCTGATCCATGGTTCAACCAGACAAGTGAAGCCCCAGAGCTCCTGCACATTCCGGTTTCTCTTACCTCCTAGCTCCCAGAAATTCTCTTTTGTCTCACTGCACCGATGCGTCGAACGCCACCCCCCAAATCACAGTGTGATTCATCATTCACAGGACAGCCGGCCCCAAGCACTACTTTGGGTTTGCCACTCTGCTTTTGCAGATCCCACTGCCTGCCAGAGTCTCATTGCACTCACCGTCTGCAAATGTCAAATCATCCACCTGCCTATGCAATACTATTTCAGCACAGGGTAAACCCCATGGCCCATTTACAGTTTGACGGACAGGATACTCAAACGGGGTAGATGTCCTGTCCACCGTATTACAAATGGATACTGCGTATAGGATATCTGCCACTTTTGTGACTGAGTATCCCAAACCTAAACTGTAAATGAGGCCCTATGTCTCATCAAGCTTCTACAACATAGACACAAACAGTGAACAGCACCAGCTCCTCATAAGCCAACTTGCCTCTGATAATAAATACACTTCCAAACACCGACTGAGACCAACTCACTACCACGGCAAATTGCTCTCATGCTCCCCTGCATTCCCTCTTGCTCTTCTATCCATCATTCCTTCCCATCAGGGCATGCAGTGAATCTAGATCCCTCCAAAACCTCATCTATCCACATCTATAAATCTGCCCAGGCAATGATTTAGCCTCCTATTTGTCATCCAAGATTACTCTCAACCAAACTACCCTGTGCATACGCCAACCTTTCTTTGTTCACTCCACCACTGCACAACCGACCAATCACCCAGCTTAGGAGCTCTTACCAGGACATCGCCAGATGACCTCATCCACATCCTCTTGTCTTCTAACCCCAGCACCCAATTTGATACCTACCGCACACCACATCCACCTCTTCTCTATTGTCATTCTTCGCAACCAGTCAGCCATCTTTGCCACAGTTAAAAAAAAATGTAATCCAGTATTTGTAAAGCGCGAACAATTACCCGAAGACATCAAGGTGCTGGGGGCTGTCGGGAAGATTAAGCAAGCTTTTGCCCAGAGTCAGATGGTGCTGGGCTGACCTGCCGCCGGTGATCGAACCGTGAGCCCCAGTGTTCTGGTGTCAGTCACCCTGGCCACTGCACCACACCTCTTCCCAATCACCCCACACTCCTGGGACACTATGGTTTGCTGGATCAGCTTGGAATGGCGATTTCTCTTATTTTTCCAATTGATGCTTAACTGCTGCTTGTTTCTCCACCAGCTATTTACCCACCGCCTTGCCGGAAGGCTCCAGATAAAACCCACTTACTGATCCACCCCTTTCTCTTTCTACTCCACCTCACTTGGCCACATCAACTCATTATTTGGACCCTGTGCAACCTGCTTGCCAGTAACAATCAAATATTATTTTCTTTCTAATACCTGCAGCAAAAAACAAACAAAAAGGCGCTACCTCACAGCCACTCCCTGATTCTTAACTGTGCAAAAACGTCTTCCTTTTTCCCACAGTTTATCTTCCTGACATCCCCACCTACTCCAGGTTTTGCTCCCATTTCTTTGCACAAAACACTACTAATCTTCCTTTAGTAAAGGACTATTCACTATTTAACTCAGCTATGCGACAATGCGAGCTATCAACCAATTGATCATCATGGGGAAATTATTCTCACCATATATGTACGTATTCTGAACACATACAATGATTTAACAATAAATGGAACTTTCCTTTTATGCTAATCTTATCCCAGACTATCCCACTAAAAAGTCTAGCAGGCAGAACCATCGCAGCATCCGCATTTCCTTGGTCTCAGAAACAATTGAAAAGTCTAGGGTACATGTTTCACCCGGTTGCTAGAAAAGTACTCTTGCACGTGAAACACTTTTTAGTTGGTACAGAGACAAAATTCACCTGTCCCTAAAAAGATGGCTCCAGTCTGCTCACTGATGGTATTATTTATACATTTTGTATAACCTGTATACTTCACTAATCTCATTTCTAGTTTTATAGTTTCTCAGCGATGCATATATATGTGAGGAAGAAACACATTTATAGTCAGCCAGACAAACAAAGAATAACAGAAATAGAGACCAAAACACAAGAGATGAATACACGCCTCCAGAACATTAGGGCCACGGTTTCCAGTCGTGGACTTTTATATGATGGCACAATGTATTCTGGGCTTTGTAGTGCTGTTGTGTTTACCATTCAACAAATTATAGTAGCACACTCGAAATAAATGCTTTGTAGGTAAAAAGTTTAGGACTAGAGACAGTGTCCATTGTTGACTTGTCATGCTACACGCACAAACCAACAGAACATAGATACCCGGGTGTCCCCTGACCCATGGGCTTTCATATATATGGAGACCACTGGGCAAGCAGTGATCCATGAAAAAAGATTATCATACAAGTACCCATGCTTTTAGATCAACACCAAGAGCCTCATACGCATGTAACATACATGCAGGCAAACATCAAACCAGCATGGGTTGTTGGCTCAGTGGGTTAATGCATCCACTGCGTGGGTCTGCGTTTGACACTGTGGTCACAGGATCGAATCCTGGTGAGGCCCCTCAATCTTTCATCTTTCTAAGGCTGATAAAATAATTGATAATCATTGAGTTAGCTCACAATACACATTCGCCCTATAGGGTGAACCAGCCCTCAGCGGTAGCTCCTTCGCTAAGGTGGAGGAGCATCGCCCCACTGCTTCGCAACACTAAAGTAAAGGAAACATAAAATGATAATAACTCATGTTATTACCATTTTATGTTTTCTTCTGCTGCAGCTTTGCGTTTAGGGCGGGGCTGCTCTGATGACAGAGGAGCAGGGGAGGAGTGGTTTGCCCTCTCCTAAGTGCCCATGACTGTTTGGCCTGCCCTCTCGGGTCGGCCAAACATTCATGCGCACTTCGCATCTTCTGCATGCACACTGCATTACAGCCTGCCTGGAGAGCATGTCCAGGCCCCCATTCCCTGGCTGAGAGAGTGCTGATCAAAAATCAACGCTGCAGCGTTGTGATTGGCTATCAGGTGGCTGGGAGCCGGGTGCTTCCTGCTGCTTCCCGCATCGTGCTGCGGGACCAGAGTCAGGAAGGAGAGGATGGAGGAGAGGCAGCGGCCGTCTGGTCGTCACAGGTGCTTTGTTTTCTTTCATGTTTTTCAAGGCCCCTGTCCCCCGCTTCACCACCCGGGTCCGGTAGCAGCCTCTACTACGAGCACTTCACTTATACACAAGGAGGCTAGGATAGATGGACAGACAGCTGGATGCAGTCTTCGTAAATGCCTAGGCTATGGTTAGTAGTGATGAGCTGAAACAAGCTGTTCACTCTGGAATGGGGAATAACCACAGGCAATCAGTGTTTGTGCCTCCATTCTCACATGCCGTTCCATGGTTCCACGCCATTTTCCCCTTGTACATTTCTACGGGTTTTGTCCTGGCAGAATGGGTGGGGGATGAAAGGCAGAATGGGTGGGGGATGAAAAGGAGAATGGTAAACTGCTGTGTATGTGTCCAGCCAGTCGGTAAAGCGTAAAAAACACAAAAATGTAGTGGCACTGGGAGGGAGATAGAAAAACAAAGCCTTTGGTGTTCTCGAAGCTAAATTGTTATCGTACACATTGGTAATGACTGGAAATTATTAACATCTGTAACCGATGTGATGAAGGTCCAGACATGCCTCTGTGACGTCAGTCCAGTTCCCAGTGGGTTGAAGCCTGTCCTTTTACAGACCAGACAGTGAACGGGCCTTGTGACAGTGACTGTCCTCGAAATCAAAGTTTAGTGCGACACGACCCTACTAAAGACATGTAGTTACAGAACAGGTGACAGGCTTTTCTTGCCTCTCATTTCTAAACATACAAGACTTTTCTTTCCTCCCCACATTTTCTTTCAAACCTGTCCCTCGCCTGTATTTTTACATTTTGAAATGGCCCCAATTCAGAGTATTCAAGTTGAATCTCTGCAATAAAACCAATACTTCAAACAGGGGCCACGGCACAGAAACGTTCAGTTGGTGAAACCAGAGTAAATCCATTAGTCCCGCTTTGCTGGTAGGGGAATACAGAACGAAACAAACAGATTTTGGTTCATTCCGTATCACAGATGGATGTTTGCACTGGAGCAAAAATGGAGGAAACTGATTGTGAAATCATAAACTACACGTCCACCTCTTTGATCAACTCTCCATTGAGAAAAGAGATCAAACAGCCTGCACTACTCTTATCAGACATCTGAAAAGAAACGGAACACTGAGGCTTTTGCAATGGATAAGAGGCCGCTCGCGCACGTGTAATCAGCGCTGCAGCCGCAATAAACACATGGGACACTTGTTGGACTCTCAGCGTGGTCCCGACTGCCTTCCCACGGGCCACGCCCCTTTATTTATAGCTGGCGCGTGACGACACGTGCCAGCGCTAGCGGAATACCTCCGACGCGGGTAGACTGCACCGCTACCCCGCATTGGAGAACACTACATTCCTTCTAACCTTTATTAAACAAACCAAACAGTGATCATGTAGATCTGTTACCAGTCACTAGAATTCCAGTCCCAGGTCCGTCACACCATGAAGTCAGCCAGCCGGGAGGATGGAGCAGGGCTTCTTCTCAGGCCATATCTGGAGTGCTCTCCCCGTGATGATGGAATTGATGGGGTCATCCCCTGCGAGACTTCGCTCCCAGGGGATCTCACCGGGGAACTTGGCAGTCCTCAGACTGGTGTTCCCGGAAGTGAAGGGGTGCCCTGGTCAGATCGGTTCTCATCGTCCCTTGATCACCATCTGGGCCTTCCTCCGCTGGCGGATGACGTGGTGTGGCGTCCAGGTTTTCTGACAATTGCAGGTCCGGAATTCCGGCATGCACCTTTTTGAAGAAAGAGATGTTGCGTGTGACTTCCTCGGTTCCTCTTCTGGCTGTTATCATGGTACCGGTTTGGCGGATGACTGTCCAGGGCCTATGTTCAAATGGAAGCCGGAATTTGCTCCCAGGGTACCTGTCCTTGATATAGACTCTGTCTCTCACTTGAATGGCTGACATTTGGGCTCGTCGGTCGGCACTGGCCTGGTCATTGGAGCTGGTCCTGTTGGCTAGGACCTTTCCAGTGTCAATCTGAGACGGGGTCCAGCTTGGGTGATGCGGGATGGTGTCTCGCACTACTCGGCCCATGCTTGCCGGTCCTGGAGCTGCCTCGGTCGTGAGATGTGGCTTCAAATGGTATTCTCTCAGGAAACTGTATATGGCCCTCTCGAGCGGTGATCCATCGGCATGCGCGATGCGTATTACTTTGTTGAGAGTACGCATGAACCTCTCTACTTCCCCATTTGCTTGAGGCCAGCGCGGGGTCACTTTTCGGTGCTGAATCCCCCAGGCCTTGAGATAGTCAGCAAACTCTTTCCCATGGAAGGGTGGGCCATTGTCTGTCTTCACCACTTCGAATATTTCGTGGGTGGCGATGGTCTTCTCGAATTTTGTAACGACCTCCGCGGCTGTCTGACTTCCCATGATCTCGATCTCTGGCTACTTCGTGTAGTCATCGATGATCACTAGGGCATAGCGTCCATCGGGGAGGTGCCCAAAGCCCACACTCACTCGCTCCCATGGCCGTTGGGGGTTTTCTTCAGTGATAACGGGGTGAGGGTGATCCAGTTGGCCCGATACCTGGCACCACGAGCATGTTCAACCAGTGGGTCCATCCCTGGGAACCACACCTTGGCCCTCAGCCGACTCTTCGTCTTCACCATGCCTTGATGTCCCCGGTGTGCGAGATCCACCGCTTGTTGAGCCAGACTTGATGGGATCACCAGTCACGGGCCTCGGAGCAGACAACCACTGCTGTCAACCGAAAGTTCATTCTTGACCCGCACAATGTATTCCAGGACGGTCTTTGCTTGCGGCGTTCGTCTGGCCATGGTGGACTGAATGGGGCGCCAGTCATTCGATTTGACCGCCGTTAGGGCCAGTTGCAGGCATTCATCACTCCGGGTGGCTTCTACAATAGTCTCAAGACTCATGGGAAGTGGTCGGGATCTTTCCGATACGAGTCGGACATATTCCTCTGTGTCTTCGGCATCCTCTTCTTCCGCTTTGGTGGCAACTCTGGGATGCCTCGAAAGATAGTCCGCTGGATTGGATGAGCCTGGTTTGTATTCCACTCGATAGTCATACTCCTGTAGTTGAAGGATCCATTTTTCAATCCTCGGTGGAGGCTTGGACGCTGACCCTTGAAACAGGGGGATGAGGGGATTGTGGTCGAAATTGAGGCGTCGGTAGCGCCTGAGGCCGACGTGCGTAGAGAATGTGGTGATGTAGCGAGAGTCCGGGTGTAGTGGCAGTTGGTGATAGCCGGACCGGAGGTCCATCTTCGAAAACCATTTTGCGCCGTTCAGTTCTCCCAAGATGTCATTGATGGTGGGGGTTAGGTGACGTTCCCTTTTCACTGCGGCATTTGGGAGGCGCATGTCAACGCAGAAGCGGACCGGCCCTGGCTGTTTCGGTTTCCGTGCCACTACGATCGGGGACACCCAAGGGGTGGGTCCACTGACCTTTTCTATAATCCCTTGCTTCTCCAGTGCCTTCAGCTCTTCTTCGACCTTCTTGCGCAAGTGGAACGCAATGCGCCTGTGCCTCAGCGCCACCGGTTGGACTGATGGGTCAATGTGGAGAGAGACTTCCTTCCCTTTCAGGCATCCGATGCCTTTGAAGACGTCTTCGAACTCCTCCATGATGGCCTCCAGTTCCTCCTCTTGTACCGCTATGGCGAATGATATCAGCCTCAGTTCTTCTGCTGATTGTCCGCTTATCAGCATACCGCTTCCTTCTGTAGTCACGTACACTGTGGTGGGGATCTTGAGGTCTTGGTGCCTCAGCTCTGTCTTGAAACAACCCAGGAGCGGGATGGGTGTCTTTTGTCCGTAGGCGAATACCCTGATCCTTGCTTCGCATATTGGTGGACGTGGACTTAGTTGATTATACACATTGGCAGCCATTAGCTCGATCAAAGATGTCTATGGTGGCTCTCACATCCTGGTGGTGGATCTTGATTCTGCACCTTGGAAGTCGTCGTCTCTTCCGTCGTGGCTGATGTACTGCGAATACGTAGTGGACTGGGTAGTCTCCCGTGTCATCATCCATGTCTTCACTGTCCCGCTCTTCAGCCACTGTCTGTGCTGCCTCTTTCTGTGATTTTGTAGACCGGCATACCGCCGCAAAGTAGTTCATCCACCCATAGGCTCTGCAATTCTTCCCTTTCGCCGGACAGTCTTGTATGCGATGGGGTGTGCCTTCGCAGTAGCCGCATCCCTTTGTACTGTCTTGCTGTCTTCTCCCTGTGTTTTGGTGCGCTTTGGGCCTCACCACATTCGCCGTTTCCACCGCGTTGACCTGCTCCGTCTTGACAGGGCGGTGGAGGGCCGCCTCCATGTGGGATGCTCTGGCTTACGACAGTTCTTTTGACCGGCCCAGGGTGAGTATGTCCGCTAGAGACTTGCCATCCTCCTGAAGAATGTTTACTCTGAGTTTGGACGAGTAGCACCCTTGTATTATATGACCTCGGATTTCTTCCTGTTCGTCACAAAATCCGCACGTGCTGGCCAGTTCTTTCAAGCGCCCGTGGAACGCGTCTAACGATTCCTCCGCCTCTTGCTTGGCCTGGCGAAAGATGAATCTTTCGTAGTCCCTATTCGCCATCGCTCTAAGTGCGCATTTAGGGCGTTGAGAAGCGTGACATACGTTTTGGGTGTGGCCTCCAACAGGGTCTTGTAGATGCGGTGGATGTCTTGCCTCCGAGGTGAAAGAGTAGGGCTCTGCGCCTGGCCCGGGATATGTCCGCCCCTTCAAAGTAGATCTGGAGGCGATCGGTCTAGTATCTCCATCGCGGAGCACGGGATGAGGGGGCCCCATCCACCACAAAGGGCTCAATGGCGGGGATCGACGCCATCTTGGTGCAGACGCAGTCACACCTCGCGGCACGTGCACTGCTTACCTCCTGGGTGCAATAGCAGCAGCCTGGCCGAGGGCGATGGAGATGCTGTCAAGGTCCTCTCCTGTGGCCTGTATGTCCTAGGCCTCACCGTAGTTTCCTCCTCATCCAAGATGCTGAGGCACACTCATCCGTGGGCTCCACCGGGTGTGCAGGAAAGACCTCCCTTCCTTCCAGGCACCCTCGGGGCTGCAGGGTTTTCCTTGGATGCAGCAGACTCGCCTGGGGGCACACAGCAGGCCAGCACAGGCCAGGCAGCACTTTGTTGGTCCAGGGCCTTGATCAAAGGCTCACTAGTCAGCAGACTTTAGGCTCATTAATTTTCACTGCATGGGGCGTTTCTGCCTCTCGTCGCAAGTGTAATGGATAAGAGGCCGCTCGCGCACGTGTAATCAGCACTGCAGCCGCAATAAACACATGGGACACTTGTTGGACTCTCAGCGTGGTCCCGATTGCCTTCCTGCGCGCCACGCCCCTTTATTTATAACTGGCGCGTGATGACACGCGCCAGCGCTGGCGAAATACCTCTGACGCGGGTAGACTGCACTGCTACCCCGCGTTGGAGAACACTACAGCTTTGTCCAAAACAGACTTTCGCACCACAATTAAAACAGGGAACATTTATTTTCTCCACGCCTTGCATGAAGGATGTATGAAATCAGCTCCAAATTTGACCCTTGTGCAAATATCTTTGCGCCCAATCCGTATTTTAAATGCAGCACAAATAGAGCCAATTGACTTGCACTATTATTGCTGCAGTGCAAACGTTCTCTGATATGGCCGTAAGTTTGCTCCAGGAGAGAAGCGAGTGCTCTGGAGTGGCTTGCAGTAAACTTAGTAAAAGATTCATTAAGCCATTCAAGCCCTCCCCAGACTGCCTCTGCAGGCTTCGCGGTTTACTGGTATTGCCTGGACCTTATAAGGATCTGGCATTTGTTTCTTTTTCAGACTGAAGAAAATCTTATTTCTTGTGTGAGAAAATCGAGATGCTATACAGACTGCACTCTTCCACATACATACAATTTACTAGGAGCGTCTGCCTATAAAACACACAATGTGATACTGAATAAAAAGACATGTGGATCCCACTGGATTATAGTCAGTTTCACAGTCACCACAAGAGACCAGAAGGGCCTTAGAACGCACCACTGCTAGCCCTAGATTGCGGCCCTGGCTGCCTCGCTCTCTCCAGCAGAGCTAGTGCAAGGTTTTATGCCTCCATGGGCGATGTGACATTTTGTCCCACCACCACCCTTAGAGGGAGAACAACAGTTGCTGTTTTCGGTCAGTATACTGGCAATATGGTGTACATTTCCTGGTGGCACCTTGGTGGGCAGCCTTACACAGCCCTGGCACAATCCCAGAATAGCTCACCAGTCCTCCTGCGGGCAGTGCAGCTCCTCCTCTGGGTTGATGGATCTTCAAGGATCTACAAGAAGCTGTCTGCACCCGAAGATGCCACTACGCGTGGTTAGCTATCCTAGGGACAACGCTCAGGCTCCCTGCCCTTACAAGACATTACAAGGCCATCACTTGACCAACTGGCTTTACCCCCTGCTTCGATGGAGGCGATGACCTTTCAGCATTACCACCCCTGTTTAACTCTCCAGGCTCCTCGCACGTAAGATCATAAGCATAAGATCAAGAGGACGGGAGGGGTGCACCAGCACTGCATGCAGAGGCTGCAAAGTAGGATGTGTTCCTGCCAAGTGTCCATACCCGTCATCGCTAGACCCTAATACGAGAACAATCCGAATCAACCACAACCTTGGCTCCACCCAGCCTCACCAATCTCCCTACCCTACATCAGCAAGACCCGCCTCAGCAGCCAAACTCTGCTCATCACTCTGCATCTTAACCCCAACACACCTTTTGTCTCCCTCTTTCAACAAATTCTCAGCACCCACACCATGAACCCACCACAATCTGCCAGCCCCAAAGCCCACACGGATGTATCATTTTCACTGTTCATGTTCTAGGAACAAGGCTAACATAGTCCCCACCACCCCCCCAGCTTTCAACTGCCGGCTCCAGCAGCATTTTAGGTCAGTCAAAAGAGACTGCTCAGAAAAGTGCCAAGGCTTTGATGCAATATATGACCAAATGAAATCTAAAGCAGTTTAGGAACAGGGTTATCAAAGGATATACAAAGACACAAAGAACTGATGTACAACAACCAGCACAAAAAGAAAGGGCTGGCGGATCTTGTACCACATTGGAATTCCCTTAAAACGAGTTGCAATAATAATAAAGAAGTTACAGGAATATCGTCCTCCCTCCAGGATAAGTGAATACGTATTCAGGAAGTTCCAACCTGTTCTAGCAGTCTTTTTGCAGCTCTTGTTATTGTCCCGGCCACATACATATGAGATGCTACCGCCAGCTAGATCTCCTTCCAGTCGGTTCCGTAGCAGGACATTAATGCCTTGCCGCAGCGCCGTATATTATATTTTAAAATCAGGGGTCGTAGATGGAATCCTCGCACTCGGGGATCTTTCACAGATCAACATGAAATGAGGAACTGTTTCAGAGCCGCCTAATGTACAACTGCACTGGTCAATCTTGGACCACTTTTTAATGGCGGACAAGACCTGAAGTGTTCCAGTTCTAAACTTCAGGTGAAGGGCTCTCATCTCAACTAGAAATATCAAGTCCAGGTAGGGCTCAAAGCAGGGCTCTGGTTTTATAACTCAATCATTTGTAAGGAGGTTACTTTCTTTAGCTTCTTCTCTCCACCTTACATAGGCTCAGAATTGCCATTTATGTTGGTGATAAATAGCGCCAGGATAATAGGCAGCCCTTCTTCAGTAAGATGTTTATTTAAAAATCATCAGTACATTCACCCATGCTTTCTTCCATATTTTATTATCACTCTGGTACCACTATGCACGTCAATCAGTATTCTTAATAATGTTTTGGGTATCCCTAATTTCTACCGAATGCTCCATAACATTGGCTTTAGACACAATCTTTGGATCTAGGAAGACCATGAATAATGCAAAGTTTCACAAAATTACATATTTGGAGCTTTTTAAATATAGCCTCATCACTTGATCTAGGGTACTTTGCCCATTGGGAAGCCTGCCTGGGAATGTGATGGTAAAATGGCTGTCATCCATTCAAGCTTTGAGCCAAGATAATAACAATTTTCCAGATTTTCTTCCAACCCCACCCAACAGTGAGCTGTGGTGGTAATTGGCAAGATTGACTTTCACCCATTTTTAGGTCTCGCTGAGTCAGCGCGCATGCGCTGCTCAGAGAGACATTTCGTAGGTGAGTTCTCAAAGTGCTGCTGGCTGGCCTAGCGCTTGTGTTCATGTGAGCGTGCACGCGCGAAACAGCAGCCTTCAGCAGCACTTTGAAAACTCGCTCCGCCTCTCCACAATCATTGCTGTGCGATGTCATTTTTTTTTAATCCTCTCCCCTACACCCTCCCTTCTCCGACTCCCTCCCTCAATAGGACACCGCAGCGCTCATGATGACGGCTGCATACTCCCACTTGTAAAGGCGATAATACAATAATAAATTGATACTTCCAATCCACTCGGTATTTTAGAAGTCATAACGGCGAGCATCAATTAGGTCTTTTTGTTGAGTTCATTAGGCGGGTTTTTGTGACAAATGAATGTGTGCAAATAAAAACAAAATACTTAACTGGTGAAAGTCAGTATCGTGTTTCAGTTTTTGGCGGACGTTATTGAAACTGTTGTTATCACACCAATGATAGCTCTGATTTTATTTTGGCTATGGTTAAAGATCATTCAAACGCTAAAGTTTTTAAATGAACAAACCTGTTAATTGAAACAAATGCAATAACTTGGCCCTCGGCACTGACACACTTTTCATGTCTGTAGGACTTTAATAATGAGCACCTCCTCTCCACCGGACCTGCAATTAATGTACAGGAGGCCGGTGTCCCCCTCGCACCCCCGTCCCGTCATACCCTGGACTCTACTCGTAGGGCCTCCTAATAACCAACACTCGCAAAAATCTAGAAACACTTTCCCTACAGTCTGTGCAACTCTACTGATAAAAGAGGGAGCTGGAGGGAGGCGGAAATACCTTAAACCACACTTTACCATCCCAAACTAGATACATACCTTGGTTCGCTTTAGATCAGCGGTGTTTTTTCGTTTCTGTTGCAGAGATTTATGCGGAACATGCGGCTTCATTGTGACTGCCCTGCTGAAGAAACGTGTCAAGAAGTGCATGTAAGCTGGATAACGTGTGTAAACAGAATAACATGCCGGTGGGTTTGTAAATGATCTTTGTGAATGAATATCAGATCAGAGACAGCCAGCCTTTGCCGGCATCTGTGAAGGTATACGGTGCTGTGTGCGCACCCTGTGACGCACCGACGCAGACACCTCCTATATACTTGAACTGATTACCATCTAGAACAAACATATTTATATCACAAAAATACATACATAGACCTTGAGCTCGCATTTGTGTTGGAAGGGCTGGGAAACAGAGTTGGTTTAAAGGCTCCACCAGTGCTTCATTTCATGTTCTTCCTTCTCTTCCCTCTCCCGGGTACTACTTCCCTTCACTCCTCTCTGTCCATCTTTCGATTGGTCTTTCTTTTCGCTCGACTGTCTCTTGAGCTGCCTGCTCCCCCGTCCCCCGCTCAGCCCCTCCACTCTCTTGCCACCCCATGCCACCTTTTCATTTCCTTTCCCCCCTTGTTGTTTCTTGTCCCCATCCCTCGCTCCCATAAATTACTCCGCCTCTTCCACTGTTTGCTGCCTCGCCTCCTCCCTCCTCCACAGTCACATCATGTTTCTTCACACACTTCACTTCCTACACTGTGTCTCATGTGACGTCATGCACCCACACCCAGCAACAAGAGGACATGTTACACAGACTTCTCACATCGACCAAACGCAGTGCAGGAAGGACGCTTACACCACCCACTAGCCTCAGGCAATGCACTCACTTACCACCATGCTGGGCACCCAGCAAGCCAGACATCCCAGATATCCCATATGCACATCTGGAGTCCCCAGGCCACACCCAGAAAAACAAGCATTGGCACAGCGAATAGGTCTCGCCTTTGGGACCTTATAAGTATTTAGTTATGCAGCACAATATCCTTACTGCAACAACATTAACAGTTGCATGGCTAAACACTTATAAGGTCCCAAAGGAGAGACCTATTGGCTATGCCAATGCTTGTTTGTGGATGGGGACAATGATGGACAATTTCCTTTAAGCTGACACAACCTCTAAAGCCAATATTGAATTAAAGGTGATTGTAAATGCAGCGGACCACAGGCCCAAGTTGCTCTGAAATACATCAACAAGAACTTTATCTGGGTCCGCAGCTTTGAGTGATTTTTGTATTTGAATAGCGCTGATTACCTCTTGCTGGCAGAATTAATTAAGGTCCATATTTGGAGGCATGGGCTAAATGTTGGCTGATTTACCAGTCTGTAATTCATTCTCGTGCCCCTTCTCTACTAGGTCCTTCACCAGGGCATTCTGATATATGGTAGTGAAATGCTGGCCTATATTTGAATATACGTTCTTTACCAAGCCCTTGCTGCCCCCTTACAAGCTCTGAACATTACTGGGATTTTTTTATTAACAATTGCAACCTGTATAGCTTGCTATGCCTTGTACCAATGATTACCATTTTTCATTTTGATAATTTATTTGAAGGACCTCCTAGCTTCTAGCAAGCACATTTCACCTCTCTCATTGGCGTGCCTACTTTTTAGGGCAATTACCAAATTTCTCCTGAATTTAAAACATTTCCCATCATACCAATGAATACATGAAATGTGCGATGCTACAACATAATTCCCCCCATTCTTCTTCAGAATTGATCCTGTAATTTCAAGGAGGAAACTGTTCAAGCATATTGACCAATGCGTCATAATTTGCATTTAACAAAGATATGTGAAGATACTTCCATCTTGTGTGTGAAAATAAGTCAATTAACTTCCATTGGGGGGTGGTTCTGAGTACATTTTTCCCTATTGGTGCTCAGGAGCACCGTGCAGAGGAAGTTGAGGGATTTGAGAGGCCTTTAATAAACAAATCAAAAACTGTTGCGGATCACGATCACTTTCTAATCTCTGCACCACCATCATATCCACAATCAAGTGCCAAGCCTCCAAATTCAGTATAACAATCAATAATGCTTTCTTAATTGCCTGATGTAAATGTGGGTTTTGTTGGGTTATCTGAGGTGGTGCGACTATCCAAGGGCCGTAGAGCTACAGCCACTGATATAGTACTCCGGTATTCCCCTTTTTTTGTTGACTTACAGATCCTCTCTCAGGGTGGTGCAATATCCCAAGCACGGTCCTAAACTATTACCATTTTTCTAGCAATATGGGGTGAAGGTTGGTGTTTAGATCTCCACATACCAATGTGATTATGGTAGGGTTATGTGTCATCTTGTTATTCCTTATATTTTCAGTGATGTTTTTCTGTCATTCGTGAATTCAGGAGTGCTCTTACAAGAAGTTTAAGTACAGGTCGAATTGCTTTCTCTTCGCCCAGTGGGAGGAACACACTAAAGAAATCTGGCACCCACTGATTTTTCTTCATCTTTAAAATGCTGTTGTTGTTCATATATGAGCATGTTATTTCCACTGTGTTTGTAAAGCTAGTTCCTATCCATATTGTGAGACCCCTTTTGGTCTGCCTTTGGTCTCCTTCAAGGCAGGAGTATGAAACGAAATGTAGCCATCTAAATCCTCACTATCCAGTGCCGATGTCTCCTGAAAGCAGTAGCTGTCTTGATCTTTCATTTATTCCACCCAGTCTTTATCTTCCAATTTTCTCCCCAATACTGGTATGTTCCAACTTATTAGCCTCAGCATTTCCTTAGCAGATTTTGGAGTTGTATTTTTTTCCTACAGTTATCTACTTGAAAAGTCTGTAGGCACTTGCCACCAGATGTGCTGTTGTAAAGTTGGAACATCAATATTGGCTTCAGGCTGTTGATTTGGGATTGACACTTCAGATGGAATACTGTTTCAGAAGGAACATATAATCACATCTGTGAGATATCTTTTTTGACTGGAAGATGTTTGGAAGGACCACTACCAGGTGTCCTCTACTGGTTGAATTCCTCTGTTAGGCAAGACCTAAAAAGGGAGTAATCCGCAAGGCTCTAAAAATAGGAAAAATGTACTATCAGACCATATAAAAGGTACTATCATTTACACTAAATATTCCACTTGTTGTTAAGTATATGAAATGGTTGTAACTGTTCAAGTGTGAAATCAACTGGGATCTCAGGGTCTGCTAAAGGCAGATTCCCTAGACATGCATCTAAGATGGTTTCCTTGTATCTAAAATTGAAGCCCACAATATTTTTCCTGCTCAAACGTGTGAGAGTGTAGGACCAGACCATGCTTAATTTGGAAAAACAAGTGGAGCAGGCCAACCATTTTTATTACAAACGTTCACTGGCACCACTCCACACTTCCTGTCTCTTTATGCTAACTTTGCAGGTTCCCTTTCATACTTTGCCTCTGATCCAATCCTCAAAAAAACACTGTCATATGGTAAGCACTTAGAGCAGGCAGAATGGCCTTAATAAGATCAAATCCCATTTCTGTGACTCATGACAACAGGCGAAGCTAGGGTCAGTGACTTCTGCTACGTCTCCTGGGTACACTCTTGTACTAACACTATTTGACATTTACCCATCACCCATGTCCCTACTGACAATTTATGATTGCACTCTCCATGTGTATGCATTAGATTATTATTCACCTTGTGGTTGGAACCAAGGAATAACAATGACTTCTTCTAGTGCGTTTGAAAAATATTAAATTGATCTTGGAGCGGATAAGCCAGAACTGACTTGACATAAATGCCATTGGACCCCCTGGATTGTCGTAATGAAACATTGGCCCCTCCACCCTCATGCGGCTGGCATATTTCTGACATGCATCAGTAATATTCCATCAGAGCTGTTCAAATAAAAAATAAATCTCACAATCTCAAATCTTTAACCATTAACTCGCATTATTTGATTGTTTTTGTCAATTGTTTTAGGTCTGGCTATACTGTGCAGCAATTCTTTTAAATGTATATAAAGAGGGCTTTGGCTCCATCGAAAAGAGTATTTGTCTCTCCTACTGGTGCTATTGGCTGTGTAGTGCATCTCTCCGGCTCTTAAAGAGTGCTTGTACTGAAATGCGCAAGGGACTATTCTGCATCTTAAAGGTACACTAAATCATCACGCATTAAATTCTTTATCTCATAAACGCATTGCATTAAATAAAGCAATCATTTTTTGTTTTGATTTTTTTTCACTGGATTTTTTATGTTTCAGGCTGGACTGAAAATGCAAAACAGACCTATTGGCTTTGCCAATTGTAGTTTCTCCTGCTGCTGCTCTTGGTGCTCATTTGCATAGCAACATTTTCACATCTACTCCTGTACCATGAACTACTTATTACTAGTAAGCATTTCCTGGACAACATAGGAATGTAATTTTAAGTAAGGCCATAGTCCAAGAAGGGGCAGTTCATTGACTCCCTGGGTTACTCTGAATGAACACAATGAATCATTCAATATGGCGCCGATGAGTTAGAGCACTGGAGGTTAAGCCGCCTCCTGCAGTTGGATCGGAGGCATGAAAGGGAAGATGCCGAGGATAAGCGTGTTCAGTGAAAAAGAATGCAGCCAGGCCTTCTCAGATGACCTTTAAACAGCACCTGTCAGCATAGCTGGCTTAGCTCTGGCTGGTGAGGGCTTGGAACAATATCCTGCAAACATTTACAGTGATCTGGGCAAACGCCCAGCATCGCCACAGCTGTTTCTCGCGAAGTGTTAAGAAAGAAAGGCACCAAGCCTCCAGGAGAACAGGGCTGCACATTTCTGGGCTAAAATATCTTTTAGGTTCAGAGCGACAGCTGGTTGACCCATGTACTTCAGATCTATGTTTAACTGCACTTCTCTGATAAGGTTTTCTTTGAAAATCCCATTAAATTGAAGCACTCGAAGTCAGAGCGGTTTGCCCAGCTGTGTTTATTCTCACACTCCTCCACAGTTTTATAAATACTGTATAAGGAGCTATTTCAGACACCACCGCAGCCAACCAGCAGGGATCACTTGAGTCCTGCATAGCGGACACGCAGCGAAGCGGCGCAAAGTACCCGGCTCAGCATGGCACGTTGGTGAGACCACAAAGAGCCAGTGGTCGTTCAAACCAGCTTTAAAACTTTCTATGGCAGACCTCAACTCAGCAGAGGAAGAGGAAGAACCCACCATTCCTGCTTACTATTAGTAGCACACTGGTTTAATCCAGATTCATCAAATCCTAAATTCCAAAGGAACAAAGCTCATCATGGCTCTTGTGAGCAGATGGGATATTTATATACAGGTGCTTTGTAAGGTGCTAGGTGTCATTTTATGAAAACCTTCAAGCATAGAGAGGCAAAAAAAATGATCATCAAAGGCAGGAGGAGGAAACCTCCAGCCAACATTGGTTGATTATGATCCTCAGTGATAGTCTTCAGGCAGATGAAGCGTTAGGCTTGGGCGGAGCTCTCCGAGTTCCGCAGAGCGGAATTCCGCAGAGCGTCCCAAAAAATTCGCATGCTGGCAGAGCTGCTCAACGTGCCCGTTCACGCTGCTTTTTTGACACTCGGCAACGGCACCACAAGGAGAAATCTGCTCAAGGATGCAGCCGCGGTCACTGGCAATCTCTTGCATTTAATGTCTTCAGAGAAAAGGTGCCCAATGTTGCAGGTGCCGTGCTAGCGGGGGGCAAGTCTCATGAGCACTCTCGGGCAGCCCGCGGGTCTTGTTGGCACTCGTAGGTGGCCGGCTAATCTCGCAAGCGCTCAGCAAAACTTGTCGCGCTTGCCAGTGCACACAAAAACCCGGCTCGAGCACAGCACCTGAAAATAAATTCTGCTATGAGGCAGAATGCGGGATTTACACCCAGGCCTACAAATGATCTCATGTAAGATCAGTTTTAACACGTTTCCTTGATCGGAAGAAGTTTGTGTCTGTTCTGATGCATGGATCCAGGGGCATTCCAAAGTACTGGATGCATTGAAGGAAAGGGATTTTTGGCAAATAGAATACAGTGGACATGGCCTGGCTAACATCTAATTATTGTCTAAAACATTAATCACTCAGGTACTGCACATCACAATTTGAATCTTACCATAGTGCTTATACAACAAATGCCTTTATTATCATGTGAATACATTGGTGATTCTCCTCAGTGCCTATGTGTTATAGTCATCCTCAAAAGCTAGAACTTGGGCTATCATACGTACATTGGGGACATCTATCTGCAGATCCAATGTGCTTACTGAACATCGAGCAATGTTATACTATGACTTTTGTAATCTGCGCTTACACTCAAAACTAGTCTTTACAATGTTTCTGAATTTACGATGTCTGGATTCAACATGCCTTGTGAGCCATGCTGAGTGCCAACGCAATGCATCCAGTACTCCAAAAACCACGGTACACCATCTTGCTTGATGAGAGGTAGGTGTAGTGAAGGACAAAAATAATGAAGTAGGGCTTCTCAAACTTTGTTTCACACCACAAAAATACCCAACACTAAATGCCCTTAATGGCCCCTCATTACTCTTATGCAAACCAACAATATTCTAAAGTTCGCTCATGGGGCACAAGGAAGTTTTCACATTATTGCATGCAGGACCTAACAGGAAAAAGAGGAAGGGAAGATAAGAAAAAGTGACGACAAAACAATTCAGATGGTCAGAACATGACTTCTAAAACAAAATAATAATACAGGACATTACTAAGGGGGCACGCCTTTATTGCATACTTTCACCCATGTATTCATAACTGCCTTGTTGCTCGTACGATGATCGATATGTATTGATACTCACGATGTATGAAAATAGAAAACTGAACCAAAGATGGTTTTAAAAAAAAAAAACACAAGAGGGACACCCAACAGAGCTGCAGAGGATCGTCTGAAAACCTGAAGTTGAGATTATCCACAATATATGTTTTTCCAAAACATAAGAGTTTTAGTCAAAAACTACTCTCGGGACTATGCAAATTCAATTTTATTTAACACACTTTGGCTGCATTAGAGCCTTCGAGCACAACAAGAATAGAAACACACGGACTATGCAAAAATATTCAAGTGGGAGACGCTGGACATTGTGAGGAAGGATTATCAGGCAACCAAGTAAATTCAATAGGATCAGAGGCCTGTAATGACCAAGTTTAGATATGCGTGTCAGATCTGGAAATGGGAATAAGGAGGTGGAGATAGAGAGAAACCACTGAAAGTGACTTGGATCATGGATACTAGGAATTGATACATTTACTGCCACAATATTCAGTATTTCAGTGCAGCGCATGTGGCTGACGTCAGGAGCATGGTGAGGCTTAGTGAGTTTAATCAATATGGAGGTGGCAGATCCCCAGAAATTCTCCATATTGAATTGTATGCAGATCTCTTCCTGCAGCCACCTTCTGCATCCTAGTCATTGATCTGGATTCTCTTTAATATAATTGCAAAATTCATGACCAAGGGCTCATTCCCTCGCTCTGTCATGCTAGTAAATTATTCCATATGCATTGCACATTTTTGTCCACGGATGTTACCTACAGCCTTGGAAAAACTGTGTGAGTAGATTTAGTGGTATGGATGATGTTTTACATACCGTGGCCACCACATTAGCACTATCTAATGAACCATAACTCTCCAGATATATGTGACTCTGATCGGATATACTAATTAATGCCCAAGCAAATGGTCATCAAGGCTAATCTATGATCAAAGGCGAAGCAAAGTCTTCTAGAGAAGCTTCTAGGTCAATTACCCGGAGCCTGGAGAACTCAAGGACAACAAGTTAATTCCTCTGACAAGTATTGCTGTTGCCTCTAAAACAATAGAAGACAGATATCACACACATGCCAAGAATCTCCTATTACTGTTTTTGAGAGTATAAGGCCACAGTGGGAAGAGGGAGAAAGACCAAGAGCGGGTGGTTTTCACAGTGCCTTGACTCTTTATGTAGGCATACTGTAAGAAGCTAGCACTCTATATAGTGCACCAAAATGAAGCACACTGTGCAAACTACAAAGGAATTACAAAGGCACAAATGACACCCCAAATGCTCTCTTTAGTGACAGTGTGGCCGAGCAGCTAGGCATATCAGAGGGTAGTGCGAAGCATTTATTGCATACACAAAGGCAGTAAATGAAATACACACTCAATATAGAAATCTGATACCAATTTATAAAAATAACACATTTTTATATAAATTTAGATACCAAGATTATCAGAAACAGGTACGTACTTGTCAATTTATGAATTTTTTCATTTTTTTAAAATGGACAGTGCAATTTCTAAAAATTGGTAATGTTATCTTTTGGAGGAAAACATGTATTGCATTTGGGCACTTAGCAGTGACTTATGGGACTGTTCTTAAAGATTTAAGGTGAGTATGAGGCAAGGTCCAAGGCCACACCAAAGGCCACTTTGGGAGCCTCAGGGGTGCCCCAATGCAGAGGTGTGTCACGGCCTCAGGTGTCCCATTCCATTTAATAGGAGAACAGTCTGGTTACAAAGAGGCTGCAAGTAGGGACTGGTGCATCAGTACGGGGGGAACCCACAGGAAAGTTACAACCTTGAGATCAATGAGCACACAGGGACACCCTTGGTCCACTTCTCCTTGGGCTGTGGCTCTCGGGTGAAGTGGTGTTTTTTGGCATTGGATCCGGGGCTGGAGTTTCTAGCAGTTGGAGGGGAGTTTGAAGAAAGAGGCTGCAGGCGGCAACATGAAGTCCAGTCTGGGCAAACCCAAGCATGGGCTTACCTCTTGTGGGTTTGGGGACCCCGTTGGCACGGTCGCCTCCCTTGGACTCGGCTTCTGGAGCATGGGTGCATAGGTGCTTTGAGGTGTTGGGTGGCGGTCAGCCACAGATTCACGCTTGGTCTTTGTTTCTCCTGCTGAGGGGCGAACAGGACAGCTGGGCAACTCTCAATGATGGTTTCACTGTCCCTGAAGTCCCTCGATGTACAGGTCGGTCTTCCTCAGCATTGGTGTTCGGTCTGGGCCCAACAAGTCTTGGCTGCTGCAAGAGGTTCAGTATTCCAGGGATTGGTACTGTGTGGCTCCGGTTGGTCCTTTCATCTCCACACTTTGAGGTAGGATGGATCTGAACTGTAGGAGCACTGCTACCTCTTTCTGGGTGGCTGCTGCATCAGTAGTCCCTGTAGGCGGCAGGTTGGTGTATCGGGTCTTGCTTCTTGGGTGGCTGCAGCTGCAGGGGAGTAGCTCCTTTACTCCAAGTGAGTTTCTTTGGCAATTTGCATAGCACTGGAAGCCCTCTGGGTTTCTTGAGGTCTTCACAATGGCAGGAGAGTTCATTTGCTCCAGGAGGGTTGGGTGCAGCAGGCAGGCCGGCAGAGTTGGTGCAAAGTCGGTCATGCGTCTTGATTCTCAGGTCAGCAGTCTTCTTTGTCCACTTCTTCTTTTGGTCCATAGAAATCTGAAGATCTGCTATCAGGGGGACCTCTAACTACTTAATTTTGGGGTGTTAAGGGGAGTGAGGGGCAGTAGCCTATGGGTCACTTACCCCTGGGGTCACTACACCCCTAGATGATCACTTCGTTTGGGGAGTGGGAGTCACCCCGTCCCAGAATTCCTAATTCCACCACACACAATATGGTGGAATTTCTAAAGTTGTGCTCACTTCCAGCTGGTCACCCAAGAAGTGTGTCTAGCCTGGCAGTGCAACATGCCTCCTGCATAGCTAATTTTCCCACCCTTCCAGGTGCCATAGGCTCTGCACAAAGGGGGTTGGCTTTGTCTCTGGTGAGAGAAGCCAGATTCGTATACCAAAGGCAGTGAGGTCTTTGAAGCTCCCCTGCCTTGGAATGGCAACGTGAAGGTCATCCTGTTGGTTGGGGATGTAAACACCCTCTGCCCGAGAAGGCTTTTTTTCTGACCTCCTGAGAGCAAAGGCCCTCACCCTTTGGGGGTCAGAAACCTGTCTCTGGTGGCAGGCTGGCGAAAAACAGTCAGTCAGCACACCAGTAGCTGGTAGGTTTTCAGGAGGTTCCTCTAAAGTGCCCTCTGTGTGCATGCATTAATAAAACCAACAATGGCGTCAGTGTGGGGTTATTAATCTGAGATGGTTGATACAAAACATCCCTATTTTTAGTGAAGCCATCATGTAGCTGGGATACTCGTTTTCACCAGTGTCCAGCAAATGCTTTTAAAATGGCTTCCCTAATCACTTGCAATACCTAGTAATAGAATTCTCCATCACAGGGGCATATCTGCTCATGCAAATATGTTGTCACATAAAATATAATGCACCCTGCCTTAGTGCACAAAGGCCTGCTATAGGGGTGACTTGCATATGTTAGATGCAGTTATTTTGGCATGACACGCAGGAGTGTCATGTCATGTTTCCACTCTTAGTTTGCACCATGTCACACAGCCTGCAATGGCAGTCTGTGTGAAATTAGTATGTGGGTACCTTAGGGGGGCATAAGGTATGCTGCAGCCCTTAGCGACCATCTTTAGTACCCATGCCCTCTGTACCTGGAGTGCCATTTACTAGGGACATACAGGAGTGCTAAAGTACTTTGCCAATTGTAGCACATTTAGACAACACCTTGTTTTAGGCAAGGAGGTCTGGTTAGCAGGCCTCAGTGCACTGTCAGAGTCGAAAAACAGCACCCAGTAGCTAAAAAGGAGGCAAAAAGTGTGGGGGTAACTTCAACAAAAGCCCAGTTCTCTACACATACCCATTGCCAGGGCTGGATTTTTCTTGGTTAGCTGGAGAGGAGCCACTGTTTCCATGCTTCAGTGTTTTTGGTTTGGCTGGCGGCAGGTGCACATCCATTCTTTTTGCTGTCATTTTGGAACTTAAGACCTTCAAAGCAATATCATGATGAGCTGTATCTTGAATATGCTTCCTGATGCATGAAGTGTCTCAATACATCAGCCAGTATCCATCCTTTCTCCTTCAGGTTGCCACATCAACAAAGTTGTTTCCTTAGCCCTAAAATAAAATTGCTATTCTTTTAAGAAGACAGACAACTTTTCCTGCCTCTGGCCTCAGTCTTTCTCTACACAGATGTACAAAGCTTTTCCCAGTAAAAATGGGAAATCTGAATGAGGTGTAATTAAATAAAAAAAACAATGGCAGTTTGGTTCCAGCCTAGTGATCACTAGTGTTCGAAGTTGTCCCCAACATATTGTGGGAACCAATCATTCAAAAGTACATGCAGTTCCATGCCCATCATTTTTCAAAGGGGAACTGTTACTCTGGTTACATAGATTGTAACCAAATGTCCAATTAGAGGATGCTGGGTCCTGGCCCCTTTGGAAGAGCTGGGCACAGAATGCAAATGGTAGGCTGACAGGCCGTCTCTTTGTGAGGTGCGCAGCTAGGGCCATTCTATTGGCCACAGTTCTGTGTTCAAGTGACACACCTCCTAGGCCACAGTCTCCCCAGCTAGAACAGGTAAAGGGAAGGGGAAGCTACTTCCTGATCTATTAAAATGTATGTGATTTCAAACTAGACACATGTACTTGTCTGTACACTGTTTTCTAAGGGGTAAGAGAAAGAGTCACTTGGGGGATAGGCAGGGAAAGGGGAGATAGCAGCTCTGACTGCCACAAAATCAGATAGAGGCTGCATACGTAAAGAGGGGACACCGACCAAGGCATAACCCCCATGAACTCAAGTACTCGACCCACAGAACACTTACAATCCGGTGGAATTAAAGGCTTGGTGTAGTGGTTAAGTGCAAGAACTGCACGAAGCCAAGATGTCCAAGTGTCATACAAAAGCCCAGTGGTGAAGAGCAGAGAAACTCCGCCTCTCACCAACCACTCCTCCTCCAGCCTCTCGCCCATACATTCCAACCTTTCCCCACACGTCATTCAGAATGCCATGACCTAAAGCATTCCGAATGCAAATGCTAGTTACACAACACTTGGGTCAGACAGATTGTACAGAATTACACAGAAAGAGCCAACAGGAGTCTCCTGACTGGGCTGCAGATTAAAATGGCTTTTATTCAGCTGGCACAAATTATTAGTCATACGATGGTCTGATGACAGGATCCACTCATGATAAAAGAAATATAATTTTGGGTGTACCCCTGTCATCCAACAAAGACTAGGCCTGTGTTGTAAACAACATCCCAAAATCTGCCAGGGGACTCGTAGAAAGAGTCTCTGTTGTGTAAACACCATATACATACCACAGAAGGAAAGTAGGAATTTTCTGTATTATGTTTACAGGGAGAGAAAGGCCAACATGCCCTACTACCTGTGATTCAAGCTTTAACTGACCAGAACCTCCCATGACATAATACATTCCATGTTCTATACCGAAGGGGCGTTCTATCTCATGCTAAAGCAATATAATAAGTGCTAATACAAAAGTAAATGCGAATACAAAAGTAAACAGAACACTTCTCCCCCTTAAACAAAACAATATAAATTAATTTAAAAAAATAACTATTAACTATGATAATTTAACTTAAATGGTAACATTGAAATGGTATAATGAAAATGAAACCAATAAGAATAACTAAATAGAAGAGGTCACATAAGTATGTGCATTCGGTCAAACAACATATTCATGTAAATATGCTGGACGTTTATTTCCCGCCCAGACCGAATGATCGATTGCATTCCAATTTCTGTGTTCTCAAAATTACCATCTTCACTCACCAGTCTTCTTTCCTACATGACCACTCCCATCTTCTGCATTTCCTACGACGCCACTCTTATCTTATGCATTATCATCCACTTATTGCCCGCATACTCTCCTTTCATTTCTTACCATTCAGATCACCCTAATCACTAAGCCAACTGTAACCACATCTATCAACTTCCTCAACCTCAACCTCTGTACTCACATTCTTCTTGCACTCTTTACACCTTACAAACCGATTCATTTTTCACACTCGTCCATCACTTAGCTTTGCTGAACACTTACAGGATTTTCAACGGATCATAAAATGTACTTTCACCTTTCTTAAATATCTTGGGCAGCTTGACACACACTATATCCCGTTTCTTTACCACAAAATCTTTAGCTCCTCTTTTCTTGTCCGTATACTCTTTGTATATGCCCTGTGCCTTCATAATGTTCTCTTTCACCAATTCAGAAATTTCTCCGCATTCTCAGCATTAGCACAATTTACAAATTCAACTTCCTGCCATTGCGAAAAGTAGTGTATGGCTACTGAAGTTAACCATGAATCACACTTTTCTCCATCAATTGGCTCCATGATGTATATTCCCAAAGTTTCCATGCCATTTAGGGACATGGCACAGGATTCATCTTAGGCTTCAACAATACGGTGACTTATCTGCATCCACACACAACTCGCATTCTCTAACTGCTTTTTCAATCTCTGATTCAATGCCAGGACACCAATAATCCTCTTTGATCCTCCTCTTAATTTTTTACAATCCCTTAATGCCCATCATGGCTCAATTTAACAATAGAATCTCCTAAATCCTTGGGAGGAACAACTTCCATACCTCTCATGATGTTCCTACAACTCATCCAACAGTTTCTTTTCAGGCCAACCTTCTATTACAAACTTCTTGATGCTCTCCAGGGCATTTCACCACTTTTCCCCCAAAATAGCATTATTCCTATATTTCACCCATCAACGCTACACTGACTTCCTCCCCACTGTATGTGACAATTTCTTCTAATGGTACAGGTAACCTACTTAAATAGTTTTCTACCTTATTTCTGACTCCTGTGAGATATCGATCTTGGGTGTGGGGTTAAAAAGTCCTTCTGTAGATAACACTTTAAGCAAAGGTTTGTGGCCTTATCTTACCTCAACTTCAAATCCCCATACAAAAGTTCTAAAAAGTTCTAAAGGCTACACAATATCGAGAGTTTTTTTCTCTATAACTGAGTATTACTCTTCTGCAGGTGATAAGGCCCTTGATGCAAATCCTATCGTGTACTCTTTTCCATCTGAATCTTTCTGACACAAAACCGCCATATGCCCTTATTACTGGCATCAATGTTCAAGATTCATTTAAGTTTCGGATCAAAACCATGCAAATACTTTGCTTCACTAATATTCTCTTTAAAACGGTTCAAAATCATTTTGTAAAGTATCCGACCAACTGAACTTAACCTTGTTTTTTAAGAGCTGGCGTAAATTATAGATTTTTTCTGGAAAAGTCTGGACAAACTTAGCATAAAACTACACCAGCCCTAGAAATGACTGCAATTCATCTTTATTTGTGGGTGCTGGTGCATTTCTCACTGCATTTAGGAGCTCCTTCTTGGGTTTGATCCCTTCCAATGTGACCTCATGTCCTAAATAATCTAATGACTTCACTCCAAATTTACACTTAGAAAACTAATTTGTTAACGCATTTTCACGAAGTATTTCCAGTACCTTACGCAACCTATAATCATGATGTTCCTTGTTTTCACCCATGACCAAAATGTCATCCTGAAAAAAAATTGTTCCCATGTTTTTGAATAATTTCTACATTAATTTCTGAAATACCGCCACCGCTGAAGCAATGCTAAACGACATACGCACACGGCGATAGCAACCGCGGGGACTCATAAAGGTAGTTAAACTTTTGCTCTCCTCATTAAGTTTCACCTGGTGGTATGCAGGTGACAAGTCCATTGAGGTAAACTATTCCATTCCTTTTGTCAATGCTAACATTTTGTTGATTTTTTGTAGAGGGAATCTTTCAACAATGGTACCATTATGGTACCTAAGATCAACGCACAAGCTGATCTTACCATTAGCATGACTGCCAACTACCAACTACCAACGGAGCAATACACTCGGTGGAGTCTACCGTTTCAATGATACCTGCCTTAAGTAGTTTAGCAATTTCTTGGTTCAGCTCCTCTCTCAAAAACCAAGGCATTTGTCTAACTTTTTGCACCTTGCGGACAGCATTTAAACAAAAAAAACAATCTTGTGGGAATACAAATTTAACGTCCCAATCTTCTTGGAAAATACTTTTGTGTAACAAAAGATTATGTGATCACATATGACTATTCCATTTTCAATACAGTAACAGTACAAATCCAATCGTAATGAACTAATCAATGCAAAGCTTACTTGTGTACCAGATGGATTCTTATCTTCTTCAGAGGGATGCCAATGTATGGATCTGTTAAAGTTATTCAGCATTATAAGAAGTAGTAAAAAGGCTTTGTGAAACTGAGATAGCAGTTAAATTTCATGTGACTCCTCTACAAAACACTGGTATGTAAGCTTACAATGACTTGAACAGACTAGCTTATTTCAATATGGCCCGGTCGTACTACATGACCTTCGTCCTCTGTAGAGACACTAGTACGCATACAAACCACTATTCCTGAATGTTGGAGCGCAGACTTCCAATATGGCCACTGCATGCGGGGACCGTGTGTGAAACAAGTGCCAGTGAGCAGCTCCAGGAGTATTGCGCACATTCACACGTGCACTCACTACCTCTATGACAGCTGATGCAGAGCAGTCCTTGTGCTCTGTACTGCGCTTGCAAGTCGTGTTGGCCCAAATTTACAAAAGTTACTCCGGGGTCGGATTTCGCGATAAATACTCACCGCTGTGCCAGTGTTCAAGTGCTTCGCTTGCGCAGCCTACTCAGATGAGGCAGGATACAATGCGGCAAAGAAGCATACCACAGCTGGGCTCCACGAAGCAGCTGATTTCAACAGTTTTGTCGGGAGACAGCTTGTCACCAATTTTGTTGTGAAAACACCATACACATTCCACGGAAGGCAAGTAGGAATCTTCTTAATTAAGGACACAGAGAGAGAAAGGCCAACATGTCCTGAGCCCTGAGATTCACGCCTTAACTGACCAGAACCTCCCATGACTTAATATATCCCATGTTCTATACCACAAGGACATTCTTCTTCGTGCTACAGCAATATAAAAAGTGCTAATGCAAAAGTAAACACTAAAGTCTCATGCATAGGAAAACATTACCGGTTTGTCAGAATGAGAAAATGAGGCTCAGGAAGGCACATGGCTGCTGTGCCATGGACCTTCAACTCCATAGAAGCACTGCATCTTCAGACCAGAACCTGAACCACTGTGCTGCATAATTCCTAAGGATATCCCAGTGTTTATTGCAATCACTGCTCTGGAATGAATAGAATTATTACAATTATGTATAAAAATAAGATCAATGTTTGTAATTTATAGGGGTAGCTCCATATCTTAAAAACTTCAGTCATTTTGACCAACTCCTTCCTTTTCTCATGTGATCTTACACTGACTCGTGATTCTGATTCTGATGTCTCAGCCTTAACAGTGAACATTAGCCATCTCTTTGCGAGTGGCAGGAAGGAGATTTTAAGCCTGGGTATAAAGATATGCCTCTCCCAGATTTTGCAGAAAGATTGACTCGATCTAACAACCAATGACTTGCTGGTTTATCTTTTAACACCCTATTTGACCCCTTGAAGGAGGGAAAGGTCTGGATCCAAAGAGGACACCTCCCTGCCTGCTGTTCTGAAGAATTCCTGTCTACTTGCCTAAAGATCATTGGCGAGCAGCATCTCCTGCAGTGACTGAACAGCTGCTTCCAGCATTTTGCTGCAGGACTGGTGACACCATACGCCTGCTGACCCACATGGCAAAAGGAAGTGGTGGTCTTGATAGTAAACACTGGTGGAACTTTCTTCCCGAGACAGGAGGTCATAGACGATGATTGGTCCTTCTGTCCAAGTAGCAATCATCTCAGAAGGTCATAAATCCATAACTGTGCTTTTACTTGAGTGCGACCATTATTATGCACATGTGCCACTCTCATCAGGCTTATTGGCTAATGGCAGATGCAGAAATCAAGTGTCAGGAACAGCCCGATAAATGTGTGTGAGTTTTAATGCAAAATACGCAGTTCTTGCTAGATTTCCTGAAATTCAGGTCTTGGCTGCCATTTTGAAACTGGAAATTATAAATAGCTGCCACACCCCAATCAGCGTTCCGGTGCCTGAGAACTATCTGGTTTCTGGCATCTGCAGACTTTCTCTTGGAGGTAGCTGCACACATCATGGTGTAGGTGAAGATAAGCGTAAATTGAAAACAAAATCTTGGTTCTCTGGCTAATTCTAGGGGTCTACCCATTTTTAATAAATAATTAAATGCATGCATCCTAAGGACGACTATGTCTAGCACAACATTAATTGGTTGTAAAATTGAGCGAACAGACAGTTGTTTGGAAGTAATTAAGACATTTGTCATCAGAAATTCTTTGAGGCATGCTGGATGCGCATGACTTTTAGAACATTTTACAGATACAAGTGTGACACAGTGATTGAAAGAACTGAGAAGCAGATTTGAATTGTGATATTATGAAGTAACAATATCCTTTTGGCATTCCTTGACAAAGAGATTTGGGTAAGTATTGTAAACAGCAGGAAACCTGATGACACATGCATGGAAGGTATTGTGTAAAAGTTAATTTGTGTTTATTGTTTGATAGGTAACTTCGTGTAAAGAATATAAATTGACATACTGTCCAGTTAAGTGGAAACTTAGGCAATGATGTTTTGGTCCAGTGATTGTTGATCGACAGTCTGTATTCATCTAATTCCAGATCTCTTTTCCTGCAGCACTCTTCCATAACTCCCCTGCCCCGATCTGGTCACTTTGAACCTCTGTTACTTTGTAAGCAGAGTCGGTGACCCCAGGAGGTGGGCATTTGAGCGTGCTGCTCCTGAGGAATTGGAACCCGTGAAAGAGGACGCAGTTGCCTGCTGGGGAGATTTCCATTTGATAATTTGGTGCTGTAAACTTCTGGTGGACCTGAAAGTGAAGATGGGACGAGTCCCCTGCAAATGGACATAAGTGTGAGGAGCCAGTCTTGAAGATGTTTGTACTTACGTCAATGTAGCATTGTTACCAGAAATAGTGGTAACATTTTGAACTTTTTGGAAAATATTCTCGGCACCCTGACAGATCTCCCGAAGAAGGTGCAAACTTGGCAGATTGAACTGTACCATGTTTCTCTGCTCGTTATAGAGGGAAGTTTGATGGCACTGCCAGATGCCCCGATCATGTATCTGGGTTGGCGAAGCCTCCGTCAGCTACATTTTAAAGGTTTGCTTTGCTCAAGATTTTCGTGATGAAGATAAGTTTCTAAGTCTGGAGGCCAACATTTGCAGTGGAAGCAACCACCTACTGGTATCTGATTATGTTCGCAATTAACCATTGTGTCTAAATCCTAGTCAGCTAAAGATAGGACAAATTTTCATTTTTTCTTTTTACATTTTTCTTTTTTTTAATATTTAATAGGCTAATTACTTTTTCCAGTACTTTCCGAGAGGGCAGATTTTGTTTGCGTCATAAACTGTGATCCCTACATCCAAATTTATCTAGTATTGTGACATTTTCGGTATTAAAATATTGTCATTTTAATGGACTTTGCTTGAAACGTTAAACACAGTGATTACAAATGCTGAAATAAGATGAACAGTGATTAAAAAGTGTTCGAAATTGTTGTCAGATGGAATGGAATTGGGGAGAGCAGGTACCTGGCAGATAATATTAGTCCTGATATGCGGGGCAGAAATGTGGCACAAATATTTGTGGTTGTAACAGACCCAGTTTAAAATATATATACATATTAAGTTATTTTGAGCATTTAATAACATATCCAAATTGGTGGCATGCAACGCTTACATCAGTCTCTAGTGTGGCTGTTCAGGCTACTGAACTCAAAATTGCCTGAAAAATGTTGCATTGGTCCCTACTTTGAAAAAAGGATTGCAAAAAATGCTGGGCAATGTTATTATGCTTTATTTTTTATTGCAACTATACGTCACACAAATCAAATGACAAATAACATGCTGCTGCCTAAACGTAGTGTTCCTGTTTGCTGAAAATAAATGTGAATAAAAACAGATATCCATCACATATAATTTATTAAAATAGTACGGTTGATTTCTAGCAGAATGGTCCACTTAGAACAGTTATTGGAACACTTTTTTGTTTTTTGATGGACTGCACAGGAAACTAGGATTTTTGAAATTGCAGAGAAAAGGTACTGTTGGCTTTGCATTAAAGAAATGGGAAAATGAACACACAAACTTGATTAAAAAAATGTGAAAACGGAGAATAGAATGGAATACATAACACTGGCAAAGTATTGACTTGCCAACCCAGGCACTGAAGCACACTTCTTTTTTGATGGGCATACATAAATGAGCAGGCAAAATGTCATCACTCACAGTGCAAGATAACAATGGCTGAAATGGTCTGACCCATTGCCCCATGGTGTATGCTGTGGAGGTCGGAAGGAAATTGTGAATGACAGTTGAACAGACCAATGACTGAAGAGCCACTCTAGTTATGCCTACACAGTACAAGAGCCTTGCAGAACAGATAATGTAGTCTGTAGGCAATACCTAAAAGGGGAGACCCTCTTGACCTGTGCCACTATTGGCTGCTTGCTATTTTGAGCATGAGGGAAGACTACTTCCATCCACTCCACTCCACACAAACCATGGAGTTGAACTGACACAAACTCTAGTCCAGGCAAGACTTGACTACTGCAATATTAACTACTCTGGTCTCCCCAAAAAGATCAACATTTTCAGAACCAGGCAGTCAAACTTTAGCTTGAACCTGGCAAGTGAAACCACTTTAGACACTTCCTCAAGTGCATTTGCCCCCAGCTTCATTTCATAGATTAAGGTTAGAGTTTTTGGCTTTCAGTTAAAACCGATTTTAACCAAAATAAATCACAGAAGGGAGTATTTGTTTTTCAGTAGAAACCGGGAAATAATGGATTTTGCTGCATTTGTTTGCTTTGGCCCTCTGATATAAAAGAAGTAGAACTGCACTCCTACCTCCAAGCACTCTTCTGCTGTGAGGATCCTTTTGGGCAATGGTAAGCCAATCAACATGCCCTCTTGGTCCTCCGCAAGGTCCCAGAAATCCTCGGACCTACTTCTACTCTCACTATGGCTCACATCATATGGATTCAGCTCACTGTTCACTGCACAATGCTGCGTAGTGCCCAGCAGATTGACAACTGGACTCCAAGCATGGCCTGAGTCCAGGTGAAGAGACACCACCAAGATGTGATACTACAGAGCTTTGCTTTCTTAAAGTTCAGGTATCAAGATTGTGGTAACAAGGATCACTCTGAATATGACCTTCTAAATAAATGCCCTAACATAAGATGCTAACACTGTTCTGAGATGTACATGGCAATGGCCTGATAAACCTTCCTATAGAAGCTGCATCCCCTCACACAGAAGAACAAGGACCATTTCATGAACATTTTCAGCAACAGAGAACAGGACTCAAAGAGGTCTGTGTGCCGTTTTCTCTGAAACTGAGCCGCCTAAAGTACTTACATTCAGAAAATCTACAAATACATACATCCAGAACATCTACAAGTGAGTGTAGACAGCCAATCCACTGCTGTTCCAATGAAGTGCTGCAGATAGCACAATTTGAGCAAACATAGGTGCTTAAACCCCTTATGAGTTACTGTACTGAATAAGAACCCGCCCATGATAGGAGCAGGAAAGAAGCAAGAATAATAGGAATAAATGAGGAAAGGAAGGAAATGAATGCTAAATTATTTTTAAGCACTGCCCCCCAAAAAAACCCTATGATTATTTACAGAGCAAAATACAATAAACACTAACAACCAGCCACGGTACGTGCAGGTAAAAGCAGTGGGGCCGGGTGAGGGGGCATTTCAGGGGACGATGCAGAGAGAAAATAAAATAAATAATTAATTTTCCCTCAGCACCATCCTTCTAAACCCCCCCCCCCCTCCCACCGCTGTTACCTGCACGGACTGCAGCTGCTAATATCCACAGATTTTTACCATTTTTTTAAACATTGGAAGACAATAAAAAACCTTACCAGACCTACAACAAATAGTAACTGAAAAGAGAAAAGCCTCATTAAACTTGACCCCAGCAATTCTATGAGGAGTCCTCCATTTCAGCTCAGCTAACTGATGGAGTATTTGCAGACAACCAGGGATTCTGTGACATACCTTTTGAACATGCATAAATATTCCAAAATATTTCACTACTACATGACTAAAACCATTAGAAATAGGCTGCTGATCACATCTTCTTTTATACTGATACACAGAAATCCTGGAGAATGCTGCCTATAGAACCAGCGGGATGAGGCAAGAGAGTTCTCCGTAGTTAAGAAAAAATTGGGGACTTGTACCAGTTTTGTGCAGTAAATTATCCTGACGAAGCCTATCAAAAGGTTGGTTGTCCTAAACTAAAGACTGAAACACCAGACTCTACTGTGCAGAAGTATACACTGTATAGAGTGACAAAAATTGTAGTTTTTAATTTTCCTAAGAAAAATTGATACTTTAAAGAAGTAAGACACCCTCTTTAAAGTTCAGCTAAGGAAGATAGGCATGTAAAGTTTTAGCTGGATTCTGACCGCAGGTGACCTTTAGTTGTCCTTTCAAAATTGTTTATAGCAGCTGAACCCGTTCCACTGCCTGCTGAAGTCGACAGTAAACTGAATTTAGTACTGGGTGCATATGAGGTAGGACACCATATTTTAGGTGACCTAGAGAGCATGTGTACGATTCTTATCTGGGATCATTTTCGGTGGACACTTCAGGCACCAGATAAAGAGGGTATGAAGTCTAGGGAGCCAAGGGCCCCAACAGGTGAATTGCAATGTGTCCATGCAATGCCTGGCAATGACTCACTGTACAGTGTTAAGGCACTGCTTCATGACTGTGCACTGACACTCAAGCAGCTTGTAAGCATCCCAACTGTAGGGCACACAGCGTAGATTTCCTAGAGGAATGCTGCAAACTATATAGTTTATGCAGTTTTGCTACAATTTTCCCATGCACAGTTGACCCTATTGCAGAATTTAGACGTTCTTGCAACTGGCCAACGACGGGATACTCCCTCAATCATAATACATTTTAGACCTTCACATATGAGCATCCTGCCACTGTGCCCCTTATCGTAGGTCCTTCAGGACCTATAAAGGGACTGCCTAAACTGTGGCCTCTTATGTATTGTATCTCAACCCGAGGACCACTCTGTCATCAGACCTCTAGCATCAAGCAGGCGGTCAGGAATCGGGCTTCTGCTTTAACCATGTACCCAGGATTAATTTGACGTTAGCGAAGACATGGCTGAAATGGTCAAGGAGACTACACGCAATAGTTCAAAAGGATGTACGGAGCTCAGTAGTGTTCTGATCCAGCCCCATAGAAAACGTAGCAGACTCTTTGCAGTAGAGATCGCTTGATGGGCAACAATTCTAAGCATGGATGACCCATGAACTGCTAGGCATCTTCTGGAGCTGTGCATGGGCAGATGGGGGAGGACTGGTTGGTGTTAGCTGCTTTAATGACTTCTACTGGAAAGAAGCATGGTCAGAGGTGGTTATCAGACTTGTAAAGTCGGCTTTACCCTAATAATGGATGGTTTCTGCTAACAGTAAACCTTGGGAAGAGAACAATATACAAGGACTTTGCTGACAGGACTTGCTATACTTTTCTGCTGGTGCATTTAGAGTAAGGTGTGGTCTGTATGTGCAAAGCCTAGCTAGACTTAACTACATTCAGCTTCCCAGATGGCCTTATGGGTAACCCCAGAAGAACAGACTTCTTGCGCACCTGCCATTGTGAGGAACCCAGAGATCAAGAAAGCCCACCGCATGATGCACATCTGCATTTTCCTGACCATGCACTATCCCTGCAGAGGCCTGGCATGCCATCTGCTCACACTGGCCACACCTTTTTGCTGGGCAAGGACAGGGCCTGACTGGTCATGCTGTCACTCTGCCACCTTCCAGTTAGGCTGAAGAGCTGATTTTAGAGCTGGATGGGCTGCCATGACCCAACCATGCCCCTGCAGCCTGCAGCACCATTCTACTCACAACCCCCTTCAGTGTGAAGCTGGTTTGAAAATGTTTGCTAGTGTTGATTTTTGGCTGAGACCAGGTTACTCCTATCAGCCCTGGCAGTCTTATGAAGTCTTTGCTGTTGACACAATCTGTAGAAGCTACTTCAGCATCATTAGAAATGTCAGAGACACTCAGTGTGAAAAGTTGGCCTGGCATATGCTGGTCACTAGTTAAAGTGGCCACCTTGCACCAGTCCAATTCGACTGTTATGGTAGATAGGTTTAAGACAACCTTATAAAGAAAGCTATCCAAGTGGTAGCTGTGGAGAGCAGCCTTCAGGCTAAGTCTCTGAGGAATGTAAAGCAGCGTGTTTTACCTTATAATCTCCTGAATTACCAAATGAAAGGACACCAAACAGGTATATATCTAAAAGATATATGTATTTATTTCTAGACACACTCTACTAATCTCTTTATGAGATTAGAAGTCAAGAACATATGCACAAATCAATGTTTCACAACAAATTAAGCACTTATATGGCTGGGGCCCTAGGGGCGTACCAGACCATAAACTAAAAAAGAGGTATAAGAAGAACGACTTGAGAAGGGAGAAGGCCGAAGGTCTTTAGAAGCGCTGGGGCCTCACTAATCCACCCAAGGCAGGAAAGTAAAGGACCCACGGGAGACGCATGCAGTGTGAGAACACAGCCACGGATCCCAATAGACTTCAATGGAGCAAGTCGCGGTTGGAATTTTAAAGTTTTAGGGTACTTCGGTAGAGTCTACAAGCAAGTCACTTACAGGGTAAGTAGTTCTAGAGCCAACACACACCAGAGCAGTGGAGTACTCGAGTTACCTCACCCAGAAGCCGGGTGCATAGGTGTCTTTTGGTGTCGGGTCGCGGCGTCATTTTCAATGGGAGCCAAAGAAGACTTGCTGCTTGTAAAGACAGGAGAAGTGTCCGGTGGAATCCAAGGCTGTATTCTGAAGAAAGAAGACCTCAAAGCAGTGGAGACAGTGTTCAAAGTCACTTGCCAGTGACCCGGGGCCAGGAAGCTGGATGCCCACAGAAGTCGGGTGTTTTCAGGTGATCACGGGTGTCTTGACTCTTCAGCCACGAGGTCCAGGAGGTGTCGACGATGACCAGGAGCTGGATTCGGAGTGTCCCACAAAGTCTGCAGCTTACTGAGGTGTCAGCAACCGGATTGGAGCCAACAAGCCTTAGTAACAGCAAGTCTTGTAGAATGTGAAGAAAGTCAGAGGTGCAGACCAGCAAGGTCTGAGGGACTCACCCAGCAAGGGTAAGTCAGGGCAGGCCTGGAGCAACCAGGGGAGCCCTTTGGTTTGATGAAAAAGTCTTCAGGGGACTCCCAAGCCAACCGGCAAGGGATCGCGAAGCTGCCTCGGGAGGATTCACTTCACAGGAGCCCACGGTCACTCGGGATGAGGTAGGCCACTGATTCTCAATGGAAATCCTGCTGGAGGCGTGGACCACACGTGGTCCAATGCACAAGTTCTTAGAAAGTCGTAATGGGGTTGCACTTGACAATAGTGCACGGTACCCGGGTATTGCTGTTCCTCGTCACTCGTGGGGTCCACTCGCCTCAGCTTCGCTGGGGACTCACAATGGCCATTGAGAAGTCAGGAAATCTACTTCTGGGGCTGCAGGGACTTCGGACTCCAGCGGGAGCAAGAAAGTTTGCAACCATTGAAGCAAAGTTTTGGTGCCTGCCAAGCAGAGGAGTCACTCCTTGACTCCAAGGGAGATTCTTCAGTCTTCCAAAGGTAGTGGAACATCGAAGGTCCAGGATTCTTCTTGTAGAGCGTCATCCAGTGATATCTAGTTAGCAATGGCAAGGTTTCCCTATCTTATACTAAAAGAAAGGGAGGGACTAGCTCTATGACCACTCCTATGGGAGGGTCAGGGGAGTGGGTGGTTACACCCACTTCCCTTTGTCCAGTTTCATACCAGAGCGGGGGCTCGTAGCCCCTGAACCGGTTTGAGCTGGCATATGCACAGAGGAGCCTACTGTGCAGGACTTCAAAGCACTCTAGGAGTGCACCCACCCAGCCCCAACTCAGTAAATCCTGTCTGGAAGGTGGTTACACCTCCCTGTGACAGGATGCCTATTGTTGGGCCTCCTCCACTGCGAGTTTCGGTCAGCAGCAGGAGGGCAACCCAGTGTCTGTGCTGGTGGCATCCATTTTGTGATGCCAGGGCTCTTTCAGGATTCTACCGTGTTTCCACAGTAGGTACATGTCTAGCCCTCTAGAAGGGTGGGATCATACTCCCACACCAGTTACTGGTATGATTCCAAGGCGTTTGACACCAAACATAACATGTTTTGATGCAGCCATCCCAAAGTTAGCATTTACCGCTAGGTTATAATGCACTTAAGAGTATATGGTTTAACAGCATCCACAAACAGCCACAGAGAATGGACTCTGCGCGCTGCAGAGGGGCCCTGCTCAGGCAGAGGCACCCCCTCACATGTAAACCAAGCACCCTGCCCTCAGGATTGATAGGACCAGCCTTAGGGGTGACTGATAGGTTTATATGTGTGTGTAAGGTGAGATATAGGGTACCTATATCTCTGTAAGGAGTGCTAACACTACCTCACCCAGTCTGCAGTAGCAGGCCTGTGGTGTCAGATTTAGTCTGTTTCCCAGGGGTGGCATAATACATGCTTCAGCCCCTGGTAGGCCTATGAAGTACCTATGCCCTTGGTACCTGAAGTACCATATACTAGGGGCTCATAAGGTACCACAGTATCCAATCACTAGTGCATCTAATATGCACTCCAAGTTGTTTAGAGAGAACAGAGAGGCAGGGGCCCTGATTAGCAGGGAACCAGCCAGACTATAGCCAGAAACCAGTGTAAACATCAGAAAAAAAAGTGGGGGCAACATAAGTGCAGATCCTACTCTCCTACACTAAGCTTTCTACAAGGGCCGTAATTGTGATCACCACAAATCTGAACTCTGGGAAAAGTAGAGAAAACCTCGGGAGGTGCCCAATTACATGAGCATCTAACACTATTACCTCCAAAGAGGGCTCTATTAGGACAACCCCAGTAGATATTCGAACACAGCTTCATCACTGACATTTGGCAACTGATGTTATTCAGTTTTGCCATCACTTTCGGAAACTGTCAACAAGCTATAAAGTGGGGCTCTTTTTGGATAGGTTGCGAACAATAAGTTTTGCAGATTTTTCATTTTCTGGGCCATTTCTAAAGAGCAGCATGTTTGAAAATCACATAGGCCAAGTGTAACAAATGTTTCAACTTGCATGAAACATTTGCTTAGCAGTCGAAGTTGTAAATGATGTAAATATACAGTTTCAATTTACAATTACATGATTTACAAAAGAAAGTAGAAAGTTCAAAGGTGTCTGCTAAATGTAACTATTCAACACTACACATACCTGCAATATGCTTTTTTGAGTTTAACGGCACTTACATAAATTTAGAAGACTGTAGAATTTAAAAAGTAGCTAAAAGTATGCATGTTTAAGAGAGTGTCAGGGGAGTGGCCAAGTAAATGCTTATATATTTGTTTTTTTCTCGCTCTCACTGGAATATATTGGCACATTCACAAAGGTTTAGGAATATCCGTCGAAGAATCTTCCAAGCACAAACGACATCACCTGCACTTGTGATAGGTTATGCATTAAATGGAGGCGTGTGCACAAACCAAGCGAATGTAATACCCAGCTGCAGCTCCTCCGCTACGGCAGAGGGGCGTTGCCCCACTACATTTTCGGCAATTAAAAAAAAAAAGAAAATATAATGATAATAACACGTTATTATCATTTTATTTTTCCATACTGAAGCAAGTTTTGTTGCGGGGCTTGGCTCTCGTCACAGCCACCAACGAGTGGTTGATTCACTTAAAGGCGCATGACGGTTTGGCCAGCCAAACAGTCATGTGCACTTAGCATGTTCTCCACCCGGCTGTATTGCACAGCCTGTGTGGAGAACATGCACAGGTTTCCAGTCCCTGTCTGAGTGCCGAACCACAGCGCTCAGACCAATCACGATGCTACTGTCATGCTGGTGACTGCTATCAATTGGCTCTGTCGGGGATTCTCAATTGCTAAGGATACTCAAGAAGTAAAGCCTTATTTATAACACGTGTTAATAAATGAAATAACACACACCAAAATTAGAATTTTAATAATGTATTCGAAATTGATAATCAAACATTTAGGGCTGTCACAATTTACAAATTCCATTGTGGTGAGGAATAGGTGACTGTGGTGAAAAAAGTGACATATAGTGATTGGTGATATTGACAGTACATTATATACAGCATAATTAGACATGTGACATTGAGCTTGGGAAAGAGGGGAATTTTTTACATTATACATTATTGAAATTCTAATTTTGGTGTGTGTTATTTCATTTATTGACACGTGTTATAAATAAGGCTTTACTTCTTGAGTATCCTAAGCAATTGAGAATCCCCGACTGAACCAATTGTTAGACTTAATACTTATACGCAGGTTCTGAGGGACACCGGGTCGCCCCATTATCTTTACCACTGTCATGCTGGTGACTGCAGCGACGTAATTGGCTTAGGGGAGTCTGTGTGCTTACTGCTTTCAGGATGAGAGATGACGGAGGAGAGACGGAGAGATGGGTGCTGTGTGGAGGATGTAAATGTTATTTTTTTTCCTTTCATCTCCCTGAACACCCTGCCACTCTCTTCCGTGTCAGCCCCCACTGGTAACACTGGTCAAGAATTAATTGTTTCTGAAGAGAAAATAGAAAACTTTTGTAACTTTGGTAAGCCTAAACGTATGCAGGGTATATATTAAGCACATCATTTAAATGTTATAGCATCCATATAGGCTGTTAACTCACTAGAGACGTATACTACCCACTATTTGCACATAAATATTTTTTTTTCAATACCTTGCCGTCTCCACACACGTACATGAGCACAATTGACGCTTTGCGTGTATTATTACGTTTTCTCCATCCATTGCGAACATTATTAATTGTTTTTCACCACCCCTTTAAATTAGGTATCGGCCAAAATTTTCTAAGTTAATGCACCCATGCATGAATTTTCACTACAAGAAAATAATGGCATTACACGTTTATTTACATCTAAATTAAAATCTAAATTATAAGCCACATTATTGTACGTGTAATGGATTTTATCTCGGAAAAATAATACTTTATCGACATAGGAGATGTGAAATAAAAGTTGCAATGCACTATTATATTGTTCTTTACAGCGCGTTGACTCAGAGTAAAGCTATCCTTTCAGTGCCACAGTGTGCTCTGGCAGTATTTACACTCAACGCTTGACTCCGATACAGCCTAATATACACTTCTTGTTCGCACTGTCAAAACATTTGGGGAAGGATGAGTGCTCTTTATTTGTGGTATGCTATAATGAGCTCCAAATGGTGGCCTTTGCAAGAGCAATCCAAGTCCCGCTGGCTGCTGCTGGCACATGGGATTATGTGGGGGACTCACATGCCTATTTTACAAAGTGCTACTTGACTGAAGAGTAAACATTACTAAAGATGGAAGATGCTGCTGCGCGCGCGGGATTCCGCGGCGGCCATGTTGTTTTCTGGTGCTGCATAAACTGACTATGATGGAGCTCAACCTTTACAGTAAAGTGACAGAGCGCCTGTAAATTAGTGCCTAGAGTTCTCATCGATCGTCACTTGTGAGGTCACTTGGTGAGGTCACAAAACGTCATACTGAACGTGAAGACCATGCACAATTGTGTTTACGTATTCTCAGGAGGCGAATTACTACTTTGGCAGGGGATGACCCCACCAACGTAATAAGGCACTGTCTTGTAGGTTACAATAGAGCTCTCTCAGAAATGTCTGCTCAACCCTCAGTGGCTATGGCATAAGAGGTAAGAATTTGCAAAGGAAAATGTGTGACAGGTTCAGGTAGTATTTAACAACATTAAAATTAAGAAAACAACAAAATAAAATGCACAAACCAACTGAAACAGTCCAGACAAATTTAATACGCAAATGCCACAAAAAAGGTTACATTCGAATTAAGGGAGCCAGAGATATGCATTTTAAAACCTGTAGGTCAAAAAGTGCAAAGAAAACACAAAGCCATAATTAAAATCAACCATTGCAGGACCTATGAGTGACTTAGGCCAACCGCGATGTTGTGGAGGCCTTACAAAAGTTTCATATTGGGTTTCATTTAGGTTTTGTCAGACCATAGCACTGCTGTAAATTGGCAGTGCTCCTGCCCCGCCAAAGTCAGGGGTAATGGATGTATTTAAAGTTGGAGGAAATCTATCCAGACTTCCACTGATTCTTTCACCCTATAAATGAATCCTCTACTTACTCAACTTAACCAGCCATTTAACCAGTCATTTATTTATCAGCGCCTCTCCTTCAGAATTCACCATCTCTGTTGAAGTCTTTCAACTTCCAAGGTCCTCAACTGAACTCTATACTCTTGAAACTACCTCTTAAACTCACTTCCCACTTGCAGAAAATGCTAAAAAAAAAAAGATTTGCATGCCTTGAACTGAATGCCTGAGGGTTATTGTGAATTTCTTTTCTTAATAATTGTATTTATAAGATTTTGCAATAAATAATAGTTGGTTACAGCACTACAATAAAATGCATACATTTTAACCACACAGTAACATGTAATCAAGAGCATTCAAAAAGTGGTCCTAACAATGCAGATATTCCACTTGCGTCCAGAACCCGATCCATCTAAGGGTACCGATCTTGCCAAGGCGTAGTGTGTCTTGGCTATCTGAAACTACGGAAAAGAACAACTAACAATGTTCGCTCTGTGTCTAAGGAATGGAAAACAGCGGAATCCAAGCTACTAGATGACACATGGATAGTCACGAGGAGAAGGAAACCCAAGCAGCAAAACTACCCACACTGAGCATGGTCAGCTGTAGCAGCCTGCCTCTGAAACGACCACGCCCGGGATTTAGACTGGACACTCAGATTGTCATTCAGAGTCTGGACAGCATGATAGAAGCTGTGGCGGGATTTGGTGAGACGTTTGTAAGATCCCATAGCTAGGAGCCAAAGGTAATAGAACAACTTAAGTCAGAAAGATGCCCAATATGTCATCGAAAATTTTCATCTGATCGTTCAGATTATATATCATCCTCTCATGGGACGACATATCCGTCACTGCTGATTGTGGAGTTTGAATGTTAATATTACATCAAACTCCACCTGTGATGTAATACATAGCATGCATTTGACCTAGAGAGAGAACACATTATCTTTGTTTCATTAAATCACCGGCTGTTCTTCTGATAAGTATTGGCAGTGTCCCAGGAGATGAGGCCTAGTGGTCAGAGAGCTTGACTTTGGAGTCAGGAGATGCAGGTTCAAGTCCCGAGTTCGGGGCATGACTAAGCATCATGTGATTCTGGAGAAATCTCTTAATCTGCCTTGTTCTAAAAATGCTAAATGTAATGTGTTAAACATATTTGTATAATCTCCACTTGACAGCACTTGACTCAACATTATGTGATTTTGGGCAAATCACTTAGTCTCCCTGTATTCTAAAAACACATTGGGCCTGATTAAGAGTTTGGCAGTGCGGCGCTGGGTCCGCCCCGTGCAGCACAGCCAACCCTGTGGTTGGGCCACCCACTAGATTACAAGTGATTCTCGTGTCTAGTGGGCTTGTTTTTATGTTCCCAGCGAAATTCCTCAGAAAATGGGCACTGCAATGGGAATGCCAAAAACAGTTTCTGCACGGCATGGACTGAAAAGTCCATGCCAAACAGGAACAGGGAAGCATGCACACAGCGGGGCACATTTTGGGCCCCCCTGCATGCACCCCATGTCCCTGAGGCACAAGGGGGCCCTTTAGGGCCCCCTTTGTTTCCTCTCCACCACGGTTTTCATAGAGTAGGAACAGCCATGAAAGCCGTGGCAGAAAGAAAACTCAAAATATGCTTGGCGGAACCACCGCATATAGCAGCCTCAAGACCGCTGCAACACAGACAGGGAAGAGCGGTTCCCTGGCAGAGGCGGCGGGCAATGGCCCTAATAATAATAGGGCAATCTGAAGACCGCCAGACTCGGAATCGAGCCCTAAATGTAATGTGTGAAACATTTTTGTCTACATCACCCCATTTCTTCAGAGTCAGGAGTGCGATATATGTATAGTAATAAATACATACAAAGGTTTACAATAGTGGATGCTCAGCTGACTCTACTAGCATAAACTCTTTAAGAAAAAATACTTATTGAGGTTCGTCATTACATCATAACACATAAATTCCTTCCCACACCCGTGCCCTACCCTGTAGTTTCCTTACTTGCTTGATCACACCATACTGATTTGTTTGCTTCCCTTGCTAACCCCATCACCTATTCATCATTACCCCATGTCAAAAAGTACCATAAAAAAACAAATTCTGATCTACCAAATATCTATACTGATTGACCCCATCCAATTTAGGCCTCTTGTATTGTTGTAATTGTTTTATTTTGGCCCTCGTACTGGACCACTATTGAGCACAGTTCCGCTAATAACCCAAAATGATTAAAACGATCAATGATCAAAAGTGCTTCATACATAAGGTGTTTCATATGAAGAGTCTATGCATCTGGGTATGACATGATCTGCATAGTTTCCTCCAATTTTGGGTCCACTATTGAGCTCAACACATATTGTGCTCAATCCCTTTAATTTGCAAAGAGATTCAAAGACCTCCCTGCAAAAACTGCTCCATACAAAAAGTCTATACATAAGGCTTTGACTCATACTGTGCGTTGTCCAACTGGTTTCCAAATAGCTCCAAGCTGCTCTATGCCAAAAAAAGAAAGTGTGCAACTGGCTCTGGCACGATCTTCATACGTTTGAGACTAATTTTGATATACAGCATAACTTCCTATTTGACAAAGACCCGGTTTAGAATTAGTATCCCACTGCTTCCCTATTCTATTGTTGGCATCAGGAGTTGAATCTGCCACCGTGCCGAATCCAAATTGCACACTATCCCACTAATTGCTGGGAAGACCCAAAGTGTTCCATGCAAGATGCTTTATTCAAAAGGTCTATGCCCTCAGCTTTAGCAAATTAGACATAAGATTTGATGTCGCTTTTATGTGCCACTGAAGGTTCTCACTACTGCTTTCCCATGAGTGGTCAGAGTGACCCAAAGTGCATTGTGCAAAGGTGCCATGACGCTATCATTTCTCGGCTGGTTCCCATCTACCGGTTTCACTCAAGCTTCGTCTTTGGTTCTGACAGACATATTCCCTCAGAGTCTAATGCCAAGTCCATTGACAGTTGGATGATTGGAAGTAGGAAGGATTTTAAGACCCGCACAGCTGGGCCCTTAACTCGAGTTTTCTTATATATATGCTGCTTCTTTCATAAATGTTTAAACCCACCCTGATAGCTGGCATAATTCTACTTTTAGGCAGCAGAGAACAGCTACCATTCAAGATCTCATATTTAAAACCCAAAACATTGATCACAGCCATAATGCCTGAGGGATTTAAGTCTGTCACAAATACAAATCACATGAACTAAAGACTCCTCCACTTGGTCGCACAGTCTGCATTGTGTATTATTTTCAGCCATACCAGTAGCCCCTTAGTGGAATCAGGCCAAAGCACAATCTCATAAGGTGATATTTAACCTTTTTTGGAAGAGGCTGGCTCAGGTACTCTAGACTTCCCCCGACGCATAGAGATCTACTGCCCACCACCATGGAATTTAGCCTTTAAGTCATGCTCTGCGGATAATGTCTGAGCTTTTCACTAATAGTTTTGCTGTCAATTTGCTTGGTAGGTTATTACTTATTATCTCCTATGCATTCAAAGCACTAATAGAGTTTGGTAATAGGGATCCCCCCACTGAGCTTCTGTTAAACCAAAGTATGCCACGCAGTCAGGCCATGTAGAAAAAGGATATGCTTATTTTTCAAGTTATATCTTCAGTTACAGGTTATAGGAAGATGATAAGTTCCATGTAATGCCCCACCGGGAGCAGGCTCCTTGTTGCTCAGCCCATGCTTTGAAACTGACTATTGTACAAGCACAAACACTCCCAGCATTCTGATGAGCTCACCACTGACTGAGCAGCAAGGCAGAGAACAACAATGCAGAGGATGCTTTACATCAGAAAATAGATTACAACTTGAATTTTCGCAGAAATAAGTTATTTCATTATGCCGGTAAGTGTGAATTTTCATTTTTGGCAGTATGAAGCAAACCTTAGACGTATAACGAGGTCCCGTTTTATCAGGTTGAATTCCATTCCAATTTGGGCTCTACTGGTATAATCTGGAAGGGCAAATAAGTGGCGATAACAAGTGTATTGTTGATTGTCTAGCCATTCAAATTGTTTGTCTTTAAACATAATTGCTCCATGCGAAATTGCATTTGTTTGCTTGTGACTACCGTCAGCGTGGCCTTGTTGTTTTGACAGACATGATTCTTTTTTAATTGTCCTATCATATGCATCAAGTGCTTGGTTGGCAACTTTCGGATGCCTAACTATGCCCTTTTGCCAACCCTTTTGTAGAGGACTACACCTAAATATTTAAAGCTTGTTACTCTTTCTGTGCATGAGTGTTATACCTGGCATCCTTGGTGGTGTCCTTCCCCTAACTTTTTGCCTTCTGAGCTCCTGTTTTTGCTGACTTTGTTTTTGATGGCCTTAGGACTCTGCACACTTGACCACTGCTATACAGTGCTAAAGTGCTTGTGTTCTCTGCTAAAAATATGGTAACATTGGCTTAAACCCAATTGCCATATTTAATTTACTTTTAAGTCCCTTGTAAAGTGAACTACATGTGCCCAGGGCCTGTAAATTAAATGCTACTGGTGGGCCTACATCACTGATTGTGCCACCCACTTAAGTAGTCATTTAAATATGTCTCAGGCCTGCCTTTCCACAGCCTGTGTGTGCAGTTTAAACTGTCATTTTGACCTGGCAAAATAAACCTTTTGCCGGGCCCAAATCTTCCTTTTTAATACATATAAGCGATCCCTAAAGGAGGCCCTGAACAGCCCAGTAGGCAGGGTGCAGTGTATTTTAAAGGTTGGACATGTACTTTTAAGTTTTACATGTCCTGATAGTAAAAAACTCTACATTTCGTTTTTCACTACTGCAAGGCCTATCTCTCCCATAGAATAACATCGGAGTTACCCCATTATATTTTATACATGTAATTTCCATAGGGGAAGAGATAACTAGTTCATGTTTGGTGTCTCTGGGATCATAATTTAAAATCCTAACTTATGACGGAGTCAGATTTTAAATTGCAATTCTGAAAATGCCACTTTTAGAAAGTTGGCATTTTCCTGCCTTAGCCATTTGATGCCTGAAGCTTGTCTCTGGTCACATGACTGGGTGCAGTTGGCAGTTGGGCTTTGTATATTCCTCCTAGACATCCACATACAATTGGAACTTAGGTGTGACTGAATGGGCCATCACTGGCAAGATGGGAGGGAGGAGCTGGGCCCAGCCTCATTTACACCTGCACAGGCTGTGTCCTGCCTCCACACAAAGGGTTATGCCCTGCGTGAATCTGGAGCCAGAACCAGGAAGGCAGGACATCTGTGCATTTCAAAGGCATGTCTTTTAAAGCTTCTCCCCACTTCAAAGGCACAACTGGGGAATAAGAACTGGACCTGCAACTTCATCTTGAACCTAGGAGCCATTTTGGTGTCACAAGGTCTGAATGGGGCAAAGCAAGAGTTCATAGCTGCAGAGGTTGCTTCATCGCTGGTGTGTTTTTGCCACCTTGCTTACATTCCCAAGTTTGACTTCTAGATATAGTCACTTTTTTTGTTCACATGCTCCTCGACTGAAGCAGGATTGAATGTTGTTGCCTGAAAATGCTCCATGAGACCGGATTTCTTCACCACATGGTCCCATTGAAACCTATTATTTGCTGCAACAAGCTACAAGTGAGACAAGGCTCTAGATGTTGTCCAGTGAGGTCATGTCCTCCCTGAGGTAGCCTTGGCACCTTGATATGGTCCTCTAGAGGTCAGAAAATTGCCAAAGTTTTAATTTTTGACATTGTTGGAAACATTGCTGCTGGCTTCTCCCACAGATCCTAGATTCTTATGCAAGGTTCCTTGGGTCAAGGTCTCTCTCCAGCCGTGGCCCCTAGAGGTTCCAGTTCATTCCACTTCCAACTTGGCTGCTCATTTGTTCACACAGGACAGAGATGTTCTTCAGCCTTATTTGGATCTGTGGGGGCCAGCCGACTACCCTTTGAAGAGCCCTAACTTCTCCAGTGTTGTTGACGTTTAGTGCTGGAGTTTTCACAGGCAGTTTGTGCAGGCTTCTTCCTTCTGATGAGCAGGTGGTGAGCAGGCCTGGACTGGCCATAGCGGGCACCGGGTGTTTCCCCAGTAGGCCGTCAGGCTGGGGGCCTATTTTGGGGGCCAGGGGGCCGTTTTTGTTATAGGGCCGTTTTTGCATCATAGCTGCAATATCAGCCCCTGAAACAATAATCGGCCGAAACCGGACCTGGCAAACAGCTTGGCCGCACCCCTAGCCCCCCGGGGGGCTGGCCGAGCACTTTGCCAGTGCCGGTTTTGGTTCCCAGTCTGGTCCTGGTGGTGAGGTGACATTTAATCTAGTGTATTAGCCAATAAATGGGGATTTTCCAAAACTCATTTGATGCGTTTTTCACAAATCTAGCCAACCTTGTTTTGCAGTACTTTCTAACTCACTTGATGGAAAAGTGTCCCAGAAGCTTTTGAGTAATATTATAAAATGCAGGTTTCCTATTTCAGCATTTCAGGTCTGGACCTATAGAAATGAGGAACCACCCCTTCTCTCTGATCTAGGAGCACGTTTCTAGTGTATTGGAGCAGAGAAATGTCTGATAGGGCTCCTCTGATGAAAATCATCTTCCATACTAGCCCCCTACCTGGCATCATAATATCAAGCTCTTGTCATATAGGATACTAGCTATTCTTTTCCACTTCCAAATGGCACATCCCTGAAAAGTGATCAGCGATTGTCCCACTCCAGTCTTCTTGCTATTAAAAGTAGGCTTATTATTTTGTGGCAAAGCAAATTTTCAAACCTCATCAGGGAATTATTTAGTGCCACTGAAAGGATGGGGAATCCAACAGAACTTGCTTATTACTGCCAGGCTTCCAGGCTGCACAAAGTATTATTTCTAAAAGTAACTATTCTAATGCGGTTATCAAAAATCCACCTTTACCACTGAACTAGACTTTTGATAAACATTGAAAAGGACGTTTAAATGGTATTTCAAAGTTATGAAAATATACCTATAGTCACAAAGAGTATTCTTCATAGGGAAAGCTATATTTACATCTAGAGTGAAAACATTTTCAGCTCATCACTGTAAGGACATGTCAGATTTTTCTACAATATGCAACAAATCCTGAGGGAGACTAGGCAAACTTACTGGTGACTTTCTATAAAAGTAGTTTTTTCTACATGGCAGAGCATTTTTCTTCGACATCTGATACGGCAGCGTTTGAAGATGAAACTCACCAGGCCACAGTGGTGAACCTGGTGCTATGTTTTTTCAATCATGCATGTAGGTGGCTCAAACATGTCAAACCCACTGTAGGGGAGGTGGCCTGCTTGCTGTAAAAATATTGTCGAGGGCACAATTGGTTGCCCTTCCATAATAGTTGTATTCTAGTGTCCGTGTCCTGATAATTCAATGGATGTCAAGGGTTGCAGTGACTTGTCCACTTTGCGGGTACAGCTTTACATTGGTGTGCTGTAGTTTTCATTGAAGCAGGTACTCATAGCCATTAAGTGTTGCAGAAGCAAAGTAAAGAAAGAACAACGGAACAAATGAAAAAGGTTTCACAAGAAATTATAATTCAAGTTAAAAATCCAGGAAATGAAAATCTTAGTAGTTTTAAAGATTGACGATATTCATGTTCTTATGGGGTCGACGCATGTTCACATTTGACAAAAATCTCATGTCTGTCCCAGTGGGAACGGTGGTTTACCAATAAAAATGTTAGGCTATTTCAATGCCTGTTTAGAATTGGGTAACAGACATGTAATTGGGAAAGGATATATTTCTATAAAAGGTGACAGTGTAATAGGCTGGCCACACCCGAGACTGTTAGCAGCTACATTGAACCCCAATGCCAGTCCACAAGTGCAGATTCAAGAAGTAGATCAAAATGTAATAGATTACGGAACAGATTTTGAGCAGTTATTTCAGGATAAACTAGGTTGTCCCAAAAGCTATAATCACAACATAAGATTAAAGAACACAGTACCTACTGCCGCAAAAGTTAGGCTAATTCCAGTTGTCATACAAGATTGTGTTGCTGAAGAACGACAAAAACCTTAAGACCTTGGGTTGATAGAGTCAGCAGAGGCCACAAAGTGGTTGGCCCCTACTGCCAGGAAGGCAAGTGGCAAGGATCACTAATGTATAGATATGACAGCACTCAATCAAAACGCCACTGTGGATAGATTTCCGCTCCCCAAAACTGATGAAATTGTAACAACACTGGCTAGGGCAAGGTATTTCATGACTTTCTTTTTAATAAGATATTTTATTGCATTTTAAAATTTAGCATGCACATCAGCATCCGTTGGTACGTAAAAGAAAATGATATAGAGCAGAGGATACAGTGAGCACCCACACATCATATGACAAATTACAATTGTGCCCGCAATTTGGATACAGCGTCACTCATTAGCAGTTGTAGAGCAATTAAGCCAGTCTCCCCCGACTTTAACTTGCTTCTCAGGACAACTCCTCAATTTATGCACAAATTGTTCCGCCTTGTCCCAACTGTCCATGCCTCGAGTCAACTTAGTTATTGACGGGCTAGTTCGGATCTCCAATGTTGAGCAATGTCCCTCTTAGGTGTGAGAAGGCCAATGGCCATCTATGTTCTGGTATGCCTCTATCTCCTCATTCATCCATCGAACCCAACAATACCAATCTGGGTTCTGGTATTATGTGTCTGTTCATGACCTGTGATAAAGTATCGCTTATTCGGTTACAGTATCGATGTATAATCGTGCAATCTCATATCGTATGGAAGAAAGTTCCCTATTCCACCCTACAGCCCAGGCAGCATGGCTCAAGATCCTGTTTCATCTTGCTCAGTCTTGTGGGGATGCAATATAGCCTATGTAAGTTGTAACAAGGACATTTTCATTGAGACTGCCAGTACACTGGGAGCTATTGTGGCCCATACCCAGTCCCTATCCTCCAGTACACCCACATTCCGCTTCCATTGTTCCACATCCCGCTCCCATTGTTCCTCATCCCTCTCCCATTGTTCCACGAGTGCCAACATGGGGTCTGGAGTGTTGTTCACTAGTGTAGTATGCAATCAGGAAATCGCTTTCCCACCCAGTCGAGCCGATGTGTGTGCCTCTATAGGATTGTGGGTGGATAGGGTCTTTAAGCTGTCGTAGTGCATTTCTAGTACGTCTTAACTGTGGTAACAATAAAACTGCATTTTATGCATGTCATATGTGTCTGACAGTTGTTGCAATGTGACTATAGAGCTTCCCTCCCAGACGTCCCCCAGCTTCGAGATCCCAATGACATCCTATTTACGAAAACCGTCTAATTATGTTTAGGGAGAGCTTTTTGTTTATAAAGGCAGTAGAGTAGGTTGAAGATACCATACTCTCCAGAGCCATCATTTCTATGGCCATTGGTATGTGATGCTAACTGCAATCAGCCAGTCATTAACCCCTTCGCTGCGGCGTGAATTCCGCCGCAGCGCTGAGGGGGTTTGGGGGGGTTGACGGCGCCGCTGTGCTCATGACGGAACCACGCCATCATGAGTCACGGGTGAGCTGTGCTTATGACGGCGTGGTTCCGTCATGACTCCACCCACTGCGCTAATCGCCCACACAGGCGGGGAATTAGCGCCGCGTGGGAGGAGCGGCCGCCAACGGCCGCAGCATGACGGAACCACTCCGTCATGAGCACAGCGCACCCGTGGCTCATGACGGAGTGGTTCCGTCATGAGCGGGGAACGGGTTAATTGGTGCCATCCAGCTAGCCCAGTAGTAGAGTTGGATATAAGCAAAGCCCAGAGCACTCTTGTAAGGGCCAGCCACAAGCTAGCGGAATGTGATTCTCAGCTGCCCCCCAGCCCACATGACTCAGATCTACAATGAGAGCGTTTTAAAATTAAGAGAGGGACTTAAAATTATACAATCAACAATGGTCAATATAAATATAAAAAAATACTTCCATAATATTAAAATTTTTAAAAACAAATTATTTCATTGAAGTGGTGCAACATCAAGCGAGTCGCCTCTTATCTTACGTACACTATATTTCAGAAAAAGAGGTTTGAGCAAAAAGCGCAAAGCAGGGCAGGTAAATAAAACATGGTCTAAATTTTGCACAGACTTTTTAAATAAATCACAAATTTGACTATTGACGATTGTTGCGCTTGGAAGAACGATGTGGGAATGATGATCCATGGGAAATTTTGCAGCATGTACAGCAGTTCTGACAATTATGCCAATTTATATAAAGCCTCTCTGCCTGCTATTGTAAGGGGTACGGTCTCCTATGTAGGCATGTTGTGACGAGTTTGAGAACAGAGAGGTGTGCCGCACAGGACCCAGGCTAAGTGCCTGAAAGGTGATATGTACATGTGCAGATACTTAAAGTGCTGGTCTACCCAGAGTAGGTCGATCAAGGTCTTTATGCCATTGTGTGTTCCACTTATTGGGATGTATGTAGATTTATTCCAGTTAAACCTGAGGCCAGATGCCTCTGTAGAGATTTGAAGAATTTGCAGTAAACTAGGCAGTGAGGCCTCAGGTTTGCTAATGTATAACAAGACATCGTCTGCGTAGAGCGATATTCTATTGGCCAGTTGGTACCACCATCGAATACTGCTTAGTTGGGTTTCTTGCCTAATCCACTCCACCAGTGGTTCCATGACCAAGGCAAAGAAAGAGGGGTAGCGGACACCCCTGTCCCGTGCCCCCGTTGATGGCAAAGAGGGGGATAGTACCCCATACTCTCTGACCCTCGCCCAGGGTTTAGAGTACAAAAGTGCTATGTATTTGTGAAAAAGAGGGCCAAAATTCATGCGTTCAAGGTGGCAGAACATGAAGTTCCATCGGACCAAGTCGCAGGCCTTCACAAAATCGAATAGGATTTATTGATGGACAGTGCTATAGCGTTATTGAGGCATTGCAGACAGTGGCCATGGGCTGTGTTCTAGCATAAACCCATTTTAGTCATGGTGTATAATGGTTCTAATTACTTTTACTAATCTGTTTGTGAGGACTTTAACTAGGATCTTAAATTCTAGATTATTTAAGGAGATAGGCCTATATGACTCGCATTGTCCAGTGGTTTCTGTGGCTTCAAGAGCACGTATATTATTGGTCCGCACAGATCGTTAGGAAGTTCTCCAGCCTCTGAGGCTGGTGCGTACAGCCCTGCCAGCGAAGGGGACAAGCGCAAAGCATATTTCTAGAAAAATGCGGTTGGATTCTCATTGGGATCCTGAATATAACTCCTGTTGGGAGTGAGCCGATGCACTGCAGTATTTCCTCCTCGGTAAATGGCTCCACCAGCACCCATCTGTCTGCTTCAATAGGAAAGTTTACCACCTTATCCCCACCATATATCTTATATTGGGTGGCCGTGTAAGCAAGTGATGCCATGTCTAATAGTTTTTGTCAGAGGGACAGTCGCAACATTTCCGTCAAGTGACTCATGTGCTTTTCCTGGGACTCGGCTAGATGTGCTTCAGCTGCAGATATTGCTGTTTTTAGCGCTGTGATTTTGTTTTGCCATCGTGTTATGGCAGCAGAGTGATACACTTTCACCTAGGTCCTCCCAGAGTGTGACTGGGGGAGTTGACCGTGTTTTTGTTGAGTTTGAAATAGTCAGAGATCTGTTGTCTCAGAAATTCGCTGAACTCGACATCACAGAGCCACCAGGAGCCACAGGGCGCCACAGACCAGGCTTTCAATTGCCTTCTTGCTGTAGTTGTATCCATATTGAGGCATGATCAGTTAGAATGCAGGAGAGAATGTGGAGGCCCATCAGCCTGTGTGTGTCTATGGAAGGCACAAAAAGTGGTCTATCCTATAGGAAGACTTATGGGAGTGGGAGTAGATTATGAACCCTTTAACTGTTCGGTGTAGCAGGCACCATGTGTCCCAGACTGGGCCCATATGTTATACAAGAAGGAATGGTGAGGCTGTGTGCTGTTGCATAGCCTAAGGGGCCATAATAGAGTTGAAATTGCCCCCCATCATTACTGTATGTCCCACTGGGGAGCGGAATAACATGTTGGTGAGAGTTTGAAGTGTTTTGTTGATTAGGATAGGGGCAAAGGGTATAGACCGATGCAATGGTCCGGTAAGTCTCACTGAGTTTCCCTTCGATCACCACAAACCTGCCCAGGTCATCGTGCTGTTTTTTGACTACTTGTCGCAGCAAGCGCTTATGCAGCAGAATGGTATATCTTAATTTAGTCGCCGCAAGACAAGGTGAGGCAATGATTACTAAACAAGTTGGTTTATTGCATTAGGAGTGCGGGTGGGTAGTGTCTCTTAAGATACCGGAATGATTTTATTATTCAGGCCATCAACATTCCAGGAAAGTATTTCAAATGTGTTTGTCATGGGGGCTTATTACATATGCCCATGGCTAGGTGGATGCTTGTGTACTGATGTACAGGGTGAAAACATAAACTAAAACTAACTAAGTTATGAAAAGTCCCAACTCCCCCCCCCTCCCAACACTTCTAAGCGGGAAGGATACATCGCTCATGCCCAACTAGTAAACTTTGTGTTATGAGGAAGGTAGCCCTAGTAGCGCTCGAAGCCCAGCAATTTGTTCAAGGATGCCATTGTACAGCGAACCTTATTGTGTTTCATAGACCTAGATTCAACTAGAGCGCTTGGGAGGCATACTAATAAAAACACCCCCGTCTTACCCGGATGTAGAATAACACCCTTCACAGCGATCTAAACACAGGAGGATACTGATAAGTCATTTGTCTTCCTGGTCTGAACATGGTAAGGATGCTGCTTGGAGGCCTGAAGTGGCAGTTTGTACTGATCACAAACCACTGAAGGAACTGTTTATGAGGAAGGCATTAGACTATCTTTTCAAGAATAAGGAGGTGGGCGATTGCTTTCCAAGAGTATCATTTTTTAAAAGAATACATACCTGGAGTAGAACATTTTCAGCAGATTGTTTGCACTCTTAGTTGCAAGTTATGATAAGGATGATATACAATATGAGTTCGTGGATGAAGATGTGTGTGTGTGAGGTCACCATGGGTACTGTACCTGAGGAGCATTGGATAGTTGAAATGGAAAAGTATGCCATTATTCCAAAGATAGTGGATTCTGTTCAAGCTAAAAAAGTTGATTTGTTAAAATAATATTGGTTCATGGAAAAAAGTGAATTGGCACTTGACAAAGGCCAGAGGAGTAAGCTAGTAGATTTAGTTCGTGAATGTCACATGGGCATAGTTAAGATCAAAGAAAGGTAGCAGGCTAGTTTTTGGTGGCCTGGAGTAGATATGGAATTTGAACGAACTGTCATGGGATATTTGGAATGTATTAACAGTGTCAAAGTCTTGGTCACTAGCCACTTTCCCATGCTATGCAGGAAGCTTCCCAACTATCTTTGGGATGAAGTTGGTATTGAAATAATTAGACCTTTGAAGGGAGAAAATGAACACCTTATCTAAAAGTTTTATTGGCTCTGTACTCCAGGTGGATAGCAGTAGCCTGTGTGCGAGATATTTCTTTTTCAGGGGGTGAAGTTTCTAATAGAAATATTCAAGAGAAGGTTCCTCTAAATGAAGTTTGTAAGAAAATTGATCACAATTTTGTTCTGGTTTCTGGTGTGATTGAAGAATATTTTAAATGCTGCAGCATACAACAGAAAAAGAGTTCCATTATATCACCCCCAAACCAATGAAGCAGTGGAAAGATTGAATAAAACTTTGAAGGAGACAATACAATTAGGTAGAGTTAATAGTATGGATTGGTGGAAAACTTTACAGCAAAGGAATCACTACATATTGCTTGACTCAACATTCTTCCAAAAGAAAAACTCCTTTTGGGAATTTTTAAAGAAAGATCACCAAGTACCATCCTGTGTCCAGGGTAGATGAGTTTGGAAAAAGGTCTGAAATTCGACGAAGTGGGTGAATGGAGAGAAAGTGAGCTAGAGTTGCAGTCTAAAAGCAAGGTGCATTTTGACAAGAGGAAAGGTGTGAAAGATGCATATGTCAAAATAGGTGAGAGGTCAAGATTAGGGCACCGGTAGAATGTATAAGTGGTCCAATTTCACAAGGGCTTTGACGACAGCGAAGATATTTCAAACTGATTATGGTAGGATCGGGAAGAAAAAATGCACGGTGGTTCTTGTTTCAAATAACTCTAGAATGCCAACAGTTGGTAATGAAGAAAGGGACTAGTACCTACATAATGCTAGAATAAGCAGTGATGCTAAAAGCAAAGCTGTAGACAGGAAAAGCTCTAGATTGCACAAATGTCCAGTTTATCTTGATGACCATGTCAGTAAGTAACTTCAGTGTATGTAGGTTTAATTTCTTTGCAGGTTTTTTCTGTGTTCATTTAGTTTATTCCATAATTGTGCATTGGTTTTTTTCGTTTCAACTATTGTGTTTAATTTTTGAAAGAGGGTAAAGTGTGATGTTTCACTTTCCTTCAGTTCTGTACACATTCTATCATAGAATGTACTTACGTGGGAGGAATGTTGGTATTTGACTTGGGTGTCGGTTATTGGTCCCTGCGGACGGCTGAGGTGTTATTAATAAACATCTCCTACTTCTATACAAGATTTGTCTTTTACTGCTTCTATCACCTTGTTACAAAAGACAAATTATTTTTAAAAAATCTTGCACAATGTGTGGTACTGTACTCACACGCTCACCAGACTGAGCACAAGTTCAGTGCTCCGGTGGGTTCATCACTGAAAATAAAAGAGTTGTCTTCTAGAGGGTAGCCACTTTAGTATTAAATATATAATCTATATAATATATCAATTCATTGACATATCATAATTCCAAAGAGACCAGTAACCCTTACATTTCAGATTGTTGGTATCAGTACAACAAGGACGAGAGAGCTATGCTGGACTTTCCAGCTATTCTCTCGAAGACTGCTTATTGGAAACAGAGGGATACTGATTTCAGAGAACAATGCCACCCTGTCCAGGCCCCCTCAGTTATGCTGTTAAGTGTCTTTCTTCAGCTGCTTTTAATAGCTGGGCATTGTGTATTCTGGCGCAGCACAGCGGTTTCACACATAGAATGAACAAGAACCAATGGACTTGCTGCCAAATTGAAAAAAGAAAATCAGTCCACAATCATACATCAGTTTCAAATGCAACCTCAAAGGCCAAAGAAATACATGTAGCTTGGCCTTTCTCTCTGCTCAGAGGGCTATTGGGCGTTTGGGGTACCTATCTGCCTCCCATAGAGCCTTTCCATTGAAATGCATATGGGATAATTTTACATCTGAAAGTAAACTCAATCATCACATTGTTTGTCACATTCGTTTCTTTATCTCCAATATGTATATATGTAGATCTATATAGTGCTAACACAGCCAAAAGACAGTGGAGCACCGTGTATGTATTTTATACAGCAATCCTTTTTTATTACTTTTTCCCAAGCATTGGCAAAGTCAAAAGGTCTTGCTTTAATGTGCTAAACAGTGTCTGTTCAGGCAACAAATGCATACAGCATTTTAAAATGCTTGTGTTTACAAGATTTAGCACCTTAAACTGAGAACTATTAACTTTGCCAATGCTCGTTTCCTTAGCCCTGCATGCCTTCTTGTCTACAGTACTATAAAAAAAATCGATACACAGTATTTTCCTGATGACAGTGCATCAGAATAAAGGGTAGATTGTAAACAGGCATGCACAAGGCTTGTGATTTGAGGACGTCTTACAAATTAACACAATGTTCTTCACTTCCAAGGGTAAACAATCTCTTTTTTTTTACTTATCAAAAAATTATCTTTCAAGTCCTGTGGAAATCGCGACTGGATTGAAAATGTGGTTTTGCTGGTCTGCAAAATAAACCCTTTTTCGGTAAACAAATTTCGACAAGTAAAACCTAGCAGAATGTGTGCAGGGAAACTACTGCACATTCCGGGATCTGAACATTGCAAGGGGCAAACATATTTGGTTTTACTACATTGTCCACCACTCAGAAGAATGGAACGTAGAATAGGGAGGAAATACCACTCACAGTAAATACCTCCAAACTCCTGACAAAGCCCTAAGTGAGAGAAGAACGCAGTTTACTACATTGCTTACTGAGAATGCACAATCAATACACTCATTTTTTTGCAGTATATTTATGCGATATGTTCTGCTTGCAAAACTAGTTTGTGCCATTCCTTTTTATAAAAGCAACAAGTGCAATAAATATATATGATCCTTTTTTATATTGCTTTCAATTTTACATATTATGGCAATAGATGATACAGATGATAAGCTGTTTTATTATGGCATGTTCTATTATTTTATGTTAGGCTGTCTTCTTAAATATATCTTTTGTCGTCTTAGATACGGTGTCAAGTAGGCGCGTGGGACTTTAAGGTCATTCATTCTGTTGAGGTGAAGAAACAATGGCGCAGATGTTGAACACTTATGGGGGTTATTGGGGAGATTATTGGGGCATGATTGCCACTCAGTGCTCACTAGTCTCTGGCCCGTCTTCAGTGATGAAGGAACTCAAGCACAGTGCTGTCCCTGTTGTTATGGAAAATATTACTTTTATCAAGGTCTTGAAAGGTGGTCACCAGAAGGACAGGGCCAACTGGGCTCCAAGATGGCCGCATTCTCTGAGCGCTATGGTGTGCACCCCTGATCAGCAGATTTGCTGTCTGCCCACGGGCCCTAGGGAACTATATCAGGTGTGAACATATGAGGGGTATAGGTGAAGATCCCCAATTTGAGTGAATTTTTTGTTCCAAGTGATGACTGATTCAGTGAACTAGAGTGCCCTCCGGCCTTCCCACTGGAAGCTTCAGGGCCTCAACTGCCTGTTGTCCTGCAGTGTAACCAGGAGCCTACAGAGAGGCATTGAGTGAAGGATCAAGTTGTGGAGACAGAAATCTCCATGTGGTGGGGGCACTATGACCTCAGGGACTTGTCCTGTAAACATCATCTTGGCGAAGTGACTTACTGTTGTATATATCAGGAGTGCAATGGTTGTATTGAGCTCACGTTCTGGTTGTAAAATGCACATGAGCTTGACACTAGGTTGAGCTTTGTCTACTGTTTGTTATTGTTTAACTGTGTTAATGTTGAACGCATGTTGGGGAGATGCGTGCTTGTCTTACGGGAAGTTGGTGTTTATTCAAAAGGGTAAACAACGTTACCACAAAACTTTTTCCCCGCAGGGAATTACAACACGGTCGTTACAACAACCGCATTTTAATTCCGCATACCATTACTCCGCAAGTTGGAACAATGACTTGCAGAGGGGGGAGAAGGTGTTGGATTTGAAATCCAACACCTTCCCTTATGTCCACGCAGACTGGAGTTGGAATAGTAAATTAGACTATTCCAACATCCAGCTCCCCCTCCACAAGTCGTTGTTATGATTTGCGGGGTAATGGTATGCGGAATTACAACGCGGTCGTTGTAACGACCGAATTCCCTGCAGGGAAAAAGACTGCGGGATAACAAGGCATATTCGGGTGGGCACGTGGTTTGAAATGGTGGGCGGGGTAGATCTAGATGAAGGGGACACGTTGCTGGCATTCGTTGTGTACCTGGACATGAGTGATTGTACTAAATAAATGAAGCTTGCTGGATTCCTTCTTGTCTTCATTATTATTTCATGGATGTGCCTGGGGACACTTTTCCTACACTGGCAACGAGCGGGCACAAATCAACTTTATTACATTGGGAAGGATTATCAATATTTCCTGATTGGGCTGTTTTGATGACGTAGCGGGACTGCTGTTTCCTGATTAGGGTTGTGCTGGATTGATGGTGCAGAGTGCGTATTGGCGCCTGTGTTTTTCCGGATCAGAGTTTAAGGCTCCTTCCTGAGTGCTGAGGGCGGATTGGCTCCTGTGCTCCCTAGATGTCGAGTGCAGATTGGTTCCTGTGCAGAGCTGTGGCTCCTTCGTATTAGCGTGCCTGGCGTTCCTGGTATTGCCGGTATCTGGGCACATTTGTTGCAACAATTTGCTCCTGTGCTTTATCTTGACCTGACGTTCAGAGTATCAGCCTTCAGAGTGGCTTTACTATCTTCAGAGTGCCACGCCCATTGTGAACTGGGCATTTTCAATATTGTTGTCATATTGGTACTGTTGGCTTCTCTTTAGTACATTATTTGGAGGCACGGTATAACTTTTTCAGCAATATTTTCATCCAGGCAGGATTTGTGATCTTTATTGTGCATCTTATCTTACGGTGATGCGGACACCTCCATGTGATGTATGACAACGGTGTCTACTTCCATTATTTTCCATTGTAATACTTGTGTTGTCAGTTTAAATAATGTCAGGAATTGTTTACCTTCTTCATTTCTTACAACTCATGAGCAGCCACCTATGGACTGGGAAACGTGGGAAGCATTTTTTTTTAGCTTACGTGGAACTATTGGAAGGGGATGACTGTGGTGCGGAGAGAAAATTAGCGGTTTTTAAACATTGTTTAGGGCGGCAGAGGTTTGAAAGAATTTACCCCTTTAAAAATTTCCAGGAAATCTTGACGTGTTTCAGTATGCATCTGAACAGTCATGTATAAGAAGTGGTAAGAAAACCAATATAGTAATGGAAAGGTTTACATTTTATTCTAGACAACAACATGATATTGTGTCTATAGAAGAGTATGTATCAGCACTTAGATTATTGGCAGTGACGCTTGATTTTGAGCATATCACTTCTGCACAAGTTTTAAGGGATCAAATTCTTATGAGAACCAATAACAAAAAGAAACAGGACGATTGTGGACTACTACAGAAATGTCTCTTATTGTCGCTATTGAAATTGCAAAAGCCATTGAACATTCTAAAAAAGTTGCGTAAGAAATAAGTGGCAAACCAGATACCGATGTCCACGTAGTAACAAAGTCAAGTGTTGGTAAGAATAGGAAGAATATCTAGCAAAGAAATGACACAAAATCTGTGTGGCAAAGAATTTAGGGGAAGTGAGTTTTTTTTGCTATAGACGTGGCAGTGGTTCACATTTAGGTAATTTTTAATGATGTCCAATTTTTAATAAAATTTGTTCTAAGTGTAACAAGAAAGGTCTTTTCAACAAAGTGTGCAGATCGTTGCCCAAGAAAGTTAATCTTGTAAAAGAATGTAACAATATAGAATGTGATTATGATAATTATGATCAAGATCTGAACACTGTATTAAATGTAAGTGATAGTAAAAGTAAGAACTTTCCATTGTGTACGGTTGCTAATAATGGGGAAAGTCTTACTATTTTAGTGGATTCTTGTGCATGGTATACAATCATATCACATGCTATTGTAAAAGAAAAATGGCCTAACAAAATTTTTTTCCTCATGATGTAGCACCTTGGGGTTACACTGGTCATAAGATTGATTTAGTGGGTTATTTTTGGGCAAGTCTTGTTTTTACAGGAAGGCATACTCGTGGGAAAGTATATACGGCGAGAAATGGTCAATCTAAGTTGGGTTGGTCGCACCAACAGGAGTTGGGCATTAAACTTGATCTCAGAGCTGACCCTCCTGTATGCATTGTAGGCAATTTTGGCAAAGCCTTAGGGGGAGGACATGATGGAAGTGCGCAATCAGATGATGTCATACAGGTATTACAAAGAATGTTTCCTGAAGGGTTTAGTAAAAGATTAGGAGACTACCAAGGTTTCAAACACCGCATCAGGTTATGTGATGGTGCTGTTCCAACACGTCATAGAGTTAGGAATGTAGCCATAACGTATAGGGGAAAACTCAAGGAAATGCTACAGGATATGTGCAAGAAAGGCATTATCGAGCCTGTGGAGTTGTCCCCATGGGTTTCTCCGGTGGTCATTTCGGGGAACCCTTCTAGCAAATTGAGATTATGTGTTGATTTGCGCAGTCTAAATGGTGCTATCTGACTGGATGCCCCCTCCCCAATCTGCACAAGATGGTCACCATCTTAGCTGGTGCTGAGAGGTTTTCAACTTTACACTTGGCTAGTGTGTACCATCAAAGAAAATGAATCAAAAAAATCATACAATGCGGTGAAGGTTTGCATAGATTTTATCGTATGCCATTTGTACAAGCAACTGCTGCATCTGTCTTTCAAAGACTTATGAAAGAAACAGTGGAAGGTACGATGAAGCAATAGCTTTGGTAAGAGTGCAGAAGAAAATGATGTCAATTTAGGTAATTTTTTGGCAGCATTATCTTCTAAGGGTCTTACTCTACATCCTGAGAAATGTAAATTTAAAAGACATGAAGTGGAGTACCTCAGACATCTTATTAGTGGGGTTGGAATTAAATCAAAGCGTAATCATGTGGAGAATATCATGAACACAGCTACTTCTAATTGTAAAGAACAACTTGTAACATGTCTCGGTTTAACAGAATTGTATCCAAAATGTATTCCGAATTATGCCTCTATAGTAATACATTTTAGACCTTTGTTAAAAAAAAATGCCAAATTCGAATGGTGCGACAGCATGACAGCTGATTTTAAGGCATTGAAATCATTAATAATTGAGGCACCCTTGTCTCAAACCTTTTGTTATAAGCAAATAATCCGTGGTTATGGTGGATTCCAGTATTTGTGGTTTGGGTGGTGCTTTGATGCAAAGACATTGTGAGAAGGAGTGGATAGTAGCATATGCTTCAAGAGCTTTATGTGATGCTGAAAAGAATCACTCTATAATTAAAAGGGAGTTGTTTGGGGGTGTGTGTGTGGAGCAGAGCATTTCAGAATGTTCTTGTGGGGTACCCAGTTCATCATAAAGACAGATTATAAACCTTTAGTCCATATGACGGCGCCTGGTGGTGGTCATGCTATATCAGCAAGGTTGGCTAGATTGGCTTTCAGTATCATGTTGAATATGTACCTGGGAAAAGTAATGTGCATGCAGATTGTATGTCCAGACTACACTTGTCTGATGGTGAACTAATGGGTAGTGATGGTGATGATTGTGAAGTGGCTTTTACCTTACATGATATCTGAGTGTGGATATGGAACATCTAATAATACAGGAAGCTAGATGGGAAGAGGAGACGAGGAAGGATTCGGAATTGGATCAAGCCATTGGGTGTGTTAAGAATCGTTGACTAGAGGAAAGGAAGATTTCAGGAAATGTAATGGGTTACTATAAAGTGCAAGAAGAATTGGCTGTGGAAAATGACACAGTTGTTAGAGAGGACAAATGTATACCGCCTTTTAATTTAATGGATCTCGTAGTAGATATTGCTTATGAGGGAAACATGTGCATTTCAAGTACTAGAAGATGTGTCAGGGTGAATCTTTAGTGGCCAAGAATAGATACTTTTATTGAACATTGGGTAAGAGCTTGTAATGAAACTGCATCAAGTGACAAAACTGCTAGAGCATTAGTTCTTCAACCTCAACCTGTTCAATGGCCAGAAGCTCCATGGCAGAAACTAGAGTTGGATATTATTGGCCCATTTCATGTTCCATCTAGAAAGGAAACATTTGGTATAGTCATAGTCTACGACACTCTACTCCACTCTTCGCCATTTCACTCTTTTGAAACTCCACGCAACTCTCCTCTACATCACACATTTTTAGCCATACTGAACACCAGCCATACTGAACACCAGCCACACTGAACACTAGCCACACTGGGGTATGACATGGCTAAAACACATTGGCAAAGCCAAAAGCTCTTGCATAGGCAAGACCTATTGGCTTTGCCACTGTTTGTTTCTCAAGCAGCTTTGCAAGAGTCTTTCTGAGGAGCCTGGAGGGTGACCACGTGTGGCACTTTTAGACTTTTTCTGTGATTGGCCTGTTATATACCCGTAGAATAGGGGCATTTATGCACCTCTTTGGGTTGCAGGTCTTGGGAATGTGTGCCCAGGGTGGGGGAAGGGTAGGGTCAATCATTTTACTATTCCAATTTCATTGCCCCTTCTCTGTCATTATCACTCCATTGGCTCTATTAAGCCTTTATCTATACTCTAGGGAAGGAATATCTTGAATGCAAGAAAGTTCTACTCTCATTGTGGTTATCGGTGCCCACTGAGCTCGGTTTGGTAGGGCCCGTAGAGTGATATGCGTTTTCCTCGATTGCAAGATGAATCTGCTTATAAAAAGGTTTAATAAATAAAGCAGGCAATAAACTGCTAAAAACACATTTGGAAGCACATGGCCATTTGGAATCAGACTTTAGCCCTTCTCGAAGTTCTGATTCTACCCACATGTAGGTGCGAGAGAGGTTGCTCAAGATCATAGTTGTGATGCTTTGTGACCTCTGAACTGTATTTGATTCCATTGACCTGAGCATCTCTCTCTAAAATGGTTCCAGTTGTTCCTTCTAATAAATGACACATTTGGCCAAAAATAGTTGTACAGCACTTGTTAAATCGGTGTGTGGCACAGGATCCTCCCATGTTTTTTACTATCTTTCTGAAGCCATCTCATTATCTGCTGAAAGCATGTAGTAACTTTCCATATGTACATTGATGGCAGTCATCTGATTTTGACTGATGATCACTAACTGGATGCTAAAGCCCTGTCTGATAGTGGAGTATATTAGTGAGTGGATGCATGGAAGCTGGCTCAGAATAAACACCAGTGAGACTGACCAGGGATAGGCTCCAAAGCATTCATAATGAAGCTGAATGAATTACCTAATGATTCGACCTTGGGTGACTACAAGACCTTCAAAGAACCAAAACTTGTATTGATGGTATTTTTGATGGATTGCTAACAGTGGAGGGACCTGTTAATAAATTGACGAAAACCTGTTGCTAGTATTTCCGCTTTTTGAAAAATTGCAACCATTTCTGATGGAAGAAAATAGAGCACAAACAGCCAGGAGCTTAAAAGGCTCCATGCCTGATTACTGTAGCACCATCATTTAAGGCCTTGAATCTTTTGATTCAGAATTATTCAACTCAGATGATGTTTGGGCTCAATTGTTATGAGTACCACATTCTGGAGACTCCACTGGCTCCTGACTGCACATAGGTTAGATTTTGTGCTCTGATTAGGATCTTCAAGATCATTTGCCAAAATGACTTGGCAAATGGGAAAATCAGACCGTACTCCTATATTTTGATCAGATTATTGAGGTCTCAGGCAGAGAATGGTTGATGGTCCCAAGGATTAAACAAACTATGCTGAATGAAAATCTCGAGTTAGCAAGTGCCAAATGATGGAATTAGCTTTGCTTAGGTCTTTAAAAAAGCTCTTATTTGACAAAATTCAGGAGTAGACTGAGAATATTTATTTTTAGACCATATACTTTCTCTTGTCTGGTTGGACTTGTCATATTAACAACGCTCTACTGCCTTTGGGGTGGTAACCTGGGGAGTGCTCTTCGGTTGCTAAGGGTAAAATTATCCTTCTGGTTGACACTGCCCTGTTGGTCATGGGTTGGATAGCATTGGTCAAGATGATAATGCTTCAGCGATTACTATTTTATTTAATCAAACCTCCTTTTTCCACTTGCCCTGGTACTTCTTCTGAGAATTGGATATGGCATTGTGTGATTTTCTTTGGACTAAGGGCTGCCGGCATGTTGCACTGTCTATCCTTAAACTCCCTGTGGAGGCTGGTGACCTGGGACTGTGAACAGCATTACCTAGCAGCATAACTCCAGTGGCCTGCTCAGTGGCTGACGGGTCACTCCCTTTCTGCGAGAGACCAACATAAGGAACTCTGGTACTGCCTCTAAAATCCACTTGCTCTGTTGCCCCCCTCCGGCTGTTATCCAACCCGCTGTGCTGCCTTTCGCGTTCACAAGCACCTAATAGGCATAGATCTCCCTCTATCAGATCTGGAATCGTAGGCCGAGCAGAATACTATCACCATCTCAGATCTATTGTAAACATTTGAGGGCTTAGTTTAAGATCCCTTCCGGTCACTTGCTCACTGACGCACAAATTAGATGATCGCAGAGAATCCTGTTTATGGTGAACGACTTGGAACCCCCTACCTATGCGTTGACTCAAGTGCTCTATACTTTGGGGAACAGTACTCACCTTGTTGATGGCTTTATAGAGAGCATCTCCAGCACTCGGATCAAGCCAGGAGTTCCCTACGGGAGAAGTGGGAAGGTGACATATGTCGCCCATTTCACAATTCGGAATGACAAGCGATTCCATTACATCCCCATAGAGTGTCCTGTAATTCACACTTTAACCCCTTCAGTGCCCGCCCCTTTCCCCGCCCAGTGCCGGCCGTTGCATTAGCGGGCGGGGTCTATGACGAGCTGGACTCGTCATGGGCACAGCGCCACCGCGGCCCATGACGAGTCCAGCTCGTCATGGGCACTGAAGGGGTTAAGTATATCCAGTTCAACATTCTTAAAAGAGTGTATCTCACCTCATGTTGCATCTCTAAGATTTATCAGGTGGCATCATTGCCTTCCCCTCGGTGTCGATCTCCAAACACAGACCTACCTCAAATCCTAGGGTTGTGCGGGTCGCTGACCAGCTACTGGCCTCCGCGGGGTCACTGGCAGTCAATTGAATAGTTCTCTAGAAGAGTTGATACTAGGACTTTTTCCCCACCCTTACTCAGATAAGGCCTTAAATACATTTTGGGGTTAGACCCTTTTACTAGCTGAACAACACATTACAATGTGTTGGAAGGACCCTACTTTGCCAATGGAACAGGCCTGGGGCAAAGAGTCACTCCTGGCTGTCGTTATGAGTGCTTCCATTTACATAGGGAAGGAAAAGAGGGCTTATATAAACATCCCATTGCTAAGGATTGGGTTTCCATGGTTGAAGCAGTTATTTGACGTATCAAAGATGATACACACGCCATAAATACTCCCCTGATGCTGCATTAAATTACTGGTCGTTTTCATCTGTACGGTTCTTCTAGTGTAACCATATCTATAATGTTTTTTTCAGGTATTGCAACCTATGGTTCATTCCCTTGGACGAGTCTGTGATACAGGCAACTGAACTTTATTTTATGAAATTGATCATCAATACGGATGGTTGTCGAGAGGGATGGGTTGGATATATGGGAATGGGGTGGGACTGGGAGGATGGCAACTTTGGGTGTTTGCACTGCAGGAGGGATGGTAACGTTAAACAGACAAAAAGGCATGTTCGACACACTGGTTTTCAATTCTACCTTTATTTTATTTGTATACTGCATCAATATTGTTAAATGCTATATTTATCCAAATACTGGCAAGAAAAAATATTTAACATGAAAACAGCACTCTACCAACCATGGTTTCAGAGCCTTATAAATGCCTTTTGACTTGACTTGACTCATCACGCCGCCCAATATGGGCAAGTACAACAAGCCCTGTCTGCTTCATGTCCCTGCTTCAGACTTTTGCCGAACTTAGATTGCAGGAAAACAACAGCCGTTAAAGCCCAATTTCGAAACCTTCTGATTGGCTGAGATCATGTCAGCAAGCCAAAGAAAGTATAATACTACTACTACTACTACTACTAATAATAATAATAATAATAATAATAAGTGTCAGCACCACCATCATCATTATAATTTTTATTAACAATTATTATTATTAACGTTTATAATAACAACAGGTTTCAATGTCAGTTTACAGTCTCATCCCAGCGGTTGTGAAAACCGCTTCAGATGTGTGTTATTTATTTCTCCTGGGTTGACTTTACACACCAAAGCAATTGGCTCTGTACTCAGAGAAAAACAATTGCTTTATGAAAATGCAAAGTAAACCAGACCAATAATGAAGCAATGATAATGCAAAGTAAGGCAGACCAATAGATGCAGATGGGCCAAAGCCCTGTATTCTGTTTAACCTAACGGGTCTAATCTCTAAAGGGAGTAATAGGATGAATCACAGAACCCAGTATTTGCATAGGTAAACCTGAGCTTCCTTTCTATTACTGGGTTGAGATCAAGGCACTTCCCTGCAGGAGGCACAAGCTAGGAGACAACACGACCACTGCAAAACAGTTGAAAGAGAAAGAACGCATGGTGTGATTAAGACATAATGTATGCCTGACACGAAATAAGGAGCATTTTGAATATGAGTATTTGGGTTTGGGCCAGGTATGGGCAGACCTCCTAACATTCTGGATTCACAAAGAAATATGGTTGGATATGAGACTGGTGCAAGGGCAGGTACAGGCGTTTAAGGTAACATCTTTGGAGGGTTGGTAGACCCTTAATATCAGCATGCCCGTCCCTCCACCCACAAGACTCATTGAAAGCTATCCACACTAAAGTAGTGGGTGCTCACCCACAGATGTAATGGCCGTGGAGAGTTTGTTGAGAAATTATTGAGGGGAGCAGCCACTGGCCTCCTGAAGATCACATGACAGGGATAGGTGTCCTTTGTAAATCAGTTGGGACCTTCTTTTTTGGAATTGGTAACTTTTCAATGGGTGTAACCTGCAGTTGTGGTCACAGAACTTTAGTGCATCTCACTGTGAACTGAAAATAGGAGGGGGTGGCACTTTCGTGCCCCCCTCCTAATTTTGATTTGGAATGACACGCAAAATCCTTTTTGTAATTCAGAAAGGCTGTTCATAATCACAAGAGGTGTGTGGTACAGTAAGAAATGCCTTTTTGTGGTCACAAACCCTGTGATTTTGCAAATTACAGGGTTTGTGACCACAGAATCCTTTCATAACTCTGGCCCATATTTATGTAAACGATGTCTGAAGTGAATAAGAGGGACAAAAGATACACCCTCCTGGACCTCACCCAGTGGTTTTTAGGAAATACTCCAAGACCAGACAGTTCATTGAATTGCCAGAACTGTGAGACTTTGGAGAACAAGTGGACTGTGTGTTACTGATACTTAATGCAACTACTTCTATAGCCTCAGACATCCTTCCCCACAATAAAACCACTTTTAACACATCTGCTGACCATCCCCCAGGTCTTTTTCTTGTGCGTTTGTCATGTTTATTTCACGTCTGAGACACAGCAGATTGTCAGGGTGGTGAATTGAATCTTTACACAATGCCACAGGCAGTAATCGGAATCAACTGCAAACTCCAAATGTTGTAATACTTTTCAATGCCTCATACTAAACGAGTGCCACAGAATCTGTGGCTCTACTGCAGCACCAACAATTCATGGATTCTTTTGTATTTTAGCCTTTTTTGACCCATCCCATATTTTTTACCCATTACAACTGGGGGGATCATCTTTAGCACCCGCCATGGTATGTGACTTTGAGCTTTACTAACATAAACATGTATGAATTTCAAATGAGCAACCAACCTTGATCTGCTTTGCTGAACACTCTATTTTTAGGAAGTGCTTATACAAAGACCAGGATACAGGACTGAAACCATCTGGAAACCTGCACTAATGCGCCACATGATGGTGTGTAGTTCAGAGGTACTTTTAGCTCACACTCATTGGACCATATGTCTGGCTAACTGCTGTGACAATGTGCATAAATTATAAACCAATTTAGAATCTAAGGTATAATAGGCCAGATTTCACACACAAGCATGCGTGCATGCATGTGCACACATCCAATTGCAACAGTGCATACATACACCAGAAACAGAAAAGGTTGAGTGCTACAAGGCTACACAAATGCAGCACTGCACTCTACCAAAGTCAGGTAACAATAATGACAAACAGTCTCTGAACAAACGCTAAAATAACAACCATATGTCTGAATTACAGATGTGCTCAAGAGATGATGGAACTGGAGACATGTGATCCAATACTCTTTGAAAACAATTTGTCCTGACCTCTGTAAAGATTGAATAAATCATATTTGATTGACAAAGCTATATGTTGAAACTGCACTGCTCGGGGCACAATTATGGGATGGGTTCATGAGTTTTGTGCTGCCAATATGTAACAGGCATCTGAAAGAGAATATGGTTAGAAGGTCTCAGAGCAAACCTCTATAATCTAGGAGTTTAAATATCAAATGCACTTAAAGATGGTACTTTCGAGCCTGGTTCCTAACACACTTATGACAATGTTTGCAATTCGATAAATTCTACAAATGAAAGATCTGAGAAATGTACTGCTTACACAAATTAGTCACTAGAAAATGCCACTTTGTATTTAAAGATATAATTGTGTCAAAAGTAAAAGTATGATTCGCTTTTATGTTCTACATTCTATGAGCTTTAAAATATTTCAGAACATAAGTTCATACTGGAGTATTACATTTATTTCATTTATAGAGTTTTATATAGCGCGGACTTGACCCTTGGGTATTCGAGCGCTTCACAGTTACATGTGGAACATTTGTAATACAGTGCGGATAACAGCATTAATATATATAATATTCCTGTACATGATTTTTATCAATTTCTTTTACAAAGTGTAATAGTATTTCTATACACATGGTTCTGATGTCCTTTCCGAAAGTTCTCCATCAGACACTTGCCCGGTCGATGTTTGGGTGTTAGTTACGATGCTAAGGTGAACAGTCTAGCCTATAGAAGGAACTTGCTCATTAGGAAGATCTTTGCTTCATTCTTGAATGTTGCTATGTTTGGAATTTTTCTAATGTTTGGGGGGAGTGAGTTCCAGATTCTGGGGGCTGCTCCGGAGAAAGCTCTGTCATACGTTTTCTTCTTCCGAAAGATGGGTGGTTTCAGCAGTAACTCTTTGGCGCTCCTACCTGGTTTGCTTCCACCCGAAAGCTCTATTTTCTGAGCTAAGTACCTCGGAGATTTGTAGTGGAGCGCTTTGTGTGTGGTACATGCCAGTTTGAATTGAATTCTGGCTTCGTATGGTAACCGGTTTAATGCTTTTAGGTGTGGGGAGATATGATCGAATTTTCTGGATCCAGTAATTAGTCTTGCCGCCGCATTTAGACATGCTTTTAGGGGAGATTTTTTAAAGTCCTGTTAAAGTTGTACATCCATATTCAATCCTTGAAATAACCAAGGATTGGGCTGCCAGTTTGAGGTCCGTTGTGGAGATGAGAGGTTTCATTTTTCTAATATAGTTCAGGTGAAACCGGGCACTTTTTGTCATTGATTTGATGTGGGCTTTCATGTCTAGGTTTTTATCAAGCGTGATTCCCACTGATTTTGCAGAATCAACCAGTTTAGGTGTGCAGTTTAATGCTGTGATCAGTTTGGTCCATTCCTTCACTTCTGTGGGTTTCTTCGGTGGTGATATTAATAGGAATTCAGTTTTTTGTGCGTTTAGTTTCAAATGATTGCTAGATAACCAGTGTAATGATATTTTTAAGGCCTCATTCATTTTCTTAATGTCTTCCAGTGATGTTATCTTGATGTAGATCTGAGGTCATCTGCGTACAACATTATTCTCAGTTTATAGTTTCCTTAGCACCAACAGGGCTGTATCCCGACCTACTCATTCTTCCATTAACGCACCTACTAAATTGTAAGGTCCTTTCATGCAAACCAAAATGTTGATGCTAAATATTGATATTTATAGTTATAAGGACTTAATGAAATAGGAAAGATGGGTACGCAGGGATAAGGAAATTTAGTTGACTGATAAACATTTAACCATTAAAGAAATGTTGGTATAAATCACATTAGATATTGCTAATTTCCTACTCTTTTGGGCGCATCTTCATCTCATCACCATCATATTCAACTAACTTATTTACTCAGAGATTTATCCAAAACTATTTAAATTTGAGGAGCCATTCATGACTGGATATATTTCATCATCCCATATATATGATTATGATATAGAAGCAATGGTTCATATGGCTAATTCAGAAAAAGAAAACATTACATTCAAGATACCAATCTTTAATAGAAGACAAACATGCACATAAAAATTGCGATCTGAGGTGGCTGGAACAATACAGGCATCTTACCTGTTTTCGGGATCAGGCACAGTGAGGTTCTTTGTCACAAAGCACATTCTGAGTGGGATACATTTCCGGTCCCCTTGGATGGAGATCGATAATGGTGAAGGTGGATCAGAGGAGGCACTTCCTAGCCGAGGCGATTCAGGCGGAGGGGTTTCCCACCCAATCTCTGACACCGGGGAACCTTTCTTCACATAAGGGGTTGCTTCTCTCATATACTTCACTGTAATAAAACACAAGGAGTTGTTGATGACAATGTGCATGTAGAACCAATATACATTGCTGAACAGCAATTTTGTGAGTGAGGAAGTGTACCACAACTTGAGGATATTCCAACTTTCATGTGTTTATCCTTTAAGGCTATTATGCAAGTTTCTAGCTATGGCAGACAAATAAGATTAGAGCTTTTTAAATGTGTAAGTCACTGAGGGGAAATGGATGCAATATTTCACTCAAGGGTTCCTATAGTTGCTTCATCAACAAATTATTTTCAGAGGATTGACTGATGGTGTTATGAACAGGCAAACCAACACATGGAAATGTGTAATGTTTAGTCCATTGAATATGACTTATCGTTCATCACGTGTTTTTTAACTTATTACTTGCATGCAAATGTCCCTCTGATATTTTACAATCTGTTCAAACATCAACAAACAATTCAATGTTCTTTCCAACAATCTGCCATGAAATCCCCTTGAGCCTGCATGCAGTACTTTTTCACTTCAACTCTATAACGATAAGATTTTAAAATTTTAAAATATTAGGATTTAAAAAAGAATTGGTGGCTGCTTCGTGTCTTATATTATATTTATATTTAATGTCCACAATTCAATTCCACAAGAAAAGGCATGCGTTGAAATATGTCCTCAGGATGTAAAACTCATATTTGATATCCGAATATCTTCAGGCAAGTCACTCTGCTTTACCAATCACCTCTAATGCATTTCCTGAATAACGAGTTACCAACAATGTATAATGTCAGACAAGTAACAAATGAAGGAGGCACTAGATCACAGTGGAAATGTGGAACAACAAAATTATCCCATCATAATACCGACTCCCACTTTATCGTCAAGATAAGTAGATTTGGAGTTGAGAATAGTAATTCCATGGTATTTGGATTTATATACAGGGAACCTAGCTAAAATGCAACAGAGCAGGGTAATGTCTCTAATAGTTTTGAATGTTTTGCATCCCGAACTTAAATGAATAAAGCTAGCTTTCTTGTTAAAAATAGAAGCAGGAATGGAACGAGGGTTTTTGACATCACATGGCACCTCTCACCTGCAATCTCGAATCTGTTACTGCCCCCTGCTGGTGGAGCACTGGTCCTTATGAAAAGTACCAATATGCTAACAGAAAATCATATTTTCATTCTTTGTTTTTATACGTGTATATTGTGTGTTTTGTTGCTGTGCACCAGCACAGTACTTTGAGGTCACTTGAGAGCCCAAGTGCAATGGCGCAAGTTACATTCATTTTCTCAGCATTAGATCTGGTGTCTTGCAATATTTGGTTCATATTGGGAATTATGGTGCTATAGTGATACAGTCCCTGTTTGTATTTCGCGTTTTACTTCCTCATACATTCCCTAAAGGTATTTCATTTTTCCAGATGTTGTATTTCTGTAGTTTTGTTGTTTTCATGCATCATATAATTCTTGTGTAGTGTGTAATGTGAACTGAGTCACCTCTAAGCAGTGCTTAATTTGTAAAAGAATAAGTGCAGCCCCTAAAGTTTTGCTCACAAGCCCACAGCCGGTGTTACTGAATGTCGCTGTGCCAAATACCAAGGGTGCACTGTCTTAATTACACTGCATGCCTCTTTAATCCACTTCCAGACACTATCTGCTTCTTTATCTCACTCTTGCCAGGTTCCTGCTTTCTCCCTTTGTCATATTTTTCTATATATCTCTTCTTTTTTATTTTTCTCTGTCTTGCTTTGGGTCAAAGTCTCATCAGGAAAAAAATTGCTATTCCCCAAAAATGAGTTCCGGTGTGCCCCACCTGCGACAAATTGCTAAAATGAAGCCCTGCCACTAGGGATCTAGGGGATTTTGGGTTATTATTTGCAGGGCATGAATGAGCGGTCTGGAGTTGAGGCTGAAGACAGTCTTAGTTTCTATCAGTAGGTTAGAACATTTTCTGACTACATGCTCATCCAATCCTTGACGTCTGTGCGAAGTGTGAGATGAATGCAACTGACATGTCTGTGCATTATAAGTATTTGAAGGGTATGGTGTCTTGGGTAGGTGGGAGTCCTAGTAAGCAAAAGGCATATTCTTTGTGGTGGTTTGAACGATGGAGGAGGGAGCTGGCCTCGAGATGATTTGAAGGATGGATATTATTTTTGAATTAATGTAGTATGTATTTGGTAATCTGAGGTTTCATTTATGTGATGGTGTATGTTTATAGAGATGCATGTTGTAGTCAACAGCAGTTGATATGAATTGTGGAGGGGAGGTTGTTGGTGTGTGTATGGTGGAGTTATGTTTAGAGTGACTGCATTGTGGTGATATCCGAGTACATACAGCAGTCTTCCTAAAACTGACTCCACATGTTGTCACCACTATCATTTTGATGGACAGCTGATTGACATTTTGCAAATGCAGCTGCGGCCCGTGCAGGTAAGAGCGGAGGGGCCGGGTGGGGTGGGGGCAGAATTTAGACTGACGACCAGGGAAAATTAATTACATTTTCCTCGTGGTTATCTGTCGAATCCCCCCTCCCCCAACCCGGCCCCACCAACCTTACCTGCACAGGTCGCAGCTGCTTTGGCTCCCATATCCCTGATCGTCAACATCTCTGAACTTCAGGCAGCTGAGTGCACTGACACTGAGCTGCTATCACTGTATTAATCCTTCTCAAATCTTCCAACAGCCTTTCCCTTTCCACACCGTTTCAGGAGGCATTACATTCCTATCCTGGAATGATGGATGGGAAGGTTTACAGTGCTGGGCCGTGTCTCAAATCCCAGATGTAATTTTCAGGTGGAAAGTTCTGCCCTAAAAACTTCAGGCTACAACAAGATCCGAACACAAAGCTGCATCAAGGTATAATAGAAACCAGCCGCGGCCCGTGCAGGTAAAAGCGGTGATGCCTGGTTGGGAGGGGGGGGGGGGGGGTGGATTCGCCAGACGACCACGAGTGAAGATTGAATAAATAATTAATTTTCCCTCTGAGTCCTCTGTCGAATTCGCCCCCACCGTCCAACCGCTCTACCCTGCATGGGCTGTGGCTGAGTTAATGTCCCTGGTTCCAGTATTTACCCAGAAGAAAACTGCGTTACAAGAGAAGTATAAATGGTGAGAGAATATAGGAAACATAGAATTAAATGTATCTAGAAAGGCTAATCCACAACACCATTAGTAGAGTGTTTGTAGTTCTATGTGCACATTTATCTGTTCCATTCTGTCCCTAGGAAATGGAACCTGGACTTTCTACCAGGCTGATCTTCAGTAACAACAACCTACACTGCTATATGGTTTTGAGAGATTTTAATGAGACTGATTGTTAACAGTGTTTTTTCTGTTCATTTATGTGTCCCACTAAGGACCGATCTGTCACCTCGCGTATGCTTCAGAGCCACCTTAGCGTCTCTTTGAGAACTGCATATACGGCTAACAAAAACATGCAGAAATTACAGAAAACCAGAAGGTTCTGCAACCACTTTTGCATTGCTTAGTCAGAACCAGATTTCAAGACTTCCCTTTCCCATATCTAAATATCCAGATTCCCCTCCCCACACATCATAACCTGTTGGGAATGGGAATCTGGATATTTATTTAGAGCTAGGTTCACATGCGTTCTTAATGTAGCACAAGTGGCGGCTGCTCCCTTTAGACAGTAGTGAGCACATCAATTACTTTCAAACTATTAAAATTAAAAATAAACTTATCTCTCTGCAGGCTGCAGCACACATTTGGATCCTGCCTTGCGCTGCTTGCTGAATAAAAGCATCGAGCCAATCCAAACACTGCTCTCTTGCTGCTTACAATGCTAAACAGCATAGGAGCAGTACTAGGATTGGCTGGAGCAGGCAATCACAGCGCTCCATCGAGGACCGACGGTGCTGTGCTTCAGCTTCTCAGCTGTTGAAGCAGAAGCCTGAACTGCGCATGTCAAGCTGGCAACAGTGAAAACACTGGCAAATCCGACATGCGCAGTTTAGTTAACACAGCCTGAACTGCTGCAGTGACGCCGGGAGAGGGAGCTCCGTCATGGCCCTGCCTCCTAATTAAGTCAGAGTGGAAAGTGAGAGAGTGTACTGTGTGTGTAGTGGATCGCAGTGGGGAAGTCAGGGGGGCAACGCCCCCACACTCCTATGCACGAACAGCCCCTGTATAACACTTTATGAGAGCCATAGACGGACATTATTACAATACAGCACTGAATGAGAGTCATCTCAATGCAGCCAAACTCTATTCCCACCTACCCCCTTTTAGAAAATTCGTCGACTACCTTTAAAGGGCAATCAAATACTCGTGTTTTAGCTTATTTTCAAGGCTGCTACAAGCGAGAAAACTGTAAAGTATGCTTGGTCTTAATAGGGCCCAAAAAAGTTGCAAAATTAAACTAAAACAATGTTGATGTCTGGTTTAGCCCGCAGAGAACTTGTTTCAATGCGTCTATTGTTTGGTGCAAGTGTTTTGCCCAAGAGAAGCTTTCATAAATTTGGCATGCACATGAAAACTGTTTGCACTACTACACGCCTCAAATCATGCCCTAACTGAAAAAAACATAGGACATGAGAGGGGCTCAGTACCTGTATTATTCTGTCGGCTTGCATTTTGAGTCCTTAGTAAAACATTTAGAAAGCTTGTAGCACTTGCAACACAATATTGCTTTCTGTATAGACAGGATCAACGACACAAAGATTCTAATGTGTGATGAATAAGTATACTTCTATGGTGTAAATTCGACCCTCATGCATTACTAAGCAAGCCCTTCCTTAGAGGCGGAATGATACACCAAACAGCCTATAGCATTAGGCGAGAGAAAGTAATACTCCCCTGGGGGCAACAAAAGCGTACTCTATGTATATGTTACAGAACTGCTAACAACAGATCTTCCGACAGCTGCGCTGTCAAGACAGACCCACAAAATGGGAGCGACAACCATGCTTGAGACGAGATTTTTTGTAATTCTACTGATGAATTCTGTTCCATTGGTTAACAGCGCGTCTGTGCATTTACACAAAGGAACCAATCATCTGCAGATAGACCCAAAGAAACTGTTAGGAGGATATGTCTTGTCAACTCTGCCTCCTCTGGACTGGGACACGCTCAAGACAGAGATTGGACTGCTGCCCTCAAGCACTTCCTTCCAGCAAATGCAGTGCCCAACTCTAATTAGACTGGCAGGCGGAGACTCAGCAGAGTGGAAACATGTCATCTGTTAGCTTCTGCGTGGGATTGGAATCCTTACTGGGCCTCATCATCCGTGAGTCCCAGCTTGGGGTCTTTTGCTAAGCAAGCTTGGAACCCATGAGTTAGAATTCCTCTATCATATTGGAGGCCTGAATACCTGTGTTTTACTCCTTAGGAGTAAATTAGTAGTAACTCACTCCTACTCATACAAGAATCTTCATGAATTAGTCCCAAGAGACTCACACGAGCCATAAAATGCTGGCTCAAACTCTTCCGCCCATTGCTTTTATATGCTTTTGTTGAATTGTTTTTTGTGTGTTTGATATTTAGAAGGGAGTGCTAATGCGTAACCCCCAATAATCTCTCTCCTTCCCCCAGCCCTTCACATGATAAGGGCGGTGTGTTTTGCTGTTGTCGAATTGTCCTCTTGGACAAAAGCTATGTTTGGTTGTTTGAAGGACAGGTCCGTTTCATGACTGGAGCTGGAAATTGTGCTCATTTAGTCATTTAGACTAAATGACAAAGTGATGTGTTGTGTTTGTACATTACACACAGTGGTGAGTCTTCAAAGAAGTGCATCACCATTCACAAATGCTAGTTGTTTGTGTGAGCTTTGCTTTTGCATCTATTGAGGTCACTGTCTAGTTCACAGCCATGTGACTGCAGATCCTCTGGCTTCATCCTTATCAACACTTTCTGGAAACGCCTTTTCTCTCAACCCTTCCGATGAGACTCTGTTTTATGGTCACCTAAAGAATCCTAAATACTCTGACCAATTAACCAGTCATAACACTTAGAACGCACACTATATCCAAGGGTTTGTAGCAACGAATCACTCACTCCATGTCCTGCTGTCCCCTTCCCGGTTGCACGAATCGGCAACGAGGAGTCCTTCTGCAAGGTAGGCACTGGCACTGGGCTGCCGCTGCCAGCAGTTCTTCTTCTTTTTCTTCCTTGCGTCTTCCCCCGAGACAACACGGCTCACTACCCAGTCCACAGCATATTTCAACCTTGGGCATTACTGCTCGGCATGGTCAGAATTAGGCATGTCATCATTGTGGGCCATAGTGCTGTACAGCACACTAGTAAGAACCGGACAGGGGACGCCTTAGAAGCATAATGGGGCCAAACACCTAAAATATCTGGGTGTTCCACAGGGACCGGTCTGCTCAACCTAGCAAACTCCAACCAGACCTGTCAAGCCTTGCCACATCTCTACACATGGGCAAGACGGTCTTAGGCTCCTTTAGTTCATTAGGACTAGCCCCTGCTGTCCCTCTCTGCTTACAGGTCTCGCACTCGACCGCTGGGTGGAAGTCTGTGTGCAAGATGGCTCCGGAGGACACCCACATGGGAGCCACACCAGGGTGTCCGTACGCTTCTCTTTAGTTCTCAGGAATTGTCATCAATTCTTCTCTGCCCCAAGTTTTAAAGCTGCCAATAACCTGGACAGCAGTAATGAAGCACATGGTTTACCTAGTATCGCTTGGTACTGCTTACGGGCCATCATGAAGAGCCATTACCAGGCAGGCTGTTAGTCTACTACTGCAGTACTAAGCACTTGGAGGTTCTGATCAACTAACCAGACAATCCCTCCAAGCTAGAGTTATAAAGAGTAGGAGTACCCACGTGTACCTTTGAGTTCATGTGAGCTGGGATAAGTCAGACAATATTCTAACCTTCACCTAGTGAGGCTCATGCCCCTATGCCTTACGTCACCCATCTCTTTTTTTCTGATTTCCGCCATTCTTTAATTAGAGGCTCAATAACAGGGTCACAAAAGGGCTATGAGCTCTCAACCCGGTCTATCCCCAGCTTTTTTCCATGTGAGACATGTTATGTCCATCCTAGTATCTGTTATTGATCTTACATCTGCCCCAATTAGAATTGGTTTTCGCCAGTACTCTGAGTGTGTGGCATGTTCAGCTTTCCAACTGCCTTCCACACAATACATGCTCCACTCAACATGCACACTCAACACCTTACCAGGTGTATATCTGTGTATGTGTATGACTGCATACAACAGTCAACTTTTTGTCCCCCTTCCTAATACAGGATTTGGATGCCACCTTGAGTGCGTGCGCCGAGGGTAAGGCACCACTAGCTCACCCGACTAAGCGGGTAAGCATCATAACTGATTTTCCATACATTTTGTGTAGCCACATTTACATTGACAGTGCATGCGTGAGGCACTTAATTCAAGGAGTGCGTGTGGAATGCATTAACCCTTATTCATGTAATACTTGTCTCTTTTCAGGGACAACACTGACCAGCTGACCTCCTGATTGGTTAATAAACCTATTAGCTGGTCATATCCTTTCTAACCACTAACTAGCTTTGGTATGTGTGGTTAACACACCTTTTTTGCACGTCTATGTGGTCCTGAAGAAAGCCACATAACCTCTACGGAGGGCCTCACGGCTGAAACATGTTGACCAGTTAGAGACCATGACAGGATTGAATCCTCCAGTCATAGTCCACAATTTTTTAATCCTGACCACGTGGTGTCCTATTAAAGTTTGTTCTGACATGCCAAGTAGTTAGTTTTAACTTCACTTTCACTTCCCCATCCACAATCCCTCCACGCCCGGCTCATCTGAAGGTTTTAGAATACCTCTTTTCCACATCGATAAAACATCCCTGAGCTCCTCCCTCTCAGAAAGGGGGTTGTATCCCACACTGCAACTAGGTTCGCAGTGCGAAGAGGTTACCCAATGATAAAGCAAGCCACCTACGGGTAGGTGAGTGAAACCGTCCTTTAAAAGGGATTCCCCCACACTCCTCCTTTCTCAATTCTAGACCCAGGGGTGCCTTTGTGTTGCTATATTTGTTAAGAGGGGAGTCACCCCCTGATGGCCGGTAAACCTCCTCAGGCCTCTTTGTGTGTGTATTGGTCCCTTCCTATTTTAACTGGTTTAACTAGTCTTACCTCTAGTCCTGCTTCTCTGTTGCGCTAGGAGTAGAGCAGCTTAACCAGACTTTTCAATAGAACAGCTTACCCAGCACTTTTCATTACAAAGTACTGTGCATCTAACAACATTGGTACAAATTGTCCTTTATCACAACCCCTCCTAGAACCAAGCCGGACAGTGAGAGGTAGAAAAGAGTGTAGCGGGACAAAAGGCCCACATCAGGTTATTCTGAAAATCTGGATCCTAAATTTGGCAGTAGGATATTTGTAATACCTATTATTATTCATGTATTATGTATTTTCTGTAAGGTTCAGCTATAACCTTACAGAGAAGCCTAAAATGTAACTCCATAACTGCATTACAATCTATTTAATTCAAGCTGGCATTGATGTGCCAATATCTATGAAATAATACTCAGTTAACAAGGCTTCTCCAGGGTTATGAAGAGCTATATACTTTCTAAGTTACATTAGAAGACAACGTTGTATACTCTGTCTAGATGGGAATGCATGTTCAATATATTGTACCTGAGTTCAAGGACTGCCTTTGTAAACAGCAAATACCCAACATAAGCATAAAACTCTACAACTAGATAATGGGAGGCAATGGTTATGTTAAAACATGTATAGACAGCTGAACTTGGCTTTTGTAGACCTGAAAGTGGGCAGGTCTGCAGATGAACTTCCAGAGTCCCAATTTTTGTGTTCATCATTCAGTAAGCAGTCCTGTGCAATCTCTCCTAGGCAGACTCTATCCTCCACAGGTCCACATCGCGACCACACGTTGGTTTGGCCATGGGAAATCATTTGACCAGCGCAGGCAAGGAGTTAGCCACAGACAAATAGTTCTGCAACCAAATAAGGCATGTCATCATTGTGGGCCAAAATGTTGTACAGCACACTAGTAAGAACCAGTCAGGGGACGCTTTAAAAGCATAATGCGTCCAAACATCTCAAACATCTGGGTGCTCCAATCAATGAGTGCAAAAAGAAGAATTGATGGACAGAATGCTGAATAATTTCAAACATTTACCCCAGATCTGGGCATAAATCCATTATTTTTGGCTCCCCATGCCATTCCACTTTAAACCCACCCATATGCAAATCAGTCTTGACCCTGTGCCTCATGGTAACAGTCCAGCCAGAACTGCCAGGCGAGGTCATCCCTGGACTTGAAACAAGCATCCTGGGACCGGTTGCAGGGTATCACCACTCATCAGCCAGGCTATCTTGACTCCAGTGGCATGGAGAGCACGGGACCCACGTCGGGGCATACCCGACCACTCGAGATGACAATTGCAATAAGAACAATTAATGAACAGAATGCTGAACAATGTCAAACATTCACCCCAGTACAGAGATCTGGCCCTAAATCCATTGTTTTTGTGCACCCCATGCCATTCCAGTTTAAATCCAGCCAAATGCAAATCAGTCTTGACCCTTTTCCCCATGAGAACAGTCCAGCCCGAACTACCAGGCCAGGTCCTCTCTGGACTGGAAACAAGCATCCTGGGACCAGTTTCGGGATATCACTCCTCATCAGCCTGGCTGGTGAGGGGTGATAGCCCGAAACTGGTCCCAGGAGGCTTGTGGCTCATTTGTACAGTTTGTAAACAATACACGACTTGTGAGGCTGAAAAATGCCAGAGTGCTAAGAGAGTGCTTAGAGAATGCATCTTCTGCACCTCCATCTTCACGGACCCACAGGTCCCCAGGTTAACCCAGGGAGCTGATGGCACCACCAGAAGCATTATACGCCTCCATACATGTCACTGCACTTTCTTCCGCCTGGCCATGACAGCGGTGAAAGCCGGAAGTGCCAGTGTGACCTGTTGTAAACTGACACCATCAAGGTGCATACCTCCACACAAGCCTTCCCTGCCTCAATGAAAAAAAAAACTAATTTAGAAACTTAAGTTCCTCAGCAGGGCAAAGCAGTTAAAGGGCCATGGTTTGCAAACATTGTTGTCCTAAAACTGTTAACGTAGAAGGATTGACCATGCCTGATCTCTTATTCTTAGGTACCATAAAATGGAAAAACAATAATTATTGTATTCATGCTTCACCCACACACTCATGCCTAACAATCGACCTGTCACTTATTCTCCGGTAAATTCACTTTAAACCCCTGCCAAGGCCCCTGATAATAGACGCTAATTAATAACCCAGGGCCACAGTGCGCTCTATACGCACTAAGAATAGTTAGCTAATTATATTTCAAACCTCCAGTCTGAAAAGAAGGATCACAGTGACAGTCCTTCTCAGTAAATCCACGGGCACAGGGCTCACTCGTTTTTAAGTGGTTATTTCTAGATTTCTAGATCTGCAATTGCCTTTGGAAAGAGCACAGCCCCGAATGGCAGCGCATTCAAGTTCCAAGTTTCCACAATCAGTCCTTTGTGACAGCGCCAGGCTGGCATCCGAACAAAAGCCACGGCGCTAATGAGGAAATACTTGAAGCAAAAATGGCCTCGTCGCCCTTCTAGCATTTACTGTACCCGGACCCGAGCGCTGGGAACTGTGCGCTGGAATTTAAAAGCACGGAATAGAAGATTGTACTGGATTGATTCGAATGAGAATTAATCTGATTTGAAATAAAACATAGGGAAAGCTGCCTGCGGCTTCCTTGATGAACCAGGTTCAAGTAAGAAGCAAAAGTAATATCCAAGTACACGGCTGTTGCCACAACACCGCAAGGTCACTCAGCCGAAAGTGGGTCTGTGCGTGCACATGGATGGTGGGAGGCCAAATTCAGGGAAGTGGCCAGTATGGGAAGGGGACAAATCCATCTGATGTTTTGATGAAGGGTACTTGGGTTCCGGGGTGAAGAGACGTACCGGCTAAGAGCGACTCTTGAGAAAAGAACGCTGTGACCGAGTCAAGAAGTGATTCCTTGTACACTATCATAGGTGGAGGATACTTGGGGTCCTGGGTGAAGAGACGTACCGGCTAAGAGCGACTCTTGAGAAAAGAACGCTGTGACCGAGTCAAGAAGTGATTCCTTGTACACTATCATAGGTGGATGGTAATTGGGTTCCGGGGTGAAGAGACGTGCTGGCTAAGAGAGACTCTTGAGAAAAGAACGCTGTGACCGAGTCAAGAGGTGATTCCTTGTACACTATCATAGGTGGAGGGTACTTGGGGTCCCGGGTGAAGAGACGTGCTGGCTAAGAGCGACGCTTGAGAAAAGAACGCTGTAACTGAGCCAAGAGGTGATGCCTTGTACACTATCATAGGTGGAGGATACTTGGGGTCCCGGGTGAAGAGACGTGCTGGCTAAGAGCGACGCTTGAGAAAAGAACGCTGTAACTGAGCCAAGAGGTGATTCCTTGTACACTATCATAGGTGGAGGGTACTTGGGGTCCCGGGTGAAGAGACGTGCTGGCTAAGAGCGACTCTTGAGAAAAGAACGCTGTGACTGAGCCAAGAGGTGATGCCTTGTACACTATCATAGGTGGAGGATACTTGGGGTCCCGGGTGAAGAGACGTGCTGGCTAAGAGCGACGCTTGAGAAAAGAACGCTGTAACTGAGCCAAGAGGTGATTCCTTGTACACTATCATAGGTGGAGGGTACTTGGGGTCCCGGGTGAAGAGACGTGCTGGCTAAGAGCGACGCTTGAGAAAAGAACGCTGTAACTGAGCCAAGAGGTGATTCCTTGTACACTATCATAGGTGGAGGGTACTTGGGGTCCCGGGTGAAGAGACGTGCTGGCTAAGAGCGACTCTTGAGAAAAGAACGCTGTGACTGAGCCAAGAGGTGATGCCTTGTACACTATCATAGGTGGAGGGTACTTGGGGTCCTGGGTGAAGAGACGTGCTGGCTAAGAGCGACGCTTGAGAAAAGAACGCTGTGGCTGAGCCAAAAGGTGATGCCTTGTACACTATCATAGGTGGAGGGTACATGGGGTCCCGGGTGAAGAGACGTGCTGGCTAAGAGCGACGCTTGAGAAAAGAACGCTGTGACTGAGCCAAGAGGTGATTCCTTGTACACGATCATAGGTGGAGGGTACTTGGGGTCCCGGGTGAAGAGACGTGCTTGCTAAGAGCGACTCTTGAGAAAAGAACGCTGTGACTGAGTCAAGAAGTGATTCCTTGTACACAATCATAGGTGGAGGATGCTTGGGGTCCTGGGTTAAGAGACGTACCGGCTAAGAGCGACTCTTGAGAAAAGAACGCTGTGACAGAGTCAAGAGGTGATTCCTTGTACACTATCATAGGTGGAGGATACTTGGGTTCCGGGTGAAGAGACGTGCTGGCTAAGAGCGACGCTTGAGAAAAGAACGCTGTGACTGAGCCGAGAGGTGATTCCTTGTACACTATCATAGGTGGAGGGTACTTGGGGTCCTGGGTGAAGAGACGTGCTGGCTAAGAGCGACTCTTGAGAAAAGAACGTGTGACTGAGCCAAGAGGTGATGCCTTGTACACTATCATAGGTGGAGGGTACATGGGGTCCCGGGTGAAGAGACGTACCGGCTAAGAGCGACTCTTGAGAAAAGAACGATATGACTGAGTCAAGAAGTGATTCCTTGTACACTATCATAGGTGGAGGATACTTGGGGTCCTGGGTGAAGAGACGTGCTGGCTAAGAGCGAAGCTTGAGAAAAGAACGCTGTGACTGAGCCAAGAGGTGATTCCTTGTACACTATCATAGGTGGAGGATACTTGGGGTCCCGGGTGAAGAGACGTGCTGGCTAAGAGAGACTCTTGAGAAAAGAACGCTGTGACTGAGCCAAGAGGTTATTCCTTGTACACTATCATAGGTGGAGGGTACTTGGGGTCCCGGGTGAAGAGACGTGCTGGCTAAGAGCGACTCTTGAGAAAAGAACGATATGATTGAGTTAATAAGTGGTTCCTTGAACACTATCATAGCTGCAGGATACTTGGTTCCTTGGTGAATAGAAGGGCTGGATAAGAGCAACTCATGAGAAAAGACTGCTGGGACTAGAGTCAAGAAGTGGTCTCCATTCACACTACCAACCTAATCTTGTAATTCAGATCCAGGGTCTTCGAAGGAGTAGGATGATTGTAAAATATCTGATTACTATAGAGTAGGAAAAAAGGTGCTGATGTTATGTCATTGAGTGTCACAGAGGACTTCTATGTAGTAGTGCACTCCAGTCAGGGGCATGAAGAGCCAGAAATAGGTGAGTTTTTACTGATTTTGCATTATGGTTGTTGTGAGAAGTACTAATGCCATGGGGAATGGTATGGGAACCTGAGATCTAGACTATAGAGAGCAAAATCTGCCAATGGGGTAGGCCCAGTGATCATCCATCTCTGGTGCAGGTACATGCCCTGAAATCATGGAGTCTTTGGATACGTGAGGGTAAATCTAGCTCCACACATGTGCTCAATACAGAGAGCTTGAGTAAAACTGGTAACTGAATCTCTTAAAAGCATGCATCATTACTATATATGGAAACATCCATATAACTTATCTCAGAAGAACACTCAGCAAGGTTATTCAGATAAGTGACTGAAGATGTGCTGTTCTTTACCCATACTGTGCACTAAAGTCCGTCTCACACTTGATTTACACAACCCTTTGTGAGCACGCAGCAGTAACTCAACCACGCGATGCATGAAACACAGCTTCTTCAAAACTATACTTCCATACAACTATATTAACATTTAGCATTATTGGCAATCTGCTGGGTCTCTCCGTAACCTACTGTACTAGAAATATTTCTTATTGTCGAATACATTCACAGGAACAACATAATATTACCAACATAATTTCAAAAGATGCATCAATACAACATAACTCATATGCCCATTGCCGCATATACTATTAACCAGGTTAATTAGAATGCCATTCGAATAAAGTGTACGGTGGGAAATTGAATTTGCATCATTGCCCTTATTTATATTTTTGCTGCAGAACCGGTACTTCTTATTAAAATGTTACGGATCAAATATTGCTTGACATAATACATACGCAGTCTCCATTTTTTAAATACATTTTGTAATCATAAGACATGGTGTTTGATATGAGCTATTTAAAAATATATATTGAGGCCTTCTCATTAAATTAGCTTGCTGGCCTACTTAGGCATTTGATTGTACTTACACCACATTCTATATTAAGGACCTAAGTAGAAAGAATGCAATCATTTTCATCATTTTACTATATCTCAAAGATATCTTACAAGGCACAACAACGCAGGTTTCTGGGTATTTTCTGAACATTTAAGAACATTTTGAAGAACTTAATATTAAATATTTTCACAGGAACCAAAGTCCTAGTGCACTGGAACAAAAAATTCTGATGTTTTGGGGCCATCAGATGTAAAAGGATCAGTCAAGAGAATGTGTGGAGACAGAAATAGGGCCCTCAAAGAATGTGAAAGCTGGAATAAAGGTTGATAACAAATTACACAGAAGAAAGTCCATTAATGGAGTTGGATACACATAGCAACATGAGTTTAGTGAGGCAATTGTGGTCTTGTGCCCAGGTTTCAATTAAGTGAGCAGCAATTATATACGATGATGGGTTTGTGTTGTAGCATATACAAAGGTGATATACTTCCACCACCATTACTGCACCATAGACAATGAAGCTTTATCTTCAATATTTACAACAAACACTAGTGTGCAGGGAGCCAAGTAACAAACAATTCTGGATAGTGTCCACAGTTCATTTGCAGCAAACACAGGATTGGCAGGAACAAAGTGTGTCTGTAAACACACAGCCACAAAGGAGAGTACAGGTACATTGCCAGAAAATTAATTTAATAGATTTGTCAGACAGTCCATAGACCCAGGGATGCTGCTCTCAGTGGGGCGGATAGCTTCATAGAAATTGTTCTTCGGCTTTGTTATTCGCTGCTTCCCTTGGATAACATCCTACACTCACTCCACATATCCTTAAGGAATGTTGGGCCATGCCATGCCATGGAATGTCAAGTTACTCCTAGTAAATTGGCCTGTCCCCTGTGGTTGATCAATGTATGATCTCTGAAAGCAAATGCAGCACATGTAAGCCTTTCTGGAAATTGCCTATTGATGAGGCCAGTATATATTTTTCAAAATTTCCAATGGTGCTGCAACAATTTTCAGAGTGGGGTGCTGCCATCCGTGTTACATCACTCAATTTGTGAGAAATCCAAGCGTCACACATTGACCAAGAGTAGAAAACGAGCCACGCCTATTCAGTAAGAGAGTGGTAAGGGTGTAGTATGCAGCTGGTGGTAAGTTTGGAGCACACTGTCACGAATATAATATTAAAGTATGGTGTGGTAGTGCACTGCCATTAACAGACAGCAATGTGTCTATTTAAATGGCCACTTAATTTGTACAACGATATTTTACTGATAAAACTAAATTAGTGCTCAATGCGTGGATTTAGGTTTTCTGAGAATATTTTTCATTTGAGCATTACCAAGTAGAGTGTCTTGATTTGTTCGATCCTATTAAAATCCTTGATTTCATCACACTTCAGAATTTCAAATAAACTTATTTCGTCCTTTTATAACCGCTGATGTATTTTGATAGTTAACTTATTGGTATTTAAATTTTATTGTGTTTCAAAAAAACGACAGCCTTTCCTTCTACATCAGCAAGACTGTCACATAGTTAATTTTACAACATTCTCTCACATTGCAGTTGGAGAAAGAAAAGCAAACACCAATCATCATGTTAAAAGAATAGGCAGTCATTTGTCAGAACACATAACCTGACATTTGGCTACTGTCTCTGATTGCACAGCAAATGTGACAGGATATAAATCAAATTTAAAGGCATCCCGGTGTCAGATTCCGTGTCGGGTAACTCTCGGAGTCCTTGGCATCCTTCTTTCAAAACAAAGTTAGGGACATCTTTGATAAATTTGAGACCAAGGCCCAGATACTAACATCACCACCAGAGGGCATTCAGTCGTTTTGGACACTTATCTATCGGTCAGGTTGCACAGTTGATTGCAATTACAAAATCTGGCTCTCCATCTGATCCCTGCCCATCGCATGTAACGCATTTGGCTCCAGACACTATTGCTACTGTTCTGACCAAAGTAATCAATGCTATGTTCACGTCAGGGGTAATCACAATGTCATGGAAAAAGGCTATGGGTCTTCTTCAATAAGAGAAGGCTAATTTGGATCCCAAATAGCCCTCAAATTACCGACCAATATCCAGACTATCATTTCCGGCTAAGTAGGCCGAGAAGGCAATGAATATCCAACTGTCTGCTTATATAGAGACTAATTATCCCCTCGATAAAACTCAGTTTGGTTTAGGAGAAGTTTTAGCACCGATTCGGTGCTTATTGTGGCTGTAGTAAAGATTAGATCATCTCTTGAGGCAGAGGGCAGGGCAGCTTTGATTTTTTTGGACCTGTCGGAGCCTTGGACATGATCAATCACAGCTGTCTGATGGACCGGTTGAAGGCTGCCGGGGCAAATGGTGGGGCCTTTGCCCTCATTCAGTCCTTCCTGAGTGACACGTCTCAATCTGTACATTTTAAAGGATTTACATCTCTGCGATGTGGGGTCCCTCAGGGCTCATCCCGGAGTCCGAACCTGCTTAATGTTTATGTTTCCTCCTGTGCTAATTTAACTAAATCCTATGGTTTCTCGCTGGTAACCTATGCAGATGACAACCAGATCAGGGTGTCAGGTACCAACGACATCCAACCCATGGCTGATAAATTTAGCAACTGCATGAGGGAGGTCAGTGACTGGATGAGCAAGAACTGCCTTAAGTTGAATTCCACCAAAATAGAGGTTATGCTCTTTGGGAACGATACGTCGTTCTGGTCTCCTTTATGGTGGCCAAAAGAGCTGAGGGATCTACCTAAACCAAAAAGTAAGGTGAAGAACCTAGGGGGACGATAAATTACTTTTTAAAGATCAAATCAATCATTTGGTCTCTTCCTCCTTTTATATTTTAAAACCAATTAAAAAGATTGTCCATCTGCTTTCCTTTGACCTGTTAAAAATGTTTGTCACCGTGCTAGTACTGGCTCATTTGGACTACTGTAATGGAATCCTCCAAGGCCTCCAAAAACGCTTCTTGAAAATACTTCAAACAGTGCAGAACATGGCAGCAAGAATGCTTTTTAACATCGCTAGGTTTGAATCTGCGTCTCATGCTTTAAAAACCTTGCACACAAATCCCTATACGAAACCGGGCCAGACTACCTAAAAAGGAACCTGACCTGGTACGCTCCAACGAGATCCGTATGATCTAGCTCTAAGAAGAACCTGGTAGCTCCCTCCTATAAGCGGATGTCATGGGGTGGTAGGGCCTTTGTCAGAAATATTGCCACCAAGTGGAATGGTCTCCCTCTTTCTTTAAAGACCACATCGGAGCTTCTTACTTTCAGGAAGATGTTAAAAACCTGGCTTATTGCCAACTGAACCACTCACACCCAGATCACAGTTAGCGCCATGATGCCTCCAGGTATACGCTGCGCTTTATAAATATACTCGATACGCATACCATTACCCCGCAAGGCGTAACAACGACTTGCAGAGGGGGTAGAAGGTGTTGGATTTAAAATCCAACACCTTCCCTACAGTCCGCACAGACTGGAGTTGGAATAGTAAATGATACTATTCCAACATCCAGCGCCCCCCTCCGCAAGTCGTTGTTTCGACTTGTGGAGTAATGGTATGCATTGTTACAACGCGGTCGTTGTAATGAACGCGTTGTAACAACATGCGGGTTGACGGCAAGCGTAATACAGAGGCATATTCCACAAATCTCCCCCCCGATTGATGATGGGCAAAGACATTTGTAGGCTATCCGACTGGCCCTGAATCAAAAGTTGATGGACAGTTTGAGGGCTGTTTTGAAGGTGACACATCATCAGGAAAGCTTATATATTGGCTGTCCCATAAGGAAGCATCCTCCAAACTAGTACCAGGCTTGAGGGTGGACTCTGACAACTAATCTACGATGCCCACTAGGTGGCAGATACATTTGATGACTATTTTGAAGCCCTCCATAGTTCCCGTATGCCCACGGCACTGAAACCCCAACACCCTATTACCAGGTGACTTCGTAATTACCAGGCTCTCACTGGAGAGCAAGATTACACTAGATTTCCAATTACAGCAGAGAACTCCTCTCGGGCAAACAGGAAATGCCCATGGGGCTACCCAGTAGAAATTTACCAGAATTTGTCACTAACATATTACCCCATATGGTGGAGATGTTCAACAAGGCCCTTGAGACTAGAACCCTTCCCCCAGACCTACGTATCACCACAGTGGTAGTGCTTCCTAGCTAAACAAACCATTGACCAAATGTGTCACTTACAAACTAATTTCATTGATCAATGTCGAGGCCAAGATACTGGCAAAAGCACTCGCAATGCGGTTGAGGAAGGGGACAACTATCAACTATGACCAGTGAGGGGAATACAACACAGCATTAGCACACTCAACAATATGCTGGCAAGGGCCCATGAGATATCCTAATCGACAATAAGAGCGCAGCATGAATGTGAGTAAGCATTCATCTCGGTGGAGTAGCCATTCCTTCCCTTTGTCCTACAGCATATGAACTTTGGTACTTACTTCCTAAAGGGCGTCCTTTCAATCCTCAGACTAATACAAATGCTGAGGGTATATGGGGACACATTGGGACTCAGGGTGAACTGTGGCAAATCAAGCCTGACTCCCTTGATCACTCCTCCGAACAGACAACCATACAAACACCTCGACATTCTGCCAGAGCAGGCCCCCTTCACCTATTTGGGGATACAGATATTGAACGATCCAGGGTCCTACTGTGAGTTAAACATAGCATCCCTTGAAAGCAAGGTCATAAATCACATCACACTGGAGTTTCCTTCCCCTCAATATCCTTGGACACATTGCGCTATCAAAATGATTGCACATCCCTAACTGTTATATATCTTCTAAAACTACCCACAGAAAGTACTACCTGGGGCGTTTAGAAAATTGCATTTTGAGATCAATGGCTGTGTCTGGGGTGACTCCTCCCCCAGGGTAGCACACACTAAGTGTGGTCAGTCACCATCTTCGCAGAGAGGAGGTATGGGGACTGAGGAGGTGTGCCATTGCAGCCGCATGGGAGGGGCTTGTCTCTGCGCTTCAGGGAGCCTCAGAGAGCAACAATAGGTCCACATAGTGGGACAAACCAGCAGGGTGCTGGCAGCCCCCCAGGGCAGCTGAGGTCCTCTCTTCTCACTTCCTTCTTCCACCCATCTTTCCAATGGGAACCACAGGGGGCTTATCCCACACGGCAGCGACCAGCCACTCCCATCCCAGATACGTCATTAGCGGTGTACCATGACTCTATATCTACGAAGCAGTGGAGTGGCTACTCCCCCTACCTCAAGGTGATTATGGGTCTGCTTAGACCGCGGTGGCATAAACTACACACAAGAAGGGACTCGGGCTCAAACATTTTGTTTATGTACTCATGGTTCAAAGTTGTTATACCATCGCGATTCAGTGGGCTATGCTGCCATTGATCATCCATGCTGCGCAATAATGTGATTACACTGCTGTAATGAAATGCTCGTCATGTCCGATGTATAAGAAATGTATCAAAACCCAATAAAGATGGTTTAAAAAAGTGTACATAGTCACAATTCGATGGGAGGCTGGGGCAGTGGACATACAAATGTAGAAGTGGCTAGCACAGATGCTTCCCATAAATTACTGGATATTTGGTGACAGAAGGGATCCGGCCATAATATTGGAGGTGGCGAGATTTCGTGACTCTGAGCCTTGGTCCTGGCTTAACAGTACCAAAACTCCCCCACATATACCCTTGCGTACACAATCCCTATCAAATGTTGGCACAGGGCCCTGAAACAGATAAGTTAACTTAAGAAACTCACTTGGGAGATGCCTCTATGGAAGGGAAACTGGCCTGCACAGACACCACACCTGCAAGGGTTTCACAAATGGGACAAGATAGGCATCTTCAAACTAGGGGATGTGTGGGCATGACACATGCTTTCAATCAAACCACTGACTTTTAAATATGAATTACACTGATCACAGTTCTTTCAATAAATACAACTGAGACATGCTATGGAGCGGGTGGGGAATAAATCCAGTCCACTTGGGAAGTCGGGGGAACTTTGGGCGCCATCTTGGTTTGGGATCTCGGTGGTGACATCGTTGGACGCCATATTAGCGTTCTAGGCGTGCTGCCTTGTGCAGACGGGCTACTTAAGGCGGTCAGTTCATCGGGTCAGCCAGACAAGGTACTTGAGTGTCACTGCTTGCCATACGATCCCTGTACTTAGCGTAGCGTTACATTGAGTGTGCGCTTGGCTTGAGCGTTATTTTAAAAATCTCCCGGTCTAATATTTATGTTGGTTCTTTTCTTACCCCTGTTTTAACTTGGTGGTGCTGCCCTCTCACCCACACGATAATTGTTTTACTGCACCGCTGCTTAGCGGGTCCTGTCATCGGGTTGGGAAGTCGGGGGAACTTTGGGCGCCATCTTGGTTTGGGATCTCGGTGGTGACATCGTTGGATGCCATATTAGCGTTCTAGGCGTGCTGCCTTGTGCGGACGGGCTACTTAAGGCGGTCAGTTCATCGGGTCAGCCAGACAAGGTACTTGAGTGTCACTGCTTGCCATACGATCCCTGTACTTAGCATAGCATTACATTGAGGGTGCGCTTGGCTTGAGCGCTATTTTAAAAATCTCCCGTTCTAATATTTATGTTGGTTCTTTTCTTACCCCTGTTTTTACTTGGTGGTGCTGCCCTCTCACCCGCACGATAATTGTTTTACTGCACCGCTGCTTAGCGGGTCCTGTCATCGGGTTGGGAAGTCGGGGGAACTTTGGGCGCCATCTTGGTTTGGGATCTCGGTGGTGACATCGTTGGACGCCATATTAGCGTTCTAGGCGTGCTGCCTTGTGCGGACGGGCTACTTAAGGCGGTCAGTTCATCGGGTCAGCCAGACAAGGTACTTGAGTGTCACTGCTTGCCATACGATCCCTGTACTTAGCGTAGCGTTACATTGAGGGTGCGCTTGGCTTGAGCGCTATTTTAAAAATCTCCCGTTCTAATATTTATGTTGGTTCTTTTCTTACCCCTGTTTTTACTTGGTGGTGCTGCCCTCTCACCCGCACGATAATTGTTTTACTGCACCGCTGCTTAGCGGGTCCTGTCATCGGGTTGGGAAGTCGGGGGAACTTTGGGCGCCATCTTGGTTTGGGATCTCGGTGGTGACATCGTTGGACGCCATATTAGCGTTCTAGGCGTGCTGCCTTGTGCGGACGGGCTACTTAAGCCAGCCACTTTACCGCGCAGCGGTTACGCGCAGTGGTTGGCGCCTTCCTCTGCGCCTGAGTCGTGCCAGAGTCTTGCCCGCCTGCGCTCGTCCGCGTCGAGACCGGGTTGGACCGAATACCGCAGCCCCTATCGACCTTCCTGATGTGTCAGATACCCTCTCGCGTAAGCTATTCAAGAACTGCGCTGCTCAGCCTGCGGAATCACTCGCTATGTAGCACTTGTTCAATAGACCCTCTATCGGGCCCTTTTAATTGCTCTGACTGTAAGTTTCAACTCATGTCGCTTACTTCCACCGCTGCCTATAGCGAGCCCCTTTTGGGTGGATCTGATTGTATTGTATTACCTTCGGCTAAACTCCGGGTCCCTCGCTGCCTTAAGATCTGCCATCTCAATGTGAGGTCACTGGTCAGGCACCACTTGGATGTGCATAATCTTCTTGTGGATGTCGCTCCTGACATTTTGTTTATGTCTGAGACATGGTTACATGAGGATGCTGCGGTGGTGGTTAACTCGGCTCTCCCCTCAGAATATGCGAATTTTTCTCATAATCGTAACTCGAGGGGAGGTGGCATTGCGGCCGTCATCAAATCCTGCTTTCCATGTGTCTGGAAGCCTCTGGATATAGTTGGTTGCGAAAGCTCCCACTTTCGTATTTCGGTCAGCCATCATTTTACTCTATCTGGGCTACTTATCTACCGCCCCCCGGGTCCTGGTGCTGCCTTTAGGTTAGCACTTCCGGAGGCCGTTGGGGCACTGGCCTTAAGTGCTGCTAATTTTAGTATTATTGGAGATTTAAATCTCCATTTTGATTCTCCCCCTTCCCCTGCCACCAGTAGTACTCTAGCAGATCTGGAAGCTCTCCAGTTACATCAGCTTGTTGAACACTGCACTCATGATGGTGGCCACATTCTGGATCCCTTTTTCACCAACTTAACGTCAGTTAATGTGTTGCCCCCTAAACCTATGGCTTGGACCGATCACCATCTGATAGAGTTGAACCTTACTATTAAGGACTCTTCCCATTATACAACGATACCGGTGTCATTGAGACGTCCATGGAGCAAATTGAAACTAGCTGATTTCCATCGACTCCTTGGTCAATATGCGTTAGGCCCTTTCTCCGACGTTGAGGCGGGCTATGACCTTTTCTGCAATTGGCTGACTCGAGCGTTGGATTGCTTGATTCCTACTACTGAGATTAAACGTCGTCGTGGTGAGCCCAGTCCGTGGTATGACGACACACTTCGGCTTTTAAGGAAATCCTACAAACAAGCTGAAAGAGCCTAGCGTAAGTCATATTTACCTGCCAGGAAAATGGAATATCGCGTAAGGACTAGGCTTTATCATAAAGCGGTTTGTAAAACCCGGGCTGCGTATTTCTCTCGCGAATTCAATTCTAGCACCAATCCCACCAAATTAATCTTTAAAGTGCTTAAAGACCTCTCAGCTAGCAGAGCCTCACTTGATGAGATTTGCTCTGCTTCGCATTGCGAGGACTTGGCTGCCTTTTTTGTGGAAAAGGTGGCGGCTATTTATCGTTCTTTTCCGGATCTATCTGCTCCCTTGGATAAGGTGGAATCTCCCTCAAGGACAACGCTGTCCCTGTGTTCTCTCCCTGAGCTTTCAATGGAACAATTTGCTAAAATAGCGACGAAAGTTAAGTCAGGCTCACCCAAGGACCCTCTTCGTCCTGCTCAGTTTAGTGAATCTGCCTCACTTTGTTTCTCCCCATTGTGCGACCTTGTCAACCTATCTCTAACATCCGGCTCTGTCCCTGTGAGCTGGAAACAAGCCCAGGTGATACCCATTCTGAAAAAACCAGCTTTGGATCCATCTAAATTGGAGAACTACCGCCCTATATCACTCCTTCCGTGGGTTGCTAAATTGACTGAGTCTCATGTCAATGCCATTCTATCTGATCATCTCACCCGCGCCAATATTTTGGATCCAACCCAGAACGGTTTCCGACCCGGCCATAGCACAGAGACGGCTCTGCTTTTTATGGTCAACCATTTACGAACCTTGGTCGACTCTGGTCAAACAGCGGCACTGGTGCTCCTCGACCTCAGTGCCGCGTTTGACACCGTCTCTCATACTATCTTGCTTCAACAGCTGGGTGAGGCTGGTGTCGGTAACATGGCACTGGAATGGTTTCGATCATTTTTATCTGATCGTACGTTCAGTGTTGTCACACCCCCTTTCCAGTCTAAACCTTACATCACTCAGGGTGTTCCACAGGGTTCTTCTCTCAGCCCCACACTTTTCAATCTTTATGTACAGCCGCTGGCTGCGGTTGCTAAAAGGTGGAACTGGTCTATGGTGTCCTACGCAGATGATACGCAGCTGGCGGTAGCATTAAGTGGGGCTTCCGACCTTGAAACCGCTAAGTTCCGCCAGGGAATTTGCTCAGTGGCGCGCTGGATGACTGATAACTGCCTACAATTGAATGATAAAAAAACTGAGGTGCTCATTGTCGGCAAGCAGAGTCATCTTTGGAACGATCACTGGTGGCCATCGGAGCTGGGTCCTACTCCACTCCCTGTCACAGAGGTAAAAAATCTTGGGATTTGGCTAGATTCTAAACTTAGCTTTGTTTCCCGTACAAAGAAAACTGCCGCCACCTGTTATGGGATACTTCGAAGGCTTAGACCTACTTTTAAATTTTTTGATGCCCCAACCAGACAGCTTATTGTACAAGCCACGATTCTGTCTCGTTTGGACTATGCAAGTTCTCTTTTGCTAGGAGCCAACTCAGCAGAACTCTCTAGACTCCAACGCGTTCAAAACGCTGCCGCCAGAGCTCTAGTTGGCCTACCGAGATTCTGCTCGGCCAAAAAAACCATCGGTCAGCTTCATTGGCTCCCTGTTGCACAGAGGATTAAGTTCAAGTCTTTATGTGTACTGTTTAAAATCCTCAAATACTCCTCTCGCCAGATCCTGGAGCATCTTATTCAGCCTTATGTCCCTTCCCTTCGCGCTTTCTAAGGTCCTCTGGGCTTCATTTAGTCACAGTCCCACATTTCAAGAGGGCTCGGGCCGGGGGCCGCTCCTTCAGAGTACTAGCAGCTAGACTCTGGAACTCTCTCCCTGTCAATATTCGCGCCATTGACGACCTTCTGGTTTTCAGGAAAGCTGTTAAAACTTTCCTCTTTCCCCAGAATTCCTAGTGTTGTTATTGTTTCTGGTTATGTTTTGGCCTCGACATCTTGTCTGTTGTAGCGCCGGGACGCCCCTTTGCCGGGGCATCTGTGCGCTCTATAAATTTGGCTAACATAACATAACATAACTTCCCAACTAGGAACCCAAACTTGCGATGGGGGTTATTGGTCGCAAAGGCATACCCCAGCTGCACAGGACCCTGGTGAGTAACACATCCAAAACCCATACTACCATGAGAGACAAAGGGGTCACTGACATCTGAGAGTTGGATAAGGATGACTGAGTAGAAGCCAAAATGGCAATCGATTGGTGATTCTCGCGCACCTCAGATTAATCCAATTCAATTGCCTCCATAGGGCCTACTTTACACCCCACAAGTTATAGCAGATGGTTACAGCCCGGACCCCCAAGTGCCTCAGCTGTGGAGCCCCCACCAGGGACTGGTTACACACCATGTGGTAATGCTCGATCATACACAAATACTGGGATAGTATCTTCTCCATATTGGGGGAGGTGATAGGCTTTCCAATAGAGCAAGACCCCAAAATAGGTTTATTTGGAATATTTCCAGGATGTAATAGCCTCCAGGGGCAACAGATTCTAGTTAGGATTGGGTGCATACCCGCATATGAGACATAGTCAAGTGATGGAGATCCACTGCACACCCATCAGTCCAGGAGTGGCTTAGGGGCATAGATTATTGTGCAATCGCAGAAGAGGTGGTTTATCATTGACGTGGTTGTCTACATAAACACACTAGGATATGGGGCTATTGAACCGGCCACCTCCAGAATCCAGGCAGAGGGAGTGGGAACTGGGGTTGAGCCCTGGGACGATACGCTACCTGGATACAGACCCTACCACTTTGGGAGGGAAAATAAAATATTGCTCATGCTCGTGCTATTCTGTCCTGAGTCCTGAATTTACTGAATCCACAACCCAGACAAATGTAATGCAAATGTGCAATGTACTGGTTACCAGGTTTCATTATCATAAACAATACAAATAATTAAAAAATCAATTGCACACCGATAGGCTCTTGGGGAGTGTACCAAATTTACTGAACCAAGAGAGGTTGTGAGATTATCCATTAATGCTGTTAAAATGAGGGACGGTCAGATATGGAATCCAAGTAGGGTGGTTGATTTTGAAAGAAAAATGTGAAGTAAGAAGAGCACAGAAGAGTGTCACAAGATAAAAGTTTGAAACCATTAAGCTGTGGATGGATCAATGCAAACTTTAAAGATGTGGAGGGAAGCTGATTTGTGAAAAACAAATGTATGAGAAAGAAGCTTTTGTATCTGTATCACAAAATATGGGAACTTGATATTCTTATTGTATATTTTCATTCCTCTTTTAATTGCCTTTACGCATTCATCTTTAAATTTGCATGCACTCTATTACTTAACTTTTCAATGTAGTTTTCATTTTTTCAAGTAGTATATTTATATTTTTTGCTTTGTATGCTTTATCTTTATTTGTAAGAAATAAGATACGTAGTCTACTGTTCTATGGTTTCTCTTGTTTGGAACAAGAACCCTGTGACATCACACTAGAACGCTTGCAAGTCACCGTAACCGAGGGTTCTCTTGGTGTCAGTTGATGAGTTCAGTTGGCGCTTGAGCTTTTAATTAACGGCACGTACTTAGCCACAATTGCCTCCGATGTTTCTTCAATCTCGGTGAGTCTAGAATTTCACAGAGACCTTCTGCATTCAGGGACCAATAATACCACCAATCCAATCTTAAAGGCTGTGGTAGTAGAATGATATTCAGCAACCATGATGTCATTACAAGATATCAATATAGATCATGAACTGATTCTATGAGTGATATATTAATAGCAGACTGTGTCATCTGGCATCAAAAACCTCTTCCTTGCATATAGTGTGTACATTCTAGATTTGATAATTTACTTTTACTAATGCATGGTTAAAATAACACAAGTGCAATTTAATACGGCACATATTTCTTTAGCAGTTGGTACTCCCACTTATTGTCAGTCTTCACTGTTTATGACGAGTTCAATCTCAACTTCTGCCTTTTAAAGTAAGAGATTAAGATGACACCTATGTGGAAGTCAATTACGTGTGAAGGAGGCAAGATCCTTATTACTGCTCTAAACAAATAGCAGCTCCCATGTGCTTGCTATTTTGAACTTCATCTTTAGAGGTGGATCTTTAACATATGGCCCAGTTTAGGCAGATATGTTTAAAAATGAAACCACTTTTCTTGTCATCATAATCTCTTCATCTCGATGGTCTGTCTTCGCTGTTTAAATATAAATATATGAAAACAATATGGCGCTCATGAGCGCCACAATCCATGAGACACAAAACACTTTGGGTGCAGTTTGGAGATGCCTCTGCATGGTTGGCCAGGGCTCTAGCCATGTTTGCCCTTTACTTCCTCTTTTTTATGTTTGACGTTTATTTGTCATAATCGATGTCTGTTAAATGTACAAGGTTCTATTTACCCATTTCCTGCTTCTTTTATTATTATATATATATACTATCAAGACTCAATCATACACTATTCGGGTCCTTAATTTAACACAACAAATCACACCTCTTTTCAGTGTTCACCAATTTATCTAGTAATTTGGCAAAATATGAGCTTATACTTTACTTATTTTGTTTGGTACCTTCAATCATTTTGCCTACTTTGTTGATATTTATACTTTATTGCATATCGCAACAGTTTGTATACTCACATGTTCATATAAATGTTCTCACTTTGGATTCCATTTCACTTTCACGCTTTTAGGGAGATATTATTTATTTTCTCTGTTCTATTTACTCACCTTCTTTGACACCTTGGGCTAATTACACTAGTAGCCATTTATTTCGTGTCTCACATTGACATAATATATTCATGATCAAGGCAGTCTCGCCGAAACGCGTCGGTGTATACAATGCCTCACGTGATGTTAAAATTGCAATAAATGGAAATTGAGGATTGGATTCCTGTGCAAGTCCGTATTTTCTTCTGGATTAAAAAACAACTGTTGGATAATATAACATATGTATTTTGCTCAGCACTGTTAGACTTCTTTGTACATTAGGTGTATCACTAACTAATGATATGCTACATTATAGGAATGTTAATTTATGTAATGGCGATTGTAATAACTTCTTTTGATTTTCTTACAAAATAAGGTGCTGTAATTAAGAATGCGAAAATAATTTGTCCGACTAAATGATGGATCCATAATGAGTGTCCTATGTAGAGACTGTGTATTTTTTACAATTTCTACTTGGTGTTGTGGGCCAATTGAGTGAATCTGGTGCAGTGTGATGCAACATAAGGTTTGATACGGCTCTTGCCCTGGTGGTGGTTTTATTATATTTGTCACACATGGGATATAGGTGATGATCTAGTTGAAAATGATTAGATATGTTTTTCCAGTCCTAATGAAGTCGTTGGTATTACTCACAGCCGAAACACGTTGGCTGAAGCTTGTTTACTGATTAGAAATTGAAATACAAGAAGATTGCTAAGGTTTCTGTATGGACTCACTTTGAATGGGCTTTAATCAAAGTATTATTGCAGTGCTAGATTTTGGTATGCCTGCAACTGTTTGAATATCAATAAAGTGATACCAACATAAGGAATAGAAATATATATCTCCAAACCAGCTTTAATAATCCCTTGAATATCTGCTTGAAATATATTCTTCCCGATGGCTAATTTTGTCCCCAAACATCCTCTTGTAATTTTCCAAAATACACTCATTATGTTCTCAAATTCTAGTTATTCAGATATACACTAATCCACTGCATCATAAAACACAAGCTTGTCATTTTTGGAAATTCACTTCCAGAGCACAGGCAGTGCCGTAGAAGTGATTCCACTATTAATAGGAGGCAGGCACTGCCACCAACAGGACCGTGCCACTGACAAGGGGCAATGCATTGGCATAGAATCACTGACAAGGCAAGGAATTGTCATAGGGGGAGACACAGGTCTGGCAGTGCCATGGACGTTTTCCTACTCCTGGCGAGGAACAGGCATTGACACAGAAGGACATCTGAGGCGGACTGTAGTATAGAATTCGGCCACTGACAAGGCCAGGTGCCCAAGAAGGTTTTTGACACCTGCAGGAACCAGTCAGTGATGAAGGAGGGCTCATGCCAGAGCCAGTCTGTGCCAATGAAGGAAGTCATATACGGACAGGGGTCGAGCATTGCCAGGGGAGAGCTTCTGTTACTGACAGCGGCTGGGCAGTGCAGAAGGTTTCACTGATCTAATATTTTCTATGGACTCGGTCCTATAAGAGATTCCACATTTGATAATGTCACACATTTGCATAAATCATCACTGTATATTCTACAGTCTAGCTAGCTCTGGAATTGCCCCTCCCAGAAGTACCCAGAGTCGCAGGAAAGATGGTCCTGCCTTGTGGTTCTATCATGGCGGGAAGAACAAGCATCATGGGGAATGCCAGCACAGGTATTAAAATAGGTGCAATGAGAACCACACATTGTTATGTTATGTTATGTTACACCATTTATAAAGCGCACAGCTGCCCCAGCAAAGGGACGTCCCGGCGCTAACAGCAGTTTCCAAAGGAGTTCCGGTTAGTCCATGGGGAAAAGAAAAGTCTTGATAGCTTTCCGGAAGGATGTCAATGAGTCTAAGCAGCGGATTTTCAAAGGAAGGGAATTCCACAGCTTAGCCGCAAGGAGTCGGAAGGACCTACCACCTGCTCTGGTACGCTTAACACGTGGGACTGACGCCAGAACCAATTCGGAAGATCGCAGTAGGCGGGCCGGAACATAGGGAGTAATCAGGCCTGACAAAATCTCAGGTGTGGAAGACTTTAAAATTTTAAAGGTAAGACAAAGATTTGAATTCAACTCTTTTAGGGATAGGGAGCCAGTGAAGGTGGCGGACCGCGTCTCTACCAGAGCACGTTCTAGAGAGTCCAAGTAAAGTTCGTGCGGCAGTGTTTTGAACACGCTGCAGACGGTTCAATTCCGCTTTATTGGCTCCTAGCAGCAGGGAGTTCGCATAATCTAGTCTGGCTAAGACAGTGGCCTGAACTATAAGTTGGCGTGTGGTCGCATTAAAAAAAACCAAAATGGGCTTCAGACCACGTAGAAGGCCAAAACAGGTGCCTGCAGTTTTTTTGGTGTGATCTTGGAAACCCAAGGTGGAATCGAGCCAAAGGCCAAGGTTCTTTACCACCAGCTTGGGGGTGGGGGCCGTGCCCAACGAGGATGGCCACCACTGAGTGTTCCAGAGTCCCTTGTCCTTCCCCACCAGTAACACCTCGGATTTGCTTGCATTGAGCTGAAGACAGTTCTCCGTTAGCCAGCCAGCCACCGCCTCAAATCCTTTGCGGAACTGGGGGGGCACCGTTGGTCTGATGATCAGAGAGGGCCACCACCATCTGGGTGTCGTCCGCATATGAAACCAAACTAAGACCATGGTCGCGTGCAACCACTGCCAAAGGCTGAACATAGAGGTTAAACAGAGCCAGACTTAAGGCCGAGCCCTGCGGGACTCCCTGCTTAATATGCTGGATGGAAGAAGCAAAAGGGGGAGCATAAACCTGAAAAGATCTATCTGACAGGAAAGAGCGGAACCATTCCAGAGCTAAATCTTTTACTCCAGCTTCCTCAAGCCGGCGCAGTAAGATCTTATGAGAGACCGTGTCAAACGTGGCACTCAGATCGAGCAAAATGAGTGCCGCAGTTTGACCTTCATCTTGAATGGACCGCAAAAGCTCACTAACCGCCAGGAGAGCTGTTTCGGTGCTGTGGCCAGCGCGGAAACCATTCTGAGACCGGTCCAAGATCTTACTATTGTTTAGAAAGTCAGAGAGGACTTTATTGCTCTTGTTACCTTTGGCCAGACCTGGTGTAGCTCAAAACACACACTTAAATGTCTATGTATTAAAAATTAAAAACTGTTTTCGTTTTTATGAAAAAAAAGCGCGATGTGCTCAATACAATATGAATAATTACATACCACCGTTGCATTAGATCTAGACAAATCAAAGTTCAGAGCAGGAGACCTCCTGACACTCCAAAAATATGTCGTGTTATGCCATTTTCCTCTTTTCAATAAGCTGCTGAAATGCTTTTCTTTCATGTATTTAGGCCTCAGCTCCCTACAGGGTAGGGAGAAGTTATTTATTCATGGCATGAAAACAAATAAATTCTCTGAGAGGGTTTATAAGAACATCAAAAGTGCCTAGCTTGACATTATAAAACACGAGAAGCAGAGCGCTGAAAGTAAAGAGCCCAGGAGCAGGCAAACGCAGCGTCCACAAAACTCGTACGGATTAATGCCTGTGGAAAGAGCAAATACAGGGGCCCACCTATCAATGGTGCAGGAGGTGCAGTGGCACCGAGGCCCAAGGTCTTAAGGGGCTCAATGAACACTGATTATTGCTGTATTTTACTGCATGACCAGTGGTCGGGGGCCCCCATCTTCCTTGCTTGATCTAGGGCCCCTGGCACATTTGCAATGCCACTGTGCAAATATATAGTGAATATTACAAGCACACAACGGGCACAGACCAGCGAGCTTTAACATGTAAGAATTCATAAGTACGGACAAAAGTTTAGCCATTGACAAGCCAACACATTTTTCTGGAGGAGAAAAACAGCATCTCCAGTTACGACCCTGCTATAATTATCGTTTTATTGCCCGTGTGCTCTCCTCACAAGCTTTGTTTACTTTACCCTTGGTTACTCAGAAAGGAGATAGCAGCACCGAGGCTGGATGACACCATTATCCTGGCAGACATCTTGGGGCAGTGAGCACCACCTCAACAGGGCCTTAGGCCTAGAGGCATCGAGCAGGCGGTCTTTTGAGACTGTTGTGTCAAATGAATCTCTTGACATGAAGGACACAATCCCACAACCCTCTTATGCAGGTCTCTCGGTGGAACAACTCAACAATTCTATCACCTCTCTATAAAGTTTTGACCAAAACTCCTGACGTGTTTCCAAAATGTGGACATTCATCCCCAATAAATCCATCACATTTATAGATAATCTGCTAATTCTCAGGGTTGCTGAAATGAACCCTTCAGTGGACAACAATAGGCCAAACTCCTTACGTGGTTTCCAACATTTTGGACATTCATCACCAATAAATGTTTTTTCCAACCAACCTGCAGTCAAGTCATTTTACAAGATTAAGAACTAAATTCCAATGATCCTCAATAATAGTACCCATTCCTTCCCTTCCTGTACAAGCTACACTCAACTCTTCCCAATTATCTTCTGGTACTTCATTCAATGTTAGTGGCCATCAACTCAGTCAGTCATTCTGTTTTTCATGCCAGGGACATAGTGCGCCCTATAATTATAATCCATCAATTTTATAGATAATCTTAAAATTCTCAGGGTTGTAGAAATGAACCATTTTATGGACAACGTTATCAAAGGTTTGTTATCACATCCTATGAGATTTTCAAAACCCCGAAAGAAAGTTCTGAAATGTTCAAGAACCCATATAATGGCTAATATTTCCTTCTACACCACAGAATAAAGTTACTCTGCAGGTGGAAATCATCTAGACATAAATGCTGCCATTAACTCCTTAGCATTTTTTATCCCTTTGAGGCAACACTTCACCAATGCCTTTGCTACTTGTTTCCATTGTTATTATACATTTGTTTACCATGCCAACACCATGTTAGGCATTAACTGAGCTAATATCTTCCTTGATACTCTCAAAATCTGTCAGCAATTTCACAATCTATAAAAACTTTACCTGTTTATTAATTGTCTCATATCATATGATTTCCGTGAAAACAAACTTTGCATACATTGTAGGAAACCTAAAAATGATCAAAAGTCCTTTTTAGCTGCAAGTTCTGGTGCATTACGTATAGCCTTCGTTAATTATTTTTGTAGAAGTTTTTTTTTGGTTTAATCCCTCCTTTGATTACTTCGTGACCCAGATAATTTAAAGGCTAAACCACAAAGTTACATTTCGAAATTAAGTTCTGCAGACAAGCTATATTTCTGCAAATTACCTATGACCTTTACTAAGTGACGATCATGTTGTTTGCTGTCCTTCCCCATAACAAGAATATCACCCGGAACTATATTGAGTCTTTAAATTCTTAAACAATCTGAACACTAACTTTTGGAAAACCACGGGGGCGAGGCCAACCTAAACAGCATCTGTACATACCTGTAACAACCTGTGGGAATCATGAAAGAGTAAGACTTTTACCGTCAGGGTGTAAACAGCCCTGATGATAGGCCTATGAAAGGTTGATGGGAAAAAAAACATCACATCCCTTTGTTGACAGTCAACATTTAATTCATTTTTGGTAAGTGAAATCTTTGAAGATAAAGTGTATAATGACGCAGTACACAAAAATAAACAAGAATATGCTCCAAATTGCTTACTCGACAAATCCCCCATTCCATGGCCGTTTAGGTCTTATAAAGCAGCAGTTCGTTCGTTTTCCCAAGTAAACACTTGCTTTAATAGATTGTAGATACACTTGAGATTCTGTGTGTCGCGCAGTCTCAAACTACATAGATTGAATGATTTCCTTCCAGCTTCAATGTGGCTGCCACTGGGATTCAAGCCTCATAAGGTAGTAGTGGCATGACAACAATACAACATGCATTAGAGGATGTGCAAGGCTGTAACACTCAAACATACAATCTTTGTGTTGCCCTGCTGCTCTCGCTCCCGCAGCCACCCTCACGCCGATGAACTTTGCACCGTGCTGTCCCCCAGCTCAAAATCTACTGAGTTGCTGACCAGCTGCAGCCTTACTCGAAGAGGCGGAGTTCTGCAATGGTTGAATTCCACTGCGTATGTAATCATTCAAGTGGCCAACAAGTGTCAAAATCCGACCCGCACCACAACCCTCAGTGGAGAGCACAATGGCAAAACTTTCAGAATTCTTCATGTGGGTTTGCTTGAGATCCAGTCACCAATTAGGTCATGTCGAAGGAATCTCAAGGCACAAAGGTAAGTTACCTATTTATTCAGACCCGGACTGCTGCTACTTTAACTTCTTCTCAAAGCTGCCTCTTCAATCCTTCTCAGAACCCTTATTCATACCAATACATGTTTAAGCTCCGCATGACACTTTACAGGACATGAAAAAGGGCCGATTTTAGAACACCACAGAGACCATGTGCTGGTTGGTGGTGATGCAGGGCCAACAGTGGGATCCTGACAGAGGCAGGAAGGGGGGAGTAGGGGCACCGACAGGAGCTGGCAGAAATGAAGCCCATATTCTCTGCACTGTTCCACTAAAGTGAGGCAGAGCTCTTGATACTGCTTGGAGAGAGACATTTACTTGCCCTAAGTTCTGGCAGAACTGTCAGTGTTGACAGTGCTCCCTGCCCTCACTCTTGCTTCGGAAATACAGACTGCGCAGTTTAGTCTGGGGCCCATGTTCAGACTCAGTGACCATTCTTGGTAAAAAGAAAAGAACTCTGTTTTTATTAGGTCGAGCCTGGGCAGCGCATGCACTGCTCTGCGAGGCATGCTGTATTCAGGTAGGGACGTCAAGCTCCACCCATATTTTTCATTGGCTTGTGTCATTGTCCACTTTAAACTGTGGCTGTTCATTGGTCAAAAGGATTAGCAGTCCCTCCTTAGTACCGCCATGTCTCATTTTGTAACCTCCCATGGAGACACCCCCTGTTACGTGTGTTAGTGCTCTGAGGCTGTAATTAAAGCCTACTGAGTAACATTTTCTCAAATAGCTTTGTCCTTTCTGCTGCAAGACCCGCTTTCTCCCAACGTTTTTTTAAAACATTTTATAGCACGGGCGCCGAACGCATCTGCAATGCAATAGCTCTTTCATTTGCAAGAGTTTTAAGCTATTGGCAGTTTAAGATGACAATGCCTTTTTTTATGTGTTTTCAAAACAACACATACATAAAAGGCATTGTCATTTACAATGCCAATAGCTCAAACTCTCATAAATGCAAGACCTATTGCATTGCAAATGCTTGTTAATTCAGCTATGATGTGAACAATAAGATCTGCTAATTCCACACTGTGGCAGGGCTTTGTGCTAAATTAGTGCTGGCATGATGGGAGCGCAGCTTCTCCTGTTACGTCATGCATGTGAAGACCTTTAGACGCGCAGACTCAAGAGGCTGAGTGCGCTTGGGTGTCTGCTCTTGGATGAACAATACATTTATGGTTTCTGCTGCCACAGAATACGGCATTTGCACTGGGGATAAACAAAGCTAAGCATTTAGATACCTACTGGGACTCTGCAGGAGGGAGATGTGTAGGCACAAGTATCTGTTCTTGGAACATGGATTTGTCTTGTGCTTTGTCTAGTGTCTATACTATATGCCATTAAGCAAGGCTGCTCTGTTCACTGCACACAATGAGTAGAAACAGCTAAAACATTTAAGAGCACTCAATTGAATTGTTGAACTCACTGTACAATTAACTTGCTTTTTTTAGTAATTCCTAACATTATGCATACTACTCTGGATGTTACGCCAGCCATCTGCTTTAAAGTCCACCGTGCAGTGCTCATGGACGTTCTTTACTAGATTGCTGTAAACAGCGGAAGTGACATCACACACCCATTGAGCGGAAGTGACATCACACACCCATTGAGCCCGGATGTCATCACAAAGCTGACCCTTTATTCCACCCTTACTCCTTGAACAGACTCCTCTGTCCTATCTCAGTGCTAAGGAAATGCCATGATGGGACTTCAGAAACTAAACAGAGTTCAGAGCCCTGTTAACGAACTGCTCTTTTTGACTCCTTCATAACCCCTCGCGCCAGGGGTAGCAGAGCGCATACTACAGATAGTTAGTTGCCGGTACTTCTAAATAATGACCGTAGCAATACACAGCCCCAATCAGTGTGAAATCGAGGTTTGTGGATAGTGCACATTCCACAGGTGCCCACAGAAAGGGCAGCTAGAGTTTCATTGAGATTCTGAAGGTAATCCATACATTAACTGACAGACATGACATATTGGCACACTTTGCCTCAAAGCTGCTGGCTCCGTTGCAGTACAGCTTGTGAAGTATTTTCGGTTACTGTTACCTCTGCTCGAGGAAAAAGGATTCTGCGAAATTAACAGATGTTATCACTGTACAATAAGGACTGATCTGCTAACAATGCATTAGTGATTACCCAAACATTTCAAGCAGGGTTACCAGCAAAAATGCAAGCAAAATCATTATAAGTATAAAATGCCTTCACATGCCTTTTGAAATTATAGCCAAAGCAGCATGTGCTCTTCGGCACAAAGTTGATACCAACAGCAATACGTCTCCCTGACTCAGCCTAAATTACCATGCAACTATCAGCTGTAAATATGTTTTAGAAATGGAAGCATTCTGTCTTAATCAGGATATACATTTCTGAAAAAATAAACATGCTTTTTCCATTTTGGGCAAACAAAGTACATTTTCCAAATGTATTTTCAGGAAGAAACAACATTTTTGTTTACAAAGTAGCAGTTTTCATTTTTGAGAAATATGTCGTTCCCCAACAGCAGCATGCCATTTTTGTCAAATACTCACACCTTCAAATACTTCTTCACATGGACAGAACCAGATTCAAATGTCCACGTTTTCTGATCACCTGCTATGGATGTTCCCCATAATGCCTGTAACGTGCCAATAATGGTCACGTTTATATCAGAGGCACCACCATGTCAAAGCTGAGCACCAAAATGGCCAGGATGCTCACAATACATCAGTCATGGCCATTATTATGCAGTAAGCGGCCACCTTTATGTCAAGGGTGGCCAGTAATGCTCACAATATGTCAGTGGTGGCTGCCAGTATACACAACTAGACAGGAATGACTACCATATGTCAAGGAAAACAGTTATTATGTCCAGGCCACTAGTATGCCAGGAAGGGACACAATTGTGCCAGATATGAACTCAATATGAAGAGAAGCAACGTATACCTTTGGTGGTCTTAAACACCGTGCATAAATTCATAGGAGCAACAGTGTTTTTCAGTGAGAAACACAATGCCAGATACACATGCAGATACACAAACATGCACACATGCATGCACACAAAAAGATGCATGCACAGAGATTATCAGAAGTGGATCCCACCTCTGCGTCCGGCTTCTGCTCTCCTCAGCTTCTGGTCTGATAATGCATTCAGCTCATATATTTTCTCTCTGGCCTCTGCCAGCTCTGGCTACTACTACGCTTTTCCTTCTTGGCCCATGTTCATGCAAACACAGTGTGACGATAGATTGGAGCCTGCAACACGTCCAATCTCCTTGTTACCTTACTAGATTGAGAGTGGATACGTATGGTAGAGTTGCAGGCCCCCATAACCGAACACAGTGTGTGTTTGTGTCTTGTCATGGGGCCCTTCCATGGGTTTGGCTGGCTGCCACTGTGTTGGTCTTGAGGTGAGCAGTGCTATCTTTTGTATTGTGTTTGAGTCCTCAAAATAATGTACTGGGCTGACGCTCACTGTGGAGAGCTAATTCTGGGGTGTTGGTGGGCTACCAGTTGGCCATGACCTATTCAGTGGAGACCCATACATTATATTGTTTAGTTTGAAAGTTTAGCCACCCTCATGAAGATTGCATACTGTATTGTGTTGCTAACATTTACCATAGCTTACCACTTCATAAAATAAACTAGCATTTCCCTCTCTGAGAGTCATGCAGCTTATCAGAATTATTGTCAGAATGAGTGAAAAGTACAGAGCCACACACCAAGAACTAGTGTTGGAATAGGGGATTGTCTGCCATGGGAAAGCCAGCTGTTACATTGCATGTAATTGCATCACAGTATATTACACTGCAGTAACCAAATCATGATTAGTTTTACCTGACAATGTTTTACATTGTGGTACCTTTACTTTGCAGCTTAGGTGACCAGAATTATTTGTAACCCTGTCTATATGTGTGTGAGTATATATTTATATATATATATATATATATACTTACCTATATATTCTTTGAAAAAACTAAAGGTTAAAGTAATGTTATAGTTAGGTATAGTAATAAGATCTTAACACACAATAAACCCCCCCTTAACCCACCCCCGAAAATTCACTGAAAAAAACAAAGGTTAAAGTGACTTAATAGTTATTTGTTGAAAGGAGTTGAGCACGTATGTTTATCAAAACAACAAAAACCACTGGAGTTCACCAGTTTTAGTTAAATGAACTAACTCTAACTTGCACCCCTGTCATTCACTGCTTATGGCCTCATACATTACATCACGTATGACATGTTAAATTACATCATTGATGGCATCACTGATAACATCTCAAATTACATCATGATGACGTCACCAGTGACCATGCCAGGCCCATATAGAGAGCTCTGTGGGTCTCTGGCAAGCTTATACTCTACAAATACCCATACATTGACAAATACAATCAGTACATATGAAACGAGCATGTCTGCCTCCAATCAAATAATAGATTATTCTTAAGCTCTTCTGTTTTAATTTTCTTGTATTCAAAAGCAAGCTGGCTGCTGGCCCACAGTCTTTACTAAATCACATGTGAGCCTGCCAAAACTCCTGATGAGAGGTTTGTGTATGATTTTGAAATGTTTCTGACTGAAATGAAGTGTCATCTTTTGCCGCACTAGGAGCTCTTTATGAATTTTTTGGAAGAGGTGTGGCGCAGCGGCCAGGGTTCCTGACTCCGGACTACAGGGTTCACGGTTCGATCCCCGGCACCAGCGGCAGGTTAGCCCAGCACCATGTGACTCTGGGCAATAGCTCGCTTAATCTTCCCGAGGGCCCCCAGCGCCGGGACACCACTTCGGAAGTAGCTGTGTGCTTTACAAATGCAGTTAATAGTGCTTTTAACAGGCCTTATAGCTTACATATTGTTCACATGGCTGGCCTTGTCAGAGGGAAATTGCTCCTATGCATGCATGCATCACAATGTTAAATGCAGATCTCTACGAGTTAAACCTGAGAAAAATCTAGAATAACTTGCCAATCTTCTGAATCGCATAGCAATCAAAACTGCTTGTGGTAGATGGCATACATTGGTCACACTAGCTAAATCAAATGTATAAAGTCAAAATCCTGGGGAAGTAGAAGGGAAGGCTGTGTAGATAAATCTAAAATAGTATCATACATGACTGCTTGAGGCCTATAAAGTTGGAGGGGGACTTTAACAACCAGTATAGCCCGATGAAGAAGAGTTATACTCCTAATAGAACATTCCACCAACTAAGAAAAGGGAAAAATAGACAGACAAAAAAATAGAATGCAGGAAGTGAATTTCTATATCTGTTATTATTGGCCCCGAGTCACTCGATTTACTTCAATGGAACCTCAAACATTCTAATGCTCTAATCTGTTTGTTTCAAGCCTATGTGTTAGGCAAAATACATGTTTGGAAATTGATTACTAAATCTATTTGAATACCAATGTTTACCGAGAATTTATATATCACATTATTTAGTTTGTTACCACGTGATTAAGATGACCTTCCTTAGAAGGTTCTAATTCACATTTATTCGAAATAATATTTTTAATCGTAAAGCTCCATGTTGTTCTTTCTTGTTTTATGTGTTTTAATCTTTGTGCAGAGAGTAAATGTCTACTTTTAATTGCTGAAAAAATTATTTATTGATCAAAGACAGTTTACAATGCACTTATATATTTAGTCAGTTTTAGCAATGTACACATTAATCATTTAAAACACTGTTGCTTCCCTCATTACTTCCATATAGGCAAGTTGACCTTCGTATGGTCCCTCAAAACAACATATATATTGGACCAATACAATGTTTACATTTACCACGTTCTACTATGAGATATAGTCAATTGTTGGCCCTTATGGCATTGACATGCTCTTGTGTCTATTGTAAGCCCCTTGCGGCAGGGCTCGGAGCGCTTTGGCCGAGGTGCGCGCGTGCAAAATAAATGACACCACACTGTGTTACGGTTGGGTGCCGACTGCCTATCCACGGGCACGCCCCTTTAATTTATAGCGGCGCGCTCCACCTGCCAGCGTGAGCGCGTGTGTGCGACATGTCCGGTCGCAGACCGGACAGAGCTCTACACCGCTCACTCATTACATCCCATCCCAACTTAGTCCTTGTCCTTTTTGGTGGGAGTCCCCAGTCTCCGTACTTGGCATACACAGTTCTTAAGGCAGGAGCTGGGTCTGGGGTTCTCTCTCAGTTTGTACCTGGGGTGACCACCCCGGGTACCGATGCAGGGATCTGGTGGTTCAGGTGCCATAGACGTAGCTTCCCTGTCGCTCGGCGTCATTAGTCCGGCTTCTTGGCACGCTTCACTGCACGCCGCACGGCTTGTTGGTGGCACGGTGCTCATAGGGATTTCCTCTGGGTCCATATCATTGTCTCCTCCGGGGTCCTGCACATCATTGGCGTGCGTGTTAGAAAGAGGCGCAGGTACTCTTTTGAACCATGATATGTTTTGGGTCACGTTCTCTCCACCTTTCTCTACTGTTCTCCTGGTCCCTTTTACACTGACCATCGTCCAGTGGCCCGGCTCGTACCTCGTTCGGAACTTCCCTCCTGGTCTCCGGTCTTTCATTATTACTGTGTCCCCTCTTCGCATTTCTCGGTGTGCCGCTCTCCTATTTCGGCTGGCGGTGAGATTCTGCCTCTCTCTCCACTCGAGGGTGCCTTCTTCACTGTAGGGAGGTGGAGTCCAACCTGGGCACGTAGGGAGGGTGACACGGTGGGTCCCGTTGAGCATCATCGCCCATGGCGTACAGCGTGTTGTGCTGTGGGGGGTGCTTCTGTATTCTCAGAGGAATAGCTGGAGGTGTCGCTCAGGATCCGCGTTCTCTGCCACAACAATCCACATGGCTTTGTTGAGGGTCCTCATGAACCTCTCAACCTCTCTGTTGGCCTGCAGCCGCTGTGGGGTGATGCGGCGATGACGTATGCCGTGGTGCTGCATGGAAGTCGTGTAATTCGGTCCCCTGAAACGGAGGCCCATTGTCGCTTTTGATTTCCTCTGGGCATCCGAATATTGCAAAGACCTTCTCGAGCAATGGGGCAACCCAGTTGAATGCGCTGGAGCTGACGACGTCTACTAGGGGGTACCTGGAGTAGCTGTCAATGATGACCATAGTTGCCCGACCATCGGAAAAACTCCTGAAGTCGATGCTCACCTTCTCCCATGAGGCCTTCCCATGCTCTTCCGTCTGGACTGGTGCTGGTCTTTCTGAGGCGCTGGTTAACTGGCAGGCAGGGCACCTCCTCACAGCCTCCGCCACCTGGACTTCAAGGCCTGCGAACCACACCTTTTCTTGCATCCTGGCCTTCATCTTTTCAACTCCTTGGTGTCCTCCGTGAGCCAGCTGGGTAGCCCGATGCTGCAGGGCCGCTGGTATGACAATTCGTGATCCTCTAGCAGAATCCCTCTTTGAGTCATGCTTAGTTTGTTCCTGATCCTCCACATCTTCATGAGGCACTCTCTCTCCGGGCCGCCCAATCGTTGGCCGATTGTAAGAACTGGTACCAGTGTCCCTCTTGGATGGCTGCGCGCACTTTGGTGATTACAGGATTGTTTTCTGCTGCAGCGGGAACGTCCTCCAGCGTCAGGGCTTTTGGATACCTGATGGTCGAGATCATGTTCAGATGGGCTTCAAGCACCTCGATGTCTGCCTCCTCGCTCTGGTCCTCTTGGGGTGCCGGATGTCTCGATAGGAAGTCGGGGATGTTTTTGGACCCTGTCCAATAGGCCACTTCCATTTCATATTGCTGGAGTCCGATGGCCCATCTTTATATCCTCGGGGGTGGGTGTTGTGCTGATCCCCTGAAAAGTGGCACCAATGGCTGGTGGTCGGTAATCACTCTGAACAGCTGGCCGCAGATATACAAATGAAAGTGACGGCATGTCCAGCGGATAGCCAGGGCTTCCCTATCGGTCTGGGCGTAGCGCTGCTCTGTGGGTGAAAGCGCCTTGCTGGCATTCGCCAGAGCTGCCCACCTTCCTGGTTCCTGCTCCTGAGTCAGCACTGCCCCGAGGCCTATAGGGCTGGCGTCAACTAGTATCTCCGTCTGCTTGGCAGGGTCGAAGTATACCAGGGTGGTTTTGTCTAGCAGGGTGGTCTTAATCTTTTGGAATGCCGGTTCTTCCAGGGTTCCCCACTTCCACATGGTGTCTGCTCGGGTGAGATTTCGGTTTGGTTCCGCGATGGTGGCCAGGTCCAGGATGAATCGGCCACAGTATGTTGCCATCCCAAGGAAACCTTGTACTTCGGATACCGTCACAGGGGCTGGAGCGTCCTTGATTGCCTGGGACTTCCGTGGGTCCACTTGGATGCCTTCCTGGGTGAAGAAGTATCCAAAAAACTCTATCTGTTTTTGGAAAAAGAGACACTTTTCCAGGTGTAGGGTGATGCCATGGTCTTGCAGCCGCTTTAGTGTTGCCCTCAGATGGCGATAGTGCTCGTCCGCGGTTTCAGAGTGAATGAGGATATCATCACTCACATTCAGCACTCCAGGCAGGCCGGATAGAATCTCCCTCACGGTGTCCTGGAACACCTCGGCTGCCGATGATATTCCAAAATTGAGACGTTTATACCTTCTCAGTCCAAGGTGGGTACTGAACGTGGTGATGTAGCGGCTTTCTTTGTCTAAGAACAGCTGATGATAGCCTGCATTTAGGTCCAATTTTGAAATCCATCGAGATCCATTGACGTCGGCCACGATGTCAACCATCGTTGGTGTGATGTGATGTTCGCGCCGGATGGCTTTATTGGGGAGGCGCATATCTATACATAGCCAGATCTTTCCTGGCTGCCGGGGTTTTTCGGCTATCACCAAGGGCAATACCCATGGTATGGGTCCGGAGACCTTTTCAATGACCCCTTGGTCATCTAGCTTTTGTCGTAATGCTGTAGGTGTGACCGACGTGTCAATATGTAGCTTGATTGGGGCCTTCTTGATTCGTCCTAGCCCTTGGAATAGGCGTGCGAATTGGGCCAGCAGCTCTTTGGTTTGGTTTGCTTGTACACTCCTTGTGAACACTACCAACCCTAGATCTTCAACAGCGTGGCTGCTCAGTAGGGTGTCGGCCTCCTGGTTGACAACGTGAATGTCGGTCAGGATCTCATGGTCATCTACACTTATCAGTACTGTCATCTTGCCACGGAGGGGCAGGGGTGAGTCACTTCCATATGCGAATATCCTCATCTTGGACGGTCTGAGCTCTAGTTTGGGCCTCAGCCGGTTATATTGCTGGAGCCCCATGACATTTACCGACACGCCGGTGTTGATCACCACGCTTACTTCTGATCCGGTGATCTATACTGTGCATGTGGGCTGCAGCCTTCTTTTCTTCAGTGCCTACGTGAACGACGACACTAGGTATGTTTTGCCTTCATCCTCCTCAGTGGAGGAGTCTTCTGCTCGATGGGTGGTCCAATCACTCTTTCTTCCTCCTTGAGAGGATGCAAGGGACGTCAGCTGTCTGACAAGCTTTTGCATGGGCCTGGCTCCTCTTTCATCCTTGCGTGTGATTCTTCGTCTGCACACAGACGCAAAATGGTTTGGGATGCCGCAGCTAGTACATGTCTTACCCCGGGCAGGACACGCATGTGGTCGATGCTCTTCATGCCTGCAGTGCCCACACTGGCCTCTCTGAGTCTGGGGTGGGTGGTCCCCCGGCCTGCTCCTTTTGTCCTGTGTCGTGACGGCATCGGCTCGCTCCGTTTTGATGGTCGTACTCTTCTGGGTTGTGCGCGTAACACCAAGTCCATTTCATCTGCCCTTGCGGCCGACAGGTCGTGTGACCTGGCCATGACCAGTATGATATTTAGGGGTATGTTCGGCTGCCTTGTATAAGCCCCCTCAGCACTTTTATGCATACTCCCTGGATGAGTTGTGCCCGAATCTCCTCCGCGGACCTTTCATCGACGAGATGCGTGCTTGCTAGTTTCCGGAGTCTTGTGTGGAATGCGTCGATAGACTTCCCTTTTCTTTGTCTAGCCTGTCGCAACTTGAATCTTTCATAGTCTGGATTCAGTTGTGGGTCGAAGTGTGCATTAAGCGCAACCACCGCTGCATCGTAGTCGGCTGGTCCGCCAGTGTTAGGGACGTGTTAGAAGAGCACGTTAACCACTTCTTGTGCATAGTGGAGCAGGAGCGATCGCCTGACCGCTCCGTCCATTTCCCTGGTGGCTATGAAATAGTTTCTTAGCCGTCCTAGCCACATCTTCCACCTTGGGGATGCCGTTGTGGGGTCAGTCGCTTCGCTGAATGGGGCAGCACGTCTGTTGGTGCATGTTGAGTGACGGCTCGGACTGGTGCCGAGTTCCCATCGGGGTTTCTCCCATCTTCCTTCGTTACTTGGGGGTAGCAAATGCCGGTGCTGTTCTGCACTGTGTGCAGGGTAGTGCTGGTATGCTTTTTTTGAGTGTGTGTGTACCTCCGTGCCTGGTTTCTGGCTTCCTGCGAGGCAACAAGGTTGATTTTGGCAATGGTGGTCACCTTCACGTCGATATCTTCCTCTACGATCTGTTTTGGGATTGCTGGGGATTTATGGCCTTTCTTTCCTCCTTGTTCCTTTGGTTTATTTGTCTTTTCCCAGTGTGTGTCTGGAGCACCACGTGCACAGGCCTGAAAGAGTGTGAAAAGCCCTTGCCCTCCTGCTAGGTTGCCTGTGACTGCGGGGCAGGCTGGCATAAACACGCAGCCGCATGCGAACCTCCCAGCTTTGCTGCGTGTGTACGCTTTGACTATCCAGCCGCTGGCAGTGGGGTGGGGAGGTGTCTCCGCATATTGCAGTCAAAGAGCAGGCCGCTGCTGAGGCCGCGCAGGGGGCGATCACAGTGCTGGCTGGTGTGCGACAGGCACAGGAGCGTAAGGTCAGCTCCCTCGTCGCCAGTGTGAGCCCCTTGCTGCGGGGCTTGGAGCGCGATGGCCTATGCGCGGGTGTGCGAAATAAATGACACCACACTGTGTTACGGGTAGGTGCTGACTGCCCATCCTTGGGCACGCCCCTTTTATTTATAGCGGCGCGCTCCACCCTCTGGCGTGAGCGCGTGGGTGCGACATGTCAGGTCGCAGCCCAGACAGAGCGCTAGACCGCTCACTCATTACATCTATGGCACTACCTCCATGAAGCAGGGGGCATGTGCAGCTCATTTGGTACAGAACAGATCTGTTTCTTATTTCGCGTTTGTGGGTCTAGCCTGCAGATAGCTTTTAGCTGTTTCTCGTCAAAAACCTTTCGTGAACCATACCAAAACGTACAGGGGCTTTGAGCCAGCCCATTGTTTGATAGTGTTTTTCTTTCTCTTTACACTAATTTGCTTGTTTCTTAGTTGGTGGTTTTCCTTCCTCTTCTCGTCTTTATCCCTCCCCTACAGCATAGTTTCCGAATGGTTGCCAGGGTATTCAGGCAGGGTCCCACCAGCTATGAGCTGCAACATACTGTACAACCTCTCCACTGTCTTTTAATTTATGTTTATTGAATTACAGTTTCTCAAGTCACCATTTTATGGGTCTTTGCTGCAGCCTACAAGGCCGTAAACACAGGAAATGTGCCTCTCCCATCACAAAAGGCCTGTCTCCCATGAGTGACAATCTCTACACTATCTGCACCATTCAAGGCTGTAACACGTTTATCAGGCCGGGAGATCAGTCTGTTATGTGCACTTCAAAGGCTTGGCTGCATGAGGCAGTCAGCGCCTCATCTGAGACCCTCGGGTCTCTGTTGGGGCACTTGTTTATCTCACCAGGTAACAGTCAATCACGAAGCGGCTCTCTATTGTAAAGGGCATCATCAGGATTGGTTGGCCTGACACAAGTAGTCTGGCATACGTAGGAAGCTTGTCCTGGAGAGTTAACACTCACCAGTATTAGGAGAAGCTCATCACAAAATTAAAACAATGGAATTATGGTGATGTGTCTGCTCTACATTCCACATTCCATACAAGCTCCGCATGGAATGAGGGAGTGCCGAGTGAAGAATGTTGATGGAGGTTCTGAGAGGGTCAGTTACTGGCTGAGGACAGGAGAAGACTGTGGCCAATAAATATATCTCTTGGACACTTCTACTGGTGTAAGCAAGCTCCGCATGGAATGTGGAGTGCCGAGTGAAGAATGTTGATGAAGGTTCTGAGAGGGTCAGTTACTGGCTGAGGACAGGAGAAGACTGTGGCCAATAAATATATCTCTTGGACACTTATACTGGTGTAAGCAAGCTCCACATGGAATGTGGAGTGCCGAGTGAAGAATGTTGACGGGGGTTCTGAGTGGCCAGTTACTGGCTGGGGACTGGAGAAGACTGTGGCCAATAAAAATATCTCTTGGACACTTCTACTGGTGTAAGCAAGCTCCGCATGGAATGTGGAGTGCCGAGTGAAGAATGTTGATGAAGGTTCTGAGAGGGTCAGTTACTGGCTGAGGACAGGAGAAGACTGTGGCCAATAAATATATCTCTTGGACACTTATACTGGTGTAAGCAAGCTCCACATGGAATGTGGAGTGCCGAGTGAAGAATGTTGACGGGGGTTCTGAGTGGCCAGTTACTGGCTGGGGACTGGAGAAGACTGTGGCCAATAAAAATATCTCTTGAACACTATATAGGAGTTATTGAAGAACTGTCTTCGCTACAGGAATGTAGTTAGATGATGCTTCCTCATTCTTTCATAGGCTGGGACTTTCAAGCTATAGGCACAGTACTTCTATGGCTTCTTCGGTAATTCAGATATCCTAATTTAGTTTATCGGTTCCCTGATCTGTTTGAAGTATTTAGAAACGTTACTAGTTCAAGAACAACACGACTGGATTAGTGATCTCAAAGGAAAGATATCTTTCTCACTAGATGAAAAATACAACAAAAGGTTGCATATTCATTTGACTTCTCTTACTGAGCGAAAAATAAATGCAGTTTTTATGATGTGTAAAAAGCGCTTTGGAAATATTACTGGGGTGAAAAGTTTGAACATTTACACAGGCCCCACAAAATCATGTGCTAGCAGAACACACCCGAAAAAAAGCAATTCCACGTACAGACATATAACATGCAACCTTGTATTGTTTCTGTGGTGCACTTTCTAATTATATTCCTTTTCAGTTCATATATATGCCGTGCTGCTCAGGTCATGGAGCCAGCTGGAATGTAATGCAATTTGAACAGCTTGAAAAGCACTGTCATGTCGGTCAGGCATACAGTCTGATAGACAAGCTGGTATAGAGGTGCCTTATTTAAAATAAGGCATATGGGTCAAATGTACTATTTTGCAGTCTCAAACTCTCCAATTTAAAGCACTTGCGACCAGCATATAGGTTTTTCTTATGCATCATATAAGGAGATGGTAAGCTTTCAGTGATTCCTAAATGGGACTGCAAACGGAACCCAAATCTCAATTTGGGAGGAGTGTTTAGTAGGCGTTGCTTCCAACTTGCATGCATCAATCCAGTTCCAAACCATTGACAAGTTACAGACTCCCAAATTGGGGTGGTAACAGATTGCTAAAAGGGAAGGCATCCTTTCTGGACCCCTTCCTTTTGGAAATTATGAAAAAACCTTCAGGGGTAGCAGGCAATGGTCCACGACACCATGGCCACGCTGACGGAAACTTTTTAAAAAACAACCCAGATTCTGGTAAGGAAAATCTCTGCTTAAAAAACATACTTTATTTAAATACAATAACAGACTTGGTGGTCAGCTGATCCTTGCAGGCCACTATCCCTGTGATTATGACCAATCGGATTGAGTTTCAATTTCTAACCTACTTAATAAATATTAATTTGGTAGGTTGGATTGTGACTCAATCCAGTTTGGAATTTTGAGAACCAACCTATTAGTACATATAAAATAAACAAATAAATAAATAAATACAAATATATTACGACTGCCACCAGGCTGTGATATGCGCGAGGGGAGAGAGGGGGCAGCGAGTGGCTGCCTGACAAGGATAAAGACATCAGTGTGAGCAGGATCAAGACTCTCAGGAAGGCTGTGGCAATGTATAGTCCAGCGCCAAGAACTTTGGGACATCACTAGATGTTTTGGGAGCCCACATCACTGCATGAGGTACTTCGTTGGACTGCAAGTACCATCATGCAGCTCACCTGAGTTCAGCAGCACAAACGATATCCACCTGGTTTTGTAGGAGGAGCTGAGAGACTGGTTTTAAGGAGTGGTTTCTTAGTCTTAGGCAAAGCTTTCAGCCGTTGAGACCGGCACCGAAGACGGCCATCCAGGCCAGAAACGCGTCTGCCTAAGCGTTTCAATGGACTGCAAGCTAGCGCCGAAAAGCTCAATAAATTGCTTTTGTCAGTATCCGGAGCTGTGTCCTGCTTGCTTTTTCCTAAGTGAGCTTTGGTAGTGGATGTATAGCCGGTTTGCTGATCCCGGCACAGGACACGCCCTCTCGGTCAGGTGCACCGCGTCTTAAGCAAAATCTTTGGTGCAGTACGAGGAGTACAAACGCGGTGCCCCCCCGAGCGATTACGACTGCCACCAGGCTGTGATATGCGCGAGGGGAGAGAGGAGGCAGCGAGTGGCTGCCTGACAAGGATAAAGACATCAGTGTGAGCAGGATCAAGACTCTCAGGAAGGCTGTGGCAATGTATAGTCCAGCGCCAAGAACTTTGGGGCATCACTAGATGTTTTGGGAGCCCACATCACTGCATGAGGTACCTCGTTGGACTGCAAGTACCATCATGCAGCTCACCTGAGTTCAGCAGCACAAACGATATCCACCTGGTTTTGTAGGAGGAGCTGAGAGACTGGTTTTAAGGAGGGGTTTCTTAGTCTTAGGCAAAGCTTTCAGCCGTTGAGACCGGCACTGAAGACGGCCATCCAGGCCAGAAACGCGTCTGCCTAAGCGTTTCAATGGACTGCAAGCTAGCGCCGAAAAGCTCAATAAATTGCTTTTGTCAGTATCCGGAGCTGTGTCCTGCTTGCTTTTTCCTAAGTGAGCTTTGGTAGTGGAAATATATATATATATATATATATATATATATATATATATATTACCTACTGGCGGTCGCCAGTAGGTAGTTATAGTTAGGACCCTGTTTCCATAGGAAATCCGCAACATTCTATTTGGAATAACTTTGGCGCCGGTCGACGAATCCTCGCGAAATTTTCAAAATAGGTGGGGCGCTACGCTCCGCTCCTACCCTGAAAGTCTCGGGGGGATTCGTCAAGCAGGGGCTGAGAAAAAAGGGGGGTCCCAAAACACGTTTTCCCCATGCATTTTTCCATAGGACCTTTAGACACAGCTACAGCCCGAACGGCTGAACAGAATTACTTGAAATTTGGCAGAGAGGTAGCCATAAGGTCAAGGAAGTGCCTTTTGCAGGTCTGGTGTAAATCTGTTCAGTATTTCCTGAGAAAATAGCATTTAAAAGCATATATATATGTGGGCGGAGCCTAACCACACATCTCATCCTGAGATCTGATTGGCTGTCAGCACTTCATCCAAGAAGTGTTGGCAGCCATCTTGGGACCAATATACATGATAGCACCTCATTAAAAAGCATTGCAGTTAATAGAAGGTTTTAAGACTTTAGTTACATTATAAATCATTTGTTGATGGTACCATACTCATTTTAGGAATTGTGGTATAATCTAAGGTGATTTCACCATGTGAAAAAGCCTTCTGCTGGGATATCATGATTGAGAGAAAAATATTTTCTCATGCTTTTACCACAGAGGTTTGGAAGGTGATCTATAAGCTAAACTGAGAGCTTATTTTCTGTAAATTCACATTATCTTTCTCAGTCATGTGAGAATGAAGTCTGACATTCTCAGTAAAACATGTACATCCAACAAGGGCAGAGACTGTCAGTTGATTCCTTTGTGTTCTACTGCAGCTTCCCAGAGTGTTCCAAAGAACTACTAGAGCGCTAACAGTCCTACTTATGATAAACGTATGGCACACCTGAAGCCATCTTGCTTGGATTAAAGTGGTAACTCTTAAAACATTTAATTTAAAAAGGAACAAAATGAGGGGGTTCATTTCTCCATAAGAAGTATGATTAGTGCTGCAGAAAGAAAAATTAGGGCACATTTTGAGTGACTTCTCAAATCCTCTTCTATTTCATTAAAAAATTCTGACATGCAGACTGAAACATGCACTTTCAATACCAGCAGCAGTTTTCCCTGGTGAGCAGTAGCTTTACTACAGTGATCTAATGAGCAAAAAGAGTGCTAACATTCTGAATTTATGGCAAATGTGTGACACATCTGAATGCCTTCTTGATGGAATCAAAGTAAAAAACTGAAAGTATTTCTTACTGAGGAGACTGCAGTAAATGAGGAAATTAGGAAACTTCATAACAAATAAGTCTCCCAAGATGGCCACCAGAGACAAAAGAGCCCAAATGTAGCCCAAATATTACCCAGATGTAGCCCAAGTATAGCCCAATGACAGAATGTCCCAGAATGTTCTTAAAAACAACTAGAGCGCTTACTGTCTTCATTATGACAAAAGTATGGCACACCTGAAGCCATCTTGATTGGAATAAACTGGTAACACTTAAAACATTTAATTTAAAAAGGAACACAATGAGGAGGTTCATTTTGCCATAGAAATTATGATTAATGCTGAAGAAAGAAAATGAGGGCACATTTTGAGTGACTTCTCAAATCCTCTTCTATTTCATTAAAAAATTCTGACATGCAGACTGAAACATGCACTTTTAATACCAGGAGCAGACTTCCATGGTGCAGTAGTTTTACTACAGTGATCTAATGAGCAACTAGAGTGCTAACATTCAGAATTTATGGCAAATGTGTGACATATCTGAATACCTTCATGATGGAATCAAAGTAAAAAACTGAAAGCATTTCCTACTGAGGAGACTGCAGTACATGAGGAAATTAGGAAACTTCATAACAAATACATCTCCCAAGATGGCCACCGGAGACAAAAGAGCCCAAATGTAGCCCAAAATCACCCAGATGTAGCCCAAATATAGCCCAATGACAGAAGTGTGCAAAACACTTATTATTTTGTGTTTTTGCAGTGTTATATAGTGCAGACTTGTCAGGTATTGGAGTGCTTTACATGAGCATTGGTTACATCACACAAGAACAAATTCATTTTGGTTGTAGACATGGGGAGACTAAGTGATTTGACCAGAATCACAGAATGTCGAGCTGAAGCAGAAACTTCAACCTGGTTCCCCAGTTGCAAAGTCTGCAGTTCTGGAAGTAACACCACATCCTCTCCCCTAAGTGCAACATTTAATCAAGTGGTCAACTGGATAAAAAAACATAAAGATAACAAATAATTTAAAAGTGCTTTGTCGCTATTTGAAAACTCAGAAAATATGTCCTTATTTTAGTCTTTTAGAGCACTAACCATAATTTTGATGCCAATAAGACCCTCTCATATATGTAATTTCTAAAGGAAATGCTCTAGGTATTACAGTTTTGATTACATCAAGATGATGTCAGGCGTTCCACACTTTTGTAAGAAATATAGAATGTTAGCAATCTAGTTGTTCATTAGGATACTGTTGAGAGGCAGAGGCCAGGGGCACGGACTCTGAAAATTGAAGGCAGGTAGGAGGGTGCAAAGGCAACAATTTAACCACACTGAGCAGGCAGGAAGGGCCGTGGAAGCACAACAGACTATGGAGGGCAGTGGAAAGGGGGGCAGGGGCAACAAACCAACAATACAGGACTTGCAAGAGAGGCTGTTGGAGGGAAGATCTATTACGGGTCAAGGAAGCTAGGGGCGGTCCCCAGATCCCCGGGAGCCACCACAGAACTGAGCAGGAGAGTGAGTCAGGGAAAAAAAGGGGCACCTTAATTTGAGCCGGGGTGCCTAGGAACGCTTGCTCCAAAAATGAAGAAAACAGACATATGAGACATGGAATTGGAGGCAGAATACAATGGCAGTTTAATGAGAAGATGCAACTTCAAAGAAACCGCAGAATAGAGACATAAAGTACAAAATACAGAATCCAGATAATCATACAGCTGTCATAATATTCTCTGTATCTCAATTAATGTACTGACAGAGAGAGAGAGAAAACACATCTATAAATGCATCATGAGAAACAAGTTACACCAAGGAAAATGTTACCTAGGAACACTCACGTTTACTCTTAGAGCAAGCATTCCTGCAATTACAATACAAAATCTTTTAAATGCAAAAGTAAAGAGAACAATGGTTAAACATAACATGACATTTCATATAGGTAAAATAGAATAAGATACTTCAAGCAAAGCAGAGCAAGACATTTTAAGCAAAGGAAGACAAGAGCTCCCAGGTCTTGGGGAAAACCTGCACTGCCTGTTAACCTACATACAGACGGCGAGGTAGTCCGTCGATATCTGTGGGTGCTCCCTTTTTATATCATTGTGTGGGCTCCTTTGCACGCTACATCTACCTACGTATGCTACCCAAAAGCTTCGTCTGCAGATTTTACCAGACATTTCGTCATTTACCCACTTAATGCTGACAATGGACTGGGTGAAAAGGTCAGTCTCTCAGGCCAATCGCTTATCGTAAGTTCCATAGAGCAAGCAGAAAATAATGGGTATTGTACGGGAATTCAATATATTCATGTATAAAATCTCCTCAGTTCTCCTAACTTGACGCTCTGCGGTTGCCACTTCCTTAAAAGCGGGAAACCTGCCCAGGAAGCAAGTACCAGTCCAGGATGCAGCCTACTGTATGTCGACAGCTTCAGGGGGATGTTGAACTTTGATACCGAGCACGGAGCACTCGGGTAGGGTGGGGGCTACTAGTTTGGATCAGAAGGCCTCGCAGACCTGCCTTCAGACTGCTATACGCTAAAATTGCAGAGCTATGGTCAATTTAACAAAGAGGCCTACATATTGAACAGAAGGGCCTACACAGGGGTTTTATGCTGGCTGAGTGGTAAGGATGTCTCAGGATAATTATATAGCAACACAGGACCCGCTGGTCAATTTAATACGGCCTACAAATGCAGCTGGCAGGGCAAGGACAAGGGTCTCATACTTCAGGTGTGGACAGAACGGGCCAGGGGCCCCCTGTGATACAAAATCTACCCTCCTTCAAGGCTGTGGCAATGTAATAGACCATTGTGGGCAGAAGGAAGAGGCAATGGTAGTACAACCATACATGCCAACAGACCCGATTCAGCCAGGAAACATCCAATGTTTTTAAGCTCAAATGGGCTTTATTTGATCTGTCTCCTGTCTACAATATCCTCTTTTTCAATGTAACTCAAAGGGGAAAATCAATACCCCAGTTTTTTTTCAAAATCTCCCTCTTACCAAGTTCAAAATGTTCGCAAGTATGGTACATTGGATCATGGAAGGAAATGGGATAGGGACATGGACTTGGATAACAGAGGACAGGAGGGACATGGAGAGGTGCACCAAACTGACCCTGCAGGGCAGGCATCAGGGTTTGCAGCAGCACAATACACCACACAGGGCATGCAGGACAGGAGTGCAGCACAACAATCCATAGAAAGCAAGAGGGAGGGGACAGGACCATGCACATGGACAACAGAGAACAGAGGGGCAAGAGGCAATGGTAGCTAGCTGACCATAATGGACAGACAGGAGAGAAAGCTGCAGCATAACAGACCATAAAGGGCAGGAGGGACGGATCAGGGGCATTACAATGGAACAGACAAGCCAGGAGGGAGGGAGTAGGGCTGGGGGCAAGGGGGCAGGGCAGGAGCAGCAAGATAGCCATGGAGGTCAGACAGGATGGGCACTAGAAGCAAGACACACCATGAAGAGCAACAGTGAGACTGTGATGGCATACACACAGACCATGGAGGGAAGGTGGGAGGGGGTCAGGGGCAGCTAACTGACCACACAGGGAAGGTGGGAGGGGCCATGGCAGCACAGAAGACCATGCATGGCAAGTGGGAAGGTTAGTGGCAGCACAATGGCTATGATGGGCAAGAAGGAGGGTGGAGGGGCATGCACAAAGGACGATGGAGGATAGAAGGGAGGGTCAGGACCTGTGCACAGACAAGAAAGTTCAGGGGAAGGGACCTCACAACAGACCACACGGGGCAGGCAGGAGGAGCAGTTGCAGCACAACAGACCAGGGAGGGCAGAAGGGTGTGGCAGTACAATGGACCATGTAGGACAGGAGGAAGAGGATAGGGGCATGGCATGTGGACAGGCAGGGTGGAGGTGGCAGGGACAGGTTACAGTCATCTGACAATGCTAGGCAGGTGGGAGGGGAGTGGCAGCTCAACAGAACACTCAGAGTAGATAGGAGTGGCAGGTCCATGGGACATGGTGGGCAAAAAGGATGGAGCAGGGGCATGCACAAAGACATCGGAGGGCAGGGGGAAGGAGAATAGGGGCAGCAAGCTAAGCACAGAGTTTAAGCAGGAGGTCAATGATGGGGCATAGAATTGGGCAATGGAGGGCAGGAGGAGTGGACTGGTACATCATACTAAATTGAGGGCAGTGGCAGCACATCAGACCATGCATGGCAGGAGGGAGGAGGCTAGTCCATGGATTCACACAACAGAGGATAGGGAGGAAGGGGATGGGGCAGCAAGCTAACTGTTCAGAGAAGGCGGGTATTAGGAACTTTATTGTTTTTAAAACATTGTGTCTGTGCGAACTACTTAAAATATGAACAAGTATGCAGCATAATCTCACTTTTATTCAGGAAGAAGAGGACGTTTGTGACTGTGACTCCGGGCTCACTTGGCAGAAACACCTCCTGACCCTCCACCCCCTATCGCAAAATGTAATGCCCGTGAAAAGGGTAGGTGAACACAGTGTTATATAGAACATAGTCCTGAGAGCACGATTGAAAATGAAAACTAGATATAGTGTATGGTATAAACTATGCACCAAAAAGTGTGATATAAGATGAACCGGGCGTGAAATATAATATGCAATACATTGTGCGAAATGACAGATTCATTGGAGAGCGCGAGATAGCACAGGCACTAGCGCGTGCTATGCGATATGCGCCTTGGAGTGTAATATGCACAGGGCAGTGTTGTGTAACCTAACTAGTCTCTAAAGTTGTAATATAAAATATGTGCTGGGGAGTGTAACGTTGCATATGCACTGTGACAAAGATATGGATCCCAGATTGTAATATGTATGGCATAGCACTGTGCGTTATAACATAGGCATCGAGAAAGGCACGTTAGATGGGGCAATATAACCCGTGCGAAGACAAAGTATTACACATCCGGCAGTGGATGTGTGTTTTATTAACCGTGAGGGGGGTTTCTTGCATAGTTTTGGTCGAATTTTTGTCGAATCCCCTTTGAATGGCTTGGTGTGCATGTGTATTAAATGTGCCCGTCAATAGCTACCCATGTTTGTATAAATAAACGACAAGGGTGTCTACCAGGATTAGGCACGGTAGGGCATCAGACATGTCAGAGCTTCACTAGTGGTGTAAATACATTCCACGTGGATTCATTGCATGCATAGTCGCCTTTTAATGAATATCACGCAAATCGTCATGGTGATAGGTACGTACGGTTTGTCCAGCATGTCCTAGGTGTGTCTATGAATATATATTTTTTTAAAATAATAAAAAACAGTGGCCGGCCCTGGGGATTGAGGTCAAAAAAATATAATTAGGAGACTGGCCCTGGGGGATGGGGTCATCAGGGCCAATAAATTAGAATAAGAAGGGGAACCAAACAGCCCCCCCTTCTTAAAAAACTAAAATAAATAAAAGACTGGCATCGTGCCGGAGGCCATGCCCCCTCCGTGCAGCACTCTGCAAACGCGCCCCCAACAGGCATCTCCAGTATGCGCCAGGGAGCTGCGCTGCAGCCAGGTGTTCTGAGGCCAAGCCCCTTTTTACACCTCTCTGCAACGCAGCTCTGTGGCGCTTACTGGAGGTACCTAGTGGTCTAGTTTGACCCTAGGGACCCTTAGGATTCAAGGGGACTTAATCTCTCAACTTAGAACAGCCACAGGGCGTGTTTACACAGTGGTGAAGGGAGGGGACGGGGCCTGAGGTGACGTGTGCAAACACGCACTATGGCACGTTTTAAATTGGGGATATCATTTCCCTTCAATACTGAGTGCCCCTCGGGGCTAACTAGCCCACCAAGTGCTTCCAGTAAGCGCCACTGAGCTGCATTGCAGAGAGGTGGTCCAGGCCGTGCCACTTTTTACACCTCTCTGCAACGCAGCTCTGTGGCACTTACTGGAGGTACCTAGTGGGCTAGTTGGACCCTAGGGACCCTCAGGATTCAAATGAACTTAATCTCCCAACTAAAAATGGACACAGGGCGTGTTTACACAGTGGTGAATGGAGGTGACGGGGCCTGAGTTAACGTGTGCAAAAACGCCCTGTGGCCTGTTTTAAGAGGTAGTTTTAATCCCCATGCCCTATTATATACTAGGGGCTTACAGAGGAGGTCATGCTAATCACAGGGGGACCCCAACGCATAATGTTCCCTAGTGTATGTAGGTGTTTTCACTGTATTCTAAGTGTCTTTTAACATAGCACTGGCTCTAGGACTGGTTAGTCAGACTCAGTTACCACCAGTATCCGTCTGAAAAAGTTGAGGGTACAGGATGATTTTGCAACAAGGCTTCTTTCTGCTCTTCTTTTTGTTCTTTCTGCACGTTATCCTTCTTCCTGCACTTATCTTCGTATTTGAGGACTTCTGTTGCTTCTTTCTGCACTTCTTTTGTTTCTTTCTGTGCATTTTTTCTTCTTTCTTCACATGTCCTATCTCTGTAGGCATAGTTAGAAATTAGCATTTAAAAAACCTTTGAAATTCTCAGAAAAAACCATAGGTTTCAGGCACGTTATAGTTAGGAATTAGCATTTAAAAAACCTCAGAAATTCACTGAAAAAACCATAGGTTTCAGGGGTGTTATAGTTAGCTGGACTTTTCACTTGTACAAAACCATTGAAATTCCCCCGTTATAGTTAGTTCAGCTAACTATAACTCGCGCGCCCGCAATGCACTGCTGATGACGTCACATATTACATCACTCATGACATGGTCAGTGACATCACTCATGACATCACTGATGACATCTCAAATGACATCACTGATGACATCACTGATGACATCATCCTTGTGATAGAGTGGCAGACCTCCTCTCACCCTAATATAACCTTTGATATACACATTCAAAAATAGAGACTAACATTTTCAAAACAGTGGACATACCAATACCAGTTACAACAACCTCTTCAGTAATTCTAAGATCCACATACACATCCACTCATTCACCAACAGTCCTATACAGTAACTCATACATGTACTCACTCATCATATGTACTCATACACCTATACATCCTGTTACACAATGCCACTCATCCATAGAGTTACTCACACACATAGTCACTCATGCTAATAAAGAATCAAACATACATTTACTTGCATATACAGTTATACACACACCACCACACTTACTTCTACGGAAACTTACACATACTTAGTCTTTTAAACAATCACTTATAGAAACACATACTTATTCATACAGGAACTCTTTCAATCTCTCACTCTCACATATAATCACATATATACACCAATAGTCACATATACTAGTTTAAAACATATGTAGTTACTCATAAAGACACTATTGAGACAGTCATTCACTCACTAACACACCCATACACACACTCATCCACCCATACAGTCCTGCACACATGCTGTGTTCAACACATACAAACAGTGAGTCACTCATTCATGCACCTATGCACTACGTAATACCCCCCACCGAACCATGCAGACACTCAGACTGATACTCAAAAAACCAACTAATAACCTATATAGACACCCATGTAGCTACTCACCAACCCATGCAGCCACTTATACACAAAGTGAGAGACTGATACAGATATTTACATATTTAAACATTACTCACTAAGCCATGTATTCACTATGATACACTTAATCAGTCAGTTACACAATCAATTTTTCAAAAACAAATCATCCATTTAGACACTTATATACCCATTTATTCTTCCATCGACCTTGAGATATACATATATAAAAACATATTTAATTTTCAGAAAAACACACATTCACTGGATGATGTCATCAGTGATGTCATCAGTGATGTCATTTGAGATGTCATCCGTGATGTCATGAGTGATGTCACTGACCATGTCATGAGTGATGTAATATGTGACGTCATCAGCAGTGCATTGCGGGCGCGCGAGTTATAGTTAGCTGAACTAACTATAACGGGGGAATTTCAATGGTTTTGTACAAGTGAAAAGTCCAGCTAACTATAACACCCCTGAAACCTATGGTTTTTTCAGTGAATATATATATATATAAGTTCCACAATGGTCACAGAAAACTGTGCAGTGATGTATCATTAAAAATCATAACATAAAACATGTTAATTAAATAGTCATGTGATTTATTGTTAGGAACAGTTGTTTACACTCCGTTCTCTACTCCAGAACATAAATAAAATAAAAGAAACCCGCATCTATCACCACTCTTCAACCTCCTTCTGACGTTTGAACAAGGATTGTCTTGTTAGAGAGAACATTTTCAGAATAAACCTGTGTACGACTAACGGGGTTTTATTAAATTGTCAACCAGTGAATCTTATTGGTAGTGTGGTTTCCAAATCTCCACATTTTTACACATACTGATTGTTTGAAGAAGTATTGGTCTATTAAGCCAAGTTGACAATAAATTGTTCAATAAGTTACAGAGCCTCAGACATGTTCTGTCCATGGCTGAAAGTACTTTAGAAGGCTCAAAGATATGTGAATCAAAGTTAAGCACATAACAGTAGATTCAAATGATGGACCAGAGTCGCAAGGAGGTTGTATATTCCAGTGGCGTAGGCAGAGGTCTGTGTGCTCGGTTGCTGGTTTCATACCACTTCCAAGGGACATGTCTCTGTGTGGTGAAAATCCTATATGAATAGAGCTTGGAAGTCAATGGGATTCATACTGTTTCTCTCACTCCTTTTTTCTCATCTTGGAAAATATTTTTCAATGAAAAGTGTTTCTTTCCTGCATCCTCGCATGAGAGGAGAGGACGCGGAGCACTGGCGCACCCTCCCATTCCTTATGCGCCGCCTACACCTGTTCATACAGATGTCATTTTAAAAAGGCGCGTCAGCGTGGGCAGAAAACATGCTTTCAAGCTAGAGAAAGCTGTGTGGGGGCCCATCTCATTTTCATTACATTTCCGTAATCACTCTTCTGTGGCGCCACTGGGAACGGCCGCTTCTGCACATCTTGCTGGCACTCACAAATATTAAAGTTCTGCATTCTTTCTGCGCGCTTCATGCATGAGGGCTGGTAATACCACTGCAGGTGCACGCGGTCACTTCTGCCTGAAGAGCTCTTGCAAGTAGCGCGCACATTTCATGCTTTTTCATCCATAAATGTTACCAGATATTAACTGGCACACGGTGTGGAGGGGGGAAAAGGCTATATTCTTACTCTCAACGCTTGGAAGCGGAGAAAGAGCATGTATTATTACGCCGATAATGCCCGTTTCATAGCCTGGCACTCAGAAAGGGGGTAAACTCTGCATTCGCACTGTCGATATTCACCAGTTGGGGCATTACTGCGCCACTCCGAATGAGGCCCTTAGGCACGCCTGTGAGCCTTACAACTTATTCCATGCAAAGAAGATACAGATAGACGGAACACATTTTGTGCATTAAGTCCTATAAGTGTAACACAGGGGGCATGCATAATATATTTAGGTATTAACCGAATTCATCATCCCAGTTTTTTTTTCTGCTTTTACTTGATGGATTTCTCTTGACATTTTAACCATCTTCTCTTTCTTCAGATATTAAGTCGCGGCCTGCTTTCCTTAGCCGAACCCAAGGGCGGAGTGAAGTGTTACCCCGTGTAGCTTGGTGTTAGTAACCTGCGGTACTGATCATTTAGGCGGAAGCAGCCAGTATGCTGGAGGAGTGGGGGGAGGGCGGTGTAAGGGGCACTAAGGGTCAGGGGGAATAAAAACAAATTAAAAAGAATAAAACTTACCTGCAGCCGCCCCCGCCGCGCTCTTCTCCTCCTCTTCACCTCTTCCAGAAGGCACAGGCTCCCAGAATGCCCGGGGCCAATCCTGAAGCTGCTCTCGCGCATGAGAGCAGCTTCAGGGTTGGCCTGAGTGTCACGATTAGCGCTCCAGGACAGACTGAGTCTGTGTCTGCTCTGTCCAACCCATCTGCGTTGCTGGGCTGGGGAGAGCTTTCACTGCACATGATGGGAGTGCACTACCACTCCCCTCAGCGCCAGTCACTACCAGGCCCCACCCCCAACACTCGGCAGGAAAGGAACAATAAAATGATTGTCGTTTTATTTTTCCTTTCCTGACATTTTTGGTTGGACGATGCTCCTCCGCCATTGTGGAGGAGCCGCCACTGCATTTGGGTCCAGAGCACAATACGTGTGAGGGTTGACGATGTTTTCTTCCAAACTAGATACCAGAATGTAAACAGTTACTTTGAAGCAATGATCCAGGAGCAGTGGACAAACACTGAGAGGTCTCCCATACTACAACCACTTGATGAGCCTCACAAAACATCGCATAAAATTCATGATTGGGCTTGCTAAACGTGCACACACGTGGGTGACAAACAAATTTAAGTCACAGTGGATTAGATAAGCACGCATGACAGAAAACTGAAGCCGGACAACCTTGCAGGAAGCACAGCACTAGATGCAACAGGCACAGGGGCAGCTCCTCCATTTGAGGGGAGGAGCATAACCTCACAAGCCCCACAGCTTAAAAATATGTTAATAACGTTTATTTATTACCATTTTAGTTTTCAGCAACCCATGCTGAACTAAGTGTTGTGGCGGGGTGGGGCCAGTGCTGCTGAGTGGCAGCCGCAGGGAGCTGTGCACTTTAAAATGTGCATGTCTCTTTGGCCGGACATGCACATTTTAAACTTCTCAAACCCAGCTGTCTCACACAGCTGGGTTAGAGAAAGCGCAGGCCTCCAGTGCTCTTAAGAGTGCAGAGTGAGGACTCTCCCACCAATCCGGGAGCTGCTCTAATGCTGTGAGTGCAGCGCCAGGATTAGGTAGTGCAGTTTCCTGGTTCCAGAGAAGACACCCGAGGGAGGAGGATGTCACGCTGCAAGCAAGAAAGGTAAGTCGGTTTTATTTCTTTACTTTTTTTTGTGCCGCCCCCGCTCCACCACCCTCAGTGTATGCCAGCCACTACTGAACTGGCAAACATACGAAGATTCAGAGGCAACGACTGCACTGCAACACACCAGCAGTTAACCACCCATTTCTCACAGACACCGATTGAAACATGAAATAACATACATTTTGGTGTAAAATCATAAAGGCATTTATGTGTACAGGTAGTAGTACTCCAGCAGTACTACTCAACTTTCTCATAAAATTCTTTGTGAATTGGCCCAAAGGTATTTTAAATGAGAATAATCAGGTAATATTCATATACAATTAGTACACATAGACCTTTACCACTATGGAGTTGGACATTTCGGGACCGATTCACAGAGGTGCTTATGGGTATATGAAGTAGTACTGTTATAGTACTACTTCACAGACCAGCAGTACTATCTCACGCAATACTACAAAATATACTATTAGAGAACACTTTAAGCATGGGTTAAATATGACAATATACATACTAGATTGTAATGAGAATAGCATAAACACAGCAATAAAAGTAGTCAAAGAGGCTCTATGGTAAAAATAATGCGATAAAAATGGAACACAGAAATTAAGGCCAGCCTAGAGAACAGGGTTAAAGTGGAAGAGTACCAGTCAAGAAGGAAAACGAATCATTTAATTTTAAAAGTGAGCAGTCATAAATGTTAGCAGCAGAACAATGTGCGACAAAGCACAAGAATCTTAAACTATAACCATGTATAGCCTACAGTATAAAACATTCTAAAACATCCATGTCTCTTAAGATGTTTGTGAAATTAATCCTAAGTATTAGCAGGTCTAATGCTGTAAGGTGTTATGGTTCCAAAATCTGGATCCTCAAACTGAATATCCAATATTTACATAGCTGACAAATCTAGTTTGAGGCGCTACAAGCTCGGGGTCCAATGAGAAGTGATTTGTCGTGAGTCAATAACGAACAGTCTCTTCTTCACTACACATGTAAGCTTTTAAAGAAAATAATTCAAATAAAGACCTTGGAACTAACTAGGAACCACTGCACACAAATTAAAACCACACAAGTATGAGTTAAAGTTTCTGTATGCCAAAGATGAGCCTACCCACCAACATGGAGTCAGAAGTTTCAAAGATCCAAACAGAAACGCTTCAATTGCACAAAACCACACTGCAAAGAACAGTAGAGAGACAATATGACATCACCACATATTCAGACTTCACTGAGAAGACAACAAATGCTTGCACTAGGTACATGGGAACTGACTGACTCAGGTCTCAAAGCACAGTATACGTTGTGTTTATCTGTTTACTACGACCTCAGCAGGTGACAGAGACTACTAAACATCACAGAGGGACTGCTGTCTACCCAAGACTGGGTCATTGTCACTCAGCAGCTTTTGAGGATATCACCCTTATAGTATCACTCAGTAATGTGATAACTCATGTGCTTTTCAATAGTATCTCCCTTTCTTGATTACATCATTCAGCAAGTGAAGTGCTGCTCTGATCTCTCCAAAATAGGTGTCATCACCTATGCATGGCACGGGGATAAGCTTTCTGACAGATTGTGTTCAACATCTTCATAGGCCCACTATCTTGCATTGCGGAGAGCCATCAAATTGGCTTCAATATGTACACTAATAAGATCAAAACGTATATCGAATAATATTAAGGCTATAGGATCCCTTATGACATAGCAAATTGATTCAAAGATGTCTAGAGCTGGATGAAGTCCTATTCCATGGCTTAGTGAATTTCTTACTTCCGTCTTTAACATGGCCATCCCCCGTGAGCCAGTATGCAAAGTATAGGATCTGCACCCTGGCAGAGCTAATTTACAATAAACTATGCTTAACAACTCAGGTAAACACAGTCACCGAGAACTTTGAGGGGGTTCTTCCCTTCCCTGATCTTTCTCCATAAAATAGTTCTGATTCTTGTAATTGTTAAAAGATAGTTTACGTACAATGCTAGCTACAAAGTACAGCTAAAAATGACATTGGTAAGCTGCAACATCTTAAAACAGAGGGGCTAGCTTAATGTTAAATAGAAACGTCTTCAATATATCACACCCACCCTTAATTCACTACACTGGCTCCCTGCAAGGAAAGATCCCAGTTCTACGATTAGAGTAATCTACTACTCTCGAAGAATATTTTTAAGACGATAGTAGGGGGGATTTTCTAGAAACGATGAGTCTTATTGCTTTCTCAATCTAACCCTTTCCTCATACTCGCAATATTTGCACAGTTCAATGAAGTAACATTGACATAATAAAAGTCACAAACCAAAATGTTGTTTAAGTTATTGTATTAGTGATCGAAAATCCATAATAATGAACAAGCTTTTCAACATTTCAGGTAGTAAACAATTGTTTTGATCAAACCTTTCAGCATTTATGCAAGAAAGTCAAGCTTCGGAAAACAGAGGTACAGAACCCAACCACCATTAGGTAGAGGGATAGTTCTCCACAACTAACAAAAAAAACACTACTCTAATCCAGGATGGGAAATTAAAGTCTCTAGGGGCATTGTCCATTGGCTAGATTGAAAGAGAGAGAGAGTCTGTCTGAAATTCAGTTCTGGTTTGGCAAGGCAAAGCTCAGTCCATCAGCTACCGAATGTAGCATAGAGCCATCACCCCAATAAGTAATTAACAAATCCTTAAAAGATCAGTCAGCATCGAAAATCAAAGTGCATCAGCCACTCACAAAGGAAAAAGCTATTTGAGTGCAATGTCCCTCCACTGGAGTTTCGTATTTTATAATATTTCTTGCAAATGTTCAAGTCAGGTGGCGTCACGCCACCATTGAAAGACCATAACCAGTTCAGGATGTAAAATTAAAGTCATCTAGAAAATGGTAACTTCACTGTAAATTCTCATGTATTCCATGAGAACGGAAAAGTACAAGTCCATATCTACTGCTGAAAAGCAACCTAATAGTAACTTGTATCCTACGGTAGGATAACTTTTTCTGGGTCCCAATATTCTCATGAGAACCGAATCACATGCTGTCCAAATAAGAAAAATATCAATTTCTAATATCACTAGCCCTTTGTTAAAGCTCAGAACAAGTGTAAACTAGTCACACTAGCATGAAGCATTGCTCGATTTCACATTCACATTATTATTCTCATAAACATCATTAAACTCATTTTAGATCAAATAAATGTCATATATTTTGATAGCTACACGTTATTCATACCTAGGTATACTCAATTACTGTAACGTTTCCCCACTACATAGAAATTGCACGTTTTTATATTTTTACAATCATTTGTATATTTTCATAATCTACATCACTTCTCATATGATCAAATAAAAGTTCAAGCTTCTAGTACTTATTTTAGTATCAATACCACCACATTTTCTTTAATAATGTTATTCACCCATCGCACACCATAATGACACTATGCCACATTCTTTTACTCAACATATTACATGTAAGTGTATAACATTTGCATGCATACTTATCGTTATTTTAAGAAAACATTCTTTTACAGTGCTTCTACTACTCTAAGCTCCATTCCCCATGATTTTCTATCTAATGTGTGCAACGTGTAAAGTCTCCAAATACGGGTTTCATGTCAGTTGCACATTGAAAAATAATTTTTAGATACACACCCAATCAAGTGTTTTTGGAATAGTTTTTATTTACTAAGCAAAAAAGGTATTGATTAGAAATATAGCTCATAGAGCGCTCAATACTCACAAGTGTATTATGCTTCCAATGGGTATTTGACTCCAACACCTTTAGGGCCTCATGTAGGTAGCCAAATACCGGTCGGTAACGGCCGATTTTCGGTAAATATGCCGTTACCGACCGGTATTCAGACAAGTGAGATGTAGGAGTCCAAAAACCACTTTTCGGTAAATATGAGGCGGTAAATACCGATTCATATTTACCGAATTCCAAAATACCGAATCAGATTTACCGAATACATAATTAACGATTCGGTAAACATGAAGTGGTAAATATGAAGTGGTAAAATTTAAAATGACATGTAGGAGCACTCGGTAATTAAGAAATCCAGGAAAATCGGTAAATAAGAGTCGGTAATTAACACGGATTGAAAGCAGGTGGTAACCATCAACAATGCATATAGGCAATCCCAAAATGCAACAGCGTGGACAACATGGCCGCCATGTACGTCATTGCAAGGCGCCTACGTCTACAGGCAGCAGGACTGAGGGTGTGGCGACGGGAGGAACAAATCTACAGACAGCGCATCACACTATTCCAGCTGACTGATGCAGAGATACATGAGAGGTACAGGCTACACCCCGAAACCATCATGGACTTAATCAGGGACCTACACCCACTCCTGGACCATCCAATAAGAAGGGCACACGCCATACCCCCACATGTGCAGGTGCTCTGCAGCCTACATCTGTTGGCATCCGGCAGTTATCAGGTGGTGATAGCTGCGGTGGGTGGGGTATCCCAGAGTTGCCTGTCACGTTTCTTCAGGAAGTTCCTGGATGCCATGATGCAGAGAATGCACCACTACATAAGCTTCCCAAACACACAGGCTGCACTGCAGAAAACAAAAACAGACTTTTATCACATGGCACAGTTCCCCCATGTCATCGGCTGTATTGATGGTACACACATCCCAATCTGTCCACCAGCTGATACAGAGCACATCTACAGGAACAGGAAGTCCACCCACTCCATCAATGTGCAGGTGATCTGTGATGCAGGGAACATCATCACAGATATTGTTGCAAAGTTTCCTGGGAGCACCCACGACTCTTACATCTTCCAGAATAGTGGGATCTACACACGACTGAGTGCCGGAGAATTCGGAGAGGGATACCTGCTAGGTAAGTAACAGTGACGCCCCTTGACACCTGCAAATCATAGTGTATAGAGGCATGTTACTGATGGTTCCCTTTTACTCATCCAGGCGACAGTGCATATGCATGCCGGTCATTCATCCTCACTCCCTACCTACACCCAGCAACCCAGAGTGAGAGACGATACAACGTGGCACATAAAACAACACGCAATGTGGTGGAGCGCACGTTTGGACTACTGAAGAGCAGGTTCCGCTGCCTGCACAAGAGCGGAGGCGCACGCCAGTACAAACCCATCACCTGCTGCAAGATTATTGCCACTTGTGCAATGCTGCACAACCTTGCCACGAAAAAAGGTACAGATGTGGAACTAACATATTTTGAGGACAACGAGGATGAGTCAGGCCAGCCAGAGGGCAACGCAGCTAGAGTGCCAACTGCAATCGATGGGAGAGAGAGACGGGCAGAGATCACATGCAACTATTTCTGAGTAAGTGAGGGGACACAGCGAGTTGTGATTAGTCCTGACGTAGTTTTAATGTGGCACCACGCCATGAACACATGAACAGGCCAATCTGGCAATATACCATCTATACGAGGAGTATGTCCAGGGTTACGTCACCCAATGGGAAGTGGCTAAGCAGGGCTACATCAATGTTTGCGCATACGCGCTGCAGTGGTGGATTGCACGGCCTGTGCATCCTCACTAGAGCCAACCCCAAGCCGCCTGCTGCTCCTGCGTACTTCTGGGACGGGGGGTGTGATGCTGCTGCTGGTGTCGATGCTCTCCGCAGCATCCCCTGCAGCAGTTGTCGACGCCTGACTAGTCAATAGCACCCCTAGTGCACTTGTCACCTGCACCATCCCCCGAGACAGGTCGCTGCAGCACTGTGTTAGGCCCTCCTGCATCGTCACAGAGCGCCGGCACAGTAGAGAAGTCGCAGTTGCCAGACGGTTGAGTGCCCTGCTGGTAGTGTCCCTTCTCTGGCGTTCCCGGCGCCGTGCTTCGATGTCAGCATCTAATTTGCTGCACAACTGCTGGATTGACTGGAACATGTCCCGAATGCCCGCAGCCATGCCGCCAATGTTATTGTCCATGTTGACTAATGTTGTCTTCATCACCCGCATGTGCCTCTGGACTGACATGACTGCCTTTGATTGCAGGCGCTGTTGTTTCAACATTTGGCCCTCGAGCCCCAAGAAGACACCATGGCCGTCAGTGGGTGCTGGTGGACTCTGGACACGCGACCTGCGGCGCCCTCTTGCTCCCGTCTGTGCTGCCTGTGAGGTGTGGGGCACAGTGGCATGGCTCCCTTCCTGGGGCCCGGTGCGGTCTTCTGGGCCCATGCTGTCGTCTGACGAGGTGTCTAAGGCTCGTAGCCTGGCTGCTGGACGCCTCCTCATTCTCACACCTGCAAGCGGAGATGTGGCCGGTGATTCGAACATGAGTGGCGATGCTGGCTCTGGTTGTGGTGATGCTGGCTCTCGGTGAGGTGATGCTGGCTCTCGGTGAGGTGATGCTGGCTCTGGGTGCGGCGAGGCTGGCTGTGTTGGTGGTGCGGCTGCCAGTGGGCCTGCTCCCTGGTCTGAACTTGTGCTGGCTAGAGGTGATATTTGTGGCCGGTGTGCCGCCTCTCCTGCAGCATGCCCTGTCCTGCATGATGTCACATCTGTGGACAGAAATACAACATTGGCTCAGTGTCCCCGAAGGGCTGCATTGCAAGCGTCACAATCAATCATTTCACATTCCAATATGTCCTCTGTCTCCTTGTGCCTCGAGTGCGTGACATGCCTTGTTGCCCTGTAACATTTACGTCATGGTTAGTGTTGCCCTGACTACATCTCCCGGAATGCATTGCCTGTCTGCACTGACACGTGTGGACTGCAGTGTGATTCACGTTTCACAATGGGGGATGTGGGATAGGGGTAGGGGGGGCTACATTGCTGTGCTTTCGTCTTACCTTGGTGTGTTGCGGCTCTGGCAGAGCTGTCGGCGTCCCCAAGACCCACGACGCTCTCTTGCTCGATTGTGGCCGCCACCAGCTCCTCCAGTTCGGTGAGGGCAGGTGCCCTGTTGGTTCCACCTCCGGTCTGGCTGGCCTCCTTCTGGATGTCGCCCATCTTCCTCTTGGTTACAATCCTCAGGTCATACCAGCGCTTTTTGAGGACCTCAATGTCCCTGTGGGTCACTCCCACAGCATTGACCTGCGCCTGGATGGCCAGCCATATGTTGCGCTTTTCCGCCTCAGGCACTTGCAGGGATTGCCTTCCAAACAGCTTCTGGTGCTGCTTCACCACCTCCTCCACCAGCACCTGGAGTTCCTTGGGGCTAAATTTCAGCTTCCTCCTCCTTTCCCCTCCGTCTTTCTGTGTTCTCTGGCTGGACATGCTGTTCGTTTACCCGCTCGCACATGCAACGGCTCCCTGCCTCTCCTCTGCACTCCAAGCCTCTCCAGGGTCGGCTAATTATGTACACCTGCCTGGGTGTGGCCACTTCGGCTAATTATGTACACCTGCCTGGGTGTGGGCACTTCCTGGTTGGGTGGGCTGTCGTTGCACAGGATTAGCTGTTTCGTCAAGTCATGTGATTTTATTTACCGAATCCGTACATACCGATTCGGTATTTTCCGATTCGGTAAATACCACCTCGGTATTTTCCGATTCGGTAAATACCACCTCGGTATTTTCCGATTCGGTAAATACCACCTCGGTATTTACCGATTCGGTGAATTCCGATTCGTGATTACCGAATGTTACCGAATCGGTAACTGTTACCGAATTTTTACCTACATATAACTTACCGATTCTAATTTACCGATTCGGTACGGCTCGGTATTTAAGAACCGGTAAAATTTATTTACCTACATGAGGCCCTTAGTGTGCTAATCCTGATCTTCTATTGAGGAAGCTTTAACCCTAGTTATACAGTGTCCAGCCCCCTATTTAGTTTCATTTTTACACTTTTACTGCTGAAGGGGTATTCAGGTTGCTCAGCACTAGCAGTTGGTTTTCCATAAGTAAAATGCTATTACACAGATGCCTGATCCCTTAATATCTTAATGAAGGAGGAAGACCATTTTGTAATTTACCTGGAGATGGCTCGCGGATGGCAGTCGGGTAGGTTTCTTTGATGCTGAACACCAGACCTTTAAAAGCAGAGTGCATTGTGCAAGTGATGTGAGCCATTACTAGCAAAGGGAGAGTCCAGGGTCCTTCACAAATGGAATAAGAGGGACTCTGCCAAAGGATCTCTGGAGCGTGGCTAACATTCACTTTAAAACAATCTCTTAACCATACGCCACTGCACAGCAGGAGAATGAAAGTTTTGTTCAGCTTCTTGTGGGTAATACCCGACTCTGCGTGTTTGCACATCCGTGTACACAACATAAATCAAATTTCTCATTGTGTTGCACTGCCTACAGTAAGGTCGTATGCGAAAGGACAAATCTTCAAATGTGCTCACATTGATTCAAAGTATATCTAATGTTTTTGAGTAGCTGGTTTGGCACAGACTCAGCTTCAAAGTGCAGCAGGCACCTTACTTAGAACATTACTTCTTATATACTGTAGCATCTTGAACATGAGGTGCTGTACACCGGGTAGTATTATGTTTGGGGTGCCATTTAGACTGGTTTACAGAAACCAGGACCTGGACTGATTCAATGCCTGGTAACATGTATATAACACCCACTACTCTGATGGGGACTCTTGTTAATGATGGGCAAAAAGGCTGCCTTAGAACAAGCGAACCTTGAGTAAACGTCTGTTGGTTTTAATGGCCACAACAGCCTGGACAACCAGGGAAGGATGATTCCAGAATGCTGCAGCTTGTGCTGAAAGTTGAAAGAACTTCATCGGCAATTCTCAGAGCCCAAGTGGGAATGTCCTGATCCATTTTAGATAAAAGTTAAGACGCGACTGTCCCATCAAGACATTTTAAGGTTTACAATTGATATTGAGAATAAATCAAAGCTTCCCTGGAGGGTAGCATTGATATCTAGTCTTACTAACATTATTTATCTGCATCACACCAAAGAAAAAAACAATACCAATTTTGGAGCAATCTGCGCAGGAATATTGGTAAATCCTGTATATAGGTAACTTCTTTAGTCTAGTAGTAAAGTAATTGTGGTCCAACTATGTTTGATCATCAGCAGACACATCAGTTTGATAGCTTCAAAGCTGAACCTGTTTATATCATATAGAAGCAAAACTTCTTCATTTCTTCGGCTAATGACAGTGCGAGGCCATTGAAAAGTGGGATAGAGTTTGCTTACTCTTTTTTTCTTTATACAACAAGGGGCATAATATATTACACACACATTCCACAAAAGAAGAGGAAAGATACATCATAAGTTATCATGATTTAACCTTTTTGAGGATGTAATATAACCTACATAGTGGAAACATAATATATTATTTGATAATTGGCTTCTCGTATTGGAAAAAGATCTCTTCTCATCCATGGGATATTTTTCTTCCTGAACCTCAATACCTGCCACCATCCCATTTTCCTTGGTATCTCTAAATTCGTCTGTTTTCTTGATCAGCGCTCATAAACAGAGAAGATTTGTTGTTTCTTACAGAGGTCAATAATACCTTCGGGGAGGAGGAGCCTAGCGCGCAACCAAGATGGCCGCGTAGGTGCGAGGCTCCCGAGGACCTCCGCGACCTCCTACATTTATCCTGTCTTCATCCTGATTCGGTTGAGGGGACTGTGTTGGTGAACCTGAGCCGAGGTGGTACCCGTTTTCCGTATTTCAATCGGACCCCGTGTGCCGTGATGGGCATCGATTGAAGTTTGTGGCCTGCACCTCTCCTGACCCCGGACTTGAGTTTGGGGGTGATCCAGTGGAGAAGTGAATAACAACGGCGGGACGAGCCTGGCGAGACGCGTACCCCACACTTTCACTTTCGCTTTTGAGCCCTCTTGCCATTGTTGCGAGTGGGATCACGGCCCTTCTGTGTGTGGTGGTTGCCTCGCTGGGGGATCCTGCCTGCCCTGCGGGGACCTGCTCCGCCTTTCTGAGGCGACCTCTGGGGTCTTTGGCCTCGATTGTTCTCTCTCCGCGGTAGGACTCGTGGGTGTACGGGATACAGGACGATGGCGACGAAGCAGGATGGAGAGAAGCCGAAGGCCAAATCGACCCGGCGTGGCGCTGCAACTCAAGCCAACATTATGGATCGCTACACCCTACCGAAGGGTTCTCCCGGCGGGTCGCATAAGTCTCCTGAGTGCCCCGCGGATGCCCCGGATTTGCCGACGGATCTGACTTTGCAGGACGTCATGGGCGCCATCGCGGAGATGAAGACCTCGGTGGGTCAACAATTTGATACCCTGGCGCACAAACTCGACGCGGTTCTCATCGATGTTAACCTTGTCAGGGCAGATCTTTCCAAGACAAATGACAGGGTGGACTCTTTGGCCCACACCGCGTCGGGCCTCACGACTGAGGTGGCGGCCCTCCAGACGGAGGTACGTCGGCTCCGGCAGGCCAGTGCGCTCACGGATCGGCGACTGGAGGATTCCGAGAGTCGGGCCCGGAGGAACAACGTTCGCATTATCGGGGTGCCAGAGGGACTGGAGGATTCGGCGGCGGATCTCTTTGTGGAGGATCTGATTTCTAATCGTCTGCAGCCTCGAGGTTTGAGTAAATTCTTTGCGGTGGAGAGGGCCCATAGAGTTCCTGGTGGCAAGCCGAAGGTCGGAGCTCCCCCGCGGCCTCTTATTGCCCGTATCTTCAACTTTCGGGACAGGGATGCGATTTTGCAAGCTTCTAGAGTGCAGGGGCCGCTTAAGTTGGAGAACGTGGAGGTGAACTTCTATCCTGACTTTACGCAAGCGGTCCAGAAGCAGAGGCTGGGTTTCATGGGCGTCAAGCGGCGGCTCCGAGATATGAACTTGAAATACGCCATGCTTTTCCCGGCCAGGCTGCGTGTGGAGTCCGGGGGTCGCTCTCATTTCTTTGACCGTCCGGAGACGGCCGGGGACTGGTTGGACACTTTGCCTAGGGGACATGATCGAGAGGGTATGGGGGCCGCGGGAGGAGAGTGCCCACTGGACCGGGCCAGCGGTATTGACACTGGGGCTAATTCCTGCTGATGCCACTTTTCGGCTGTGCTCAGGGTTTCTTGACTGTCGTGCTTTGCTCCCCCTCCCGTGGAGGTTGTGGTGTGTCTCGAGGGGGTTCTCTTTCCTCCTCTAGGGGGTCTTTGTAGTTTAGTTCATGCAGGGGCGACAGGCACACTGCAAGTTGGGGGGGCTGTTTGGGCTCATGCAGGGGTGCAGGGAGGGGGGAGTTTTGTTTGGAATGTTGGGTTGGGGTTGGGTATTGTTTGTTTGTACCACAAGGCAGACATATTATTGTGTTCTATTCAAGGTGCTCTCTGGGAGCGGACTGATTGGTTTTGGCTTTGATGGGGGGTAGGGGGCTGAGACTTCTTTCCTGGAATGTTAACGGACTGGGGGACAGGATAAAACGGGGGGTGGTCCTGCAGTTTTTAAAACGAATTTCACCTGATATTGTGTTCTTGCAAGAAACACATCTTATTGGTAATTCCTTCTGTGCTATGAACAGGCGGGGCTATCGCCTTGTGGCCCATTCGGGCTTCACCTCTGGTTCGAGGGGTGTGGGCATTATGGTTAAAACCTCGCTCCCGTTGGAGGTTGACGAGGTGCTCCATGATGACAGGGGGCGATATACGGCTCTGGTGGGTAGATGGGAGGGTAAAGTAGTTGTTTTGGTTTCTGTTTATGTCCCGCCGGGGTTGCAGACGACTACTTTTGCTGATTTGGGGCGCCTTCTTCTTGGGCTGCCGGAGGGGATCCTAGTGGTTGGTGGGGATTTTAATGCTGTAGTCTCCGGAACGGAGGATCGTCACCCGCCCAGGGATCTCCCCCGGGCCCAAACTTGGCTGTCTGGCCTCTTAGATACCCTGGGTCTGGTGGATTGTTGGTGGCTAAAACATCCTGCGCAGGTACAATACACCTTTCATTCCGGGGCTCATGGTAGTCTTTCGAGACTTGATTATGTTCTGATGCCAGCGGCACAGGCGGGGAGGGTCGGGGAGGTGCGGCATCTTGCTCGGGGTATTTCAGACCACTCCCCGCTCTTGTTGCACTTTGATATTGTCCCGGGGATGGAGGGGAGGGTGGTCCCGATCAACCCTTGGTACCTGCGTAATCCCGCAATTCGCGCAGATTTGATTAAATCCCTTGAGCAATATTTTGGAGATAATGTGGGATCAGTGTCGTCTGCTGTTTCTCTGTGGGAGGCGTTCAAAACGGTACTCCGGGGGGAAGCCCTGTCCCTCATTTCCCATTCCAAGAGGTGTGAGCGGGAGGAGGTGACCCGTATCGAGTCTGAGATAACTGAGTTGGAGGGTGACCTGGATTGTGGTGTCACTGACGACAAACTGCATGCTCTCAGGATCAAACAAGCGGACTACAAGGCCCTAGTCACCGAAGCGGCCAGGGGCCTGAGTAGGGAGCAGCAGGGGCGACTGTATGATATGGGTGATAAAGCTGGAAAACTGATCGCGTGGCTGGATAAAAAGGAGAGAGCGAGTCGAGTTGTTAAAACGTTTGATGTGCTGAAAGCGGAATACCAGTTGTATGACAGGGAATACTTCCGGTATGTACAGGTTCGCCACGCGTTGTCTTCCGTGTTCCCGGAGGTCGCGTCCATCCCGGAGTGCTCCCCTTTGGAAGATAGAGTGCTAGACGGGCATGTACCGGATGGCACCATCTCATTGATCTATAAAAAGCTCATCAACGATCGCTCGGGACTGCTGGCCGCCCTCCGTGATGCATGGGTCTCTGATGGATTGGAGCTGGACGACGAGGATTGGGTATCTGCGGTGGCCTCCCCGAAAGAGGTGGCCATACCGGCCCGCCTTCGTTTCGTCCAGCTCAAAATACTCCACAGGGTTTACGTTACGGGACCGGGCCTGATGCGTATGGGATATGCGGTGGATGGGATGTGTAAGCGTGGGTGTGGCATGTTAGGGACCTTCCTCCACATTTTGTGGGAATGTCCGGAGGTGACTCGATTCTGGCGTGGTGTGCATGCGGTGTTGCAAGCGGTCACGCATGTTGCGCTGTTCCCCGAGGCTAGGAGGTGTCTGTTGAATGTGTGGGAGCCAACTGATTACACGGTGACGCAAACGTGGTGGGTGACATTGGGATATATGGTGGCCAAGCGTGACATAGCACAATTATGGGGCTCCCAGAGGTCACCCACAATTTCGGTATGGAAGGAAAATATGGATTGGTGTATGTTCCGAGAAAAGGTTGTGTATGTGGCGAGAGGTAAGCCTGGGAAATGGGTGAAGGTGTGGGGCCCCTGGAACTCCTATCGCGGCGGGATCTGTACCCCGCCACTGACGCCCGACTTGGCGGCGGCCCTGTCTCCCTAGTCTGCACATTCTCTTGATTCTGTGTTATCGTGACCACCTTGTTTCTGCCCCTGCCCTTCCCCCCCCCCCTCCTATTCTTGTAGGTTGGTAGAGCCCTCCCGAGGGGAGCACATACTGTTGCCTAGACTTTTGCCGCCTTGTGCGTTTGTTTTTCGTTTGTCATTTAAAATGAAACCGCCATTTGGGATGTTTGGGCAACGTGGCCGCAAATGATATTTTTGATCTGTGGGACTTTTTACTGCTTGCTGCTCGTGTTTATGAATGTGTTTCATGGTCTCACTGTCTACTAGCGGCCGGCCTGAAGGTTGTAGGCCCATACTTGTATATCTCTTGAACTCTGTAATAAAGGTTTCCCAAAAAAAAAAAAAAATAATAATAATAATAATACCTTCGGGCCTCCTTACCGCCCCAAAGTAGTGTTTATTTTTATGCCACCATTACCTTAATTTCAGGTATTTGTAAAATGTTCCTACTCCTGGGAATTTATATATGTTTCCAAATTTCTGTGTAAGATTCAAATTCTCTGCATCCTCCAATAAATTTCCCAACACTTTTGTCCGACACAAGGCCTGTATTCTTCTTCTTGTATCTCTGGAACAATTCACACATGATCTCAAATCAGGGGACCGTCATTTGTTAGGGGAATTTTAAATTCTTTGAGTTTTCTCGTGTAAGTTTGAGCATAAATTTTTAGCGTGCCATAACATATATTATTTAATACTGTGGGTAGTTGAACTTGAAAAGATTTCTGCTTTTCTCCTCTGGGCTAACGATAAGATTTATCAAACGATTGTCCCAATCTTTCACAATGTATCCGCTTATTAGCCATTTACAGTATCATAATGCGGCTGTTACATAGTGCTTTTCAAAATCAGGCAAAGCCCATCCACCACTCCCAATTAATCAACATATTTTGCTGCATCCGCCATTGGGGGAGCCAACGGTTATCAGCAAGCGGGAGAGCAGAGGAATACAGATGTACCATCCCCAACAAGTGCAGCAACTGGCACCAGGTCCAACATGTGGTGGAGAGCTGCTGTATGCCCTTGGGGACAAAGGGGAGGCCTGTAGGTAAAAGCACATTCAGGGGGGTAGCGTCAGCCAAGTCTCGGTCAAGACAGTCATACATGTTGCGTGCGCCTCTGTGGTACCAATGGAACGCATATGGACATTGTGCTATTAAAAAATACATTTGGAAATGGGGTACCCCAAAGACACCCTGTGCATACGGTAAGACTAAAGCGCACCAGCTCACCTGCGGTGGGCTCAGATAAGATGTAGGAGCAGACCCCGCAGCGTGTTTAAGACAGTGCTGGGAGGGATAGGGATATTGGAGAACAAATAAAAAAAATTGAGGAGTACAACCATTCTAATAATAGCGATTTGGCCTTCCATCGATAGCGGTAGCTTGATCCACTGTTTAACTTGTGATATTAGCGTACTGATGGCTGGACCATAATTCAGGTGGAGGATTTGTTCTTTGTCACGGTGAATATGAATCCTGAGGTACTTAACCGTGTCCTACCGTCATTTCAGGGGGAAGTCGTACTGAAAAGGCTATGTGGCGTGTGACGGGGGAGCAGTTCGGATTTGCCCCGGTTAGTGCGTAGTCCAGAGAAGAGACCAAATCGCTGGAAGTCTTGTATAACAGGATGAAGGTTTGCAGCCGAAGTCTGAGAAATAGCAATATATTGTCAGCATAAAGTGATACTAACAGCGGGCCTGTGGAAAACTGTAACTCATGTCAGATATGTTTATCCTGTATGTGGCAGACAAAAGGGTCCATTGATATAATAAATAGTAGTGCAGCGTGTCCCTCGCTAGTGTAAAGAAGGCTGTAAGGGAACCATTAGTGTGGATGTGGTCAGTAGGCTGAGAATATAGAAGCCGTATTAGAGACGTAAATCTGCACGGATGGCCCAGTTTTTGCAGTGTAGCATGCAGGAAGGGTCACGTCTATCTCTTGTTTTTCAATGGGTCATTTAGATTTATTCGAGATTATGCTATGTAAGGTGGACATTTGTGGATCATCAACCAATTGTCAGTTCTGCATCTTCTACTAAATTCGCTTCTCTGCTTACATTTTCTTTTTTAGCTTTCAAACTTTGCTACCTTCTTCAGAAGTCCTCTGACTGTAATTATTCCTATGTAGTGTCTGTTCCACCTCATAATGAGACTTTCTAGACTCATTAACTTTTTGCAGGGAGTAGACTCCTTTCATTTTATTAAATCATTTTTCAATACATTTCTGATGTTCCTTCCTGTGCTTAATCTCCCAGGCTATGCACCAGCCATGAAACACGGCTCTGAATGCACCCCAAACCACGAATCATAATGTCAAGATGAGATTCAGGTCGAAATACTCCTGTATTTTTTCTTCCAAACATTGCCATATGGTTTTCTTTTCTAATATTTTAAACTTGAACTGCCATAATACATTTGGATTCCTCGTAGTCTATTATTACTTTAATCGTCGATTCTATACCACTGTGATCTGAATAAACAGCTGGTTTGATTCAGCCCAAAACATTCTAAATCTTTATAGGCAAAAAAATATATATTATAGCAGCAGTTTTCAAATGGGTTATATAAGCATGCTCCGAGGCATCGGGATAATATTCTATTCAAATATCTTTTAAATGACTGATTTGAATTAATTCCTTTATGTGCCCCACTGAGTTCCGCCCCCTATTTTCCCACAGATGCTTATTATAACAATCACTCCCAGTTACTGTCACATTAAAGTCCCCCCCCAATAACAGTTGCTTCAGTTGGAACAAAGGTTCAATAACAATTGAACTTGAAAACTTAAAACTCTTTTTAATTTAAATAGTCCTATGGGCGATTGAATGTGGGACCATAATACGAAACTTATTTCAGGGGTTTCCTATTTAGGTCTCACGCCTAGCGTTGCAGTGCGAAGCACTGCTCGCGCAGTGCGAGACCTCTTGTAAGGGGGTTTTGAAAGCTGACCACACGCTCGTGCGTGTGATCAGGCTTTCACCAGCAGGCATTGGCTTTCGCGTGTTTTAAAAAAAAAAAAAATTTTAAACAGGCACGCGATTGGGCAAAGGCAGGCGAATGTCCCGCCTTTGCAAAGCCCATTCCCACTGGTGGCCAGCACGCGCAGCAGCGTGCATTCGCCTCGCTGCCGCTGCCGCGCTCCTCTTAGGTGCACACGCACCACTGTTTACTTTTTTTCTTTCCCCATGAGATGTGACTGCCCAGAGGTCACCTAGTTTGAAAATAGGACGAAGAACACCAGTCCGGTTTCTATGTTTACCAAGACGTACACGCACAACTTAGCGAGCTATCAGGAAGTTAGTTTAATAACACGACGCAACCGTCAGCGGTTCACAATGGATCCTGCGTACGGTGCAGGTAAGATTGTCGGCATACTTTGGACGTTAAAGGGAATTGTGTGGTTTTGTGCAGAAATAAATGCAGGGTTGCGGTTAAGCGGGTGTTTTGTGAGAATGCGTTGATGAGTGTATATTTTAGGGACTTCGTTTCAGTAGTAAAGTTAGTTGAAAATTATCTTTTGTGGGTATCTGAAGGAGCTACATTTTAAGGTGTATTTGGAGAGTGCACAGAGTCTGTGACGATGAGACCCAGGGGCCTATGTCTCAGTGGTGCATTGAAACTAGAGGGCAAGTCCGAGGTGCCCACTATATCCTAGTTGACTATTATTACTCAATCTTATATTTGCATTAGAGTCTAATGGGCCCCTGTTACTTGGACGCGACATGTTGCTTTTATCTGATTTAGGATATTCCATAAAATGTGACAATCGTGGCAGATCTGGAATTAACATTGTTAAATATTTCAGGAGTTACTGGCGGTTAAATTTTAAAAACATGGTTTCTGGTATTTATTGCTGCAAATCTCCCTCAGCAGCAAATGGCAACTGGAAACCGTTCCGTAAATTAGGTAGATATGCGTGTTTGCTGTCCTACCTCCTGGCTATTTCAAGCAATACTTGTGTAATAACTAGTTGAAGTATTGATTTGTGAAAGGAGGAACACGCTGAAGAAAATATGACTCTAGTATGTAAGGCATTGTGCATTGCGATAGGAATGGGCACCTCCCTCACAGAAGTCCGCACATACTACTTATCCTTTGAATACACACACACACCCACTAAGCAATCTGTCCACTGCTCATTTCCCCACACACCAACATTCTACTCACTTTTCACCCATCTTGAATTACGTCTCCTTCCATGACGTACACCACAATGAACACAAACCAACTAACAATACGCGTACACACTCTAATACTACAATGGAAAATATAGGGGACGAACAAACTAACACAAAATCCGAATTATTTGAAGTAATTGAAGAAACCCAAAAACAATAATCAAACAAAGTCATCCAAATACAAGCTACCACTGCGATAGATCCTTCCAGCCTAAATGGAAAACCCTGAACTTAAACACCAACACAAGTGCTGTTCCTCAGGTCGCAACTATTTCACTCATATCACTTCTTGGGCTTACAATATAACCATCAAAACCTCTACTTTCTACCATCGAATCCATCTTCATTAAACATCCACAACATTCTGCCTTGGCACCTCATTAAGTCTATCTATGCCCACGTTGTGGCACAAACCCGGCACAAAATATGGGCCTCAACCAATACATTTTTTAAGCCCTGTCACAAAGAAATTGGCAACAAAGAGAAGCATGGCAGTAGACATGTTATGCTTACTTAATTGGTTGTAAACTCTACATTTTAAAATATTTGATTTTGTTAAGGCATCTGCTGTAAAGGTGCCCAGTAAATCTCAGGGAATAGTAATAATGGTGAGAAAACACTGGTGTTTAACGAATTTGTTGGAGAGATTTGTGATTTGTGAAGTCCCAGATTTGAATCAAAGTAGTATAATGTTAATGTGTCTCCTGCAAAGCACATCAGGCAACATGCAGATGACAGAGTTTTATTTTAGGTACATAGTAAAGTGGGTTACTGCTTCTGACACAGAGATCCTTTTGTTTCCTGCAGTTCATAAATTGTAATCCTTGTAATATAGCACAGTGAGCTATGAAGGACATCAGACTTCTACACCTTGTAACCCTGTCTCATGTAACTCATCTAAATTGATTTACACATGTACATGATTTATTGTCAATGTATAATGTGTATGTTACGTAAAGAGCTCTGACACCCTGCTTTGGGTTACTTAGCGCTAAAAAAGAAATGAAATGGTGCTACTGAAATTGTTATTTGTGTAAATACAGGGACAGACCAACACACCTGACATTCTCACAGTGCATGCATCTCATGTACAGGGACTCAACAAAGGCAGAAGCATGCCTCTCTTAAGTACCTGTGAAGAGATAACAAGCTGTGTGCCTCTGTTTCCCCTTTGTGGCATTTACCTGTAAGTGTGAGGTTCCAGGCCTCCTCCAGTCAGGATATTCAAACAAAAGCAGACCTGATGGCCTCTTAACTTCGGCCCAGCTGGGATGAAAAAAAAAGCTTCCTCGCTGCCTGCACGTTGCTGCCGGGAATTAAAAGCAGACAATGTACAGGCACTGCTGAACGTGTCCCGGTGTTTTGCACAAGGACACGTTCAGCATATTTCTGTGGGGCCTAACTTTCTGGCGGGGGGGACTGCGTCCACCCTGTGAAAATAGTGGGTGCACGCCGTGTACCTGGGTGTACCCCTGCCTTGTGCTCTGCCCCAGGCACCCTCTCTGATAAACAGATTGATTACTGCTGTAGTAATAAGGATGAATACTCCAGGAGGTTCCCTTGGTCGCCAGTTGAGAATGGTTCCAAGGGGGGAATCTTTAAGCTCAAATTTAGAAAGCAGGATGTACACCGCTTTTTTGTTCTGGCCTAGAGACACATTTAACTGGTCTCCCAGCCTCATGTTCTCCAACAAATTCATAATAAAAATACATAAATATTTACATAGAGTGGCTCTTAGTACTTTCGCCTGTCTTTAGTCAGCCTACCTTTTCTACTGGATCTCTTACGCTGTGAACGATGACATTTGGTCTGATCACATGTGCGCAGCCGCCTAAAAAGCAGTGCACTTCACTGCCAAGGCTGGTGTGCCTGGGCTACTGCGCCACCCGTGTATTTTCCTTATAAATTTTTGTATATTTTTATCAAGTATTTTTGCTTATTCCGTAAGTTTGCAAAAACAAACAAAAAACGTTGCACACTTGCTAGGATCAGACCTAGTGGCTTTGCCAATGCTTGCTCAAAAGTAAACAAAATATCAAGGCTTAAGAACTGGTCCTGTATTCTTTGGGCAACGTATTTGGCTGGGCTGGGTGTTGTGTCCCGCACCCCAAATCCTATTTTAGTTTAACTTTTTTTTGAGCGAAAATACAATTACGGGTGGCGGCTTAACACTGGTGTTCCAGTGCGGGGGGCTGCCCTCCCGCTGTGTGGCGCGCTAATTGCTTAGGTGCGCGCAGCGGTGAAATAGGACGCTGACTCGCGTGGGTGGTGGTTGGTACACGGACTGCCGTGGCAGCTCCGCCTTTTTTATTATCTACACGCGCTCACGCCAGCTGGTGTGAGCGCAGGGGCGGGGCAGTGGTGAAAAGCTGGTGCGCCAACTGTTAAATCCCATCTAAACTCAGTCCTGGACAGGAGTATGAAATGTCTCATTGTTCACTTACTTGGCAGGCAAAGTCTCTCAGGCGGGTGCTTGGCGGTGGATTTGCTCTCAGCACATACCTGGTAGCCCCTCTGCTGATTGGGGGTGTGTGGACCGGGGTCCCGGGGGTGGGGACCAGGTCTAGGTTGGTCTCAGAGATTCCTGGACTCTCCGGCGCAGGGAGCCCTTCGGATTGCCGATCATCGGCCCTCGAGGGCTCGCTCTGACGACCTTCAGTCTCCCCAGTGTGGTTCTCGATGGTGGGGAGGGAGACAGGTTGGTCTACCTGTTTGAACCAGGAGATGTTGCGGGTCACCCTTTCTCCAGCTTTCTCGACGGTCACCATTGTTCCTTTTCTGCCGATTACTGTCCAGTGTCCTTGTTCGAAGTGAGTACGGAACTTGCCTCCCAGCCTTCTGTCTTTCAGGATAATGGTATCTCCTGGCTGAAGTGGGCGGACTGCTGCTCTCCGGGTCCGCCTGGCCTGGTTGTTACAGTTCTCTCTTCTTCTGAGTGCCCCTTCCTCGTCATATGGAGAGAGGGACCAGCCGGGGGCAAAGGGGATACCATCTCGGCGGGTGCCGGAGAACATGAGCTCCCAGGGGGCTTGGCGTGTTGAACAGTGTGGCGTGCTCCGATATTCTCGTAGGAACTTCTGGAGTTCTTGTTCGGGGTCACTCTGTTCTGCCACGGCGATGCGAATGGACTTATTTATCGTTTGCATGAAACACTCGATCTCCCCGTTAGCTTGGGGCTATTGGGGGGTGATGCACCGGTGCTGGATGCCATGGTGGCGCATGAATTCGCGAAATTTGTGTCCTTGGAATGGGGGTCCGTTGTCGCTGCGGAGTTCTTTCGGACATCCGAACATTCCAAATATTTTCTCCAGGGCTGGGACGACATGCAGGAACGCTGTTGAGGTTACCACTTCCACTATCGGGTATTTGGAGTAACTGTCAATGAGGGCCAACGTGACTCGCCCATCCGGAAAACTCCTGAAGCCCACAATCACTTTCTCCCAGGGGCTCTGACCATGTTCTTCGGTGTGGACAGGCGCTGGTCTCTCGGGTCCGCTTGTGATCTGGCATGACGGGCACTTGCGGACTAGTTCCTCTAGCCAGGTATCCATCTCTGGGAACCAGACCTTCTCTCTCATGCGGGCTTTCATCCTTTCCATTCCCTGGTGTCCTCCGTGGGCTAGTTGTGTTGCCCGCAGTTGCTGCATGTCTTCCCTTGTGCCGGGCACGACTGTGAGGGGTGTTCTTCGTACCCACAGTATCCGCAGCGATTCTTTGGGGTCTGTGGCTGATGATCTCGCGGCCTGTGGGTCCTGTCTTTTGTCCTAACTGAGTCCGCCTTTTCCGACTTTACCGTGATGCTCTTTTCTGGTCCTCTCATCAGAGCTACGTCATTCTGCACGCGCCGCCGACACGTTCAGCAGAGCCTGTACATTGTCTGCTTTTAATTCCCGGCAGCATCGACCAGGATGTCATTCATTAGTATGTTCGGCTGCCTTAATATGAGGCCACGTAGGGTCTTGCTGCGTATCCCAAGGATCAACTGGGCTCTGATTTCTTCCACGGCTCGGTCGCCCATGAGGTGCTTTGCTGCTAGCTCCCTTAGCTGTGCGTGAAAAGCGTCAATGGACTCGCCTTCCCGTTGCTTTGCCTGTCTTAGTTTAAAGTGCTCAAAGTCAGGGTTCACTTGGGGATCAAAATGGGCGTTCAGGGCCGTGAACGCCGTGGCATAATCGTCTGGGGGGCCCGTGTCTGGTAAATGCTTGAACAGAAGGTAGATCTCTTCTCCTGCATAGTGGAGTAGAAGTAAGAGTTTCACTGCTCCATCCTTTTCCTGCGTAGCGATGAAATAGTTCTATTGGCGGCCAAGCCATGTCTGCCATCGTGGCGCGGCCGTTGAAGGGTCCGCAGATTCACTGAAAGGAGGCAGGATGCCAGAGGGAGGGTGATGCGGTACTGCCGGCACCGGGGCTTGGGCGGCGTTGTCCTGATCCCCCCATCTTGCGTGGCGTGGGTGCAGGTTGGTGGCCTAGCGAAAAGGCTTGCTGCTGGCGGGCAGTCCTCGGGCACAGGAGGTGGTGCAACCGCACTCGGCGGCGTGCAGGCCTGCGTGCACGTAAGCATGGGGTACTCACTCAGGCTGGGGAATGGAACCAGGGTGTCTCTGTGGCACTCCTTGAGGCGTGTGTGCTTCACCCTTCTCTCGCACCTGGCACCAGCGGCCCACCGGGTGAATGCGGCAGGGAGCAGTCAGGGATGTCGCCTCTGTCTCCAGGAAACTGCTTCCACAGGGTTGAGCCCACGCCAGGTGGGGCACGTGTGGTGAGCCTGCAGAGGTCTGGAAGGGCCTTGTGGTTTCAGCAGAGCAGGTGCTGGCCTCGTGGTTGCAGCAGCGCCGGTGCTGCTAGCTACACTCTTTTTCGTGCTTTGTGGACCAAAAGCATGCCTTAGCATCCCGCCCTCGTCGCCAGTGTTCCAGTGCAGGGGTGGCTGCCCTCCTGCTGTGTGGTGCACTAATTGCTTAGGTGCGCGCAGCGGTGAAATAAGACACCGACTCGCGTGTGTGGTACACGGACTGCCGCGGCAGCTCCGCCTTCTTTATTATCTACACACGCTCACGCCAGCCAGGGTGAGCGCAGGGGCGGGGCTATGGAACACGCACCAGCGGGGAAAAGCTGGTGCGCCAACTGTTACATCTGGGACAGAACATTTTGTAATTGTTTTTATATACATAACTTACATATATTTACACTCCGAAAAACTGTGAAATAAAGTGCTTTGCACAGAATTTCATATTTTTTGTTAAATGATAACGCCAGGATTGGAACAGTTGACTCGAGTCACAAAACGTTTGTAAGCGCAAAGTGCATTTAAAAAGTTGATATTATTGGCGGCTAAAAAATCCTGATTAAGGTAAGTGCTCCAAAGTTTCACTTAACGAGTGCTGTTTGCACAGGTACACAGATTTATTTTTTATAGCATACTTGACACCTTGGGAAGGAGTCATTTGTGTTCCCTGGGAAGATCAGGGGGTGGATCGTGTAAATGAGGTGAACACCCAGTGTTGTAACTTGGTGGGTGTTCACAAATATTTGCAACGCCTTTACCACATTTAATGGCACTTCGAAATGCATCTAAATGAAAGAAGATTTGCAGTAAGTGTGGCAATTGCACAAAACATAAAATGTTTCAATTGGGTGTGAGGTAAGGGGAAGTCAGCAAATCACAAAACATGTTTACATGTGGGGAAAAAAACAGAAAAACAAAAGCAATTTATAAAACCACATTACTGTCACAATCTTTTTATTCATTGCGAAGAACCTGTAAGCATAGGTTTTAGGGAATACAGGCATTTTCCTGCCAAGTCACAAAAATGATAAGACCCAGTTCACCTTTTTGATGTGATTAGGTGTAATTTTGTCATCTAATACTCCTGACCTACCCCTGAATCACAAGAGTAAGCCATACATGCTCCTCGAATGCAGGAGTAAGTCGGGAGTACTACAAGTGCAAATCACAAATGTTTGTTGATTAGGTCACTTAAATGCAATTTATGCGAGAGACAGGAATAGACTAAAAAGGGAAGGTTGATTGATAAAAAAAAGCCGGGATAAATAAAAATGTAAACCTGTGGCTACCAAATGGAGATATGAACAATATAGTCTTGCACAAAAGTGCTAATTAAAAAGGCATGTTCCTGGGCTGGCCTTGGTCGAAAAGTAGAACCTAATTAAGAGAAGATTCTTCCATTATTTGACTGAGGTTTGCTGGATATCAATGTTTTGCCTTGCTCAATAGACATTAGCCAACAGGACGATGGGGGGCTAAACAGAGCTAGAGGTAAGGAGCGAGGGTAGGTTTTGAAACAAGCTACTAAGGTGAGATAGCGCTCAGGAGGAAGGCCATGTGAGATCGGAGAAAGGGTAAATTTTGTGAAGGCCTCCAGTATCCAATCTCGTAGCAAACAGGTTCAATTTCCAAGCACCAATTCAAGCTCAAGCGTTGTCTCCTATGGCCAACCCGGAATCAACTACCCGGACAAGCAATTCCACACTCAAGAAACAACAATAGAATACAGAGCACACCGACATTCTAATTATACTTTAAAGTCATAACACATCTCCCCTTCAATACCTAGAACCCCAATACTGTAATGGAAAAACAAGCAAAACCAAGAAAGCTGAAAAGAATTAAAACAAAATACAAGAAAAAGACAAAGCAAGAGAATTACAAAACAGCAAAGAGGGTGTCTGTGTAAATGAATGCAACATACTCCTGTAAACATGTAGGCGACCTACTGTTTCTTTGACTACGTTTCATATGCTCCATTTATACAGCCTGCAAAGCAACCTTGTCCAATGACGTAATCGCACTCAACCATTCTCCTCCAACTTCTACATGTCCCTCTCAGCACCTAAGCGATGGTCACCCAATTGATAATCATCCATCCGACCACTGCAACTACTTGCCACCCCCAGACCTCACAACTTCTACCTCTCTGATATAAAACCACCCTCCTACGATTTCATTTTTCACCATTCGTTAGAACAACATAGCACTCAGGCAACTCCTTGGCTTTAAATGGACCTCAAAACTTGGTCGGTCCTCTCCCAACCCAGCAAGGCTTGACTTTAACCTATTCACCAACTTTAAAACCCTATCCTACTCAACCACCAACTCCCAAATTCACACTTCATTTTGACACTAAGTCCTTCATCTGTTTTGGAACCATCTTGGTCCCGGGATTCCTCCTTGGTGACACTGTTTTTAGTTGTCCAATAGGCCCATACCATTTCAGCAGCCACCCTCCCCACATTCTGGTCACTCTGCAAAACCATCTGTATTCACCCATTAGCCAACCCGTTGGTCCTTTTTGTACCATACCATTGGTATGGGGACTATAAAGTGCTGTGCACTTATGTTTAATCCCACAAGACCCCAAAAACTCAATTATTTCATAAAAAGTCAGTTGTGTCCAATAATTTGTAATCACCTTTGAGGGAAACCCTTCTTCCCTAAAAATGTCACTGATGGCATTCCTAGTTCTCTCCTTCATAAACGTTACCACTATACATGTAAAATGTACCCAATACTACAGCAATTTCAGCTCTCTTTTGATCCCACCTCACCCCAATAGAGGCCCAATAAAAACTAAATATATCACAAATATGTCCACACCATGCTTGTGCACTGACTCAATGCCGCCCACTTCCTTTCGTTTCACACATTTCTCAACCCACTTGGTCATCAACCCCATACCACTAAAAACCAGACACCAAACCCTCCTATTAGTCAACGTATGGCCTAAGTGGCTGTCAGTCATGTGCATTGTTCTTTATCTCTTCTGCAGGCCCTCTGGAGGTACAATTTTGCCTCCCCCGTAATAAAGCTGCCTTGACATACTGATATCTCACTCAAACTTTTCACATGTAGTCTCTTTGAAGGACGAACCATGCCCCCCACCTTCCACCTTCATTAATAAGATGAATCACATCCTTTATGACCACATCACTAATCATCTCTTTCACCCAATTATAAAAGCAGAATGGCACCACCACAACACTCCATTACATCCCAAACATTGGCGACCATGCCCTCACTTTCTTTAGCAAGTACAGCTTCTTTGTCCATCACTGCCAATAAAATGGAAGAGAAGAGAGACAATCTGCTTGAGCCTTTGGCCACCCAGTAAAGTGTTCTAGTTTGCAATGATAAACCGGAAGATGAGCAGTAAATCTGGCAAAACTTGCAGAACCTTTCAAGCCCCCTGCTAACAATACCCTGACTAGGGGTTTCTGATCAGTGCGGAGTTGAAATTTCAGACCCCAAACATAAGTCTTAAAGTACTCTGCACCCCCATGCTACAGCCAATGCCTCTCCCTCTATAACGGAATAATTCAATTCAGAGTTTGCCAAAGAGTGCAAGGGATATGCCACGGGCATCTGAGGACTGTCATGCATTTGTGAAAGAGTAGCTAATATCCAAATTAGTATTGATCTTGGGCGAGTGCCAAAAGACATCACAGATCTCCTTCTACATTTTCTCAAAATATCTTTGCTGACAATGCTCTGACAATCTTCTTTATTGCCCGTACTACAAAAACACTTAGAAATGTGGGAAAGATGAGCTCACATCATTTATCATGTTGCAGTTATTACTAACACATGGGAAGGGCCAGAGGGCCATAAACCATGCTCTACACTGGTACAACTGAACACAGTAAAAAACTTTACAGTGATGCAGGAGAGGTGGGAAATTTACATGAACAGCAATTCACAGGCAGCTAATGGGCAAAGTTCCTTGAACACCCTTCAAGCATTTCCAGGACATTTTAATATAGAATTCTCAACAGGGCATATCTGACACCACTCAGGTTGCACAAAATATATACAAAGTATGGGATATTTGCCCGAGCTGTGTGGGTACCAATACAGAGCTAATGCACAGGTCTTGAGGCCATACTGAATTAAGTATTTACTGGCAGAGGATCTCAGATCTTTTGTTGGAGTTCACTATAAGAACCAGATTGGTAAATGTGGAGAGATGTGTCCTTGGTCTCAGCAGTAGACCCAGGAAAGCCAATTTGAAGAATAGATTTATAGATCAGGGATTGCTTTTGGTGTTGCCTCAAACTGGAATGGCTTGGAGTCCTCACTCTTACCCCGGCTGAGAGAATGGTTTGCTAAAATGAGTGGCAGTAGAAGGTAAATCTTCGACGGCTATGCAAATATTGATGGGAGAGCGGATTGATGTGGATGTGTGGGATGTAATGTTGCTAGGACTAAAAACACAAAGGCTATGTGATGCTGCCGTAGTACAGCATAGCATAAAATGTTTGAAGGTGTTTGCACTTTGAAATATCTTGTATGCTGTAGCCTATGCCTTCGAACATGTTGACATGCCAACACTTTCAATAGAACTACTGATACCACTAGTAAGTCTTAGTCAGACATTTGCCAGTTCAACAATGTCTGGTTTCTCTGTCAGTTATGATGGAGTGATAGTTAAATGGGGTATCACGTGGCCTACCAACTGTTAAAATTGTTTATGTTTTTGCATATTGCACAATGTGAGATTTGATCTCTGCTGTACTACTGTACCGAAGTTATTGAGTGTAACAATACAACAGTTAAATGTAAAACCAATAAAGATATTGTAAAAAATACCTTGCCCTTGATTTCTCTGTTCTTAAAAATGACTTTGGTAGATATAAAATCCAATATATCAATTTCTTCACCTGAATATCCTCCTGGGCAGATATCCTTGGGTAGACATTTTATGCGAGGCCACTCCAAATGAAAGCTTCTTTGCAACAGTTGGGTACATAGAAACCAAATACACTATGAGTTCTACCCTTCCTCTATCAGCCTTGGGTCTACACTTCCTTCGATTCCTTGATCCTCTCACACACTCAACTCCCAATCGTTAAACCCTTACAGGGTAAGTCTTCTGCTACGGCCTCTCTACTCTTGCTACCCTCCTTGTATAAAATGGAAAAATGTCATTTACGCCTACACTTCCTGCATTACCTACTGAGGGCAAAAAAAGATTTCACGTCTGGGCCGTGGTTATTACTCCCACATCTATGACAACTGTTGTTGTGCCTTGTCAAACCTCTACTCTTCCCAAACCTGCTCACAGGTTTGGACAGTGCCTCAACTTCCTCATCCATGCTATCTGTTCCCCCAGAGCTAAAACCTCACTCCCCTTGTTAACATCTGCCCTCTCCATTCCCTACATAATATACTTTGACTCCTCCAGAAATCTGACAATGTGAAAGTTGAGAGAGGAATTTCTCACTACTCATAACTTCTGTTGCATCTTCTTACTCTTACATTGAAAGATGAACTTATATGGGATCATCTCATCGGTCATAGCACCAAATTGGCACTTGACTGAAAGTTCACGTAATCATGCTACAAATTTGTCTAATGATTCACCATTTCTTTGAGGCCAACTGTGGAATTCAATTCTGGGTGATGCCAAATTCACATCCTTGGCAAACCTAGTCTCTAGTCTCATGTTGGTCTCATTATGTACTTCTGTCACAGGCTGGCCATTGGATTAGAGAGCTTCAAGTGAAAATATGACTATGCGCCGGCCCTATTTACATAGCGAATTAAGCAATGAGGCTCTTTTCCTAATGGGGTGAAAGCTCTGTCCATCCAGTACCACTAGGTCATTTTCAAAAATATCGGCCCGCTCCTTTCTACTCGATTGGTGTAGGCACTGTTTGAGTGAGTAAGTGAACAGATAGAACACTACTAGATTCTACTATGCAACAGAAACAACAAGGGAATACAAATTAAGCATCAGTATATTAGGAGAAACACGGCCTGTAGGCTTGCCCCAGTGTAAAGCCTGCAGTACCCCAAAGTACAAAATCAGTTTATGTAAAGAACAGTTGTGTTAAAAAATATCCAAGGGTATAAAGTAAGAGGGAAATAAAGTTGTTTACCACAGCTTACCAGTGATTGCACATGTGAAGTGCTCGCAAGGGGGCTTTCCTTGAACACTCTCGCACGTCACCACACTAGAAATAGTTACCTATTGAGGTTGAAGCAGGATGTGCGTCATTCCATAGACAATCAAGTCAATTAGACCTGGAGTTCCATTCAGTATGTCGACCGCCCCACCGCTCTCCTTCCAACCGGGGACCAGCTGCCTGTTGGCCGGGATGATGAACTATACGCTCTATGGCATGGATAACACAACGCCAGACTTGTAGTCCTAAGGCAGAAGAGGGATCTGTGTGTGCTAAATAGCCATGCACTACTTTACAGACCCGAGCACTTTAACAGTTTCATGGGTGGACACCACAATCCTTTATTAGGCATCTTCAGGCTATCATCAAAAGGCAATTAATGAGAGCATAGGAAGGCACAGCGCAGAGAGACAATGGCCCACAGAAACTGCACAGGTCCTACCCAACAGCAGATGTGCAGTGCTCATCAAAACGGTCTTGTATTCTGGACCACCTTGTGGGTTGTGCAGTCCTATGGCTGGCCAACTCATCACCTTAAAATGTTGTGAAGGACCCCAGGACAGGATCCAGTGCCAAACAGGGATTTTATTTCCAGGCACGAACCCAGTGGTCCCCCATGGCCAGGAAGAATCAACCGCATGGACATGGAACTCCAAACTAATAGACAACAATGGAATACAGAACACACCTACATTTCAAGTATGCCATAAAGGCGTACCAGAAGACTTACCGAGAATACAGTGATGCTGGGGGAAGCGACTTTTCATACAGGAGATGTGGGCAAGTAAGTAAGTCACGTACATCTCAGCATTTTGAATGTAGAAGAGGGCAAGCATTAATAAGAAAAACATTAAATGAAAGAGCCTCAGGTCTGGCTGAGCAGGGCGACCAAATAATGTGTGGAAACCCCTGTAGAGAACTCCCGGCATCTAACTACAGTTTATGTTGTCATGGTTATATCAACTAGCAGCCTTTCCAAGACTGCAAGGAGAAGATGAGCTCATGGGCCCCATTTCAGAGGTGAGATGCTTCTTGAAGGTGACAGTTTTAAGATCTTTCCAGAAGATGGAGAGGAACTTGGTGTGGCATACTTCCTGAGGAGGAGTATTCCCTAACCTTGGATTGCAGACACAGAGGGATTGTGACGGCCAGTGTCCATGCGCTGCTGAATCAGCGAGTGACGGACAGGCCAGTACATCCAGTCAGAGCTCACTAATCAAGAGAAAGGCAGAGGGAGGTTGGGCATGTGGGAGGTTGGGCGCAAGGCGATATTGTAGGCCAGACCCCCAAAGCTGACCCAGGCAAACATCCAAAGGTCATGTGCAGTGGGGGTTAAACATGCCAGGAATGTCTGCAGAGTCTTATCGCAGGCCAGAACCTGCGGCCAGCCACCACAGCACATGGCACAGTGGGTTGAGGCATGCAAGATGGTGGGTTGTGGGCCAGGACAAAGGCAAAGCTCTGCAACCTTCTCCCACTTTGCACCACCAACCACCATGCGCATTGGGGGTTGGTTGCACAGAAGGAAGATCTAGCATGCTAACTAAACAAGCCGTAACTCGCAGTCCTGCTAGGGAAACCATAATTCGCCCCCGAAAAGACCTGCTCATGATCTCACACATGAAGTGACATATGCATCACAAACAGAGAGGCATCTGATCATTGATGAGAGGAGTAGGAACACTGTCATTTCTTTGTTTGGCTATATGTTGTTATTTAATGATGATGTCCTCTTATTTATTGGTATAAACATTGTGAGGTCACGAGCCGTCCATTTAAAAGGCAAGTTATGGTTTTCAGGTATGGCTTTGGGCCGCTACTCATGAATGAAAACCTTTAGGGGTGTTTCGCCTTTATTTCCTGAACTATTCACTAACAACAGATATAGTCTACTCTTTGTACAGATTTGTGCTTTCAGAAAACCCAGTGTAATCTATAGATTACTGTCTCCACCAGTGCTTATTCCACCCAGTGCAGACATTTCACAGGGCCTGAACTTAGGTCCCTCTCACAGCGCTCTGACAGCTGGGCAGTGCCCAGCAGAGCTAACAATACTCCTCTTGTGAGCATCTGTAGGATTCCCACAGCCTGCGGGACCTCCATTCCCCTCCCACATAAAAATACAATCTGCGGAATGTTCCTGCACTTAACAGCACACTTTCCTCTCGAGGCGCCTCTTTTAGCCACTGTTCTTCGCAAAACAATTTGATGGAACAAATAGGCCCTAACACAAGTGGACTCGTTTTACAGTGTCTCTCAATAAGGCCAAAACCGGTTTTTCCTGTTTCAACTTCTTTACAGCTGGCCCAGTGCTGGCTCAGTACAGCCCCCGGGCATGAGGTGTGTTTATTCAGTATGTTTTTTAAAATATGCGAAGCATGACACTATTTGTTCCTTTTTGAAGCAGACCGTGCCAAGAGACTGGTATTTTCATCACTGGGCTAGAAGGCTTGCATTGTGCTGCTATTTTTATCTGAATCTGAGGGACATGGCATTAAAGCTGGTAAATGATAAGCTTGACTTTTTATTCTCTTTCGATACTAACCTTAGAAGGAAAATGTACTACCTAAAGAACCTTGCTGACATTCGCCTATTGTGTGAAAAACATTTTTGTCAGTAATGTCTTACCTGTTTAAAACATGTTTTCAAGGGAAGTCACACCCAGGTTCAAAGGCCCATTAAAACAAAACCCATTAGAAAAGGCAGGAGTGCAATACACTAATCAATGTGTAGAATCTGGGTCTAATTTTTGTAGGTGTCACATGCCTGGGAACTGACACACTGACGTGTCACACGATACTGGCTCTCTTCACCCAACCACCTGATAAAGATCCAAATATCACATGGTGAGCTAGAAACCCGTGCAGAGAGGTTTCCAACTCATTCGCAGGCGCTCTGCGCCTTTTATAAACCATTGCGGGCTCAGCATCCTGCCAAGATGGCCTCAAGAACAGCCATTTATGTATTTTAGGGCAGAGAGGCTGTTCAAGTCAGGATGGCCCTAAGCCCCGCCCCTCGATTGACTTTTCATGGCTGTTCAGTCAGAGAATGGCATAAAGTGCCACCTCCTCCAGGCCCCACCTTCTCTCCGACACCTGAAAAATATTTCGAGGCGGGCCTAACTGGTATTAGCTGGCCTGTTCTGTTTATATTCGGTAAACAGCACTAAGCAAGCAGGCTGAGTGTCATCAACCAAAGGCATGATGGGAAATGAGCAACTACGAGCATTCTACTACACCGACCGGCAACCGTCACCTCAGCCAACAACCACATCTTGCCTTGCTCTAACCGACCTAGACGTCTTCGCACCTCAGATGGGTGACTTTTCCCTCACCCTTCAATGGGAATAAACTCCCTGACCACCGCCTACGAATCCATCTTTGCCCGCACAGATTCAGTTGATCCTGGACTTTCCAGAGCCCAGGCAATTATTACCCGTCCCTATCTCAGTCGAATTTAGACCTGTGCATCCTTAGATTCTATATACTGTAATACAAAGATGTGCATTTATTACCTCGGATTGCTTCCACATTTGCTTCCCATTTCTATGTCACCTCCTCTATAGGATATCGACCAAACTGTTGATGTCCTCATGCATAGTACTGCACTTCCGGTGGAAACACTGACGTTCTAAATCAGTATCGAAGCTATGAAGGTAAACAACAAACGGGCCGCCATGTCTTTCGTTTCAGGCGTGGGTGTGATCATCCTGTTATTGGGTCACTTTCGCTGTAGACTGGGCAGACAATTTCACGGAAGATTTTGCTAAAAGTGCCACCTTTTACTTATTCCGCTGTTTGTGAGCATTCCATGTCTTTCTTGAATAACGTTGGATAAAGACAACAAAGTTCCTTGCTATCATTACAACAATGAAAATACATCTTAACAAATGTATTTCAAGTCATGAAAGCCTGCTGGTCCAAGAGAGATGTGTCTGACACACGTCTCTAACACACAAGTATGCCCACTGGGCATGGTGTCTGCAATCATGCCCTGCTAACCAGGTCACGTGCCAGTAATCAAGATACCACCAGTCAGTGCAGTCATGCCACCATAATACAACTATTGTGCCAATAATGAAGTACCCCGTCAAATATCTACTGCACAGTGGAGTAACAACCACAAAAAATGGGCCCATGAATCTCACATATATTAGTTACTCGTGGGCTGAATCGGGGCCCCTTAAAGTGTTGCGTGGCCGCTTAAGGGTCGTGGGCCACCCTACACTGAAGGGCCTGTGTCACACCCCCGCTGTGCCCCATTTATGATGCCCTTTTCGGGCAGCAGCCACAGTGCCAGGACCGATGCCACCCGTCAGTCAATCGTGACTCCAGTAACCGCGCCCCATAGGTGCCTTCTGCAGGCTGGTTACTAATCGGAACTGCTTTTCTTGGAACTTAATCTCAATACAGACAAAATAAATAAGATGTTCTAAGTGTGTGTTTTCAATTAACAATTCAAATAAAAACCCATGATCCTGTTGTTTTGAACGTATCCAGCAAACGTGCTTGTATGTGAAAGACCCCAGTTCTGGCCATGATCCCACAGTGAGGTTCGACTGAGGAGGAGGCGGCGAACTTCATGTTCTGTCCTTATCGGGTTCAGTCCTTTGATGCAATTCCCATTTTTGAACCTTTTGCACTCTTGCATTTTTGGGCAGATCCGCACATTTCTGGAATTTTCAACTTCCAAGCAATGCATCAACTTTCTGTGGTGGTTTTGTTGTTAACCTCTTGCCGTACTGTGCTTTAGAGTGATGTGCTGCTTGATTTCTTTCAGATGTTCGAGGACATTGCTGTCAATGTGTTCTCTTTCGGTCTGCCCACAGGCAGCTTGCTGCCTCGTACATCTCGGGTATACAAAATACAGAGGGCGGGCCTCTGGGTCAATCCCCCTTCATCCATTGGTCGCTTTAGGTCGTCCCCCTCAACAGATTGCTGGATTGCAATGTCAGTCGCATTTTGATCAGCCATGGGAGTATTGAGCACTTGTACATTTTGCAGTGGATAGGTAATGGGCCATGAAAGGAGTATGCATCAGGGATGCTGTTGATTAGGAAGTGTAGGGCTGCGCGTACACTGCGGCAGAGCAGAGTTTTCTTTGCTGCTCAAGTGACTCTCAGCGGTGCTAGAAAGAGGATGACCAGGGCTTTAAGTGGGATGAAAAAACTGGTCGGTCTCTCGAAGGGGCGTGGTCAATGTAATAAAGGGCGTGGCTTAAAACACACAAACTAAAAATCTGTGCTTAGCATAGTGTGCCGCCCAACTTGCATTTTGCTGTTTCTGTCATTGCATCCAGATATAGGATACAAGTAACATCACACCTATAACAAGTCAGGACTATTGGCTTTGTCAATGGTTGTTAGTTGCATAAGTTAAATAAGCAGCAACTATGGCTTGTATATAGTATTGAAAAAGCTTCCACTTAGAGCCCTGGTGACACCACAACAATGTTGCTGCTCCTGAGTTTCAAAAAGAGAAGGGAAATCCAGAGAGAAAATGACTCTTTAAAGGAGTTCCCTTCCCCTACGCCGCTCACTTGCCATGACGTCCAACTTCTCCACTAGTGAGAAGTGAACAGTGTGAGCAGCGCACATCGATGAGCCTGCTGTCACTGCATTCCGGAAAAAACAGACCACCTGTGCCAGTGCACAAAACAGAGCCCGATAGAGACCCCTTTAAAAAACTGCAGGTGCTCAGCACTGGTGAGACCCGGCCCACTTAAAGCCCTGAGGATAACCCCTACAACAAAAGCAGCAGCTGGGAGGCCTTGTGTACAAGCTGCTCTGTGATGTGTATTTGAGGTTGGCGAGACACACAGTGTTCAATGTGCATTTGTGATTAGCAAGGTGTGCAGTGTGGGCCAGTGCTTAACTTAAGCCAGTAGTTTACGGTGCTCGGCACACTTATGACACCCTGCCACATGATGGCGCTGCTCATCTAATTTAGAGAAAGCAGAACAACGGTTGTTTATGAATACAATGTACATTACAACATGCTAACACCTGCCTCCCCAGCCATTTTTTCAGATTTGGGGACTTGGAATAATCTGAACTGTCGCACTGTCAGGCGAGACACATGGTTAGCAGTTGTTTTGGTACCGTCACTGGCAGCGATGATGGGGCAAGCTGCAGTGGCCTCCTGGTCGGGGCCCTGGCACTTATTATTTTACAAACTAAGCACTGGAGTGGGCCCTGACAGTCACAGTTATGGCATCTTGTGTCTTTGGACCTGGCTATGAAGCAATCACAATATTATTCACGCCATAAGGCCATTGCTTTCTGAATTGGGTTCAGGGAAGACAGAAAACACTGACATCACATTTTCCTCAGAATGTACACAAGAATACCACCAATGTGCCTCTGATTGGTGGTGGGATACAGAGACGAGACTGCTGTAAGGCAAGAAATGGCTTTCCAGCCGCAATATAAAAATCCTATAAAACAAAGCAAAATCCACCAAACAACAGACTAGAATTCTACAAAAGGTTTAATAGAGTTTAGTAACTTTCACTCCCAAGTGGATGCTGTCCCTCCTTCACCCGATTCCCCACTGCAAGCCCCCTACATGCATTTCAGAAGAGGATCGGCTTCTAGGGCTGTGAGCATGCAGCAGTTTGACAAAGCAGCAGTGAGGATGAATCATGGTGGTGTGGAGGTCAGTGCATTTGTGCTCTCCACCCTGGTGAAACTGGCAAGAAAGCCACAGCAGGAAGGGAAAGACAGAAACACATCTCCCTGACAGAGTACGCGTGGAACGTAGAATTGTGGGAAGAGGCTTACAGGTGACTAATGTTCAATGAGATATCTGCTGGTACAAGCTGTTAGTAAAACATTAAGACAACAGGAAAGTATCTTAAAGAAAATGTAAATGTTTAAATTAAAAGAGATCAAACTCACTGAAAATTAGACAGAATTTTAAGGACTACGCCTACAGTAAAGCTATGATGCCTCAGTGCCGGCAGCCTGATGAAGCGATACAAAAGGGGGTGGTGATGGACGGAGCATCAGAACCAATCAAACACTCACACCCAGTCAACAGATCTGGGTTTGATCCATCACCGTTCTTTAGCCCACTCTGCCACCCCAGTTCAGACATGGCCATATGCAAATCAGTCTGACCCTGTGCCTCATGGGAACAGTCCAGCCCGAACTGCCAAGCCATGTCTTCCCTGGACCGGAAACAAGCTTCCTAGGACCGGTTTCTGGCATTTCAGCCGTCTTCAGCCAGGCTTGCTTGAATCCAGTGGCAAAGTGAGCAAGGGACTCACGTCTGAGCATACCCTGCCAACTTATGGCGAACAAAGCGGTACAAAAGGGGGTGGTGATGGACGGAGCATCAGAACCAATCAAACACTCACACCCAGTCAACAGATCTGGGTTTGATCCATCACCGTTCTTTAGCCCACTCTGCCAACCGCAGTTTAGACATGGCTATATTCAAATCAGTCTGACCCTGTGCCTCATGGGAACAGTCCAGCCCGAACTGCCAAGCCATGCCTTCCCTGGACCGGAAACAAGCTTCCTAGGACCGGTTTCTGATGAAGGCAGACACCTATGGAGGGTGCTGGGCTGCTTTGCTTCAGCGCTGCCACAATCCGCGTTTGTTGTTTTGAAACGCGCAGCCTCTTGGGCTAGGGGCCTGCGCTGATGGGCGACCCCTTTGCTGGAGAAGGTCTCTGGTTGTTTTACCACTTGAATTGTTCGGCAGCACTCAGAGTCAGCACCACCTAACATGGCGGAGCTCCTCCGAAGAACTTTAGTGGACGCAAAACATCATGATGTCCAGAAAGTATCATAGTGAACATTGACATTTTTAATGAAAAGAGATTACCTCAGTGAAGCTTGGTCAGTATTTTACTGTTAAATGAAGATTGAAAATGAACTGAAAAAAGCAAGGACTTCATTTACCATAATGTTATAGGGTCTTACTGAAGGCAGCCTTTTTGAAGGCAAACACCTCTGTTATGTGCTGCTTTGGTTGAACATTGATACAATCTGTGCTTGTGTTTTAGTGACATCCAATCACGTTTTTTTCAACAGGTTTCTGACGGGGAGTCAATTCTTTAGATTTCTAGGCAACTTCTGCGAAGCTATTTGTGGTCTCTGTCTGCAGACAGCATTACATACATTATTTCCTATACGTTTATGATGTCTACCACTTTGTCCCATGCTATAATCTGTCATACAACATGAAAGCCATTTAGATATTGTAGTAAATACAGTTTCAAGATAGCCTTTCACTGCATTAACAAAGCCAATGACCAAAGAGTATTAGCAAAGCAAAACCATTTGGCTTAACTAATGCTTTGTTTGCAGCTGTGCTGGGTCATGTTTTATATGCAGCGTCATTACTTGTATGTGGAAATTCTATATGCGACTATAAGCAATCATATGTGGTTCATGCACAAGTATAGCCATATATAAACGGCAATAAAATATGATATCGGTGTTTCTGGAAACTGTATTTTATTCATTATTACAATTGCAGCATTAACTTATAGTACGAGCTCTCAGCAAACTGCAATAGTGCAAAAACTGAACTAATCTTTTTCACTGCTGGACCAATTTGAGACAGGGGTGGGTCCTTCGTTAAGGCGGAATTGTGTCGCCCCACAAAAAAACGCTCCCAGAGACAGAAAAATAATATGGTTATAAATTAACATTTTGTTTTTCAAACCTCGTCCCGAGCCGAGCGTCAGGACGGGGCAGGGGCTTTCTGCCAGTCAGGAAGCAGCAGAAAGCAGTGATTGCCGGGCAGGGCAAGTCGGTTTAAAGTGTGCATGTCTTTTCGGCCGGCCGTCTTGTGACGGCCAGCCAGACATGTGCAGTTTAAACCTCTCTGACTCAGCTATTTTGGACAGCTGGGTTAGAGACAGCATAGGGCTCCAGTGCCCGAGGAAGTGGCGAGAGAGGCCATTCTATCCAATCCTGGTGCTGCTTTCATTCTGCATGAAAGCAGCGCCAGGATAGGTTACTGCAGCTTCCTGGTCACGCGTTGAGAGCCTGCCTAAATGGAGAACAGAAGACCCGAGCGAGGAGGATGTCACACCAGGATTGAAGGTAAGTGAATTTTTTTATTTTATTTATCTATAACTCTTATTTTTGGTCTCCCGGCTCACCACCCTCCTTGCATGACAGCCGCCACTGATTTGAGACAATTTTAACATGCCACTTTTAATGACTAATTCGTAATATAAGGTACCTTTCTGACAGTACCTGTCAATATTTCAGCGCGGTTCTCCTGTGAGCCAGTCCAATATCCTTGCTGCAGACTGTTTTACTAACCACAGTAACATTTGGAAGTGATAATGTGCTCATTGAGAATTCCATTACACAGGTAGATTTAGGAAACCTGAGCTTATCATTTAGATTACATCACTCTGACCCTTGCACCTTGTGTATGAATTCAGTTGTTTAAATATCACTTTTGTTTAATTTGGCACCAATTTTAACTTCCAAGGTGACCTTTGCTTGTATGATTCACTGTTTTAACTACAACGGCAGTGGAGCTCTGTGCCATGACTCTTATAGCTCAAACCATTACAGTCATCATAAATTTCCCTTAAATGTATACTGGTAACCTCAGATAAAGTGCTTATGCCGTCGTTTCTTACAGTACATCTTTGTGTGCACAAACTAGTCATACTACGAAGCATTGTTACATTTTCCATTCAAGCAATCTTTTCCCTTTTTAGGTCTTGCCTGAGACAGTTAATGGGATGTCGCTTGCGAGACATCTCGTTAGCTTACAGGGGGCTTAAAGCCCGTCCTTTGCTTACCCTTGATTGGGTTTATTTTCACTCTCAATTCCTTCTATCTCTTTGGTCAGCACTTGCCGTTCACCGCGTCCTAGTACTTCTGTTTTACTCTCAGTCAAGCTGCTCAGTAGCCACACTGCTGTACACCAAGGTTATGAAAACACAGACAAAGCGTCTAGATCTCGCACAGGCGAGACCTATTGGCTGTGTCAATGATTGTTCTAGTATCTGAGGAAAATAACTGTTTCCTAGATGTCTTCTCATTCCCAGAGTAGCAACGCCCTCTACGCAGGAGCCTCGACCAAACTCCTAAAATGACTACAACGAATACAGAACGCCTCTGCACGCCTCATCCTCGACATCCCTCACCGCAGCCACATCACACCCCACCTGAGAGTCCTGCACTGGCTCCCCGTTAACAAGAGGATCACGTTCAAGCTCCTCACCCACGCATACAAGGCACTCCACAACACCGGACCCACATACCTCAACAGACGACTCACCTTCTACACCCCGAACCGTCAGCTCCGCTCCGCCGACTTCACCCTCGCCACCATCCCCCGCATCCGAAGAGCAACCTCCCGCAGCAGATCGTTCTCCCACCTTGCCGCCAAGACCTGGAACACCCTCCGCATCCACCTGCGGCAGACCCAGGACCTGATTACCTTCAGGAGACTTCTCAAGACCTGGCTGTCCGAGCAGTAGCAGCACCCCCCTCCCCCCTCCCCCAGCGCCTTGAGACCCTCACGGGTGAGTAGTGCGCTTTACAAATAATTAATTGATTGTGCCATCTTTGAAAATCCCTTAGGGCTCCATATTGTGATCAATAGTGACAATCTGAAATATTTTCGCTACCTATTGTTTGTGAAATTCAGATACATGGCTCCTAATCTACATCTCCTAGAACACATCTGACAGGGCGCACATGACTCTAAAGACTTATCGCAAGAACTTACAAAATGTCAGACTGCTAGAACCCTTCCCTAAAAATCAATGCTCTTTTCCACTGGTAAACAGGAAACTGACCCCAACTTTATTCTAGAAATGTGAGTACATTCAGTAATTGATATCGTCCCTGTAAGGCCTGTAAGGCTGAGCCTCATGTGCTGAATAGCTCTTCCTTACCTACCCCTTGGAAAACTGGGGCTGAGTAATCCGCCACAAATTTCAGTGTTTTCACAGCAAGAGCGTTTATTGACTGGAAGCAATCCCAAGCCCAGTCCTAGTATGTTTGGGGCCATAGGCAGATGTCAAAAGTGTGAGGCCTCTCTAATTTGCATATGACCTAACATCACAGGAATGACTTTATTTGACCTTTCATCTTGGTGGTAACATTTTGAAGGGACATTAAAAGTAGTAACCTCTTACCAGCAGTGGTGGAAGGGGGCGCGATCTCCAGGGCCTGATGTGCCTATACTTTTTTAATTCATGAAAGTCTATTTCCCTACTTAAAAAACAAGCATTGGCATAGCCAATAGGTCTCGCTTTTGGGACCTTATAAGTATTTAGTTATGCAACACAATATCCTTGGTGCAACAACATCAACTGTTGCATGGCTAAACACTTATAAGGTCCCAAAAGCGAGACCTATTGGCTATGCCAATGCTTATTTCATGAGACTCTTATGCAGAGTGCCTTTTGCGCTCCTGTCGATGACATAATTGCTGTAACAGTGTAAGCTTGTCTGAAAACCAAGAGGCTGACAGTTTGGAACGTTGCCTGATCATGGATGCGACTAAATCAGACTCCTGGTAGTTGTAGCTGCCTCCTCAGGATCAGAGAGAGTTGTGGATATTAGGTATAGATAACAAAGCCTGCTTGAATATGTTTGCTTCCACTCTTTTCCAGCACCTAAGCTTAGCTCTTAAAGCGAGGGCCTTAAAGAAATGTTTGGACAAAGATAAACCAAGAGAGAAACTGATAGAGCTGTGATCTGGCCGAATAAGAGGGAGTTCTTCCTCGACCTTAAGCGCAGAGTTTCTAAGAATTCCATCAAGAGTATGGCCAACAAGATGGGTAGGAGAAGGGACCTGTTGCACTAAGCCAAAAGAGAACAAACTGTCAACTAAAGAACGAGTATTCGAGCAAGACGCTAGTTCCAAATGAAAGTTAAAGTCCCCCAGAATATTCAATCGATTTCTGAAGCAAAGGTTTTAATAATGGGCCAGTTGAAGAGATGAAATAGGCTCTAGGTCTGGGCACCTTCTTGTGTGCTTCCCTGCTGTGCACCACCCTCTGACCTTCGATGCATTCACCTCCATCCGTATGCCACCCTGTAGGTTCCCGATACACATCACTTTTGTGCGCTTGCTGCCCATCATTGATGACTGTCGGTCAGTGTGCATGAGTGCAGGCATGTGTGTTGGACTTTGTGAAACTTTGTGCCTGCGGGTGTGTTGGTCTGTCTGCATGCCCTGTGGGACAATGTATTTGCCTTCTGTGTACATGTATTATATCAAAGCCATCATCCCTGTTGACTTTTTCTGTGCTTGCTGTTGGTGGGAAAGCTTGTATTTAAATTAATATATCTTGGAATTTTAATCCAGACTTGACCAGTAGAACCCACCCGTTTTACCTCGCGCCCCTGTTGATGCTAGTCTTGGTGTAAACTAAGGGCGTTGCGAGGATAATCGTCCCTTAAAACCATTTAACCTCATGAAAGGGTGGATAATCTTGTCTTTGTGGTAATGTGCACTTCTCTGTGGGGTGCCCTGGCTCCACCCGCTGCCGGAGGATTCGCTGCAGTGGTGTCACCCCCTGTTGTTTAACAGAGGCACTCCCGGGAACTGAAACATCTCGGGTTGGGGAGCTCTTGCATGCTATGAATTACGAACACGCCACCTTTATATCTCTTCCAGGGCACTTTACGCACTATCCGCAGACTAGGCCCAATTAAGTCCACAGTTAATCTCATGCATTTTTTCAACATTGTGGTGGTCGAAGTCTGGTTGCAGGCTGGGGACAATTGAGGGGTTGCACGTTACACTAAACTGTAACCAGTCAGCGTGTTAATGTGTCTCTGCTGCTTGTTTTAGTACCGCCTAACCATTACATCCTATCTGTGTTATTGTACTGAATTAATCCTTTATGCACACACGCAAAGCAAGTAAAAAAAACATACGCGCGTGTGCCAGATTTCGAAGTCATATTGCCTCGAGTAATTAAACATTGTTTTTAAATGTGTAATTAAATTGTCAGACTAGCAAACATTTATTTAACCGTTGTCCAACATGTGACGTTCCCACTCTTTCATTGCACCTTTTTCCATCCAGTACCATAATAAAATGTTACTTGCAAAGCCCCAAGGCTAGTCCTAAAACATTATCTACTATAACTTGCGATCTGTAAAGTTGTAGAAATACACAGTACTCCTTCAGCACACACACACTACGGTTGCTTCCCACAAGCGGGGGCAGTCGCACCCTGACAATGATGTGGTCTTTATCAGTGCCCTGATTAACTGGCAGTTCTCTTATGACTTTGGTCGTCAAGGGCGACAGCTACCAGCTCGCGGGTGCGGCTAGAGCTGGTTGGGTGGGGCACTTTGTTATTGCTTTTCTGTTATGATGTCATATTTTTTAAGGCAGCCTTTGAATCTGCTACGTGGTTTGTTTCCTAGGGAGAACAGTCCAAGCCAACTTTTCTGCTTTTTCCTGGGTTCTGAGGAGGAACTCCTTAAATTGTTGCACGTGGATTTCCAAAAGGAATTAATCTTTTCTCCTCTGTATATTATTTTATGTAATATTAGAAATCGGGCGGGGTGTGGCCAGGGCGAAGTCATGGCCCGGAATGCGGTGTGTCCTTGAAGGACAAAGAGTTTATTCTAGGCCTGGGCAAAGTTTTCGTTACTCAAACATAATGTCATGTAATTTTCGGTATCTTTCTGGACACTGGTTATGCGAAATTCCATAAACTGTGTAACTTCAATTTCTTTTTTGTAAAAACGGTATCTCGGGAGCAAGGAAACAACACAAAAAACATAACATGAGCAGCTATTGAACGCGGCACTTTTTGCGTGCAATGTATCCTCGCTTCAACAAGCATTGTCCGCGGGGCCGTAAAAGTAACGGCCGCGCGGCCGTGAAAGCGAAACGGAGCGCGATCAAAGCGAAAGTGATCGCGATCGTGAGGACGCACTCTGTGGTAAGCACGCGAGTGGTGCGCGCGCAGCAGTGATTGCACTGGAAGGGAGGCAGATGGCGACTGCGCGCGTGCACGCTCGCGTGAACGCAAGCTTTAGGCCAGCGAGGTCTGGTAGCACTTTGAAAACCCCAATACTAAATGTCTCGCAGAGCAACGCATGCTCTAGCTCAGGCGAGACCTAATAAGAAAGCGCTTCCCAGGACGACATCAATGGTCCTTGCCTAAATCCAGCCCGGAGCGCTGCGCTCTGAGTTTGTCCTCAACAGTCACCACAACCCCCCCCCCCCATCTTTATTTGGGCCGCACCTCTCAATCATAGTGGGGGCACACGAAAATGGCAACCTACTACCTACGATGCCCTTGCATTGATATACGCCCTACCTGCGTGCCGATATTGGGATTCTGATCAATACAATGGTTAAATCAGGATGCATTGGTAGCCCCGCCCTTAAACTAACCCGCCCTTTATTTTTGGGCACATCACCGGGAATGTAAATCTTTGTTCAGTCCCCAATGTCCAGGCTGTGCTTTTGCCTGCCTGTCCTTGACGAGCTGTGCCTGAAGAGCAACACCCCAGTGTGGAATTCCTGGCCGATCTCTGGGACCTGCGCCCTGCTCACCAAATCTCCAGCCCTGACAGACAGGCGAAACAGGAGGGAAACAGGCTGCAGTAGGAGAGGCCCTCCACTCGTCTGTGTACCCTGTTGCCGACCCAGCCCTCCAACCAGCTCCAGTGGGGTCTGCTGGAAATACTCATTCTTGCCTGCCTGAGAGGTCGTCCAGCCCCTCCTTTGAGACTCTGTGCCTTTCTCAGCAATGGGACCTGCAAGCCCAGCACTGACTGCTAGTAGCTGAACTCTGTGCCCTTCCAAAACAAACAGCAAGTGAGATGGAAAAAGAACAAGCATTTGCAATGCAATAGGTCTCGCAATTATAAGAGTTTGAGCTATTGGCATTGTAAAATTACAATTCCTTTTATTTATGTTTTGGTCTTAAAACAAACAAAAGGCATTGTCATTTACAATGTCAGTAGCATAAACTCGCATAAAAGCAGTGTGGGGAGTGCAGCAGTGTGGGGAGTGCAGCAGTGTGCGGCGTGCAGCATTGTGCGGCGTGCAGCAGATGTGGGCAGTGTGCGGCGTGCAGCAGTGTGCGGCGGGCAGCAGTGTGCGGCGGGCAGCAGTGTGCGGCGGGCAGCAGTGTGTGGAGTGCAGCGTCATGCAGCAGTGTGTGGCTTGCAGCAGTGTGTGGCGTGCTGCAGTGTGTGGCGTGCTGCAGTGTGTGGCGTGCAGCAGTGTGCGGCGTGCAGCAGTGTGAGACGTGCAGCAGTGTGAGACGTGCAGCAGTGTGAGACGTGCAGCAGTGTGAGACGTGCAGCAGTGTGAGACGTGCAGCGGCATGCAGCAGTGTGTGGCGTGCAGCAGTGTGTGGCGTGCTGCAGTGTGTGGCCTGCAGCAGTGTTTCGTGTAGCAGTGTGCGGTGTGCAGCATTGTGCGGCATGCAGCAGTGTGCGGCGTGCAGCAGTGTGTGGCGTGCAGCAGTGTGTGGCGTGCAGCGGCATGCAGCAGTGTGTGGCGTGCATCAGTGTGTGGCGTGCATCAGTGTGTGGCGTGCAGCAGTGTGTGGCGTGCAGCAGTGTGTGGCGTGCAGCAGTGTGTGGCGTGCAGCAGTGTGTGGCGTGCAGCGGCATGCAGCAGTGTGTGGCGTGCAGCAGTGTGTGGCATGCAGCAGTGTGTGGCGTGCATCAGTGTGTGGCATGTAGCAGTGTCACGGTTGCAGCAGTGTGCGGCGTGCAGCAGTGTGTGGCGTGCAGCAGTGTGTGGTGTGCAGCAGTGTGTGGCGTGCAGCAGTGTGTGGTGGCATGCAGCAGTGTGTGGCGGCATGCAGCAGTGTGTGGCGGCATGCAGCAGTGTGTGGCGGCATGCAGCAGTGTGTGGCGGCATGCAGCAGTGTGTGGCGGCATGCAGCAGTGTGTGGCGGCATGCAGCAGTGTGTGGCATGCAGCAGTGTGTGGCGGCATGCAGCAGTGTGTGGCATGCAGCAGTGTGTGGCGTGCAGCAGTGTGTGGCGTGCAGCAGTGTGTGGCGTGCAGCAGTGTGTGGCGTGCAGCAGTGTGTGGCGTGCAGCAGTGTGTGGCGTGTAGCAGTGTTACGCGTGCATCAGTGTGTGGCGTGCAGCAGTGTGTGGTGTGCAGCGGCATGCAGCAGTGTGTGGCGTGCATCAGTGTGTGGCATGTAGCAGTTTTGGCCTTTAAACAACATGTCCTCCCCATTTGTAGGGTTTCTGTGCTCTGTGTTAGGCAGGCTAACCATTCAAACCTGCTCTTTAAGCTTCAACATGATAAAAGCCCCGGCACCTCTTTGGTTACAAATTAAGCACTAGGAAAGTGGCTGTAGCCAAGACACTATTGAATTTTAGTTTATATGCTCTGTGTTACGCAAACTAAATAAAGACATATACAGTGTAAAGCTGCTGCCTCATCAAAACACCGGCACTTCCTTTGTTACAAATTAAGCACTAGGAGGGTGGCTGTAGCTACGTGTTTGCAGCTACACACAAATAAAAATAATAACGTAGCTCCACTTTAGGTCATATTTATGTTTGTGTCTATAGAAATATCAACTAATTTGTCCACAATCACAGGCTATTAAGCATATTCAGACATTAAAACCTGGTTTCAAAACTCGTAGGTTAGCAGTAGTGGACTTTAAAGAACATCCCCTCCCCATTTTTCGGTTTGTGTGCTCTGTGTAAGGCAGGCTAAACAAAACAACATGCTGTGTAAAGTTGCCACCTAATCAGAGCCCCGGCACCTCCTCTGTTACAAATTAAGCACTGGGAAAGTGGCTGTAGCCAAGCCACTATTAAATTACAGTTTATGTCCTCTGTGTTACGCACAATAAAAAAAAAGTATGGCGTGCAGCAGTGTGTGGCGTGCATCAGTGTGTGGCATGTAGCAGTGTCACGGTTGCAGCAGTGTGCGGTGTGCAGCAGTGTGTGGCGTGCAGCAGTGTGTGGCGTGCAGCAGTGTGTGGAGGCATGCAGCAGTGTGTGGCGTGCAGCAGTGTGTGGCGTGCAGCAGTGTGTGGCGTGCAGCAGTGTGTGGCGTGCAGCAGTGTGTGGCGTGCAGCAGTGTGTGGCATGTAGCAGTGTCACGGTTGCAGCAGTGTGCGGTGTGCAGCAGTGTGTGGCGTGCAGCAGTGTGTGGCGTGCAGCAGTGTGTGGCATGCAGCAGTGTGTGGCATGCAGCAGTGTGTGGCGTGCAGCAGTGTGTGGCGTGCAGCAGTGTGTGGCGTGCAGCAGTGTGTGGCGTGCAGCAGTGTGTGTCGTGCAGCAGTGTGTGGCGTGTAGCAGTGTTACGCGTGCAGCAGTGTGTGGCGTGCAGCAGTGTGTGGTGTGCAGCGGCATGCAACAGTGTGTGGCGTGCAGCAGTGTGTGGCGTGCATCAGTGTGTGGCATGTAGCAGTTTTGGCCTTTAAACAACATGTCCTCCCCATTTGTAGGGTTTCTGTGCTCTGTGTTAGGCAGGCTAACCATTCAAACATGCTCTGTAAAGCTTCAACATGATAAAAGCCCCGGCACCTCTTTGGTTACAAATTAAGCACTAGGAAAGTGGCTGTAGCCAAGACACTATTGAATTTTAGTTTATATGCTCTGTGTTACGCAAACTAAATAAAGACATATACAGTGTAAAGCTGCTGCCTCATCAAAACACCGGCACTTCCTTTGTTACAAATTAAGCACTAGGAGGGTGGCTGTAGCTACGTGTTTGCAGCTACACACAAATAAAATAATAACGTAGCTCCACTTTAGGTCATATTTATGTTTGTGTCTATAGAAATATCAACTAATTTGTCCACAATCACAGGCTATTAAGCATATTCAGACATTAAAACCTGGTTTCAAAACTCGTAAGTTAGCAGTAGTGGCCTTTAAAGAACATCCCCTCCCCATTTTTCCGGTTTGTGTGCTCTGTCTTAGGCAGGCTAAACAAAACAACATGCTGTGTAAAGTTGCCACCTAATCAGAGCCCCGGCACCTCTTCTGTTACAAATTAAGCACTGGGAAAGTGGCTGTAGCCAAGCCACTATTAAATTTCAGTTGATGTCCTCTGTGTTACGCAAAATAAAAAAAAGTATAAAGTGTAAAGCTTCTGCCTCATTAAAACACCAGCACTTATTTGTTACAAATTAAGCACTAGGTGGGCGGCTGTAGCTACGTGTTTACAGCTACACACAACAAGTAACATGATACCTACAACAAGTTAGGACTATTGGCTTTGTCAATCGTTGTTAGTTGCATAAGATAAATTAGCAGTAACTGTGGCTTGTATATAATATTGAAAAAGCATCCACTTGAAGCCCTAGTGACACCACGACAATGTTACTGCTCCTGAGTTACAAAAAGAGGCACAAGAATCCAGAGCAGACATGGCGAGTAAGTTGGCTGAAGAGGTGGGGGTGGCAAATGGTGTTCACGGGCGCTTTGATGTCCTCAGTGGCCGCGCGGCTCACTGAAAACATCAAAGCGCCCTCGAAATGTAAGTGATCGGCTGTGTGACAGGCGAAAGTGAAAGACCAGTGCTTTCAGGCTGCCAAATGGTGCGCGCGCCCGGCACACATGCACAGTAGTTGGCGGCCTGAAAGCACTCGTTTGCACTTCCAAAAGTGCTTACTATAAGTCTCGCCAGAGCAGCGCTAAAGCGCTGTCTCAGGCGAGACCTAAGAAACTGAACGATTTTTTAAGGACTACGAAAACCATTAACATAATCCATGTCAGCAACGCAGTCCCCGTTAACGTTTCACATGTTTTGCTGCATCTTTCATTCACCGCAAATTACTTTCCCATATAAATTGTTTTCTGTACTTTTTTATGCAAAATCTCCTGGACCCCACCTTCCACCCCACAGTCATCCTAGCTAGGCATTGGAACCCTAGGATTCCTATAGGTGTAGAGCGAGGACCCTGGGTGTCCAAAACGGTCTGGCTGTGAAGGCCTGTCATCCAGAGCCCCTCCTATAACCCTCTTTTGCTCCATGGACAGGTCCACCTAGTAGGGTTGCCACCTCTCCAAAAGATAAATACCAGAAGGTTGTTCAAGTTTTAGGAGTTTAGGAGTTATAGGACTTTAGACAAAATCGCCAGTATTAATTTGAAACTTGACTTTTCTGTCCCTGTTTGCTTTATTAGTCAGGGATCATTAACGCATCTCTAGAACACATTTTAAAGTGCTTTCTTTTCATATTTATCATTTTTATATTTGTCATTTTAAAGTGCTTTTTTTTTATTTTTGCAAAAACAATTGATGGACAGAATGCAGAACAATGTCATACATTCACCCCAGTACAGAGATCTGGGCAGGGCCAGACTGGGAATCAAAACCGGCTCTGACAAAGTGCTTCGCCGGCCCGCCCTGGGGTTGGGGGTGCAGCCGAGCTCTTTGACAGGGCTGGTTTTCGCCCGATTTTGTTACAGGGCCGACTTTGCAGCTATGCTGCAAAAACGGCCCTGCAACAAAAACGGCCCCCCAGGGGCACAAAACCGGCCTCCACCCGAGCGGCACACCGGGGGATTGCGCGGTGCCCGCTACGGCCAGTCCGGCCCTGGATCTGGGCCTAAATCCATAGGCTTTTTTTTTTAATTGTGTGTCTTTACCTTCTTTTTATATTAATCATTTTAAAGTGCTTTCTTTTTATATTTGTCATTTTAAAGTGCTTTCTTTTTATAATTGTCATTTTAAAATGCTTTCTTTTTATATTTGTTGTTTGAAGTATGTAGTGTTAAGGGGGAAAAGTACCAGCCTTAGGCGACTTTCCGAATTGTTGTTCCGGCTAGGACATTAAATTAGTGGTCATACATGCATTTGATACCAGGCAGTACATCACTGGTTTAGAAGCATACAAATAAAACTTGCAACCTTCATACATATTATGGGCGCTTTTGTACATCCACTCCAGAATGTGAAAGTGGCTTTAGTGTAATGAAGGATGTACTCATGCCACTGCGGAACAGAATATCCGTCCATCCTCTGTCTGCTATAATGCACATGTTATGGAATTTAAACCAGAACTGTGTTAGAAAATGGTTAGAAAAGGGCACAAGTGATGACAGAAACTGCATGCTAGAAGACAAGTGGCTAATGATACCACCTATAAGGGTATTTGAGATATTCTGTAACTGTAAATGTATCCCACTTTGTGGATGCATTTTAATGTCATTAATCCATATATTAAACCTCAAATAAAAGTAACCCCATCAGTTGAATTAAATATTTTTGTAAGCTGTAACTAGTCAGTGAAATGCTAACCAAATACTAAAAATCGGGAATTTGTGCTCTTTCTAACCATGCGTCGGACTGCGCCCCACTGACACAATGCTCTGGTTATCCCCCTTCACCCCTCCCCCTCCCCCTCGATACTCCACCCACAGATCCCTTACTTTTTTGTGCAGTTTGACCACTGGGTATCAGTGAAAGGAATAACAATATAAATTAGTAAAAAAACGAATTAAAATGAATAGGTATATACTACAGCTCTAAGAGGCTTTGCAATGCAGCCATTTCATTAGATATAAAAGTCACTTAGTGACCCTTTTTCTGACAGACCAAAAGGTCCTAGAAAAAAGTCTTACATACACAGTGCATTCCTAAAAGGAAGGTTGGAAGGGTAATTTTAACTAAATAACATATTTTATAACAGTACATATTGCTAAACACTCTAAATAACAGATGTTGCTATTATCCAAATTATAGTGCTCAGTTTGCCAGCAGGGAGCCTCCCTCTCACTCAGCCACCCTGCCAGCAGTAGGCTTGTGCCAGGCACAGCCTGACATTCGACAGACTCTTCCAAAGACCCACTGGGCACTTTTAATGACTTTAACCTAAAAAGGTACCAGTAGACCAATCAGCCCCAGCTTCTCTCACCTGAATCGCGCTTCTCTATCCTCTCCACATCCTCCTATAATCTGTTAATTCCCACTGTCCTTAAATCTTGCTCTTTTTCTTCCAGGTTTTTCTTTTGCTTGTTGTGGTTTTCTCCCTTATTATTTATCTTCACTCCTTTCCGCTGCCTGTTCTTTCTCCTTACCACTCATATTTCTCTTTTGCCCTCTACGCTTTCCCTCAGGGCTCAAGTCCTGAAAAAGGAAGTGGGTGGAACTCAATAAGTTAGGCAAAACAGGTGTGACATCGCTACATATGACATCACAGGAAGTGACATTACGGGAAGTGACATCAGTACTCGGAAGACCTCACATAAGTTTAGCAGGTCTATCATGAGTATATTTGAGGATATTACAATATCTAACAAATTACATTTTACTTTGGGGTTGTGCCAAAATATTGATGCAACCGGACGCAAAATCGAGGCCTCAATTTATAATATTTTTATTTTTTTAAACCCTGCCACAAATAAATTGGCAAGATGGAGAAACCTCCCAGTAAATCTGTTCTGCTTAATTAGTTGTAATGTCTGTATTTTTTTTTTTTTTGAAACCGTTTATTGCAAAACTCAAAAAATATACAAAGATGGGCCTACAACCTTCCGGCCGGCCGCTAGCAAACAAAAGAAGCATATGATACACATTGTAGAGCGCGCGTTGCGGCTGAGGAAGATGCACAGGAGTTAGCAGCGTTGATAGCCACACCATCCGGACCCCACTGTACGGTTTCATTTTAAACTGAAATAACAACCAGAAAAAACAAAACCACAAGGCAATCTACAATCAGAAATAGCAGCATGTGCTCCCCTGAGAGGGGGACCCTACCAATCCATAGGAGTATCAAGAAGGGGAAGAGATCAGGATTAGGGCTAGGTAAAACTCAATGCCCGGAACAGGGAAGATGGGTCGGCTACGGGGATGGGGCAGGCGACGGATCGGGCAATAACGGCGGAGTGCAGATTCCCCCGCGGTAGGCGTTCCAGGGGCCCCAGACTTTCACCCATGTCCCAGGCTTACCTCTCGCAACATACACCACCTTTTCCCGAAACATGCACCAATCCATATGTTCCTTCCAGGCCGAGACAGTCGGGGACCTCTGAGATCCCCACAGTTGAGCAATATCACGCTTGGCCACCATATATCCCAGAGTCACCCACCACGTCTGTGGCGCCGAGTAGTCGGTAGGTTCCCACACATTCAACAGGCATCTCCTCGCTTCGGGTAGTAGCACCACATGCGTAACCACACGCAGGACCTCATGCACACCACGCCAGAATCGCTCCACCTCCGGGCATTCCCACAATATATGCAGAAAGGTCCCCAAAGCGCCACACCCACGCTTACACAACCCGTCCACAGCATAGCCCATACGCAGAAGCCTCGGCCCCGTCATGTAAACTCTGTGGAGTATCTTGAGCTGGACGAAGCGAAGGAGGGCCGGTATGGCCACCTCTTTCGGGGAGGCCACCGCAAGGGTCCAGTCCTCGTCGTCCAGCTCCAGTCCATCGGCAACCCAAGCCTCACGAAGGGCAGTCAGCAATCCCGTGCGGTCATTGATCAGTTTTTTGTAGATCAGTGAGATCGTGCTGTCCGGAACGTGTCCATCCAGCACTGTATCCTCAAGGGGGGGAATACTCCGGGATGGATGCAACGTCCGGGAAGACGGAGCCCAGTGCATGACGGATCTGCAAATACCGAAAGTACTCCCTGCCATGCAAGTGGAATTCCGTCTGCAGCATCTCGAACGTTTTAAATCCTCCCCTCGTCCAGAGATCCCCCACCTTGCTAATGCCTATCATGTCCCACTTCTCGAAGCCCTTCGAGGTCCACAGGGAGCCCAACTGCTCGGACGCGTATAGTGGTGACGCCCGGGTCAGACGATCCTTCCACCCCATCGCCACATTAGCCGCGTGCCACACTCGCACCATGACACGCGTGGGGCCGGTCAGCCGAGCGTCGGGCGTGCTGGAGTAGAGCGCTCGATTATAGTCCCCACCCGGGAGTAGCATCTTATCCATTTCGAATGCCGGGTTTAAAGCGGGCCCATACAGGCCGTGATTAATCGCAGCCAGCTGGGAGGCCCAATAGTATCGTTTGATATCCGGGAGGGCAATCCCTCCGTCATACCATGGGAGCGTCAGCTTCGCCAGGGCGATACGCGGCCTCCCGTCCCAGAACAGGCGGCGCTGCAAACTCTCCACCTCACGGAAGTAGCGCGCTGGGACGAGGTCCATAGTATTCTGCAAAGCGTAGAGGAAGCGCGGCAGAGACATCATCTTAAACAATGCCGCCCGGCCGAGCGGCGAGAGCGGCAAGCGCCGCCAGCGCGTGACATCTTCCTTCAGGCGCTGGAGGGGGGGAAGCAAGTTCCGATCATACCGGGCCTCCGGGTCCAGAGTAATGAAGACACCCAGGTACCGAAATCCCTGCGGGGCGATCTGGATCGGACAGCCCCGCAGGAGAATAGGCGCCTCCCCAGAGAGAACATACACGCACGATTTAGCCCAGTTGATGACAAGGCCGGAGTTACGACCAAATGAATGCAAAACATCAACCAGTACTATAAGTGAGTTACGTGGGGAAGCTAGGTACAAGAGGATGTCATCAGCGTATAGGGATACGCGGTCCTCATACTCGGGGGTCCAACGGAGACCACGGATGGAAGGCTCCCACCGCAGCCACTCTGCCAGGGGCTCCAAGGCAAGCGCAAAAAGGAGCGGCGATAAGGGGCAGCCCTGCCGCGTGCCCCGGCCCAGCTCGAACGGAGCCGATACTCTACCGTTCACCACCACCTGCGCCAATGGGCCCGAATATAGCAATTTGACCCAACTGATGAACCCTGCGCCAAAGCCAAACTTCGCAAGCATCGCCCAGATGTATGGCCATTCAAGCGTATCAAACGCCATGGTGGCGTCCAGGGATGCCAAAATGTCCGGCTCCCGTATCTACTGAACACGTGCGAGCACCCCATGCAAACGCCGCAAGTTAAGAGCTGTGTTACGATGGGGACTAAAGCCGGACTGATCCTGGTGAACCAGTTCGCCCACCACGCCGACCAGCCGATTGGCCAGGACCTTGGCGAGAATTTTAGGCTCCGCGCTCAGTAGCGAAATGGGCCGATAGGATGTAACCCGGTCCCGAGGTCTCCCCTCCTTATGGATAACCACGATTGTAGCCAGACGCTGGTCCAGCGGGAGGGAGCCCACCGAATGGGCCTCCAGGAACATCGATCGGAGATGTGGTGCCAGCGTATCCGGTCTCAATTTGTACAACTCGATGGGGAGACCATTAGGACCCATGGCCTTGCTGGAAGCGACCGAACGTATGGCGAGGGCGATTTCGTCGGAGGTTGGAGCGGCGTCCAACGACACTCTGTCCTCCTCCGAAAGGGAAGGCAGCGCGATATCCCTGAGCAGGGTACGGGAATCCTCTTCAGAGCAGGAAGACACCTGGGAATACACCCCACGGAAATAGTCCGCGAAGCAGGAGACAATTTCTTCCGGCTCAGTAACACACACACCGTCTGTTTTCTCAATCAGCGGGACTACACGACTCGCTCTCTCCTTTTTGTCCAGCCACGCAATCAATTTACCAGCCTTATCACCCACATCATACAATCTCCCCTGTTGATCTCTACTGAGGCCCCTGGCTGCCTCCGTGACGAGGGCCCTATAGGCCGCTCGCTTGAGTTGGAGGACATGTAATACGGCATCCGTCACCCCACTTTCTAGATTACCCTCCAACTCGGCTATCTCAGCTTCCACCCGGGTCACCTCCTCCCGCTCGCGCCTCCGGGTGTGGGAAATGAGGGACAGGGCCTCTCCTCGTAGAACTGTCTTGAATGCCTCCCACAGTGAGACAGCCGAAGGCACGGACCCCACATTCTCGTCAAAGTAGCGCTGGAGGGATTTAATCAATTCAGCGCGAATAGTGGGGTCGCGCAAGTACCAGGGATTGATCGGGACCACCCTACCCTCACCCCTCGGAAAAAGGTCCAGGTGTAACAGGAGCGGGGAATGGTCCGAGATACCCCGTGCCAAATGGTGCACCTCTCCCACCCTCCCAACATAGGCCGCCGGGACCAGGACATAATCTAGTCGTGAGAGACTACCATGGGCCCCCGAATGGAAGGTATACTGTAACTGCGTGGGATGTTTTAAACGCCAGCAATCCACCAATCCCAAAGTGTCCAATAGACCAGAGAGCCACGCTTGGGCCCGGGGGAGGTCCCTAGGGGGGTGACGATCCACAGTCCCGGAAACCACCGCATTGAAATCCCCCCCCACCACCAGAATCCCCCCCGGAAGGCCAAGGAGGAGGCGCCCCAGGTCCGCAAAGGTAGTCGACTGCAGCCCCGGTGGGACGTATACTGACACAAAAACAACCACTTTGCCCTCCATCCTTCCCACCAAGACCGCGTAACGTCCCCTGTCGTCATGGAGCACCTCATCAATCTCCAGCGGAAGCGAGTTCTTAACCATGATGCCCACACCCCTTGAGCCAGACGTAAAGCCCGAATGGGCCACTAGGCGATAGCCACGCCGATTCATGGCGCAGAAGGAGTTGCCAATGAGGTGTGTCTCCTGCAGAAAAACTACATCGGGCGAGATTCGCTTCAAGAACTGCAGGACCACCCCACGTTTAATCCTGTCCCCCAGTCCATTCACGTTCCAGGACAACAGAGTTAGTTCCCTACCCCCCATCATAGACAAGAGCCACCATTCGTCCCCCCGAGAGCACTATAGAGCTAGCACAATGATACTTTTGCCTTGTGGTGAAAACGAACAACACCCCCCCATCCCTTCCCACCCACCCCAACAAAACTCCCCCCTCCCTGCACCCCTGCATGAGCCCGAACAGCCCCCCCAACGTGCAGTGTGCCTGTCGCCCCATATATATAATAAAAACTAGCTAAGCCCCCTAGAGGAGGAGGGAGAACCCCCAAGAGACCCCACACAACCTCCGTAGGAGGGGAAATTATACAGACAGATGCTTAATCGAGAGTGGCATCATTTTTGTCTAGAGTGAAGCCCAATATCACCCCCTCAGTCCCGATCCAGTGTGCCGTCTCCCCCCGCCGCCCCCCCCCTTCCCCCAGATCACGATCCCCAGACAGAGTGTCCAGCCAGTCTCCGGCCGCTTCGGGGCGATCAAAAAAGTGCGTGCGACCCTCTACCTCCACTCGCAGCTTGGCTGGGAAGAGCATTGCGTATTTAAGGTTCAAGTCCCGAAGACGGCGCTTGACGCCTTGGAAGCTCAGTCTCTTCTGAACCGCTGGGGTGAAATCCGGATAAAAGTTCACCTCCATGTTGTCAAGCTTAACCGGCCCCAACAGTCTGGAGGCTTGCAGGATAGCGTCTCTGTCCCGAAAGTTGAAAATCCGGGCAATGAGGGGCCGCGGAGGGGCTCCGACCTTCGGCCTTCCCCCGGGAACCCTGTGGGCCCGCTCCACCGCGAAGAATTTGCTCAGCCCTCGTGGCTGGAGATGGGTAGCGATCAGGTCCTCCACAAATAGGTCCGCCGCCGCTTCCTCCCGTCCCTCGGGTACTCCGATGATGCGGATGTTGTTTCTCCGGGCCCGACTCTCGGAGTCCTCCAGGCGCCGATCCATAAGCGCGCTCGCCTGACTAAGCCGGCGCACCTCTGTTTGTAGCGCCGCCACATCAGTAGTAAGGCCCGAAGCGGTGCGGGCCAAAGAATCAACTCGGTCGTTGGTCTTGGAAAGATCGGCCCTCACCAGGCCAACATCCACGAGGACCGAGTCGATCTTCTGTGCCAGTGTGTCGAACCGCTGGCCTACCGAGGCCTTCATCTCGGCAATGGCGCCCATGACATCCCGCAGAGTCAGATCCGTGGGCAGGTCCGGGGCATCAGGAGGGTCCTCAGGGGATTTGTGCGGTCCGCCGGGAGATCCCTTCTGGAGGGTATAGCGGTCCATACTGTTGGCCTGATGGGTGGTGCCACGCCGGGTCGGCTTGGTCTTTGCCCGGTCTCCATCTTGTTTGGTGGCCATGGCCACTAGTCTCCCGGTCGCACCAGTCACGTCGTGAAGGGCAGGCAATCAGGGCCACAAGCTCCGGGGGGGGCCACCCCAGATCGGCGGGGTGGGTCACAGCCGGCGGGCAGGCCAAGTCTCCCAGCGAGACCACACCAACACAAAGAGCCCTGCGACCCAACCCTGCAGTGACTGCAAGGGGGTGCGAAAGCGAAAGCGCGGGGTGCGCGACTCGCCAGGTCCGGCCCGCCGCTGTTGTTCACTTTGTCACTGGGTCACCCCTCAGCGCAAATCCGGGGTCTGGCGAGGAGAAGGGCGCAGACTTCAATCGGTGCTCACTCCGGTGTCCGAGGTCCGATTTGACAACGGGAAACGGGTGCCACCTCAGCTCAGGCTCACCAACACATTCCCCTCATCCGAGACAGGATAAATTCAGGATAGTCGTGGGAGGTTGCGGAGGTCCTCGGGAGCCTCGCACCTATGCGGCCATCTTGGTTGCGCGCTAGGCTCCTCCAATGTCTGTATTTTAAAATATTTTATGGGGTTAAGGCACCTGCTGCAGAGATATTTGTTTACCAGCTAAATCTCAGGAAATAATAATAATGGTAAGATAACTCTGGATGATTATGTATTTGCTGGAGAGAGATTTGTTTTGCCTAGTCCTAGTTTAAAATCAAATTAACATAGAGGGTTAATAGATCTCCTGCAAAGCACATAATGTAACATGCAGATGACAGATTGTTATGGGGTAACTAAATGGGTTACTGCTTTTAAGACAGAGATCCTTGTGTTACTTGCAGTTTATAAACTGTAATCCTTCTAATATATCGCAGTGAGGTGTGAAGGATATGTGGCTTTTACACTTTGTAACCCTCACAGTTTTATGTAACACATCCTTTATATTAATATAAACACATGATTTGTTGTCTATGTATAATCTGTACATATAATGTAAAGCGCTCTGACACCCTGCATTGGGATGAGTAGTGGCGCTTTACACCACATGTACACAATTAACTATTTAAATACCACAATTTTGTTTTATTTCTTTTATAGCGCATTAGCACTATTGTAGTGCTAAAGCGCTATAAAAGAAATAAATCAAAATTGTGCTATTTAAATAGTTTTTTGTGTAAATACCAGGGTGACCAACACATCTGGACTTCTTACACAGAATGCATATCTTTTATAAACAGGAACTGAATAAAGTCAAAAGCGTTTCTCTCTAAAGTACTTGTGAAGTGATAACCGGATCGGCTCCTTATCATTTTATTTTTCTGATGTCAGGCAGGTTTATCGGCTGGTGCGGGGCTTGGCTGTGTCACAGTCAGCAAGGGTAAAAGTGGTGGGCACTTAAATGCCCACGACAGCTTGGCCGGCCGTCTTGGGCCGGCCAAACAGTCATGCGCACTTTCCCCACCAGGCTGTAATACACAGCCTGGTGAGGAACATGCACAGGTTCCCACTGCCTGTCTGAGCGCTGAACCACAGAGCTCAGACCAATCACAATGCTGCATTGTAGCATTTTGATTGGCTTAGGGGAGCCTGGGTGTGCTACCTGCTTCAAGCGAACAGAAGAGGACTACGAGAGGCGAGGCGGCAGTCCGGCAGCAATGGTAAGAATTTTTAAAATTTATTTTTCTTCCCCTCAGTCTCACCCATGCAACTTGGTGGCAGCCGCCACTAAGTGCTTAGATGTGAGCCTTTGTTTCCCCTTTATTGCGTCTAGGTGTGAGGCTCCCGATAGCTCCCGGCCTGGATACCCCAACAAAAAGAGGCCTGATGGCCCCTTTTGTTAAAGGTGAAGCTGAAATTTGATAAGCCTCTGAGGAAGTCCAGCAAGACGAAACACGTGTTGGCTGAGTTTTCTGATCGGGCATATCTTACACAGAAATAAAACATTTTTTTCTGTGTATCACATATGGTCCGATCTCTGTACCACCTATGTTGCCACTATATTTGGGTTCTACCCATTAGATTGGCTTAGTGATTTATATTACATGTTGTAATTGTTATTCTTCTGTACACATCTTTTTCTTATTAAGCCAATTTATCTTGCAATACATTTAAATAATCCTTGTAATACTATTCTGATTTGTCTTATGTCGTGTGCTCTAGACAATTATGCGATGATATATCCACCCATATACTAACATGTCAATTCTTCATAAAATTGGCTCATTCCAATATCCAACATCTTCCAGCCATGGGCAACAAACAGAGAACATACTTATTTGTAACACCTTGAAAGAGCTTTGAGTTTTTCAAGGGGTAAAATAGCGGAATATAAATGCCAATGCAATACCACACCCACAAACTGGCGAACACAGAAGGACTTTCACTTAAAAACAAACCCTATTGACTTTGCCAGTGCTTCTTGTTGTTGATGTCATAACTTTGCTCATGCTTTTATCTTTTTCTCTGAAATGGGGCAATTCATCCACATCTTTTCTACATGTCTTGCAGGTCAACCGAGGCCTCCTTTCTCTTTTGTCATTTCTTTTCTTATTTTGTATCCACTAGGGGATTTGATTACTTCTTATGGGTAAGAGGGAACCTAGCTTTTTAGGTTTCGCCTGCACAGAGCTTGCGCTGTGCTTGAGAAATCTATTGTTTTCCATATAAACTTAAAAGGGACGTACATCCCGCCTCCTTTCTTTCCTGGCTTCTCATTAATTCCGGAGCGTGCCACTTACCTTTCCTTCATTTCTATTGGCTGTAGCATATTTTCCCCCATTTACCTATCCTTGTTCCTCGTCTGCTTCTCTTATCAGTTTCCTGCCACCAAAATACTGTTAACATCCCACTTTGGTGGAACTATATTCCATAAAGCTTTTCCTTTTACTCTTGCAGTATATTTATATACCAATATATCATCCGGAGAGATGAAATGATTTGCATAGAATCACAGGTTGTTACGTGGCGCTGCCGAGACTTGAACCGGTATCCCCATGCTCTTGAGTCAGCAGCTGTGCCACATCCTCTCAACTCCTGTGTTATCTGTCAGGAGCTCTTTTCTTCTCCCACAGGAATGATTGATGAAAACAGCTCTCTATTAATTACACAGGCAAAACTGATGCATTACCAATGCTTGTTTCAGTTGCAGTTCTTAACCTTTTAAATTCTAAGGACTCCCACTGACTCATTACTGGAATACAAAGTCCCCCCCTGAGTCATTGTTGGAAGCCAGACTCTCTCCCCCCACCCCGGCCTCAGCAACTTCTGTAATTTGAACCTCAAAACAATCCACAAAAACAAGTATTCACCAAACAAATACACAAATATTCAAATATATATTTTAATTCACAAATATAGATAAAGATATTACATTTTCAATTTTGCTACTTTGTATATACTTTATTCATTTTAATGTATTCATTTAATATAATTTCATTTTATAAAACAGTCATGGACCCCCGAGCAGGCCTCACAGACCCCAGGAGTCCTTGGACCACAGGTTAAGAACCACTGATTTAGAGTTAAATCTATGCTGTAATTTCCGAAAGGCCTTTCAGTGCATTGGATTAGTGAATTTCTTTAGTCTGTGTAACACTGAGACTGCCAAAGTAGCTATTAAAATGCAGACATTACTGTAAAATGAATATTTAGTACTAAACATGTAACTTCAATGAGACAGCTTTATAAGCCAATGAGCAATGTGTAAAGTGAAAAAACACTAATGTTGTTGACTTTAAATCTATTTCTGCACAAAAGGCATTTTCCATCAGCCAGTCCATTCTGTGTTTGCCAAGGCAGCCTTGGCACGGAGACAAGTTGGACCAAGTACTCCTTCAATAATATGATTCACTGAGAGCTTCCATAAGTCTTTTAATTGCATTCCCATATATAACCAAACATGTGGCATTAGAATACTGATTCCTATTTATACAGTGGCTCATGCACTCCAATCGTATTCTAAAATAAGCATTGGCAAAGCCAGTAAATCTGATGTTGACCTTTTTTGACTTTGTCAATGCTTGTTTTGTTATGTTTTTTACACAATTGTGTTGCTGGGGTAGCTGCTGGATCCTCAATCAAGTAAATCATCAGCTAGAAGTAAAAATATATTTTTGGGGTCTCAAAGAGCACAGATTACCATAGTAGTCCCTGGCACTTAAAGGAGCTACTTTGTGTGTGGGTCTGTCCTTGTGAAATGGCAGAATGCCATCGCTCAAACTGTAGTTAGCCAATGACTGTAGTGGGATGACCCTGACCCATGCAGTTTGCTGTAGTAGGGAGAAAAAAAATATGAATGAAAGAATAACAGACCAATAGTTGAAAGCTAGGGTTACTGTGGAGGGCTAGTTGTACACCATGTCACAGAAAGGTGGAAAATAATGCCCTCTTTTGAATTACAAGTAAAGAAATAACATCATAAGTAATATCTGTTGAACAAGTTTAATGATTTTAATAGGCTTCTATGTGACCGATATCCAGCATAATAAATACAGACTTTGAAACATCGCAAGATAGATAGGGAGAGATCGTATAATACAGCCCTGCGTTGCCATCATGAGATTTCGGCGACATCATAAAACTGAGAGGCCAAAGACCATGTGGGTTCTAAATCTCACCAAAATCCTGAGATGGCAATATAGAAATATATTACAAAAAGTTTACCCATTAATTATTATTTTATATCACATTTTCATTTTGATACAATTCGTATTAAAACTAAACAATGCTTTATTTCACCGAGGCAAAGGGTTTCTGAAAACAGAAAGCAAAATATCGGATTATGCTATTTTACTGTATAATGTAAAAAAAAAAGTGAAAGTATGCCATGATGCAGTTAAGAATGTAGGGTTTCAGTTAAAACAGGCTGGGCTTGAGGTACAAAGCTATATTGTAATTGCAAAATCTATGCTTCACAAAATCACAGGGCCTGAAACAATAACATTTATTTTTTAACTGTAAAAAACCTATTCTGCATTCCGATAACATGCTACAGAATTGCAAAATGGTTTTAGAAAGGCACACAGAATGTTATTTGGTCGGGGGATGTTTAGCATGTCGCCTTTCAGACAGCCATTCATTATGGTATTGTATGTATCAAAGTATTGCAACAAATTGTAAAAAAAATGTTTGTTGCGGAGAAAAAGAACTTCATTCACATTAGCTCCTTACTGCAAAATGTCGGGGTGATCTGTAATCCTGGAGCTGACAAGAAGGGGGTGGGGCCCCAGTGCCAACTCTCGACAAACGTAAAAGTAAACGTTTCTTGAAATGCAGCTTCATTTAATTTAAGGAAAATGTTTATTTTATTTACATTTGTTTGAGGGCACCCAATAATGTTGATCTGCGAATTGTGACCTACTCTCTGGAATGCTGATTAGGTCATTCATATTGCAACCTACTATGTATGACCTGGAATTTTGCAAACCGACCACTTGGTATCTAGGTCCGTTTGCAGAATTCTTTCCCATTCACAAAAAGTCAGTGCGCCGTTTGTGGCCATTTTTTATGAATGGGAATTTCATACATAAGGCCTCCTGTTGAACAGATTCTTCCTACAGAAATCAAAGATTAGCTTTCAGAAATAGACAATGCGCAGTAGCTACACTGATAGAGGTTTGAAGCTTCTACCATGATACCAACAATGAACTAGGATTGCAATTAGAATATTCATGTTTTGGTTTCATTTCATGGTAAGATCCCAATTAAACAATAGGCAACTGTGAAGCTCTGCACAGACTGTCATCAAGTCATGACCCCATTCCAGGAAAATGTGGAAAATATTTTATGTGTCCCAAAGAAATATGAGTTTATATATCTTTGAATTATGTTCAATAAAAACACTCAAACGTGTGATAAGTAGTATTAATGGAGATGTGCAGAATTTGCAATTTATTACCAATATTGAGTGTGAGGAGCAGGATGACCCTTATCTTGTAGCTAATGATGCTCCTCCCCTCCATCAACAACCGTACAAAATAGCATATTGCATTCTCCGCGTCTGCAAGTAGGGTTTATTATGCCATGCACTTATGTTCATTTCCAGCAGTTATAAATAAAGGTATCTAACCATATCCAGAGCACAAGGAGTTAAATAGGTGGAGTGCGACAACCACAATGACTACCTTTGCATCTATGACTCTAGTTGTTTTCTTCTGTCAACGGGATCATACAGACACTAACAAAAACAAAAGGAGAAAATCCACAAGCCCTCCACTGCACACAGCAAGCCCTCCACTGCACATGGCAAGCTCGTGGGCAGCTCTCCACTGTGTAGGGCTTAAGACCATGCACAGTGGAGAGGTAGTCTGGTTTCAGAGGGGTGGCCACTGGATTGGCCGAATGCAGCCAACCCTCCACTGCGCATGGCAGAAGGCCTGATGTTACTTGAGATCTCATCAGTGATGTCATCAATGGTGTAATTTAACATGTCATGAGTTTTGTTAAAGCAGTGCTATAACTGGGGAGTTTCAGTGGATTTTCATTTTTAAAACGTAAATTCATATCTCATTTCAACTCCTAACTTATAACGTCCCCTTATCTTTTTTTTGTGAAAACACATATAGATCTAAAAACATCGAAATTCATCAGCACCAGTTACGTGACTGACCTAAGTATAATTTGCACCGCCATAGATTTCAGATGTCATCAGCGTTGTAATATGTGAGGTCAAAAGCAGTGCATCATAACGGTGCAAGTTATACTGAGATCAGTTAGAAATAACTATTGTATTTCTGTATATTTTTTTGTATTTTAAATGTTAGTTTTTTATTACTAGAAGACCTAGGTATAACTCAAATTCAACCTTTGGCCTTATTCAGTGAATTTCTAAGATTTTTTAAACAAAAGTTAAAATCGTGCTGCCTTGCTTACATACACCTCCACTAGCCTTTGTTTTTTTCAGTGAATTTGTATGGTTGTTTTTTATAGTAAGATCTTATAAACATACTTCTGCTGCTACTCCCATGGGCAGCCAACATCCTACTAACGGCACACTGCCCACAGACCACCCCCAGCCCACATATATCTTTTTAAAGATTTTCGATCCTGCGGTACTCCTGCTGGAGCACAGGAGTCTGGGCTGGCTCCTGTGGGAGTCCTGCTGGACCCCACAGGGGGCCTCATTATACCCAGCAGGACAGGCAAAAAAATCATTAGATCTGGGGGTCAGGAAACCATCACCATGCTTTTTTTATGGTTACTAATTTCTTATTTCAGGACATGGGGACAACGTCCCCATTTCCTGTGATGGTGCCCACACATTTTTCTTCATGTTGTGGCCAGCTAATCAAATTCTCAAATCCTGCTGGAAAAGTGGATCCTACAGAACGGAGATGAATGAGGGGGAAAAAAAACCTTGCAACCAATCAGATGCCTCTCTCTTTTCTTTTGTTACTTGCAGTCCATCAAAACTCCCGCAGGAAAACCATCAAATAATTTCTCACAAATGGCTGAACAGATTCACAACACATCACAAAAAGCACCCTTTTGGGTATAGATCTAGTTTCCTGCTAAATTTGGGCTAATTCTGTTCAGCCATTTTTTTCTGTATCATTTTCTAAAAATTCCCTCTAGAAATTGCATGGGGAAAATGTAATTTGGGACCCCCTTACCTTTTTTTTGCCAGCCTCAGTTTGATAGATCACCTTAAAACATTACAGTTAGGAGTTGGGGTGAATTAACTTTTTTTGCAAAGTTTTGTGAAGATTTGTCACATGGCGCCTAACGATCCGCGGCTCCACACGCCACAGCAGGGCCTGATTGGCTGACCGCAACCTGACTTGGAAGTTAAGGCCACCATTTTATGTATCGAGAAACGGTCACCAAGGCTGAAATTTCTGTGCAAAGTGAATAAAGGGGTCAGGGTAGATGTACCCTGATCCCAAGCGTGTGTTTGAGGGGTCCAAGAGGGACCCATAAAAGCAGATAAATTGACGTATGTTTTTACCCAATGCACGGGACTCCGCTGAACCCCCGCTGTGCTCAGCGCGATTGTCGTCCCCTGTGGAATTGCAAATCCTGATGCAATTCATCAGAGGTCCTGCCTCCTTTGTCCACCACTCTGCAAAAACACCTCCTGAAACATACTGGTTTGGGGATGAAGTCCCCTTGACTGCTGAGGATCTTTGGGTGCCAAGAACCCCTCCTGTGACCACCAAAAAGTCGAAGGTCCTGCTCCATTTCTCCACCACTCTGTAAACACGCTTCCTGGTGCACTACTAGTTGGGGGATGAAATACCCTCGGATGCGGAGGATTGTTGGGGCCAAACACCCCTCCTATTACCACCAGTAAGTCCCACACACCGGGATTGCTGAGAACTCATCTGAGGCCTTACCCCTTTGTACACCCACTGTACAGGCTCAAACAGTCACTCACACATCCACTCAGAGACCCATTATGCCACTCACAAACCCACTCACCCACTCACACAGCTACTCACCTATCTACTCACAGACCCATACAGCCACTCACAGACCCATACAGCCACTCACACATCCACTCTAAAAGGCTGTAGTTAGGCATTGTTTATTTTTATAAACCTTCAAAATTCACTAACAAACAAAAGGTTACAGGTACGCTATAGTTAGGAAATAGAACTTTAATAAACCCTAGAAATTCACTGAAAAAAACAAGGGTTACAGGAACTTTATAGTTCTGCTCAGATTTCACTTGAACAAAACCAATCAAATTCAGCAGGTAAAGTTACCTGAGTTAACTATAACTATAATGTACTGTTTATGACCTCCATATTACATCACTCATGACATGGTCAGTGACATCACTGATGACGTTTCAATTGACATCATTGATGACATTTTCCACAGAACCACTGACACACCCACACAACTCATACACTGACTCGCACACCAATACAACCACTCACACACCCACTCACTCACTGATACATAGAGCTACTGACACACCCACTCGCTCACCCACACAACCACTCACTTCCACTACACCACACAGCCACTTTCTTTCCTATACAAGCATTCATAAACACACTCACTCACCAATACAGACACTCACACACCCACTCACTCATCCATAGAGCCACTCACACAGCCACTTACTCACCCATACAGTCAGTCACACAGCCGCTTCCACATCCATACAGTTACTCACACACCCATGTATTCACCCATACAGGTACTCACACACCCATTTATTCAACCATATGGCCACTAACACACTCACTCATACACCTATACAGCAATAAAATATCCACTCACACATTGATAAACACAGTTACACAGCCACTCACATAATATATGTTAGAAATAGTAGCACTCAGTGGTACACAAAGTATAGTAATTTAACTTTGTAGTACCTTAGTATATATGTTTAACACGTTTAGAAATCACTCATAATCAATGGATGATTTCACCGGTGATGTCATTTGAGATGTCATCAGTGATGTCACTGACCGTGTCATGAGTGATATGTGAGGTCAAAAGCAGTGCATTGCAGGGGACTAAACTATAGTTAGCTCTGGTAACTTTAATTGCTGATTTTCAATGGTTTGTAAGAGTGAAATCCAAGCCTAACTATAAAACCCCTGTAACCTTTGGCTTTTCAAATAAATGTATATTAAAGCTCAAACCTTCCTCGTATTTAAGGAAATGTAAGCACTCATGGGTAACGTTATATCGGGTCTTTTATTTTCAGAACAAACGCGTTTCGGCGGCCTGCCTTCTTCGAAGGCAGGCCGCCGAAACGCGGCCTGCCTTCGAATTCTGGGACTTGACGTCTTGTCAAGTCCCAGAATTACTACCAGTAGTGCTGGTAGTAATTCTGGGACTTGACAAGACGTCAAGTCCCAGAATTAATAGAGAACAACCTGGACTGGAGCAGCACATCACTCCGTGATCTGGGAAGTGAGCAACAGATGCATGCTGGTAGACAGAGTTCTCTATTTGATAAATTCATAGTGAAATCGCTGTCATTTCCCTACCAAAATGAAATCCACAGTAGGTAGTTGTGACCTTGTGAAAATCGATAATAAATGGTAATGATGCACGTAGTGTGAGGCACCTCAAGGCTGGGAGCAGCTTTTTTGTATGGATTTATTGCGGTTGGCTCCAACCGCGAGGTGCCCTGCGGTGGAAGAGCTGATCCGCAGCGTGAAGGAATAAGAGACGCTGCAGAACTTTGTGTCCAGTTAGCGATTCGAAATTTCAAGGCTACAAGTGGAGTGCTTGAACAACTACCCACTGTGGATTTCATTTTGGTAGGGAAATGACAGCGATTTCACTATGAATTCATCAAATGTAGAACTCTGTGTACCAGCATGCATCTGTTGCTCACGCCCATCCGGGCGGAACATAAAACCTGCGCAGCTGCGCAGAGAATATTGTCGCTGCCTCCCAAAGATGCCTGCACCAGTGAAAAAGGGAGATGAACTCCCGAAACACGTATGGACTTGAAGGCTTAGAAGTTTGGTGTTTCATGCACGCAGTTGTGACCTTGTGAAAATCGCTAATAAATGGTAATGATGCACGAAGTGTGAGGCACCTCAATGCTGGGAGCAGCTTTTTCGTATGGATTTATTGCGGTTGGCTCCAACCGCGAGGTGCCCTGCGGCGGAAGAGCTGATCCGCAGCGTGAAGGAATAAGAGACGCTGCAGAACTTTGTGTCCAGTTAGCGATTCGAAATTTCAAGGCTACAAGTGGAGTGCTTGAACAACTACCCACTGTGGATTTCATTTTGGTAGGGAAATGACAGCGATTTCACTATGAATTCATCAAATGTAGAACTCAGTCTACCAGCATGCATCTGTTGCTCACGCCCATCCGGGCGGAACATAAAACCTGCGCAGAGAATATTGTCACTGCCTCCCAAAGATGCCTGCACCAGTGAACAAGCATTTACAATGCAACGGTCTCTGCATTGTTAAAGTTAGAGCTATTGGCATTGCTCATGACATTATTTTTGTTTATGTGCACTAACCTCCTGAACTGTTTTACAAATCATCACAAACTTGACACAGGAACCAGCGGCCACAGGAAAAGCAGGGCCGCGCCCGCCGTTCCCTGACTGCCGGGGCGAGCAGACCGTGGATCCCGAAGTTGCAGCCGGTCTGCAGTTCCGGAGCGAGGGGGTGGAGAGGCGGGAGACACGGAGCCCGGCGGGAGAGCCCCGGGGGAGATGGGGTGAGTGCGAGCGCTGGGGGTGCAGCGCAAGAAGTGCGGGTGTTAGAGAAGCTCCATGCTGCATGGGGGCGGGGGGCTCATGTGCTCAGCTTAACAAGGCAGCCCCGCCCACCCTCGAGCATGGCTTTTCCAGCAGCGGTAGCTGTTGCTAGGCGACGCCTGGTCCGGGCTCGTGACGGAGCTCCAGCAGCAGCCACAGGCAGTCCCGCAGCCGGTACTCCCGCAGGACCGGGGCCCCCGCCGCGGTCCGACTTAGCGGCCATGATGGAGAGAAGAAGGGGAGAGACTTCCGAAGGGGCCGGGAGAGGTGGGGGGATGGAGAGCAGGGGAGGAGACAGGATGGGAGGAAACAGGAAGACAGGAACGGCGAATGGCAGGCCGGGGAGGGGGGAAAGATGAAAGAGGGGGAGGGGACACGAGGGGCGAGGTGCAGGCCGGGGTGGATGATGGGAGAGGACCATGGAGGTAGGGAGGAAGCAGGTGGGATGCGCGTCGCAGTGCCTTAGGGACCCCATGCTGCCTGCACGCGCCAGTAGGCTCTCTGATTGGTTGACAAGGTCCACCAATCACGGTGCTTATTTGGTAGTTGCCAACCAATCAGAGAGCTGACTGGTGCATGTAGGCAGCGTGAGCACGACATGCTGTCTTGGGCAAAACCCGCCCAGAGAAAGATTCGAAAAAAACACGCCCCGAATCGCAAAGAGACGGGGCTTGTTTGGACAGACAAACCTCTTCTCCAATGGCTGACTAGCATTTAAGAGGCCAGCCAATGGAGAAGAGGAGAGAAGAGAGGCGGGTTCAAGCCCCTCCACTCCAATTACTACCAGTACTACCAGCAGCAGCGGCCGGCACCGATGCGGGGTGGAGAAGAGGGAAAGTGCGCATGACTGTTATGGTCGGCCTGAGAGGACCAGTCAAACAGTCATGTGCACTTAGGAGTGGGGGCAAACCACTCCTCGGCTGCTCTGTCAGCCCTGCCTCGCCTCGCAAAGCTGCCACTCACGAAAAAGGAAAACATTAAATGATAATTTTATATTTTATTTTTTCTTATACTGCTGACAAAAAGTAGTGGGTGACGCTCCGCTGCCTTAGGGCATGCCACCGACTACAAGTCTTAGAATTCAAAGAAAAAACTGGACTGGACCAGCGCTTCACGCATAGACTGGGAAACATGGCAGCCATGTCCGATTGCTATTATTACAATGAATACATATAATATGATTTATTGTACATCTTAGGTGGCCTAAATGGACACATACGCACGCAGTAATCACGCCAACAAACAGACACGCGGTGACACTCGCACACGAGCGGAGAAACACACCCTGCTACAATGCACGTATTAATGTAAAAATAGACGTATGTCTGTGAACTAGAACTTGCTTTCCGCGGTTTCACGTTTCAGAGGCTTAATTCTGTGAGCCGCGCAGGGAGTGCCCGCTTTATGAAGCCGAGTGAGTTGCTTTATTCCCCTGGGACTGTTGATTATACAGCACTCGCCGACACCAGAAGCCAGAGTCAGGGTTTCGGAGCCAGCCACGCAGATGCTGAGCAGTCTCTTTCTCGCGCTCTCCATTTCTCCCCATCCCACTGGCTTTGCATTCTCTCATCCCCTTGGTTCTCTTTCCTTCCACCAGTCTCCTCTTTCAGTCCCTCACACATCCGTCTCTTTCCCGCTTCTTTTTGAATATTTCCAGCTAGTGTTTTGGAAACACAGTGAGGAGGAATAAGGTGGGCTCAACTGATCGCTCATCCCATAAATTAATAAATAAATAGGAAGTGAACTGAATTCCTGCGCCCGCACTAGCAAGAGGCCCTCACTCCTCCGCCTCTCCCACCATCTCCCGCAAAACCCGAGTATACACTCTTCATTTTCCAAAGCAGGAACAGCAAAAGTCAAGCAATACAACATTACATATATAATTAGAGTTTGCATTTTCCACTGTAACCAGGGAGACAGCACCACAGCACAAAAGGCGGCCTTAAAATATCGCGGCCCCGATTGGTCTCGCCCATGCTTAGTTCTGTCAGAGGGCCGTCTGCAACAGATTATCGCTGCAATGCAAGCTCTGGTGAGAGACCTCGTGTGTTTACACTTTACAGTAACCTGTTTCCATCTCACAAGAGCCCTGCAAACAGGTTGTGGCTGGCGTTCTTCCTGTGCTAATCCAACAGCAACAGGACACTCTTTTAAGAAGCAAGATTCCAAGTTGGTTTAATTATAAATATTGGTCATGCCAGCAGAATATTAAAAAATGCAATATTTTATGAAAAGTACGATTGAACTGTTGTCCTGATGACGTGGAGAGGGTAATGTGCATTGCAGGCTGGTGTGCTAGTGGAAGGATGGAAGATTAAAAGCCATTGTTCACATCTGCCTGTGTCTGATGCACAAGATATAGACTGCAGGAGTGTAAAGACACCCTCCACTTTCTTCTATAAGGAGGGAGAGGCGGGTCGCCCCAGCCGCCCCCTCTATCCGTCTCTCCATGGACAAAGCCATGCAGATGTACTCCCAGCCATGCGCGCCTCAGGATTACTTATGATCAGTGGTTGATTTGTGAAAAAATAAGCGCCAGGGCTCTCATCAGGAGGCAGCTTGCTCCAGCCCATTGCTCCTATTAGCACTGCCTACAACAGAACCAACTGCAAACCATGAAACCCGACAAGTGGGGAGAGGGTGTGGCGTAATGGCCAGAGCTGCTTACTTTGGAGCTGGGGACCAGGTTCGTGTCTCGGCGTAGACTCAACATCCTGTGATTCTGGGCAAATCTCTTAATCTTTCCCTCCTTACCAAAATGACGGGTGCTCATGAAAAGCTCTCCAACACCTTTGGTTCGAGTTCGCGCTGTAAGCGCCGGTGTTGACGATTAAGTGCCGGTTTCCAGCACCGGAAACCACTGGCTCAAATTAAGCACTGCTTATGATGCGGCTTCCTGGTTTATCCCCACTGCTAACCCCTGGCCCAAGTCTTTGGCTGGAGGCAAGCAAGTGGAATGAGCAAGTGTGGGAACAGCGAAATCAGAGTTGCAAATTGCTGCATGTTCAGCTGGTGAATGATTGTGGCTCCAGGACCACAGTCCACAAGAGAAGAGTCACGCCTGACAGGATCCAGATAGCTGGACATGGTGCAAAAAATGGCTCCTACTCTACTGTTGCAGTACACCTAATTTCTCTCCAGCTGTCAGTAAGTAGCAGCTGCTAAAAGGGAGGAGAGACGCTTTTTACCCATGGCAATACTTGGGGACTAACATCACTGGTAATGTCTATTAATGTGGAAACAAGCAATTTATGGAATGGCAGCATAAGGAAAGCAGGCAACATCTTTTGCTGAAGTCACTTATAGTTGTCACTACCTCTTGCTGGGATATGTTTTGGAATTACGAATGTCATTGCACCAAATGGGTAAACAACACAATCTTTACAACGAACATGCCATTACAATAAAAGTCTTTTTGAACGATTTTTTAACAACGGATACGCCTTTACCATGAAATTGGAAGTATTTTACAAGTAATTATAAACCCTTTAAATATATATACAGGCGTCGTGAGAAAGGTCTTTTGCCGAACGCGTCCGACGCTCTTTTTAATGCCTTTGCTAAGCTGCAATAAATTTCAGTTTGAATACCAGCTACAAGGAGTGCCGTTCTGTTGTGAATAACGATCTGAAGTTTGTATATATATACACACACATATATATAATATATAAGTGGGTTGATACTTGTAAAATACCTACATTTTTGTGGTAAAGACATCCCCACTGTAAATGCATATGCATTGCAGAAAAGTAACAGGCAAGGGGGGGGGGGGGGTGGGAGGGGTTTGTGTGTGTGCAGTGCTTAATTTGTAAAATATTAAGTGCAGGTGCTCAGATTTATTTTTAGGAGACCACCCCCACTTCCCCGGGCTCCGCCCACTTTCTCCAATGGCTCCACCCACATCCTTTATTGGCTTCACCCACAAGCCTCAAAACATCAGAGCCTCCTCCTCACTTCTTGAGTTTCGCAAGATGCTGAATACCTAGCTCTTCTCATATGCACCACGGGGACCTCACACTTACACACCAGCCCAAGCGCCTGGATACCCTCTCCTATGATTAATGCACTATATAAATCAATATAACATAACATATGGAAAGCCTATGAAAACAACTCTAAAGTTAAATCAAATTTGAGAATGTGTGTACATCTCAAAATGCAGCTTCAGGAAAGGTTCATTTGAGGACTTGAGGCAACTTGGCAAATTGAAGAGAATAGGCTTGTACAGTGCTGTTTAAAAGAAAGGAAAAGATGAAGGAAGGAATACATTAAAGAAGGCAGCATCAAATGCAGACAGGAAGGGGAGTAAAGAAGTGAGGAAATAAATAAGTAACGGATGAAAGATGGAGGAAATAACAGAATGTGAAAGGCAGAAATGAAGGGATAGAAGGAGAAAGGAAGTGAACGATGTGTGATGGAAGAATAGAAAGAAGAAAGGATTGCAGGAAGACAAGCACAAGGAAGGGTGAGGATAAGAGAGGAAGAAGTTAAAGAAGGGATGAAGGAAGGATCATGAAAAAAAGAAAGGAACAAATGGAGGAAGAAAGAAGATATGCACCAAAGGAGGAAGGGTGGGGAATGAATAATGATGTAAGGAAGCAAGAATGAAAAGAAAAAAGGAGGCATGGCTTGAGGTGCTGAGGAAAAGAAAAAGGAAAGAAAGGAGGTCTGGGGAATGGTTACAAGCATGAAATGTACTGGGTCAAGGAGGGACAGAGGAAACAATGAGTAATATTGCAAATAAATTGAAAGTAAAAAAAAATTAAAGTACATTTCTGTGTCCTTAACACACCATGTATGTTTGTAAATCATACATACGCCAGAGGAGGCCTTGCAACCAAGTTCAAAATGCTGTTATCCAACTCAAAGGCACTAATTTTATCCACCTCAGAAAGATGAAAGGCTGAGTGGTCACACCAAGATTTAAATTTATGACCCCAAGATCAAACATTTGACCAAGAATTGTTACATACACCCAGACAAAAACGCACACACACTCTCTCCCTCTCTCTGTTTTGAAACTCTTAAAAAATATTGAGTATTTTGCAAGTTATTGTAATTTATCTCACTTAGAACCCCTACCAGTCCATATTCCTTTTCTTCACCACTGCCCCTTAGACCCTCTCATGCACCCTGTTTTCCGTATATTGTGTCTTAACATTATAGGCCAGCGTGATTGTTGGGAAACCTGAAGCTCAGCCTGCCAATCTTACTAACCAGGTACTCCCCTGGTTCATGCGTACCATGAGCTGCACCTCCAACAGGCGATGGCGTTCAAGCCAGTGGACAAATTAATGTATGCAGGGTAGAGTAATGAGAAGGGAAATAAGGGAGTAAAACAGGGCAAAAGGGGGTCCACTACTGCAAACGTGAAAAAAACAATTTTAACAATTGGTAAATATTTTGATGGTCAGTAATATTTGATGGAATCTTTCAGCTTTGGTGTGATCTAAAACTCTTGGACCTAAACCTCAATAGAGCAGCATGCCTTTTCACCTGTGACTTTCAGCACTATGTTGTTTTAAGGCTTGGTCATCTTTTGAGACATTCAATTTTGGGACCCCAGGGGCGTGGACTGTCCTTTGTGCAGCCAATGCAGTGGCTGTGAGGGCCCTCTGAACTCCAATCATTGATGTTTTTACTGCCCAATAGGAACATTTAGGCCCCATTTTCTTTGCTAGCATTAGGGCCCATGGGAGCCTTGCTATGCCACTACCCTCCCCCTCTTCGTTTCTGTACCCTTTCCTCTGTACTGTAAATTTGAGCCTGTGTGATGTACTCCCTGTGTGTACACCGGTCTCTGTAAAGCGCCTTGTTCATTTCTGTTCACTTTGCGCTAGATAAATACCCCACAGACATGCATGTGCATAGAATATAAATCTGAAACGTAGAAGTCCACTGTGTTTTAATGTATGAGATAGGAGAGCGATGTTTTTCAGCTTCACTCGAGTCGGACCTACAGCACACTGAGCGTCAAAGTCAAAGAGCAGCCTCTGCCTCCAGAGTCAGAGGAAAGAAGAAAATGTGACCAGATCTAAAGCACTCAGCACTCGTACATTCCAGAAGTCAAGATCATGGGCCAACAATATAGTGGGGAAGTGAGAAATAGAAAACAGACCATAAAAACACAGTGCAATTTGGCGCAGTGGTGGTGTTAAATAATTTTCCCAAATTGAAAGAGCGGTAAATATCTGAGTATAGAGCAGAATGATGTTTTTATAGAATATTTTAACAGGTTGGTAATATGTTTTAAAAGCAATTCCGATTCTACTTTTTGAGTGTGTCTTTATATTTGTTCTATTGGTGAAAATGATCTCATGCAGTAAATAATTTGTCAAATTTGTACAATGACCAAAGTAGTACTTTTTCTTTCTGCACACATGGTTGCCTGCCTCACTGGCTTTGCATGTAAATAATGAGAGGTGAAATAGTTGAGTTGCAACCCGACACATGAAATATGTAATAAAACCAAAATAAGCTTTCGCTTTAATATGCATTCACGTAAAACGTCAAGATTCAATCATTTGTCAGTTGATGGGTTCGATGCTGGCATAGACATACAAAATTAAATGAAAACATTTGTGACCACCTGGAAGATAAGCCATGTGACACTTCTATGTAGGGAAATGGAAACACATTGTGCCACCATCCAGGTAAACGGTGCATGTGTCTCATCATCCTGGCTAAAATTGAAATAAGTAAGTCTACTTTCATAATGACCCGGTACATACTTTCCTCTACAGCCCGTCCTCTAAATTTACACTTGACTACTTCATGCACCACTCTATTTCCCCAGCACCTTTCTACATCCATTAGCTAAGCGCCCCACAGAATGATGCTTCAATATTTTTAGATGTCAAATTCCTTAGTAAAGAAAGTAATCAGTATGGTTCAAAAAATAAAAGTGCATGTCTAGGCCAAAAAACAACATGAGCGATCAGCGTGCATGTCTCCCATACAATATATTCATTTACCTGTTGCTGCAAGTTCACTTTTCCCTCGGCATGATGACTTTATTTCAGGTCAAGGAACGATGAGCCTTCGCCTGTGTTCACAAGTCAGAGACGACACCGATGACGACAGATTTGCATCATCTTTTGGCTTTAAAGCTAACAGGTGTCCGGGCGCACACGCATTTGCAAACACTTTCGAATGGAGGAAAAAGCATTAAAGCTAAATATGAACCAGAAAAACATATCCAATCACTATATGCATTCCAAATGAAGCTGCGCTGTGATTGGTTAGACTGTTTCCACCTTCGCACTGCCTGTTATTTTCTGATTGTGCACGTGTCACATGTGCACCTGTCACAGAGTTTGATTTGCATCAAGGCAGGCCTGCCTTCCATCCAATCCTGAAGCCACTCTCCTATTTACTACAAAGAACACCTTGAAAGGGGCATCTAGATTGGCTGGGACACGTAATCAAGCACTCGATTTAAGGACATGGAGCTGCTTTCTCTCGGCTCTCAGACAGTGAAGCTGGAAGACCTCAAAGTGTGCATAATGGGATGAACGAGCCAGAGAAAGGTCACTCCGTCATGCGCTGCTGTGCAGTTTAATTCAGGGCAGCAACAACCTTGTCACTCACGACTAGCAGTAGAACAAGGAACGTGCACCACAGGCAAGCAATATTTACTAGGCCCACTGCAGAGGGGAGAAAAATTCTATAGACCCGGCCACTACGGAGCGGCTTCTACAAGCGGATCCTCGTCCATGCCTATCATAAACAAAGCTGCTGATCGAGTGCTGCTCACCTGGTGGACAACCTTTGGAGCAGAATGTAACACGCGGCCGTCCTGCCGCGGAGCTTGCACCACCCCGTAATGTTACGGGGGCCACCTGACATGGTAACCATCATGTCAGTAATGTGGGCCAGCAGCGGCAAACAGGATTGAGGACGAGTCCACTTGCAGGGTCCATACAGGACAAGATTTGTGTGCTATCCGGACCATATTTCCCACAATGCACAGTCTCATTCGAGCTTCCCATTGGTGGGAGTGCAATATGAAAATGGCGAAGTAGGTTCAGCGCTTGCACACACCGTCTCCGTTAAAGCCTCTGAAGAGAATCATATGGAGCTTCGAAACGCGTCAGGCAATTCCACTACGGAGCGGCTTCTACAAGCGGATCCTCGTCCATGCCTATCATAAACAAAGCTGCTGATCGAGTGCTGCTCACCTGGTGGACAACCTTTGGAGCAGAATGTAACACGCGGCCGTCCTGCCGCGGAGCTTGCACCACCCCGTAATGTTACGGGGGCCACCTGACATGGTAACCATCATGTCAGTAATGTGGGCCAGCAGCGGCAAACAGGATTGAGGACGAGTCCACTTGCAGGGTCCATACAGGACAAGATTTGTGTGCTATCCGGACCATATTTCCCACAATGCACAGTCTCATTCGAGCTTCCCATTGGTGGGAGTGCAATATGAAAATGGCGAAGTAGGTTCAGCGCTTGCACACACCGTCTCCGTTAAAGCCTCTGAAGAGAAGCATATGGAGCTTCGAAACGCGTCAGGCAATTCCACTACGGAGCGGCTTCTACAAGCGGATCCTCGTCCATGCCTATCATAAACAAAGCTGCTGATCGAGTGCTGCTCACCTGGTGGACAACCTTTGGAGCAGAACATATAAATTTATATATAGACATTTTAAATAAACATTCTTTTAAATACGTGTGTGTATATATGTGTGTGTGTGTGTGTATATATATTGTGATCAAGGCCGCAGTCTGGCGGTCAAAACGCATCATCCCGACATGATTTTGCAATAAACTAAACCTTTCTGTATCTACATTGGAGTCTGTACCCGTGTTTTACCCGGCGTGGTTTAACCTTTGGATTCTGTTTGGATATATATATATTTATATATATATATTGACCAACTATATATATACATTTTCTTAGGTTACCTTATTGTCCCGGAGTTATCCACCGATTCTATACCAACATCTTTTTGGCCTGCATCTCCTCCCTCCCCTCCACCCCCCCCCCCCACCCCCACCATTTTTTAATATGTTAATGTTCTGATACCTGTAAACTCACATCTAATGCCTTTGACTAAAAGCGAGTCAGATATCCACACACTTGCTACTTTTAATTTTAACATGACCCAGGGTAGGTCCACGGTTTTCCGTGTTTTGTGTTTTTTTCTATTAACAAGGATTCCTTTTATTTATTTATTTTTACATAGTTTTTGTCTGCGGTAGTCTCAGTAGGTTGCTTTCTAATTCTACTTCATGTGCACCACATTAGCTGTCACTTGACGCATACATTCCTTAAGAGCAGCCTTTAATGCAGTAGTTCACAGCATACTCTGCGCCCGGCTGATCATTTTAAGTGTGCATGCTTGAGGGCTGGGCACTTGCCAGGCAACTATGGCAGCAGTAGGGATAACTAGATACCACGCTGCGCCTTAGGACGATGCTTTGAATTATCAATTATCATTTAGAATCCAGACAGTCTCATTGTGGCAGTGCGAGCAGGGAAGCATAATTAATTAATTTACAGATGTATACACTCTGTCATTTTAATTTACGTTGTTTTTTATAATATGTGTTAACATGAAGTCAGCTGACATTTATTGCCTTTTGCTTCTAAATCCAGTTTCAAGTCTGTCTTCTAAAGCACCTAGTGACCACTGTGTATATGTACATATATATTTTTTCCATGTTTATTTTTTGCTTTAAAAAACACAGCCACTTCCGGGTTACGGAGTGACTTTGACAAAGACCGTGAGGTTGAAACGCGTCAGTCTTTAAAACTCTTGTTTTCCAATCATCCTGAGTGAGGCTTTTCCTTGTGTTTGGCAACATGAGGATTCCTTTAATTAATATATATATGATGTGATCAAGGACACAGCCTGTGAGCGAAACGCGTCAGAGGCAGCACACCCTTTTCTGAAAATAAAGCACTAATTTTGGCATCAGCTATAACGTGACTCCGTGGTCCTGTATGTGCGCGATCACACGAGGATATTGTCAGTGGATATATTATATATATATATATGTGTATATATATTATATATATATACACATATATATATATATATATATATATATATATATCCAACATCCAAAGTTTCCCACTTAGAAGAGCCAGCTTACAGGTAGGTAAATCTTCGTTTTAATGTGCAGGAAAACAGCGCAGGGCAATGAAATCAGAGTCCAAAAGAATTTGTTGCCTGACGCGTTTCATGCTCCACGAGCATTTCTTCAGAGGCTTCTTTTAACATTGCAAAGAGCACCGGCATTTTATAATGATTATCACCTGCCCCAGTGGGCGTTGGCTCACCCAGAGCCTGCTGGTCTTTGAAGTGCCACAATAACGCTACAGTGAGCTGCTCAAATGCAATGTCAGTTTTCATTAAAATAAAACACCACAGTGGGTATGGAAAATGTCTCAAAGTCTCTGCGCTGCCCTCTGACCTGCATCACGACCTTCCTGCCCTCAGTGCTGCTTGCATAATACCTGCAGCTCGGTCCACACCTCTGTGGCAGGGCTCTTCCCCGACCGGGATCAGCCGTAATATATCCAACATCAAAAGTTTCCCACTTAGAAGAGCCAGCTTACAGGTAGGTAAATCTTTGTTTTAATGTGCAGGAAAACAGCGCAGGGCAATGAAATCAGAGTCCAAAAGAATTTGTTGCCTGACGCGTGAGGTGTGGACCGAGCTGCAGGTATTATGCAAGCAGCACTGAGGGCAGGAAGGTCGTGATGCAGGTCAGAGGGCAGCGCAGAGACTTTGAGACATTTTCCATACCCACTGTGGTGTTTAATTTTAATCAAAACTGACATTGCATTCGAGCAGCTCACTGTAGCGTTATTGTGGCACTTCAAAGACCAGCAGGCTCTGGGTGAGCCAACGCCCACTGGGGCAGGTGATAATCATTATAAGATGCCGGTGCTCTTTGCAATGTTTAAAAGAAGCCTCTGAAGAAATGCTCGTGGAGAATGAAACGCGTCAGGCAACAAATTCTTTTTGGACTCTGTTTTCATTGCCCTGCGCTGTTTTCCTGCACATTAAAACGAAGATTTACCTACCTGTAAGCTGGCTCTTCTAAGTGGGAAACTTTGGATGTTGGATGTATTACGGCTGATCCCGGTCGGGGAAGAGCCCTGCCACAGAGGTGTGGACCGAGCTGCAGGTATTATGCAAGCAGCACTGAGGGCAGGAAGGTCGTGATGCAGGTCAGAGGGCAGCGCAGAGACTTTGAGACATTTTCCATACCCACTGTGGTGTTTAATTTTAATCAAAACTGACATTGCATTCGAGCAGCTCACTGTAGCGTTATTGTGGCACTTCAAAGACCAGCAGGCTCTGGGTGAGCCAACGCCCACTGGGGCAGGTGATAATCATTATAAGATGCCGGTGCTCTTTGCAATGTTTAAAAGAAGCCTCTGAAGAAATGCTCGTGGAGCATGAAACGCGTCAGGCAACAAATTCTTTTTGGACTCTGTTTTCATTGCCTTGCGCTGTTTTCCTGCACATTAAAACGAAGATTTACCTACCTGTAAGCTGGCTCTTCTAAGTGGGAAACTTTGGATGTTGGATATATATATATATATATATATATATATTACCTACTGACGGTCGCCAGTAGGTAGTTATAGTTAGGACCCTGTTTCCATTGGAAAAACGCAACATTCTATTTTAAATAACTTTGGCGCCGGTCGACGAATCCTCGCCAAATTTTCAAAATAGGTGGGGCGCTGCGCTCCGCTCCTACCCTGAAAGTCTCGGGGGGATTCGTCAAGCGGGGGCTGAGATAAAAGGGGGGTCCCAAAACGCGTTTTTCCCATGCATTTTTCCATAGGACCTTTAGACACAGCCACAGCCCGAACGGCTGAACAGAGTTCCTTGAAATTTGGCAGAGAGGTAGTCTACAGGTCAAGGAAGTGCCTTTTGTAGGTTTGGTGTAAATCTGTTCAGTAGATTCTGAGAAAATAGCCTTTAAATCAATATATATATCTGAGCCAGCTTACGGTGCGCTTACGGTGCGCTTACCGTACGCGTACGGTGACGTGCACGAGCGCGATTCTGATTGGCTGTTCGATCTAAGTAAACATTCGAATCGGTCGAAACCAGGAAGCGGCGGCCGCCATTTTCTCTCTCGCACTCTGAGGGGGGCTGCAAAAACCAAGACAAAAAACATCTACAGGGGGAGTATATTCAGTTCTTAAACACCCAGCATCCATATATGTGTCCCCAAACAACCCCCAAGGCCAAAAAAACAAATTTATTTTTTTTCGAAAAATCGCCGACTACGCTTACCGTACGCGTACGGTAAAAAATTTATAAAAAAAAAAAAATTATCCACACTTTCCCCACCCCGTGTGAAAATGGTCCCCTTAGGGCACCATTTGTGCATGGCATATATAATTAAATGGAAAGTACAAATGAATAACGTTCACAACGAAGCGCATAATATGTCCCCCATGTGCGCACGGTGCGCGAAGCGCATCGTGCGTACATGGCCCATCCCGCGTAACGTGGGCACGCGGTGCGCGCAGCGCACCGCGTGACCACCGTGCGTGCACGGCACTAACTGCGTAAAGTGGGCGCGCGGTGCGCGAAGCGCACCGCGTGCTCACTGTGTGCGCACGGTGCGCGAAGCGCACCGTTCGCGCATGGAACGAACTGCGTTAACTGGGCGCGCACGCCACGAATGGCGTAAAGTAACTTAGCATTTAAAAAACCGTACAAATTCACTGAAAAAAACATAGGTTTCACACACGTTATAGTTAGGAATTAGCATTTAAAAAACCTTGCAAATTCACTGAAAAAACCATAGGTTTCACACAAGTTATAGTTAGCTGTACATTTCACTCGTAAAAAACCAATGAAATTCCCCGGTTATAGTTAGTGCAGGCAACTATAACTCACGCGACCGCAATCCTCTGCTGATGACATATGTGTCTTTATGAAAAAAACATATTTGTAATATATGTATAGCTAAAATTTAATGGAAGAAGACATGGGCAAATAAGTGTCTAAATACAGTATTAGCATCAGCAGAGGATTGCGGTCGCGTGAGTTATAGTTGCCTGCACTAACTATAACCGGGGAATTTCATTGTGTTTTTTACGAGTGAAATGTACAGCTAACTATAACTTGTGTGAAACCTATGGTTTTTTCTGTGAATATATATATATATATATATATATATTCACTGAAAAAACCATAGGTTTCACACATGTTATAGTTAGCTGGACATTTTACTGATAAAAAACCATTGAAATTCCCCCGTTATAGTTAGTGCAGGCAACAATAACTCACGCGACCGCAATCCTCTGCTGATGCTAATACTGTATTTAGACACTTATTTGCCCATGTCTTCTTCCATTAAATTTTAGCTATAAATATATTACAAATATTTTTTTTTCATAAAGACACATATGTCATCAGCAGAGGATTGCGGTCGCGTGAGTTATAGTTGCCTGCACTAACTATAACGGGGGAATTTCAATGTTTTTTTATCAGTAAAATGTCCAGCTAACTATAACATGTGTGAAACCTATGGTTTTTTCAGTGAATTTGCAAGGTTTTTTAAATGCTAATTCCTAACTATAACGTGTGTGAAACCTATGGTTTTTTCAGTGAATTTGTACGTTTTTTTAAATGCTAAGTTACTTTACGCCATTCGTGGCGTGCGCGCCCACTTAACGCAGTTCGTTCCGTGCGCGCACGGTGCGCTTCGCGCACCGTGCGCGCACAGTGAGCACGCGGTATGCAGTTAGTGCCGTGCACTCACGGTGGGCACGCGGTGCGCTACGCGCACCACGTGCCCACGTTATGCTAGATGGGCCATGTACGCACGATGCGCTTCGCGCACCGTGCGCACATGGAGGACATATTATGCGCTTCGTTGTGAAAGGTAATCTTTTAAATTTTTATTTTCATAAATTTAGCATGCACAAATGGTGCCCTTCGGGCACCATTTGCACACGGGGTGGGGAGAGTATGGATAATTTTTTTTTTTTTAATTATTTTTACCGTATGCGTACGGTAAGCGTAAACGGCGATTTAAAAAAAAAAAATAATAATTGACTTTTTGGCCTTGGGGGTTCTTTGGGGACACCTTCATCAAGGCTAGGTGGTTAGGAGCTGTCTAAACAGCCCCTTTACATGTTTTTTGCCTTTGTTTTTCCTCCCCCCCTCAGAGTGCGAGAGAGAAAATGGCGGCCGCCGCTTCCTGGTTTCGACCGATTCAAATGTTTACTAAGATCTAACAGCCAATCAGAATCGAGCTCGCGCACGGCACCGTACGCGTACGGTAAGCTTACCGTAAGCGCACGATAAGCGCACCGTAAGCTGCCACAGATATATATATTGATTTAAATGCTATTTTCTCAGGAACTACTGAACAGATTTACACCAGACCTACAAAAGGCACTTCCTTGACCTGAGGACTACCTCTCTGCCAAATTTCAAGTAACTCTGTTCAGCCGTTCGGGCTGTAGCTGTGTCTAAAGGTACTATGGAAAAATGCATGGGAAAAACGCGTTTTGGGACCCCCCTTTTTTCTCAGCCCCCGCTTGACGAATCCCCCCGAGACTTTCAGGGTAGGAGCGGAGCGTAGCGCCCCACCTATTTTGAAAATTTCGCGAGGATTCGTCGACCGGCGTCAAAGTTATTCCAAATAGAATGTTGCGGTTTTCCTATGGAAACAGGGTCCTAACTATAACTACCTACTGGCGACCGCCAGTAGGTAATATATATATATATATATATATATATATATATCACACAACGCCTGAATCCTAAGAAATTCCTAGCCACCCTAAATATTATCCTTGCCACCCAAAAATCCATCCCCACTAAAAACCCTAAAATTACCCTTACCACCCAAAAACCCATACCCACCCTAAAGCCTAAAAAATCCCTTGCCACCCAAAAACCCATACCCACCATAAAATTACCCTTTCCACCCAAAAACCCATACCCAACCTAAACCCTACAACTTCACTTCGCAAAAAAAAAAACACACCCATCCTAAACCCTAAAATTGCCCTTACCACGCGAAAAACGATTCCCACCTAAATGCTAAAATTACCCTTGCCACCCAAAAGCCCCCACCCTAAATCCTAAAATCACCCTTACCACCCTAGAAACCATGCCCACCCTGAACCCTAAAGTAACACGTACCACCCAAAAACCCATACCCACTCTAAACCCTAAAAAAATACTCTTGCAACACTGGATATATATATATATATATATATATATATATATATATATATCACACAGGGTTGTCCCCAAGAAAGAGCCCACAGCGGACAGGTAAGTTCTCAGCGTTTAATTGATGTAAGCTGCAGCCTCTCTTTAACGCCGACGCGTTTCGTGCGCTGCGCGCACTTCTTCATGGGCAGACTCAGGAAACAGCATAGCCACGCAGCCCCCAGCGCTGAAAACACCTGTAACACTCGTCACAGTGGGCGGGGCAACCAAGTCGCCTTCTGGTCTTGGTGGTTCTTGTATATCCAGTGAATTTGCATGCGTGCTGCTGATAGTTCAAATGAAACCACAGTGGGCTGGTGAAACGTCTTGTACTTGAGGGATTGCACAATATAACTCGCATCTCGCACCTTCCCGCTCGTAAATTCTGACATCGATTGGTGCCAGCAAAGACCGTGTTCACACGGCGGGGCTTCCTTCGCGGCAGGACTGGCTGCTACAAATCCAAACACACAGGGTTGTCCCCAAGAAAGAGCCCACAGCGGACAGGTAAGTTCTTAGGTTCTAGTGGCACACAGAAGCTGGCAAAATCTATCACAGAGAGAATATGGCAACTGGCAATATCCTCATTATAGTAAAGAACTGCGATCACCCCTTGAAAGTGGTCTTTATCTTCTTTCATGTTTGTTTTGACTAAAGTGACTGTCCCAGATTGATTTGAAATGTACTAACTTCTGTGCAAAGTGCTCTCTTTTAAATTTCTATCAAGTTTTGTTCAATGCTAATGGTCAGAAAAATCAAGGATGGGGAGTAAGAAGCAATACAGGTTCACTCAGCTTCCTTTTGCAATACCACAAGTATCAAGAGAGGTGAAATCACACCATTCTAGAAACCAGAGTCTCTTACCTAACTGTATTGAGATCCTCAACCACTTGTTTCTATCAATGGTATATATTGACGGGGAGGACGCCCTAGGCAGAGTATTGGCCATTTGCTAAACAAAAGTGCTGCATTGATAATTAACCCACCTCTTCCCCTTCAAGGGAATGGCATTTCACTCCTCAGAATATGTAAGTAAATGGACTCACTGTTACGTTCCAGTAGGGACGGTCCTTGCTGGTATTATTGGGATCTGGTATTCAGAGGTCCTGAATAAAGCCTACGACCTATCTAGGCGCAAGAAGGCTGAAACATGTTGCCCATAATGTGAGATGTGAAAGATTTATAAATTGTCCCTAATACATCCAACAGGTTTTTTACCTTACCCCCATTCCAGTTTTATTAAAACAGCATCCTCTTGGGATAGGAGGTATTTTTACTTCACAGTCACAGATCCCGCTACGCTCTAAAACCAGAAACTCTTCCTTCTGGTGGAGGTAAGACCCAGTGATGAAACGATCTGCTGCTAGTAATCAGTCGAGATAATATATACCATTGATAGAAACTAGCGGTTGAGGGTCTCAATACAATTTATTAAGAGACTATGGTTCCTAGAATGGTGTGGTTTCACTCCCCTTGATACTTGTGGTTTAATGCTAATGGCCTACGGGGGTTTCAAATACACAATTTGCCCAGTGCTTAACTCGAGCCCGAGGTAGCAGGTGGAGCCCACCTGTACTCATTCATGGGGGCAGGGACTTATTTCGCATGATTAGACTTTGAGCCAGAACAAGAGAGGGAGACATACTAAAGGAAGAAAGTAGAAAGAGGAGAAAGATGGAAAAACTGTGACAAGTAAGAAAGCAGGGAGGAAAATGAACCTGCAAGAGTGAGATAAGCGGGCAGGAAGTGTAAATTGGTAAATGAAAAAGGCATGATGTTGAATAGACACACACTGCCCTGGAATTCGGCATTCCTTACATTCTGTAGCCCAGCTACAGGCTTCTAAGCAAAATGCCCTGGAATTTAGGGGCTGAATACGATGGCGATCAGTCGGTCCACCACCCACTATTGCGGCGGTCAGGAGATCGTCTGACAGGATGGCGGCAGTCCGACTGCCGCATTACAATGCAATAGCTGTCAGAAAGGGCTTCTTATCACGACCGCTTGTTCTGCAGCCACGGAAAAGGGCTGCAGCACAAGTCGCTGTAATAAAGGAGCACCTCCTGCACGTCCATGGACCATGTTCAATGCACCATGTTGTGTATGGCACACAGTGCATGGAGGGGATTGTGGGGGGCACTGCATGTGCTCCCGGGGCAATTTCACAATGGCCCACGATGGACGGGGCCCTGTTTGGTGGTCTTCCAGACATGAAAAGGCTACTGAAAAAAGGGATATCTTAATCCCGACAGCGGTGCTTGCCTTGGCACTGCCGCCATTCGGGAATACAATTCCGACCGCTGCCCGTCAGTATTGCTGATTCTGGGAGAGGCAGCGGCCTTCCCCTCACCCCTGTGGTTACGACCACCAGCATTGTAAGGGCTGTTGGCGGTCGGACCACCACCGATGGCCGGTCGGTCGCGGTCCGACTTCTATTGTAACAGGGTCCTAAGTCTTTTACAAATAAAACACTGTATTTGCCAGCCCATGCCCACACCGTGCCTTGTAGGGGAAACTTATTAACCATTCCTGTAAACAGATTTACAAATCCTAGCACATTGTGACCACTGTTACTGGGTCAAAGGTAAAGACCAAAAGTGACACCCACTACTAACCTATAGGTGGTCAGGAGGTGTCCATTGTAGGGTTTGATAAATTGCAAAGGACAATAGTTTATGTGAGGGAGAGGCGACAACATTTTGGGAAGATCTGCATAATTTCCTGAAGGAGGCAGCACGGATCAGACTGGAATATTAGAACGTAAAAGTGTGTAATCCTCCATGCTTCATATTATGAATTGTATGAGAGGCAAAAAAAAACAATATTTTTCATTTGTTATTGGTCAGAACGTCAGATGTCTAATATACAAATTGAGATGCCCATTTGGACTATAGCCCATCCTGCAGCAGCATTTCCACCTTTTCTCTTTGCATCACTCTAATTTTCTCTCCCCACATATTGTGTGTTATATATGTTTAGTACATAACAATGACGTGAGCAGTACAGTTTTGACCAGTTTCAACAAGCTAGCAGCTTTGATGCATATGCTAAACAGGGCCCACAATCACGCAGATCATCTGATTTTAGTAGTGCGGAGACTTGCGCTAGTTTTTAGGAAGTCTGGGAGTGTTTCTTGAAACAGAGTTGCTGATTGGATTCATCCAATAGATGTACTGACGAACTGATCAAGTGGAGATCATTTCAGATAAGTTGGGTTGGGAGTGTTAAGCAGTTCTACAGTGGTGACTTCTCTAAATGAGTACCAGGATACCTTCGATTCCAGCCTTGTGGGTATGTGGTTCGGGTTATTCTTAGGGTTAGTCTGGGAGGGTTTGATTTTTTTCATCGTCAATAGAAACAAGGTGGAGAACTCACATTTTTCTTTGAAAATGTTTATGATCACATATGATGAAGGGATTGTGGATTTTTTCAGAATGTTGATTTCTTTTTATACCTTTTTTGCTTGGTCTTTTCCCTGTGTTATGTAGGTAACCCTGGCTTTAGAAATACTTTTCAGAAATCCATTCAGTAATTTATTATAAAATTAGAAATGAAATGTATTTCCCACTCCAGTCCAAGAGTGCTGACATAGCACCATATACCAATACAAGGCACTGGTGCATTCTTTTTAAATGTTTCTGGTTATTCCCTTTTCTACTGGCTGCAGAATATAATTTCTTAGATTGGCGCCGTCATGTCCTTTAGGCTAGTCCTGTCACGTATACCCCTTTTTGCATACATTTCTCCCATATAAACACAACAATAACAATTCTAAACAGGTGACCTTTTACCTGGTAGCTTGCTCCTGTCTCTTCGACAACATGTTCAGTGGTTGCCAGAAACTACCTACACCACTGTAAGATACAGGGGGGTGGTAGTGGCACTGTAGAGTTAGCTGGTCTAACGGCTGACATATCCTGTGATGGTGTCCGGAAGCAGTTGGGATACCAAGCCCTGAGTTTAGGTCATCCAAAATGTGCAGGTCCTGGGGATTCGTAGGAACTACACAACAGCGCTTACCACCTGTCAAAATCACTAATTTGGGAAACTTTCAGAAAATGTCTCTTACCTGACTCCAGAGTTTTTGGCATATTGTGTAATTCAGCTTTTCAATTTATCTGGACCATATTTGGACCCACCTTCTCCACTGTCGTTAAAGACAGAGATAAGAGCCATGAACGTCATCCAAAGCCAGTTCAATTTTAGGCTTGTGGGAGAGACATGCTGATATTGCTACTACGACGGCATCATGATTTTGGTGTGTTGCAGCCTATTCATTCTTTTCTTGGTACTTATCTCCTTCCTTAGCTTGGTCAGAGTGTGGTTAACAAATCTGCCTGCACTGTTTAAGCGATTTACATGTTACTCCATTGACAGTTATTCATCTATCCATGGATTTTACAGGGTAAAATGTGTACCATGTAATACTCCAGTCTAGGAGTTTTACAGTATTCCACAGACCTGAAAATACCAGTTTCAAACAAAATTATCTTTTCTATAGTTGCTAAGCAGCCTTTTTCCTTATGTCTCACAGGGCTTATCCCATCACTTTTCTAAGACTGAAATACAACTGGAAATTTCCTAAGAGACCTTGTGATTCTAGGGGATATCTGTCTAGTAAACCCTTTCTACAAGATTCTGGTTAGAAAAATGGAGTTAGCTATTGACTGATAGTGAGGCAGGTCTTTTTTTAACAATGATTTCACTCAGGATTGTTTTACACATAAACATATTGGATTGTTATGCCATAGAAACAATAACTATGTATGATACAGAGTTTTGTAGGGTTGTGAACTCTCTTCCACCATGGATCACACAGCAATTGTGTGAGATTAGGATTGTCTATAATGTTCTCCATTTCCTGCTGGGAAACAGGAGTAAGTACAAATTCCCATCCTATGAGTTGTTTATATCCTGATTTATATTTTGGGAATTCTGATTGGAGTTTGGCCTCCTGCCTCAAACACTTGATCAGGATGTTTGTTGTTTCACGATTTCATTAATGCTTTCTATGATACAAGTGAAGCAGTTATGAGAATGTTCTGCCCTATTAGGGATAGCAACTTTATCACTCTCAATCTGTTTGCCTTGGGCCACCTCTTTAAGGATGTTAAATGATGCTTTTGTGCTATTCCCTGCCATGGCCTTTTTCTCCCAGTCTCAGGACTTTCTTAACCACTTCAGTAACACTTCGACAATACCACCTAATATCTTTTAGCCTTACCCTATATGCATCAAGTTTATACTTTTACTGTTTCAGCAAGGCAACTTAACCTTTTAGTTTTGACTCACATAAATTAAGTTTAACCAGCTTTGTTATGGATCAAGTCTGTTTTTGTGCACAATTTCTCTTTACAGGGCTAAATAATGCCATATTGCCCTTAAGGAAGACACGCCAAATTTGGCAATTTCTCCTACTAACCCTTGAGGAGGAGCAGTGCATAACTCTAGATGTTGGGGTTCAGTGCCATCTTCTTCAGCCATCTAGTATTCCCTTTCTTGAATGATTTTTGAGTCTGGCAATGAGACAGTTTAAAAATCTCCTTAGCCTCATGTAATCAAAATCATTCATAAACAAAAAAAAATCATCCATAAAACAGCAGCAGGACATTTGGTCAGTGCTCTTTCTCCACTGGTCTGTTAAACTGTCATTCAATTTTGCTTCTGCTCACCACACCAATCAGCAAGGGGCAATGTGCCAGTCACCTTCAGCCATTTGCTCTCATGCACTGCGAGTGAAGCTATTTTGCCTGATCACGTGCACATCTCTCTAAAAAGAAGAGCAATACATTACTAGCCCGTGCTTTTTTCCAGCTCTTTATACTTTTTTCATTTTTAAGTCATTGTTGCCGTTTAAGCTATGCTTTCAGGTCACATGAATTCAAAGCATCATTATCACAAGCTTATGGCTGCCATGTTTAGACTGTGGGCGTGGTCTTTTTTCTTCTTTTTTTTTTCTGACCTCGGTTTGCAACTTTAAAAAAAAACAAACGTAACCATTTCATCAGCATGCCAAATGGTAGGTCTTTTCATTTACAAATACTGGCTTTCATTGTAGTCCCCCAGTAGCTACATGGTAAAAAAGGTCAGGATTTGATCTGATCATGGCTATAACTACAATTCCCCTACTTCTTTATATTGTTTCATCCAAACAGTAAATCAGGATGTGGCCTTTTTCATGGGTATCTTACATCATCCATTGCCTTATGGTCAGTGGATTAATATGACCCATTGATGAAGCTATTCAGATTTTCCTTATCATCTGCCTGTATGTTAAAATCTCCTCTGATAAGTGTAAGGAAATTCCTCTTTCGTATGGTCACCCTCACGTTTTGGGACAGATGCTGCTGTCTTCTGACTCTGAGAGTGCACTGAGGCCTGTTAACCAGACCTCCCTACCTGTGCCCTTACCATCAAACTGATATGTTGAACTGGCTTTTAACCAATTGGCTAAGCTAGTGTACCTTAAGTCCCTAGTAAATGGTACCCAGGGCATGTGAGTCAGAGCCCCCCCCCCCCCACCCAGGGATCACAGGAGTGGTTGTGCCACACTGGTTGGGACACGAGTAAAATGAGATTACCAGCTTGCCATTCTCAGGCTTGAAGAGCAGTTTAACTGCTGGCCCGAGCCAGACTTTCCCCGAGTATCTGTGTAAGTCACCCCATGGCAGGCCTATTGAATCCTAAGGCAGGGTGCAACTTATTTCACATACAGAACATGTAACTTTACATGGCTTGACAGAAAAAAATGCAAAACTGTGTTCTTTACTGAGAAAAAGCGTGGTTGCCCAATTGGTGTGTGCAGAGTTTCATGCCAGCCCCTCACCTGGGCTAACTCTGGAACAATGCAACCAAGGTGTGTCATCCAGGGTATCAGACAACTCTTCGCATTAAACCCAACTGTATTCTCAGGTCAAAAATTAATATAACAAGCTGCAGCGTGCAACTTTAGCAACTTTGCCTCTTTGTTGTCCTTAGGCCCTGGTGCCCATACTGGCTGCACGTGGGGGTCCTGGAACTGAGACAGTTTTCTGGACGCCTGGAGAGACGTACTGATGACTCCCAAAAGAGGATACAATAGGGGCCTTCCCTGGAAGGAGGTGTCAGTTCCCTCCTGCAGGAAGCCACATCCGGTTTGGCCCAAAAGATGAGCAACAAAGGAGAAGCTGCCTTTGAAGGGTCAATGGGTAACACTTATGGGAGGGATTGCTCCATTTTTCAGGCTGGCACTTGGGACAGGAGAGGGGAAACCAGTTGTCAAACCAGATTTCCAGGGAGGTGTAGGCCCCTTGGTAGCCACAACTCTGGGTTGGTCTAGGGAAGTCCACACACCGGGAGAGGAGTCCTGCCATATTGGAAGTGGGCAGAATGGTGCTTCCTGTGATGCCTACATGCCATACTTTGCAGCTGGGACCCTCAGAGGGTGAGTTATTGACACAGGAAGGATTGGCATGTGACTGCAATACTGGGCGACCGGTAGTCCAGTGGCGACTAGACTTCTGCCAGCACAAAAAGACTTTGAGGGACATCAACCCAAAGTAACCGGGAACACCTCACATCCATTGTGGACCATGGAGTAGTTGCAACAAGACCTGCATCGTATCCACAGGATCCTTTGAGCATCTTCAGCATCCTTCATCCCTTGCATAAGGACCACTTTCATTGGAGAGCTCTGCATTGTATAAAAGTGTCTGAAACTGACTGAGGACAGCTTTACCTGCTGAGGTAACTGTGGCTGAGGACCTTACTGGTCCCTTTGACTGGCTCTCTACTGGAGCTGGTCTCCTAAATTGACTCTAAGTGACAGCATACCAACTAGCCTAAACCTTTTGGGGAAAAAGTGTCTAAGTGTCAAATTCATTGAATTTGCCAATGCTTGTTCATGGTTTTTTGGTGTTGTTTAAATGCTTTATACTTGTTCCTTTGTTTAAGCCTTACTGCTCAGAGCCACAGCACCCCAATGTAGAGCTGAAGGTTTGACAAATGAAACTCTAGGGTCCTAAAGTGGTTGTCGGTAACTGTATTACGCGATGAGGTTGCACAACCACACCATCTGATACACATTTCCCCCTATAAGTTTCTCCAATTCAAGGTCTGCTAGGAAAATACATAACTCAGTATAATCTCCCCCAAACTTACCAATACATCCGAGAACCTATACACCCTACTGTGGTTCTTTGGGTTTTTGTGTTTATTTTACAAATTTCTGCATCAAAAGTCTATAGTCTTTGGGATTTGTATCTGAGAAACAGAACCCTCCTTGTTTACTATTATTACAGCACCTCTTTGCACGCCAATTTCTCGATTCCCTAAGCACATTCCCTAGTTTGCTGGAAGCATTATATTAATATCAATATTCAAACTCTCCCTAAGTCATGCTTCAAACAGTGCAACATCATTAGAGGCAGGATTCACAAAAGCGTTTATGAGTAAGGTAAGTAGTACTACAGATGTACTCTTTTATAGACTGTTACAGGGCTTTGTGAATTTACCCTGAGACATCCAATTCCATATTAGTAAACGTGTGAAGAGTATTGATTGTATGGTATTAGTGATTGAATATACCAATTCTGTTCTCATTTTACATGTATTTGGCCCAATACTCAAATGAAATGTGTGATGGGTATGCTGAAACTGACGAGGGTGTGGTCTGTCCAGGTCATAGGTGCTGGCTTGCCAACACTGATGTTGCTGATTCAGGAGAAAATATGGTCCAACGTGCCCGGTGAGGCCAAGGTTTCCAGGGATTTCTAGAAGGGCTGTAGAGTTTGTTAAATAATATTAATAATAAATTAAACACAACATCAGTAGTTTAAAAAGTACAATTACAGCTTTCCTTGAAGACAGATTTACTTTCGCAGGAAAGATTATATCTTTGCTACTTAAGATGAGTTTAGGTCGAATGTGACAATTACCTAATGCAGGGAACAGATTAACTCTCCAGAAAGCTGCTAGGATCAATACAATCTGTATCAGTACTACCGGGGTCAATTAGATCCTGACGGAGAGCCCAGCTACAGGTGCTCCTAAGGCTGCAAAGTGTGAGTTTTGTCTTGAAAAACAAAAAAGAAATTACCCTGACATGCAGGAATATTTTCCCTGTGAGTGTGGGCTATTGATTGTTTTTCTGTTAGGGGCCTCCATGCCTCACATGGAGGTCCAAGGCAGGAAACTCTTATGACACAATTTTATGGCTCTCACTTTAACCTGACAGCCCAATGGCTTCAGGCCATGAGGCCAAAGGCTTGTTGTCTCGGTGGGTGTAAAGTCAGTGTTGCTGCAAACTCTAAAACTCTACAAAGCATGAGGGAACCATGAGTTTGCCCATCCTCATGTTTGGCCATACTCTAAACGAGGCCAAATGCACAAACATAGATAAGTTCATGGCCACATTAGCTTTTTTCTTCACTAAAGGAAAGTCTCATAGAAGTCTTCTGAATTGCATTCTTGCTCAAACAAAATTAGGTTAATCTATTAGAAGTTTAAACTTTAGCTGATATGTAATAATTCTGTAAAATATGAACTTTTTGGGGGGTCCCAAAAGCTTCCATTCTCCATCAGTTCACTTAAACATAAAACACCAACTATTGTGGGAGTTATGTTTGCGTTACTCACCGTAAATGGTTAAGTGTTTTTTAAAGCAGAATTTAACACAAATTTTCCATTAAACATTTTTATTCCTGTGAGTGTTTGTGTAGGATGGGCCCAGTGCACTGGTTTGCCCAAGGGCCTATAATGCTGTTACAATGGCCCTGCCTTTCAGTAAAGGCTTTTAGGAGAATGCCCAAGTGTGTTTCTCCCACCTTATTGTGAGTCCACAATCATAACCCCTGTAAACTACAAACGCTGCATGTTGTAATTTGGAGTGCTCCAACTACGCACTGAGTGCTTTGGCGGTGCATTGTGCCAGGATACCCTGCAACAAGTGAAGAATGGGGAGACCACTGGAAGAAGTGCGCCTTATAAAGGAAAGAGGATTGTGTTTGAGGGAAGAATAGTATGGCGATGTTACATGCATGCCTGACAAACATTATGTTTATTGTAATAAGCTAAGAAATGCAACAGTTTTATGTTTATCCAGAACTACCAGAGCACCATAATAAGTACTCTCCTAAGTCCCATCTGATACTATAGCGACCTTGTGCACATTTTCAGAAACAGGAATTTTTTTTTTTTAACTTTTCAGTTTTTACATTGCAGCTGTCAAACACACTGATTGCTGACATGCGCACTTAGGTTTCTCCAACCCGGCTGAATTGTACACCCGGTTGGAGAAACAGCACAGACTCCTTGTGCCTCAGCGAGCATTGATCCAGCCCGCTCTGGCAAATCCCCGCACTGCTGTCATGCTTGAGAGCAGCCCGGGGATTGGATAGGGAGTCCGATGCTGTTCCAAGGACTGCTGGGACCAGGAATAGAGGAGCATGAGGCGGCCAGCAGCACCAGGTAAGTCTTGTTTTTTTATTATTAACCCCAACCCCCCTGCTGTGCTCTCTCCCCGCATGCTTCCCGCCAACCCCTGACATCCCCCACTCCCCTTCCAACCGCCCCATCAGTCTTCGTCTCTGTCGGCTGCCACTGGCCTTTCAAAACCGGCCTCCAATGGCTCCAGCCCATCTAGGAAATGCCCGATAGAATAAAAGGCCAGTCCCGCCTCCGCTTTTAGATGTTTTAGTGTATCCTTCCATCTCCGCTTACATAACTGCCAGGCTTTAAGACCACTTATATGTGACATTTTCTATGGTTCCTGTGTACTTCCGAGTGGCATTTTACTCCTGAATATGTAACAGTTCGAGTGACACGCTCCATGTAGAGAGATGAAAATCAGAAATGACCCCCTTTGAACAAGGGAAAGCCTAGAAACTGCTGCAAAGACTGAAACGCCATTGAAACTGCTGTAAAGCACCTGATAATTAAGGCTAATTGACATTTAACTACTTGATGGTCAATGCACTTGCTGGGGAATTCGCTGCTCTCTAGTTACAGGTTCATAAAATAGCTTTGGGGGTTAATGTGCCTTCTGCAAAGCACAACATGTAATACGCAGGTCACAGAATTTTATTTTATGTAGACAATTCTGTCAGTTACTGCTTATGGTGAACAGATCCTTTTGTAACCTGCAAGATTCGAGTTATATTTCTTGAATTATAGCTCAGTTCGTTATGAACTGGCATCAAGGTGCAGTTTGCAGGCTGCAGTGCGTAAGTTTGGAACTTTACTATATTTTTTCTCCGTTTTTCCTAATTCCAAGGTTGCTGAAATGGTTATTTTGGGTAGTAAGACTTATTAGTTAGTGCTGTATAAATGGTTATTTGTGAAATATTCATCTAGACAGATTTATTTGACCTTCTTACAATGTATGCTTATATATTATGAACAGATTTTGGGAACTCAAAAACCTGCCTCCAAATCATAGGTGAAGCACTTGTGAAATGGCCAGCTGAATTTCTTTGATGGCATTGTCCTCAGGGTGTTAAGCTGCAGCTAGCCCACCTCCAGCCAAGATAACACTTGAACAGAAAGGAACTGACCTGGGCCCAATGCAACTGAATATGAGAGAACCCACTCACCCGAAACACAACAGTTCACAGGACTAAGAACTGACTGCCATGGTGCTCTATTTCAGGGCCCCTCCAAGGCCTGATCCGCCTACTAACTGCACATGCACACGTCAGGGGCTGATGCCCAGGCTCACAGTTAAAAGAAAACACTTTCTTGAAGTCTCTGCCCTCAGCCAGAGTACAGCTGTTGTCTGCTAATTTCCTCAATGCTGGCTGGAGGACCACATCACACTGGTAGCTCTAAGCCTCTCGGTGAGGTGGGGGGGTTGTGCTGCTGCAGTTGGATTTAAAGGTACCAGTCTTTGCACTCATTGCAAGACAGCCACAAGCTGGTCAGCTGAGCCATGTCTTCTAAAGCCGTGGTTGGCGCAGCACTCGCCTGAACCACACATAGTGCGGGACTGTCCTATTGGGCAACCAGGCAGTGTCTGACGAGTCAGTATGTGGGACGCTTTTTTTGCTGTTTGCGAGCCTGTTTTATAGTCTGGTGGGCGAGTTTTTACTGTTGATTTCCCTTATTTTTCCACAAACATTGTTTGCAGCAAGCACAAATGCAGGCACTCTCCACTACCTTGCAAGACACCTCTACAGAGGGTCATTGCAAGTTAAAAACTGCCTGGTTTGCAAAGCGGGCCACTTTTTTAGTTATGCGATTCACTAATGGGGGCCACTTTTATTTTTGTGCCCGGGCCTATTTCCTGTCCCAGTCAGACTCTGCAGACACAAGTCTGTCTGCCCCCACTTTCAAAACATGTGGAGGGCAGCAGGTGTGTTGTTTACTCACTATCATCTGACTGGCCCCTGCTTGGGTTGTAGCAAGCCTGCATGGGGTCAGGAGTGTTTAGGGTGTGGCGGCAGCAGGCACTGAGGGCTAGAGCACGAATGACCTAGGGCCCAGTGGGCGAACGCCTCTGCAACATTAAGCAGCACAGGGGTCATGACTGTATCAGATGAGGGCCACTTTGGCTGCAAGAAACCAAAAACAGCCGCCCGCTGACTCAGAGGCCAATCAGACACACTGGTCACAGAGTGAGGTGGCCCCTTGCCAGAAAGATACACCAGGCAAGGTGCAGTCCCCCGATGCACATGAGGGCTGTTACTGCCAGGTCCTCCTGCATTCGTTTATTCCACGCGCCCGCTCTGAATGAGACCACATGGTATTACTTGAGCGAGAGGCCTGGTTCAGCTGAAACCCGTGACTGTGGTGTCAAAAAGTGTAAACACTACAAGTGCATTTGTAGAGAATTATTGTTTTGAAGAGGCCTGCCACAGTGTATTTCAGCAAACAGGCAGGTAGCATAGAACTCACTCACTGGCAGCTTTACCCTTGCTGGCTAAATGCAGCTCTTTGTTAAGCGCACCTCGCAGGGATGGTCAGGGTTGTATAAATGCGTGACTCATGCATTTTAGTGCGGTGATTCAGACATCATGCTAAAATGTGTTAGTCTAACCTCTGATGCGTGGCACGTAGCAGGGCTGCACATGAGTGCTTGCAATAAACTGCGTGAGGGACTGCTCCACAATTATCGACCTATCTTTCTGCTGCCTCCTTCCAGTAAATTTTGCTCTAATCAGATAATGCTGAATATATTAACAAATCACAGCCAGACCTATTCACTTTGCCAGTGCTTTTCTGTGCTAGTACTCACTTGAAATGATCACGTCCCCCTATCAACAGAAGCTCAGTTTTGCATCTGTTTAGCTAAGGATGTCATGGAATGTTACTTGCAAACAAAAGCGTCGTGCGTCACCGCACCATCACAGACCGGGCGATTGATGCGCCAGAGCAGAAAAGTAGACGGTTATAGCTCAGCAGGGTCGAAGGTGAGCCCGCAGTCTTGGCTGAGCCCCAACTCTGAAAAGCTCTTTTACAGCCGGAAAGGTCAGTTGAGGTTGTTTTTATTTACTAAAGCATTAAGCCTTAAGGGATCACTTTTGACTGATTCAGGTCTCGCGGGGTTTCCTTTCCTCTGTGTCTGTGCCTCGATAACTGTCGTGTATAACAGCAGTGGTGAAAGTGAAGACGGACTCGTGGCATGCCAGGCGCGTCCATGTGCTGAGAGGACAAAGGCCAACGTGTTGGTTTAACCATGTAGAAAATCTACTGTGTCACCGAACCACCCTTGCACTGAGACAGTCTCCTGGCTACAATAGAAACAAGATCCCAGTTAATCTCCAACAGTGAGGGCCGCCGGCCATGGTTAAAAACAGCAACATTGACGTCACTCTGTCAATCAAAAAAGGAGCTGACGGAAGCAGAATTCAGGACGTCGAGGGTGAGCTGAAAGTAGTCAGATATTAGAGAGCGCAGGCACCCTTTACCTAGCTACAGTCCATGCACATGCACAGTAGTTGTAGATGAAATTAGAACAAATATTTCCAATTATAAAAAAAATGCGGAAATCTTCGCTTCCTAGGTTGCCACGAGGGAACTGTATAGATTTGCACCTTTTCAGAACTCACTGAATCTCAAAGGGCACACTTCGGAAATCTGTGCAAGTTATAGGATCTCTCGGTGCGCCACTCTTGCAGATTATCCGCACCACAAACAATCTGTAGGAATAAATGGCAGAAAAGTGCATGTGCACATTTTACAGTTGGTGCCTGTCATTTTTATCAGATGGAAATAGTTTCCATCTGGAAAAAGCCGTCTCCTAGTCCTACACCGTCTGATAATGGTACATGGGTGGCTCCACAGACCTACAAGGGGACTTATTGGTGAGATCAAGAACCCTTTGTGCTAGAAATTGAGTTGTTTAGACGAAAGTACAATGAATTTTAGGAAATGTATTGTAAAACGGTTCGCTGAATATTTTTATCTTGTTACTAAATATAAGGTTTTAAATTGTGTATATAATGTGTGACATTAGGTTTATATAATTGCTAGGGTTTTAATTAAAAAAGGCAATCAAGTTGATTAAATTGAACAATAACGTGTTTGTATTTCTTCCTCACCCTATTTGCACACTTACACATCTCTTTTCAGGACTAAATGCAGATATGTGAATAAGATGAGAAAAGATGAGAAAAGTAAATCCTCAAAGTCATAATTATGACTTTGAGGATGTTCACTGCATTTCCAATGCCACAACCTTATGCGCTTTCCTGCCACCCCCATGTTCCCTTCCTTTCCCATACATCTATAACTTCATAAAAGCTTCCATGTAAACACAATTTCTGTAGACTTTTGCGGAATTTACGGATGGAAAATCCTACTAACTCGGAATCATGATTTGGGAATTCCAATCATAAATCAAACAAATGCAAGACATTTTATGAATGAGGCCCTGTGGATCATAAGTGCCTACAATGCAATTGTTTGTTTTTACCTTTTTAATGCCAGAAAATATATGGTGCCCTATAGCTTTACCAATCCTTCAGTACTTAAGCTATAGAGTTCTAGTATTTGTAGAGCACCGAATTCTCTGTTGGACATTGAAAAGTGAGGGTAACCCTGTTTCACACTCTACTTTCATGTCCCAGGCCACGTCATAGGTACGACATCACAGGCACATCTCAACAACAACATACAAACTTGGCTTATAGTTATGTTGAATAGCGTATTCCTTTAAAAATGTGAGATAAATAACCAGTATTCTTTGGTAGCCTTTCAGTGGCACGGGCAACAGATTGACACCTCTTAAAAGCTAACAAGTGCAAACACTGAATTTCTGAAAGGGGTCTCTGACACCTAAGAAATTGTCAAACCAGAACCTCCCTCAACAACATATTGGATTGAGGGTGACACAGAACTTACAAGCTCAGGCAGCATAACTGTCTCACAGGTCACACACATCCACAGGCTCTGACTTACTCTACAGATATTCCTCAGGAGAAGGCACTCGGGCGGCTCAAAAGATTTCAGAAAGTTGCATAGAAAGTACAGGTGTTTTAAACAGCAGAGCTATCTGAACGATATCATGTAAGACAACTGAACTGCGCTCAGATTTCGCAAACTCATCTCTGGTACAGCAGGGCCAACCTTCAAGTACCACGGGACATACTGGGTTTGGCCAGAGACACCAGCTAGATATCTATCGGTCTCCACGTTTCATAGGCATTCAAGCCTCACCTAGGAAAGATGTCCTCAAGTGAAACATAAATGACACCTTCTGGCCCCAGACAGCAGACCTACCTCACAGGCCCAGACGTCACAAAGCAGCACTGCTATTAGAGTGAAATAGATCTGGGTGTGTGAGGCGTCAGACAGCAGACATGTCCCTAAGGAGTGGACACATTGCTCTTAAGTGACAGACCAACAATACCACGGATCAATCAAATCAGTTTCTTTGCATTATACAGAGCACCAAAAAAGAGATGAGAACTGGTCACATAAAGTCTAGCCATTAATTGCCTGTCCACTCTTGACCCTTCGCTGAGAGCTCAACATATGGTTTCGGTATTCAAAGTGCAATTTGGCAATTTCTAATCCTTGCATTAGCTTTCGTTATACACAAAGACGGTTTCTTGCATAGTACAATCACCCTGCGCAAGTTATGTGTTTAATACATACACTAGCTTGGTCTCTAACCAGCTGTTTGGTATTTCCTACAAGATGTCCCCATCCCAAGCCAGCTTCATAAGTAGTGTTAGACAGTTAGAGTAACACATTTTATGCCGAAACCAAAACTCACCATTTTCTGACAATTTTTGTTTTGTCCACAAATGGAAGTATTTTGAGTTAATAAACCAATTTGTCTCCAAATAGTAGCACATCATCCTCTAAGAACACAGATATGTTTTTCATCAACAGGGTTTTACACTGTATAATCATCTTTTTCCAAAAAACTGCATGCACTTTTCTGAAAATCCACTTCTGTCCGTAAATATCAGCTGCACTTTCAGGAAATAAACTTATTGCATAAAGGCTAGGTCTTCATGTTAAATAGACTAACCGAGTAAGAGGTTCTGGCTTCACAGGCCACTAACACTCACATGTACTAGTTTACTGTCATCAGAAGGCAAGAACCGCTTAGGATACCGAGGAGTATCCTCCCAGCTGTTGTACAGTTTCTCTTACCCAGGTAAAGACTAATATGCCCACGTACTATACCCACATGGACGCAGAGCTTCAGATTCTCTGCCCATACAAAACCCTTCATATTTCAGGATGAGAATATAAGTGGATCCGTGGATATTGGAACCCGTGACTACATGTTTAGGCAAAAGTCACTGAAGGGGACCCATTAGTGCACTGACTAATATTCCAAATATATGTCCATGTGTCACTATCATATCTCAGGAACTACTTCAGATGCCCAGATTTAGCCTTACAGCCTATAAAATATCCTATATGCCCCTCAAGAGTCTCACATGCCCAGGTGCTAGGAACAGCTCAGGTGCCCAGGTTCAATTTCATTGCCAAGCTCACAGATGCATAGGCCTAGGTACAGTCTCATATGCCCGTGTATCACCATCAAATCTCACCCATCATATGTCAATTTTAAAACACACACCCATCAGAGGAACACATTAACACACAGCACTGCTGGCACACCTTGACCAGAATCACACTCTAATGTGTACTGGTATGTTCCAAGACAAATTTGGAAGATTCTCAAACTCTGTTAGCACTGCTGCACCTGTTAAATGGTAGCGGCAGTTTCAATCGATAACCTTTCAAGTATTTGCCCGGCGGTAATCGCCTCTCATACCACTCTATAATTTACCAATGAAAGAGGCAGGCGCCGGAGACTGGAAGGCAGGAAACAAAGTTTTATTCCGTCGGAGCAGAACACATCAGATCAGACAGCAAGGTATCGTCACGAGGTGCTCTAACTGCATCTCTGAGACCTGGTCTCTTATACACAGGTTTATTGCTTTATTACACATAGTACATTCTTGAGATTCCCTTGATGCATGAGAGAACATCCCCTGAAGCCCCGGCTCAGATCCGATCCCACACATAGCTACAGTAGAAGTTCCGACCTTACCCGCAGTAGGAGATGGCTATCGCGCAGCAGGGTATTCCGCCAATTCCCGGGGGTGTGTGTGACCGGTCGGGTCTCAGGGGGTAGGGGCTTTGATCTACTGTAATCCCTTTGATGTGGGGTGTTTCCCTTACAGTAGGGGCAATAAACTGCATCCGCAGGGCTAGGTGATGGCCTGGGACCAGTTCGGACAATGGGGCGCAGAGGAAGGGGGTTATCAAAGGAGAGGCACGACCATGTATGGGATGTCGGTCGGATGTGGTTCCGTAGCAGGGTCGCGCAGAAGGAGAGGGTTTACGGCCTGTATGAGAGAGCGGGGGTGGCCGGCGCGCGGGGGATGCTTGCAGTGTCAGGGGAACGCGCTGGCGATTGACAATGAGCGGGGGAGAGAGTGGGGTGCCCAAAATGGCTACCGTGTGCTCGCTGTGCGTAGCGCTGGGGAGAGGCAAGATGGCGCAGATAATGTTCAGTTTGCGAGCTAAATTTCCACAGTCCTCCCTTTTAACATATCTCGCCAGCTTGTCTAGTTCGGATTTATCCCCATAATACTACGGACTTCCACCTCATAAAGGGCTTTCATCCGCTCTGTTTCAAAGTTCAAAGTCTTAGGGCAGATGCAGTTCATAAAAAGCGAACATAAAGGTGGCAGACACTGAATCCCCAAGCAACATCCACATAGTATCACAACCGGTATTAGGATAAATGAAAACAGCCTCCATCCCCAACTTTTAATAGTGTCCAAAAACCAGCTCCCAAGTGACCACCCTTCTTGCTCCTGATGGACCTCTGCGGAAAGTCTGTGGAGGTGTTCAATTGCTTTGTAGACTGAGGGTGAGTTATCCGGTACGTAGGTACAACAGCTGGACCCAATGATGCGGCATGCTCCTCCACGATCAGCCAGAACCACATCTAGAACAAGGCGGTTCTGAAGAGCCACCAGGCGGACGGCCTGAAGCTCAGCGGTGTTGTTGGCGAGGGCGCCAGCTGTAATGTTCATTGCTGTTTCGACTGCCTGGGTTAAGTGGCAGATGGCACGGCTGTTTACCATTGGACCCCAGAGTGGAACGAGTCCCTTTACTGCATCCAGGAACTGTGCTCCGGTGGAGTCGGCTTGTACAATGTCTTTGGCACGTTTCTGTCGGTGATGGTTTGCTGGAGCCACAAATGTCGGGGGAAGGACAAAAGCAATGTAGCAGGTGCCTCCCCAACCTTTCAGGAGCCAGGTGTAGGCCTTAGTACCACAGATGAAGTACATATTCGGGGAGGCAACAAAGGAGGGTGGATCGACTGAGTCCAATGTTCGGGTGATGAGGCAGGAGCTGTGGCCCACCAGCTGCGCCCCTAGGCTTTCGAGGCACACAAATCCAGTGATGTTGACGACGGTTAGGGCCACTGTCAGGGTGGCGGCCGTTCGTTTCCGGAGGTAAGAGAAGGTAGGTCTGGCTGGGTTGTTGAACACTTGCATTTCAACTCGTTCTTTGGCAGGGATGTCCAGGTGGAAGGAAGTGTTTGACTTCAGAGGGCAGAAGAGGGCAGAGGTTTTTCCAGTTTTGTTCAGCCAGAACCCATGGTAGAAGTGTGACACAGTTTTGCCGGAAGTGGCATTGTCCTTGTAGCTCTCCTGCAGGAGGATCAGCCAGGCGAGGCAGGAACCATGGACAGAAAAACGTGAAGGGATGAAAGGGATTGAGTGCCCAGTGGCATGTGGTAGCAATCCACAGATCCAGCAGTTAGTGGCGTTGGCGGCAAGATTGTGTTGGTGGAGCAACTGCACAAAAGAGTTATTCCAGAACTCCTTACGTCTTTCTCGGAGTTGGGGTGAAAGTGAGATCAGATGGTGTTCTTTCATGGTGGTAGGTTGGACGGTGGTCAGCAATGTCCTATGAGCAGGGGCGCTCTCCTCCATGATCCAGAAGGTGACCATGAGGAGAAGGCAAAAGAGAAGGGTGACGAAAAGTATAATAATCTTCGAGCTGTGTATTCTGTCAGTCTTTGGGTTTTTGTAGTAGGTCTTCGGACGTCTGGTTGCTTCCATCATCTTCGTGTCGGGCGCTTCCATCACCTTCAAGGAACTCGGTAGCGGGCAAAACCACAGACTTTGTTTAGTTTCTCTCCTGATGGCCTTTGAGGGGACTAGGCAACCGCTCTGAGATTTTAACTTAGTTTGTGGTCTGCTTAGCCGAAGTTCTCTCCTTTCGTCGCAAGTTATACCCTTCTTTGGATGGCACAGTGGGATCGGGATATTCAGTCAATTCAAGTGTCTCTGTATCCGGGCAGCGGCTCAGGGATGGTCGGTCTTTGTCCAGAAGTTCCTCTTGGGCGGTGATGTTGTCCGTGGTTGTAAGGGTCGGTGATACCTTCTTGCAGTGGTGTGCATGCAGCCAATTGCGTTTCCCCTCCACTCGAAGAGCTGTTCGGGTGGTGATTAGGACTTGCAGGGGGCACGTCCACCGGGGCTCCAGACTCTTGGTGCGCTGGAAGTTACGCACTAAGACGAAGTCACCGGGTTGGATGTCGTGTCCGGGGCCCCTGGAAACATCGGGAATGGCGTGCAGCACATGCTGATGGATAACAGACAACGTTTTAGTTAGATTGTACAGATAATCAGACATGAGGACGTCCGGGACGTCGTGGATGGATGTTGGTTTTGGTGCAGTCCAAAGGTTCATGGGCCGCCCGAAGACGACCTCGTAGGGGGTTAAGTGGTGTTTGGTGGGGGTGGAACGCATTGATAGCAATGCTAGTGGGAGAGCGTCTGGCCATCTTAGTCCTGTGGTGGCGACTATTTTTGCTATCTTAAGCTTCAATGTGGCATTGTGTCGCTCAACCAGGCCTGCAGATTGGGGATGGAAGACCGCATGGAATTTCTGTTTTACACCCAACCCTTTTAAGATGAGTTGGATAACTTCGGCTACGAAGTGGGGGCCGTTGTCGCTCCACAAAATTCGACAAAGGCCGTATCGGGGGAAGAATTCCTTCAGTAGTACTTTTGCAGTAGTCATAGCGGTGTTGTCGTGGGTTGGATAGGCTTCCACCCACTTGCTGAAGGCACATACAACAACAAGTACGTACTTCAAACCCTGGCACCTTTCTAACTGGACATAGTCCATTTGTAGGACTTCAAAAGGGTGATTGGGGACCCCAAACCCTCCCCGGGGTACAGCAGTTCCTTTCCCAGGGTTGTGTTGGAGGCATACTAGGCATTGTTGGACCAGACGTTTGGCTGAGTCTGGGATCTTGTCGTTGTGCCAGACTTTGGAGACGAGTTCGATCATGGGGGCAGACCCTATGTGTGCGGGGGAGTGTGCCATGGTCAGCATGGGGATCAAGTATGAGTCTGGTAGCAACCATTTGTTCAAGTCTTTAGTTCGCCAGCAACCGTCATCGTCCTTCAATCCCACCCGGGCCCATTCAGCTAATTCGTGAGGTGTGCTGGCTAGTTGGATATCCCTAATCGTTTCCCTAGCATCCTTCCATCTCTCAGTTTGTGACCTGGTCACGTACATACGGGTCGTGGACCTATTCTCGGCTGTGGTTCGGGCAGTAATGTCAGCTAGTGCATTTCCCTGTCCTATAATGTCTGTCACCTTCTTGTGTGCCTGGCATTTGATCACGGCCAGCCGTGTGGGTAGGAGGACTGCTTCGGTCAGGGCAGAGACTAGATCTCCATGCAGGATGGGTGTGCCATGAGAGGTCAGGAATCCCCTCTCTTTCCATAAGAGCCCAAAGTGGTGAACTACCCCGAAGGCATACTGACTGTCTGTGTAAATGTTTGCGGTTGTCCCTGCTGCCAGAATGCATGCTCGTGTGAGAGCTATTAGTTCCGCCGCCTGTGCGGATCGCTGTGTGATGCGGGCTGTCTCAACAACTGTTCGGGCCGTGGTGACTGCATAGGCAGCTGAGGTGGTGCCATCGGGGAGCTTGATACATGAGCCATCCACCCACAGTTCTCCGTCAGGGTTCGGGAAGGCAGTATCTCGGAGGTCAACCCTACTCTTGGTCTGTTCGTCGGTGAGGGTCACGCAGTCATGTATAGGGGACGCATTGGGGTCAGCGTCAGGGAGAGGTAGTAGAGTAGCTGGATTCAGAGTGGTGCATCGTTTCAATGTGATGTGGGGTGCAAGCAGAGTCAGTTCGTAACCGGTCAATCGTGCGCTAGTCAGGTGTTGAGTCTTGGTTTGGTTCAGGAGGGTGTCAACCGCATGGGGTACCAATACAGTGAGGGAGTTCGAGAGCACAATCCCCTCGCTTTGCCGGATAGAGACAGCGGCGGCGGCCACTGCTCGAAGGCAGGCGGGCAAAGCTCTGGCTATGGGGTCAAGAGTGGCAGAGAAGTAGGCACAAGGGCGTTGTTTAGGGCCTATGGACTGGGTTAGGACAGACAACGCACACCCCTCCCTTTCGTGGGTGTAGAGGGAAAAAGGTTTAGTGTAGTCTGGGGTTCCTAGGACTGGGGCTGAGCAGAGGGCGTCTCGTAATTCTTTGAAGGAGGATTGACATTCGGGTGTCCAAGGGAGGGGGAAGGGGGCATCTTTAGCCAGCAGGGAAAGCAGGGGTTTTACGATAAGACTGAAGTTTGGCAACCATTGTCGACAAAAGGAGGTGAAGCCTACTAGGGACCGTACTTGCTTCTGAGTTTTGGGAACAGGGGTTTCTAGGATGGTCTGAATTCGGTCAGGGGTAAGTTTTCTCCCGTCTTTGGATAGTAGGTGGCCTAAATATGTTACTTGGGGTTGGCAGAATTGTAATTTCTTCCTGGAGACCTTGTGACCATTCTCCGCGAGGAAGCGGAGAAGGTGAATGGTGGCTGTGACTGCAAGGGGAGTGGTGTCGGCCGCCAAAAGGATGTCATCGACGTACTGTATTAACACTACTCCATCGGGTAGTTGGACTGCATCTAGTTGTCTCTTGAGGGCTTGGCTATAAATGCTGGGACTCTCAGTGTAGCCTTGGGGTGCCCTACAGAATCTGTATGAACGGGCTTTTAGGGTGAAGCCGAAGAGGTAACGGCTGTCCGGGTGGATGGGGATGGAAAAGAATGCGTTCTTGAGATCAATAACGGTAAAGGTAGTGGCAGTGGACGGAATCAGGGTGAGGATGGTGGTGATGTCTGAGACCACGGGGTACTGAGGTATGACTATTTTGTTAACTTCTCGTAAGTCAACAATAAAGCGGTATGCTTTCTCATCTCCCTCGCCTTGCTTCTTAACAATGGGTAGGATAGGGCTGTTGCAAACATTACTGACTACTTCTTCTACCACTCCTGCATCAACTAGGGACTCGATGATTTCCACCAACGCCTTCTCGCCTTCAGGCGATATCCGATACTGTGGAAGCTTTGGGAGCACTGCGTCCGGTCGGACGGTTATGTGTACTGGGTCAATCACCATGCGCCCTACATCTGAGTCGGTTTTAGCCCATAGATGTGAAGGTAATGTGTCGAGTAGGGACAGGTCAGCATCAGTTATAGAGAGCATACGTCGTGTGTGACAGGGTCTGGACAGATCTGGGTTATCGTGCAAGATGACCCGAACTCCGTCTGGGGAGCATCTGATGGTAGCTCGAAAATGTTTTAGTAAGTCAAGTCCCATAATAGCATCGGGGGTGTTGGAGGAGAGCAGAAAAGTCGTGTCAGTGACGTTATCGTCTAAGTCAAAGGAGATTGGTGCTGATAAGGGGTTAGTGGAGGGCGTTCCATCGAAGCCTATTGAGGTTACATGTGAGCCAGACAAGGGTGCCCTAGGAATCAGTCGTTTAGATAACGCGCTACGTGTCGCCCCAGTATCTACCAGGAATGGAGATTTCGTGCCCAGGACCTTAGCGGTGACGTAAGGACCTTGCTGGTCAACACGGAGTTCGACTGGATCCCTCCCTTGCCCCTGGCGGTCCTATGCGAAGTCATGAGTGCTTTCGTAGTCGGACTGCTGACACTGGTTTTGTCGGGGGCGATCAAAGGTGTTTGGTCTGCCTGGCCTGTCGTTGATGGCGTCGTTCGTGTGCCCTCGTCCCTGTCCTCTATTTCTGGGGTCATATGCGGTGTTTCTGGGATCCCTATTTTTGTTAAGTTCCAGAAGGACCGGGCACTGGGATTTCCAGTGTCCGAACCCTCTACAGAACGCACATTGGTTCCCATCTAAGTCTCTCCGTCCGTTGTAGGGTGTAGGGGTATGGTCTCTAGGGGGTAGCTTTCTAGGGGCGGTTGGTTGGTAATTCTCTTTCGGGGGTTCCCTTCCTATGGTCACCCCTTGCAACTGTGCTATCATTACCCTCTCCTTTAGTTCCTTTTTCTTCTTCTCTGACGCCCTATCGTTCTCGTTTTTCTGGTTTTCGTAGTATTGGGCCATCTGGAGAATTGCTGCGGGTTTGGAGGCTGCCCAACTACTCTCGCTAGTCTGTAGTTTCTGGGAAACTTCTTGTGACAGACCCTTCACATAATTCTGGACAAAGAGGTGATGTCCGGTTGCGGTGGTCATGGCTTGGCCACTGTAATCGGAAAACACAGTCTCGAATCGGGAGAAGTCTTCAGACACATCCTCCTGGGGTTTCTGGCGGCAAGCCGTCACTATCGACCAGTCTACCTTTCTTTCTGGGATTAGAGTCTTCAGCTTTTGTACAATCTTGTCTGGGAGCTCTAATATGGCTTTCGGGGGTTTCTGTCCTGGTTCTCGCTGTTTATCTATGGTATCGAGTTGTACCCAGGTATATCCGAACGGCTCAGCGTGGTCAACTTTCCGGATTTGTTTCCACACATCAGCCGGCAGGCATAGCCCAAAGAACAAATCGATATCTGCTAAAGTCATTATCGTTGAGCCTAAGGCTGTACCCAGTTCAGTGTAGAAGGCAGTCGGGTTCTTTCTCAAGTCGGGTAGAGTTTTTCTAAAGGTCAAAATATCTTGCCGGTCCCACGGCTGGTAGACCCAGTTATATACAACCCTTCCCTTCGCATCTTGGTGGTTGATGTCGTCATGTGTTCCCTGACCTCGTGGGGGGACCCAGTAGGGGGCAGCTTCTTTGATGGGCATCATGGCATCAGCCCTTCCTTCCTGGGGCTTAGTCGCTATGGGGGTTTCTGCTTTGGTGGTCTGTCTATGTTCTTTAAGGTGTCGGTAGACCTCGAGTGTACGAGTGAAGAGGTTCGTCACGTCGCCCTCTCTTTCTTCTCCGATGTCTACCTTCCTATATAGGGCCGCTAAGCCTTTGGGACCTTTATCGTGGTATCTATCCTCATATGCATTCAGGGCGTGATAACAGAGCCGTACGACAAAGTGTCGTCTGCGACTGTCGGCATACGAGTTATACACGTCTGTTATATACTCCTCACTTTCTTTTCGCTCCACTAGTGTCTTTACTATTTTGTCGATTCCTGCTCGTTCGTTCTTTGTTAGTCGATTCATTCTGGTGGACTCTTTCTGTCTCATTTCAGGGTCATCTAACGTTATAGCCGACGTTGGGTTCAGTACAAGAGGCTCAGCCGGCGCGGAGGCCGTGAGGACCGAGGCCCCTGTACTGCTTTCGCTCGTGTTTGGGGGTGGTGGGTGTTGCACTACTGACTGAGAGGGTGCATATGGAGGGGGCATGTAAATGATCGGGGGACCTAACAGTAATTCGTCATTCGTTCGCTGCTTGGAGGACAACTCAGGGTAGAGCAAAGAAGGGGTCCTAACAGCGTACTGGCCTGATGTTTCGGGCTCCTGCCTTAGTTTAGTTTCCCTTCTCTCCTTTATTTCTTCTTCTAACCTTCTAGCGGCAAGGTGGGCTGCCTTTCGTAATTCCTTTTCTGCTTTTACTTCTTCCCTCTTTTTCCGTTGCGTTGCTTCTTTGCGCCACATGCCAATACTGTCAAGCATAGTAGGCGTCGTCTTATTGCTACGCAGAGCTACTTCTAGCGCTTCTATCTTATGGTCGAAGGATCCCATCAGTGGCCACTGACTCTCGGGGTCCTTCTTGGTATATTTATGCCACAGCTTGCTATAAGCTACGGCGACTAGTCCATATTTAGTGAACATGTCCTTATTAGGGGTGCCCTCCAGTGGAGCCGGATGGTTCACCTCTAATAAGCGGTCCGGGCAGAACCAACTACCAATCAGTGGGGAGAAGATAGGCATGACGGGTTTCAACGGGGACAAAAGTCAGCACTACCTATCTTTTCACTGCTTGCAAAGACTAGACAGAATATCTCTATTCCTCGTTATTTGTAAGCAGAGAATACCTCCAAAGAACCAATATCGAACAACTAGTTCGGATGATCGGCTGCCAGACGAGGGTCTATTGGGCAGGAGCTCTCCCGATCGTTGCAGTCGTTCACTCTGTCGTCGGGACCTCTCCCACTGGATCCACGTGTCGCTGATGGGCCCCACGTTTGGGACGCCAATTGTTAAATGGTAGCGGCAGTTTCAATCGATAACCTTTCAAGTTTCTGCCCGGCGGTAATCGCCTCTCATACCACTCGATAATTTACCAATGAAAGAGGCAGGCGCCGGAGACTGGAAGGCAGGAAACAAAGTTTTATTCCGTCGGAGCAGAACACATCAGATCAGACAGCAAGGTATCGTCACGAGGTGCTCTAACTGCATCTCTGAGACCTGGTCTCTTATACACAGGTTTATTGCTTTATTACACATAGTACATTCTTGAGATTCCCTTGATGCATGAGAGAACATCCCCTGAAGCCCCGGCTCAGATCCGATCCCACACATAGCTACAGTAGAAGTTCCCACCTTACCCGCAGTAGGAGATGGCTATCGCGCAGCAGGGTATTCCACCAATTCCCGGGGGTGTGTGTGACCGGTCGGGTCTCAGGGGGTAGGGGCTTTGATCTACTGTAATCCCTTTGATGTGGGGTGTTTCCCTTACAGTAGGGGCAATAAACTGCATCCGCAGGGCTAGGTGATGGCCTGGGACCAGTTCGGACAATGGGGCGCAGAGGAAGGGGGTTATCAAAGGAGAGGCACGACCATGTATGGGATGTCGGTCGGATGTGGTTCCGTAGCAGGGTCGCGCAGAAGGAGAGGGTTTACGGCCTGTATGAGAGAGCGGGGGTGGCCGGCGCGCGGGGGATGCTTGCAGTGTCAGGGGAACGCGCTGGCGATTGTCAATGAGCGGGGGAGAGAGTGGGGTGCCCAAAATGGCTACCGTGTGCTCGCTGTGCGTAGCGCTGGGGAGAGGCAAGATGGCGCAGATAATATTCAGTTTGCGAGCTAAATTTCCACACACCATACGCAATTAAATCCCACACCATTGCTTAGAACACATTACAAAATCTTCTGATGCCCGATTCTACCAGAGTGCCCATGGACTGTCTTCAATATCAACATACAGTATTACATGCATAGTCATATGCTCATGTATTATCCATCATATGACAGGAACAGCTTCATATGTCCAGTTTCTGACCACCTATACACATTTTAAATTGTGCCCTCACTACACACAAAGTCTCAAATGCTCCAATATTTGCATCACATGCCATGAAGGACAGTCACAAACTCAGGTTTAGGCTCACAGCTCATTTACTGTCTTATATACTCAGGTACGTCCATCATACACCGAAAAGTGCCATATTCCCAGGATCTGCCTCAAATGTCTCGCACAGACCCATAAACTAATTTACAGCCTTGTTTGTACACGTAAAGCTAATGAAGCACTATCCTATGCCTAGAACCTTACCTACCACCAGCCAATCACCCATCTACCCTTCATCTACAAGAGAATCAAAAAAGCAGCCCAGGCACAATTTCTAGAGCGTAACATTACCAATTATCTACTGCATGAATAACAACCTGGATTCAGATCACGATGAAGCATGGGGACAGCTACCTTACAAATTATAGATGATTCCCTCCTGACGACAGATAATGATGAACCATGTACCTTAGTATTACTGAACCTCTCAGCTACCTTCAACACTGTAGATAACCCCACCTTCATCCACAGACTAAGGTCTCAAAGGGGATTCCCGGGAAATGTACTTCACTGGTTCTCTTCCTACCTATCCAACTGAGTCCAGTTCACTCTGGATAACTTGCCTATTACCTTGAACCTCTACATGGAGCCTTACAACTCTATGCAGAGATATCAACATCAGACTTCTCCAAATACGCCAACAACACACACATGCACTTGAAGGTCTCCACTGTTCCAGACATACAGTGCCTCAAACATGCATGTCCCTCATCCAAACCTGGTTGTTCATCACCTACCCAAACCTTATCCCAACCAGAACAGAATTTCTGCTGTTCACTAAGATAAAAACATCTAGTCAAGATCGATCTCAACAATATAAACCTGGACATATTCAGACCCCAACATTCACCCAATGCCAAGCGCTTGGATTCACCATGGACAATGATCTCACCCTCAAGAAACACATTGCCAAGAAAATTAAGGCAGGCTGGTACCAGCTCTCACCACTTAAGAAAGTGAAACCGTTCCTCACAGAAAGTGACCCGAACTGTTGTTCAAGCGCTCATACATATATGGATGGTGGCAATGCCCTGCTCCACGGCTTCACAGTGCCCCTTCTAAGAAGGCAGCACGTCTCATCAAGGACTTCAATAAATATGACCACATCACCCCCACCATGATATAACTCCACCAGCTGCCCCTGCCAGCCTGCACTATATTCAAAACCAGCTGCTAGCAGTTTGGCAAGCTCAACATCTATTGGTGGCTCTCGGCATACCTCTTGGCACGACTCCATCAGACTAGGGACAAAGAAGTACAAAAAAAAGAGGTGACATGTATGCACTCAGGATCGGGAAAGATATATCCAGCAGGACTTCCCCAAACCTGCTCCAATTTAGGACACAGATGAAGACACATTCTTTAAAGAACACTAATTCATTATGCAGTAACTGTCCAATTTAGTTCTTAGAAACCAGCTACTCTTACTGTCACATGTTGACTCAGTCTTTGCCTTGGACCCCGTAGAGCGCGGTGTTGCCTTTCATCTAGGTTTGTGCTATAGAAATACCACATGTATACATACATACATACATACATACTACCAACAAGAATACTAAAAACTCCACATGTCACCAATGCCAGAACTGCTGCACCCAATGGAATGATACATATGATGCAGCCATGCCTAAGAACCCCTTAACCTCCTTAAAGCAGCCATTTGCAAACCAGTGAAGACATCCCTAGCAGTTCCTACTAAACATGCTGAGAAACCAAACAGTAACATAAATTATTAGAGGGATACAGTAGGATTGGACAATATAAACAATGAAGTTCAAGCCAGAAATAGAGTGTCCCATCACCTTGCAGAGGGACGTGTGTGAAAGAGAGATGCTGACAATGCCAGGGTAGAGAGGAGAAGCAGCCGATGGTTGACCAGTGGTGGTCCCACATCAGTCCTGGTATCTGGTTAGACTTCAACTCCTTCTGAGCATTACTTTCCTTTGGTGTGCATTCTATTGTTGAATAAGGTGCGGGCGGACAGGTGGAGCAGGGCTGAGCAGAAACCCACAGACCTAACATATCTGCATTCAGGTCGGGAAATACGGAGCTACTCAGAATGGTCTGAACAGTATCGCCCTCTGATACTGCTCCGGGCTACTCGCGATGGGAGCCTAGGTATGGGTAGAGCTGGGTTATTGAAGGTGATTTGAAAGCGCTGTCACTTCAATTCCATGAACCATAAGTATCAGGTGAATTTAAGTCACTGTTTAGTTACAGTATCACAAAAGCTCCTTGTGTTTTAGACAGAGTAACATAACTAAAACATTGCATGTTTAATGTGAACAGCATATAGAGAAAAAATAATTTTGCTTTTTTTTCAGGAATGTGCAAACATGTATTGAAGGGAATCTTGCCCTTTGAGAAACATCTGTAAGGGACTGTGCAGCAGATGGTCCCATCCAAAATGTAACATAACAAATCCCGCTGCAACAGGGCACCATTAGAAACAGCTTAGAACTACAGATGAAAGTCTCTTGAAAACCCTGAGGGTCAAGAAAGTGCTGTCATGAGTAAGAATGGAACCTAAGATGCTCTCCCTTCTGCTCTAGGGCTCCCCTTATCCCTTCTTCTTCCTTTCATAAACATATAGATCTGAAGGAAGATTAGCTTTCTCCTTACTAATAACAGTTATGCGAAAAAGTACACAGAATTCTTCCAATCAAAGAAATATCTTACTTTGTAGGGCCTTACAAGCACACCACAACTGGTGAACCGGTCTACCTACTATTGGCCTCATATTGTGCAAGTGCACCCTCAGATTCAGCATCCTCATCACTCCATGCCAACACAGACACGGTTTCCAGTTCTGGCCTTTCAACCTACAAATAGTGCTGTCAGATGTGTTGGCTGAAATAGTTGAACGGAAACCACCCAAGACTACAACATCCAGAATGCAATAGTTTTTCACATGAACGCTCAGGACTCTGAACAGTGTTTGTGATCACATGGAATGTGATTTTCACGCTACCCCTGGATAAGTCTGATGCCGAAACCTTGACACGTACAATTGCACATTTTTGAAGAAATATGATATGGACATGTTGGTGATAGTATGTTTTAAAAAAAATATTATTTTTCATTTACCAAATTATGAAACCCAAAAATTACAGTAAAAGTAATGTCAGTGTCATATAATCCCCTAGTATACATAGTTTGCACTGACATCACAAATTTCACTGCCAGATAGTGGCCCTCCCCCTTCCACATAAAACATCAGATACACACAAATTCTTTATTTTTCTCATGGACATTCCAGTTCCCTTCATGGCATTGTCTGATCTGCCCCTCTCCCACTGCAGTACATTCATGCGTTGTCATGCGAGTCCAGCGACTGCGCTTCCGGCTGCGCCACCTGACACCCTGCCGCCACAAATGCTCTTAAGGTGTCCGCCCAGGTAGGGAAATCTTGTTACCTTATCATCCCTCTAGGACACTCTGATATCAGTCTCCTCTGCCAGCGCTCACTCAGTTGTGGGTCTAACTCAAAGACGCAGCAGGGCTTCTAGTAACTAGTCAGCCTATAGTCTCTCCGCCAGGATCAGTGCCAGAGGCAAAAATGTATGTTGCCTTCTTTTATTGATGATAAATTAATATTTGAAGAAACGGGGTAGAGAGCAAGAAAGTTATAGCTTGAGAGATAGATCGATAGATAGATAGATAGATAGATAGATAGATAGATAGATTTAAGAGCAAGTGTATAAATAAAGCTTCTTTGTGGATATACAACAGATCCTTCTAATAAATATTAAAGTCAGGATATATGATAATACTCCCAAAATATTCATAGTGCATTTGGCAAATTGATAGTAATAACCTAGGCACAGAGCAGATTAATTTAGAAACTAGGCACAATACTTTATCTTCAAGATCCCACAAATTGCCCCTATCTTTTTTCTGCTCTGACAGAAAGAATTCAGTATACAATGTTATAAGATTCAGGTAAAAAAACAACCAAAACCCAAGTGGCGACGGGGACATGACAAAAGATGTTGGCGTCACTGTTGTCCGAAACTACACCACTTTTGGACTGTTGTGTTAGCAGATATTGACCAGATGGTTTATGCCACTATCCCACGCTTATCCAGTTATATCCTTCTAGGCTTATGAAATTCACTGACATATTCCTTACACTATTCGAGAGGGAGAGCTATCCCTTTGTCCTTATGTGCAGCCAAGCAGGTACTTCTTTCCAGGTGGGCCACAACAAGCACAAGCTTTGGGACCTCCTGAGCATGCAGAAGTTGACGGCTTATGCGAAGCACGCTCTCCCTCGATTTGAAAAAGCCTGGGGTCCTTGTTTGAAGCTCCTAGCACAAAGCTTTAGGGAACTCACATGCCCAACATATTACGGGTGCTTCGCCTCACGGCAGACGTCCCCACTACTCCTTAGCTCTATAATGGTGATGGGACTCATGTTTGCAAACTGGACTGTGAGACGACTCGCCGAAGAAGCATCTATCACTCCTCCCTCTTTTTCCGCTCTCCTCCACTGTTGAAGGTGTGTCCCACCTCCTCCCTTTCCTTTTTCCTCCCCCTGCTATTCTTCCCTACCTCTATCGATCCTTTCCAATCCCTGGACGGCCTTGAGATGTAGGCGTGCAGTTGTATTAAATGCTATTATTCTCCACCAGAAAACTAATAAAAATTGATTTAATCCTAAAAACAAGCAAAACCCTTAGGTGGTTTAGAATGCCTCTTGACCACGTGCAACACGAAAAAGTGGAATAGGGTTGATTGATCAGGAACCAAATGACAGAAATCCTTAGCATACAGCTTACGTTTTGAAGAATGTATTGAACATTTAAAACATTCACTTGAGTTTCTTGTCAGGAAAAATGTAAGATATGACAAAAATGCCTGGTAGGATTACTGGAGATCAGAAGAAGAAAATTGGATTCTGGGAGTACAAATTCCAAGCAAAAACCTAAAGCAAGATGACAGCGGTAAAATACAAACACACTGATTTGCAAAAGAACAACTGATATAGCCAGAGGATCTAGAGGGCATGTATTCTGGAAGTTTTGAAACCAGGTAATTGAACATAAAGCTCTGTCCTAAGGGTGGAACAAAATCCATACCTTACGGAATCAAGTGGCTGAATACATAAGCTATAAGGATATTACAAGGCACCAAGAATTCCATGACTGCTTAGAGGAGAGAGGCCAAAGGCCAAGTTATTTTTACAAATCCAGTACTTCAAGGAGCCTTGTGTATCCCTTGTCATGGTGCAGGGAGTATTTTCTTCCGAGTAACTCATGGTTGCATCATCACTTTTCCCCAACTGTCTTTTACATACCTGTTATCTCGCTTCATTTTCATAAATGTTATATAAATATGAAATTTATGCTGTGAAAATAATTGTCAGTGTGCAGCTTGCAATCTATTTCAAGCACATATTTCATGCAGTTTAATAAGTCACTTTATTCTAAGTTAAATTGGGTTGTAACATGCAACAAGGTTGTGTTTTTTTGTAATTAAACTTATGAAGGGCAATACATAAACATTGGTCCATCAATGTCTCCTTATCACTTAGCAACAGTACATTTTCAGAGGAAAACGTTGAGAAAGAAATTAGCACTTAATTAGTTAAATGACATTTGGCAAATGGTCACATGACCAGCATTTCACACACTAGCTCTGATGAGGACATTATGATGTCATAAATTAACTGTAAGAAACAAGTGACATTGTTTTTCACTATAGGTAATTAGAACATTGGAATATTCGGTGGCTCAGGTCCAATAATGACTAGTACAGGCCTTCTACTCCAACATTCTAATGTTTGTTTTCTATTTCTCCCTGTTTAATTTAGAATATTGTATCAACAGTGGGTGAAATGTTCTAATAGCTTTATAGCCCCTGTGCTTCAGGCTGTACCATTGGTTAAAGGCCTTCACTCTCGTTATAGGATCTTGCTTGCCGCTCAGGCTTGTAACTTGGGTTCAGGGCCTTCCACATTTTGTACAGCCCTTGGAAGCAGCAAGAAGGCTACATTCGAACACTACAATCTAGAGAACTACATTGAAGACAATGGAGTGGCTGAAGGCCAATAATGGCTGGAACAGACTGCAACATTCCAGTGCTTGTCTTTTTGTTTCTCCGTTTTAATTTAGAACATTCTATCCTTATTGGGTGGAATGTTCTAATAGCCTTTTAGCCCTCCTGTGTTGGGCTGTACCCGTAGTTTAAGCCGCTCTCCCTCAGTATAGCCCTAGCCTGTGACTCGGACCTATGACTCGGGTTCAGGACCTTTGAAAACCCGTATAGCCCTTGGCAGTTGGATCAGGCCACAGCAGTAGAGCTGCCGCAAATTAGATACAGGTCTTCATGAAGGTATTGCAGGCCTGCATTATAAACTCACAATGGCGAGAAAGGTAATGCTTAAAATCAGTTTCTAAGGTGTACTACAAAATAAATAAGTACAGGGGAAAACGTCTTCTTAGGAACCTGCCACTGCTCTGTTCAATGTAGTGGATACAGACTACAACGACTGGCTAGTCTTTAATTCCATCACATGTCTTTTTTATTTCACCACCTTATACTTCCTATATCTTTAATTCACAATTGCGGGCTGGTTCTAATCCCTGCTTTCTCCTTTTGACAGTGTCCGATCTCATAGTCTGATGAAGAAATAGGGAAGCAAAAGTGATTGCCAGTACCTTCCACCTACAACCCCAGTACAAATTAAGCACAACTAATAGTATGACAAGCGCGAAATATAATGAAGCGCGCACTTAGGACTCGGCCCCCCGGGCACCCAGGCACGCCCCCCAACACAAAGAACTTCCGGGTCAACGTCATGACGTCACTTCCGGCCGGAGGCGGCGCCCCGAGGGGGCGAGGGCCTATTTAGGGCAACTTGCCCATGTCCTCGCCCTCTCTTATCTTGCTGCGCCGGCCCCGGGATGTAGGGGTCTCGTTTGAATCTTTTATGCAAGTCATCGAATTATGCGTCGTCGGAGGACCGGCGCGTGTGGGGTTAATGGACGGCAGCTGTGGAAGCGCATGGCGGCGGGTCCCGACGCTTGAGGACAGTGGATTGCCAGTATGGCCAGAGGTGCGGCGTGGTATAGAAAAGGAGATGGAGCCGTGGTGTGTTGGTGGAGCAATGAGGTAGAGGGAGCCCGTGATTATCTGTGCGTTGGAGGTGCGCAGTGATTTTTGTTTTTGAAGGCGCGTGGGGATGGGGCGTTGGTTTGGTCGCCGGTTACCCGCGGTCTGTGTATAATTACGATGGCCCAGCGATGGATGGGATTGGGGGTTTCTGCTTCTTTGGGGGCTCACAGGTGTCTAAACTGGTGGGGGCGCGGGAGATCTGAGAGCGTTGTGGTGTTGTGGTGGATTCATGGGTCTGCTGCATTGTGCAACGTGTGGTGTCGGAGCTGCAGTCCGCTTGAGGTTATGGAGCGGTGTGTGCTGGGCCCGGAACATAGGTGAATGGTCAAACGCACGTTGACTCTCATGGTGGCATGTCGAAGTCCCATTGTCTCTGTCCGGTTCGGCGCGGGATCCGTGGCTGCAGTGGCCTAGGGGGTTAGGGTATGTGATGTTGTCTCGCAAGGTGGCACGTTCGTTTCGGGCCCCCGGTGGGGGTGAGGGTCTGCCCAGTTGTCCGTTGCTGTGGGGGCCCAGGTTCGGGCCTCGGCGGGTTGTGGTGCACCAGGATCTTTGTCCGTTTTTTGATGTTTTTCCGTTACGACGGGGAGGGTTGGCCCGGGTTTGGGCCCCGGCGGGGGCGGAGGGTCAGCCCGGTTGTCCATTGCCGTGGGGCCCAGGTTCGGGCCTCTGCGGGTTGTGGGGCCCCAGGATCTGTTGCAACTGTGGCCTGGTGGTTGGGGTGAGACGCTGTCTCTCAGAGCGACATAGTTGTTTCCTTTTGATGGTGTTGGTGTCAATGTTCTTTTCTGTAGGGATTGGGAGGGTCAGCCGAGGTGTCCAATGCCGAGGGGCCCAGGGTTGGGGCATCGGCGGGGCTGGGGGCGCCGGAATCTGGAACTAATGTGACATAATGGTTGGGGTTGAGACGCTGAATCTCAGGGGACGGGTCTGGTTCCTTTTCATTTATCCGGCTCGTTTTTCCCCTTTTTTGTTCTGGTTTATAGCTACTTCTAGTTTACGTATAGGTATTTAGCGTAGGTTATCTTTAAATAATGGCAACGGTTCTCTTAATTTGTTCACCTGTAAAGAAGTTTGCAGATTTCTTCGGTGAATTCACAGTTGTGCACAGTTGGCAAAGTTATGTGAAATCAAAGTATTGAGAGAGAGAGAGCCGTTAACCTCTTCCGCTTGGCAGCCAGTGAATTCGTTTTACAGCCGCCTTATCTGTGTTATCTCGTGACGGGTTTGAAATACAAATATGCACGTCACTTTTGCTTTAAGAGTACTTGAGGCGATGTGATAGCTCAGTGGGTTAATGCACTTGCTTGCGGGGGCTGGTGGTTGTAGCGGGCGGAGGAGATAGCGGCATGCAGGCGAGCAGTCACTGGTTGGGGGGGCCCCTAGTTGTGCTCTGCAAGTGAAGGCGGCCAACATGCTCGGACATGGAGATGGGAGCAACACGGAGGGGAGAGCAGTGGGGACTGAGTGGTACGGGACATAAGGGCAAACAGCACTTCTGGGGCTTGTCTTTACATGTGGAGTGAGAGCAGCTGCGTGTTGTGGCCAGGTCGTGCAGATGAGTGGCAGAGCCTCTTTCGTATGCTCAGGCTACCTGATCCGAACCTCGAATTGTGGGGTATGCTGTGTTCAGTTGGTGGCTGAAGGCGAGTTCTGGCTGCCTGTTCCGAGCCTCTAGTTTGAGGAAGTCTGGGTTCACTCGGTAGTGGAAGGCGTATTTGGGTACTAGGAACAAGGTACCAAACAATTTTAACATCTACTCTTCACTTGTAAGGAACACCATTGTTGTATGGGCGATCTGGGGAATGATGGCGGTGCACGTCACGTGGGAACAATAACTGGGAAGTGGAATGGTGTAGTGTCATCAGGGCAGCAAGGGTTAGTGCTGACTTAGGATTGGGCTACGCGAATATATCCCCGTTCAACGGTTAATGAGCGTATAGCAGTAGATGACTTTGACGTGGTTGAGTTAGGGGGTGTGTTTTTTCGGCGGGAAAGGGGTGAGCCCGCGTGGCGTTCGCGAGATGGTGGTTTTTTCGGGCTTCCGATTGAAGTCAATACAGTTCAGTGTCGAGTTACACTGTGGGTCAAGGAGTGGGTACAAAGGTTCAGTATTGGGACGTGAGCACAAGCTGACTAGTGGGTGGGGGGGCTAAAGAGGAGAACTGTGGGTTCTGAGTTCTGAGCCGGTGCCTTGCGATCTACTCAGCGGCTGCGCGGCGCATGGTGCCCATGCTGGGGTCGTGAGAAGGACTGGCACACAGGCAGGACATGAGCCTATTAGACTCCTTAGCTTCATCTGTTAATGCCTGGCTTCATGGATGATTACTTTCACCAGCTTTGTATATATATCAAAGATATGTAGACTGAACCTTATGCTGTCCATGCACAACGAAGCTAGTGCATAGCCCGCTAAATTAGGCTGGAGAATCAGGTTCGGGCCTCAGCACCTTCTCAAAATGCAGGGATTCTCGTAAAAGCACTTACTCTCCCCGTGCCTAAAAAGAAATGAGGGGGGCCTTGTGTAACGTAACTGTTGCGCAGGTAAAGAGTTCAAATACCCAATATCTTATGGTCGTGCAGCACCATTTAAAAATTGCAGGAATATAAATATTACCAAACATTCTATCATGGGGGGTGTGTGGCAGGACAGAGTAAATTAATCCGCAGTTCACTAGTTAATTATTACCCGGATAGGTGGGGTTACATAGGATAGACGTCTGATCTGGCAATTTCATTCGGACACCTGCAGCAGGCACGTTAAATATTTTCTGATAGGTGCAGTCTGTAACAAGAGATTTCTCCCAGTTTGTCAGTATGAGCATCCCTCACTTTGCCGGCAGGTCAGTTATTAGCCCTAGAATGTGCAGACTCAGCTATTTAGCCGCGGCAGTCGCCTTGGTCTCCTAAGGCAGTTTACTAAAGGAATTCTGTTTGTCACCACAGGTGGCGGGCGGCAGTACGGAAGTTGGCATCGACTTTTGTGGTTTGCAGAAATGTGCAAGGGTTGCGAGCTTGGTTTTACTCGAGCAAAGTTGGAGACAGTGTATTCGGGGAGGGTCTTCTTTCTCGCTGCTGCTGTTGATGGAAGCAGTCTATTGAGCCATGGCGAATTTCTCACATCATGCACTTGCGGTCTTCAGGTTAAATTGGCCTTTTGCTTAACGCTGGGTGTCTTCTTAGGGCCGGTCCGTGTCTAGCTATGCCCCAACATTGGAGCGGCGTGGGGGTGGCGCCTCCCGCTCCGGTTCTTGTGTGTCCTTGGGTCACGACTTCCTTCTCCAGGGGGTCCGGGAGTGGGCTTGAGATGGCACTCACCTTTGTGCTTCTACGTATGGGACCCTGGGCCCGGACCTGCCCCTGCTTACACATGCAGCGTATGACAATGTGTATCTGGGGACGTAGAGGCGGGTCCATCAGCTTGTAGCAGAAAAGGGGGATGCTTAGTGAGTGTGGTTTTTTCCGCTGAGCTTCCCTAGGGGGATGGGGGACACAGCTCGGGGAATGGTGAATGGGGCGGTAGGGCCTAGCGGTACACTCCGGGGGTCATCCAACACACTTCATCTATGCCCCAGTAATTTGTCAGGCTCAGTCACCCCTGAGATTGTTAGGGGCGAGGACGCAACAGATGGTGGTTACTTTCATGGCTACATTTGGGGTAATTCCTTCCTGAGGATAAGAAAGATTAGTAGGTGGCTGGTGACGTATCACCCCACTGCAGCAGCAGTCATCCGACCGATTTACTTGATTTTCCGCATCAGATGCAGGGTGGTGGGGCGCTTGCGAGGGCACCTCCAGGGGAAACGGACTCGTTCAGGCATCGCGACTCTGAGCGGTGGGAGCGCGGATGTGCTCGGGCACTGGGTTAGCTAGGGTAGACAGGCCCTCCCCCCGACGGAATTTTATAGCAGGAGCTTGTAGCGGGGGGTGGATGTTCGCAGGAGTAGGCACGCTCATCGATTACCATGGCAGACTCTCGCATAGTTAGGACATTGAGCTGGCAGGGTTATATCCCGCAGATGAGGGTGCACCTTGGTTGGTCACAAGATTCAGAATTAGAGCCGCGACATGCGCAGCAGGATAGATATGACTCGGGTCATGAGTTAGGTAGGGTGGTAGGAGTGGTATAGACCCTGGGGGGCCGGCCTGTGAGCAGGACCGGTGGGGCACGTGCTACACACACAGTAGCAGCGGGCGCAATGACGTCGTGTGGGACTCCTGTCCCCTGGGTGTGTTATCTCGCATTGCAGAGGTAACAGGACTGACGAATCAGGCCATTTGAATCAGTCATGCTCCAGGCCTGAAGATTGTCGAGAACTCTAGAGGTCACTGGTCGCTTGGGGTGGGGAGGGTGAAGGGCGGTCTGCCCTGGTCCCCCTAGTGGCGTTAAAGAGGCCACATAAATTGCCTTTACATTGATAAGGGGAGTCCTCCGGCATACCCCGTAGGCCAGCACTGAGGTGGAGAGACGGTAAGCTCAACCCAGAGAGAATGGGACACCGGCTGGGGGCAAGGGCGCCAGTTTAAAAATAGGGCATGGGGCTTCCGCCCCTGGGTATTCCCTACGAGCCCCGATGAGCAGCCTGGTGGTGGAGGGGTGGGCCCCTCAGGTGGCGGACCTAGACCAGATGACAGGGGCTCACCCCTCAAGGACGCAGGTGGGTTGCGCCTTGCGTGGTTCTCAGTTGGTTGGGCAAAGCGAGCCAGAAGGCCCCTTAGTGCTGGAGCAATAGACAACGTTTTCCTGGTGAATAAATTGAGTTCTGCCCAACTAGCGGATGGAGCACGAAGCTAGGGGCAACTCGAATATAAATGGTGTTTTAAACGATTGAATTTGATAAATCCATATCGTATCAAATTGTATGATTTATATACTGTCATGTTTGTGTGATTATTTGTAATAAACATGGCCTTTTTTAACCCACAGCTCTGGTCGTCAAGCATTGATTTGTGGGTTTGGATGGGGGCTGGGCTGGGAGCCATCCTGGGGGGTACAAGTCCTAAAGGAAATCTGACACGAATACATAAACGTACATATCATTCGAGTTCCTCAATCATGCAGTATGAAACTCCCTCACCATGGTCACCTGGAATGTCAGCAGGAGCAAAAACAAATACTTATGTATGTCACTATGACATACTCTGCAACATTTTCAGCAAAAATGTATATTTTTACACACAGAATGGGTTCAAGAATCAATATTATACCACTGGAGCAAGCAGGTTGTGATAAAGAAGTTGAACAATAAATGGAGATGTGCAGGCAAACACAAGATTTGTATTAGCCCACAAGTATTATATAGGCAGTGCTTAATTTGCAAAAGTGTAAAAAAGAAAAAAACAAAACACGAGTGCCTAAAGTGCTGGTGCCCATAGCCCGCTCAGAAGCCCGCAGGCGAGCTAGCAGTGTTGAAACCACCTTAGGCTTCTTCTTAATTTTTTTGTAACACTTTATTGATTTTATTGGCACATTGTAGTTGCACACATTACAAACCTCTGCAGAAGTTCTCATACACATTGCTGGAGGGTACCCCCGATCAACCCACCCCGACCCTTAAGTTACATACATTTGCAGACGTTTCTTTAGTCCACTGCCAGACACTCCCTGTCCCTTTATTTCACTCACTCTTGCCGGCTCCTGCTTTCTCCCTTTGTGATGGTTTATCCATCTTTCTCTTCTCCCTTATTTCCCCTCAGTAAGTTTTACGATCACTTGCTCTCGAGAAATGTCTAAAAAATGCAGAAAAAAGTGCTGGTCCCTAGACATGAGTGCCGGTGGCCCCCACCGGTGACTAGAGGCTCAAATTAAGTACTGATGATCGGGGATGGACTGGCCGTAGCGGGCACCGGGCAATCCCCCGGTCGGCCGAACGGGTGAGGGCCGGTTTTGGGCCCCTGGGGTCCGTTTTTGTTACAGGGCCGTTTTTGCAGCATAGCTGCAAAATCGGCCCTGTAACAAATTTGGCCGAAAACCGGTGCTGGTGAAGAGCTCGGCCGCACCCCCCAACCCCTGGTGGGGGGCGGGCGAGGACTTTGCCAGGGCCGGTTTTGGTTCCCAGTCCGGCCCTGCTGATGATAGGTGTGGGCCAGAGCTTGTGAGTGTGGATTTCCAAGTACCAATGGGATAATGTCAATAGGGGAGAGGAGTTGGCCTAACGGTTAGGGCGCTCGACCTCGGACCTGGGGGAACTGGGTTCGAGTCTCGGTAATGACGCTAAACATCCTGTGATTCTGGGCAAATCACAATCTCCCCGTGCCTAACAAAAAAAAAAAAAAAGCAATGTATGTTCTCTTGTAACGCAACTGGTGCTATGTAAACCGCTCCGATACCTGATTGGATTCGGGTCAAGTTCGCGCTATATAAAACTCTGCAAAAAGAAAAATTATGCACAGAGTGCACTGGCACTTGGGTCAGTAAGAAAGGGTAATTGCGGCACCTTCTGCAATGCAATCTGCAATGAGGTGGCACTGCTGGTTTATACCCTGGCTCCATTTTTCATAATTAGGAAGTGTGACATTAACACAGGAGCAAAGTTGGAAAAACAAATATAGTAAAGTAATATTTCACCTTATAGGTGGATATTCAAAACAAAATATATTCATATATCTTTTATAGACTGATTTCTTGACATATGGTCATTTTGGGTTCATTCAATGAAGATTTTTGTGCAATCAAGTACAATTTAGGTGAGCTGTACCCACAATTAGGAGGGAAAGATTTGGTTCTCAAATCCCTTTGCTATATCATGAATTCAGGAGTGATGAGAATTTGCGCTGGTAAATGAAATGTGATTTTCTCACTGAAATTCTACCAGTATGATAGAATTTCCATGTGAACAAATCGGCTCAAAGAATCAGGACTGAGGGTGTTTCAGGGTAGACCAGCTGCAAACGTTGCATAAACATCTGTAGTCACAAATCTTTTATAGGTGATCATGCAACCTATAAAGGTTTGCAGATGTGTTCCTGACAAGAACAAACATTTTTTTCAGTGCAGGAATGGGGAGCGAGCACTCCAAAAATTGATGGAGGTGCAGAAGATTTTTGTCCTCGGGGAAAGTGTTTTGCATCGAGGATAAAATAAGTGCATTACTAAGTGCTAACGTAGCTTAAGGCTTCATTTCTTCATGCCGACCAGGCCCTGAATGTTACCATCCTTTTCTACCTTTGGGGACCGTTTGCAATTTTTATTTTGCATGTCAGTATGGACAGAAATTCCTATTTTGTGGCTATGTTCATTGCCAGTGGCCAGCCCTGAAATCAGCCACCGGAAACGCCTCTATGCTCATGTGAGGTGAAAAAACTGTAGAATATAAGATCAATAAAAGGAGAACTGCTGCTGCCCTTCAGATGTCTACCAATGCGCAGCAACAAACAGACATAGTAAACAGACTATTATATTTGAAGAATACTACACGAGGGAACTTTAAGTGCACAGACTGTAAACAAGGGTATCACAGTCACACTCCAGGGTCATGTTATAGCTTCAAGGAGAGGTAGGGCTGGTCCCAAAGCAAGGCCTGCTCTATCTCTGAGCAACAATGTGTGTGTGGCTGGGTAATTTTATGTAGAAAATCACAGAACTCAGCCACACAAAATGAAGGAGAGAATGGAAAGGCCAGAGAAGGGAGCACAACATTCTAGGTTCACGCAAATCTTTATTGCGTGCGGATCTCCATCAGATCTCCTTTGCAAAAGCCCTTTAAGGCAGGAAGCAGGGCATCTCTACTCGACTCGCTACTATGGGCGCCTGTGGGACTCCAAGCCTGTTGATACTGGCTGAAGCTTAGCTTTGGTCTGCACCAGGCAGCCGCTTATTAATCGCATCAAAAGTCTCCGGATTGTGCGAGATAGGACTTGGGTGGAAACATTCATGTGGGTAAACATCTGTCGGTGCTGAATTTAAAATCACATTTTCCCCGGTGACCCAGTGGTACTCTGTGGAGTGGAAATACAATGGATTGCATCAAAGTCTTGTCTTTGACAATGTACAGCACTCCGCTGCCTTTTGGCAAGGTTCGCGCTATAGAAATTCCATGTCCATACATGCAAAGTCTTTCTGGTAGATTTTCCAACTGCACCTTTGGCAGAGTTAGTGCCCCCTCCAGTAGTTTCTACACCACGTAGGCCGCCTCGGTCATGGAAGGAGTCCCTGCATTGGTGAAATTACTTTTGGCTAATTCTCCACACACTGTTGGCAATCACTAGATGATTGTGAATACCAGGAGAGTTCTGAAAAAAATACAGATGCAATACAATGCAGTTATTGTACAGTTGTGGTTCAACCCAACCGTACAATGTTTGAGAACATACTCTGTTCACTTCCCCATGATGAACACCGTGCTATACAACGGCGTATTGAAAACCTTCTTTCACAACCTGGCTACCTTCCAAAGGGTTTGCAGACATTTGCCATTCGCGATCTTAGTTATGGCAAACAAACAAAACCATGAAATCAAGAAAATCCAGTGACATGTTATTAAATTATGATACTGTAATTCAGCAGAATGAGAGCAAATTGTCCCTGAAATGTTGGGCTGAAAAAAAAGCAACTAGGAAGTTTACTTATTTCCCCAGTTTATGACAGGAGATTATGGGCTCTTAAAATGTAAATATTTCACAGCACAGAATACTAATGCCTCTGGGTCTCAGCAGCTCTACACTCAAGGGGGACCAATTGTCCCACAAACAAAGGGCGTGAACAGAGACCGCAGGTCCCTCTAAGGATCTTTCAATAAGACTATCATGAGTTTAAAAAACAAGAGGGGGGGGGGGGGGGGAGTGTGTGCTTTCAAGGCAGGAGTCAATTTCCATTTCACCTATACTTGTAAATGTTGAATCTACTGAGGAGAGAAGAGGGCTTTTTGGGAATGTGTGTAGCTCTATAGACTCCTGTGACGACTCGGGCACCCATCCAGGTGTGTCAGGAGCAGTATCGGGGCAGACCAGCAGAGCTTCAGGAGAGCCTTCAGAATGATTCCTTGCCGTAAGGAAAAGGGAGCTCTAGGATCCGTGCTCTGGAAGCTCCAAAGCAGGGTCCACGCAGGAGTGCTCCAGGTTGTGGCTCTTTCTTGAGATGGAGTGAGATCCAGATTATGTGTCGAGTCCTCGTTAGTGGTGCAGCAGCTTACTGCCCCTCAGTGCATCTCTCTAGTTTGCCATTCAAACCAGCCTATTAGTGGCTGCTTTCCCTTCTCTGAGGGGTTTCTGAGAAGGAAACTCCTTGTTTTTCTCCCAGAATGTACCTTGGTGACCACGGCCTACATGTAAATGGTCACGTCCGATCTCCAGGGGCCTGATGTTGCAGAAACATTGTGCATTCTCCTTAGAGATGCCATGGAGAGAAAGGAACCCGCAGAGGAAGATGAAGTGGGCCATGTTGCTTCCTTAGCGTTTCTCTGTGGGCAGGAGACATTCTTCATCTGGTACTGCCCGCTTTATGTAAACAGTGTTTACAATCAGCAGAACAGGTACTCTTGAGAAAACCCCAAACTATCTTCTGTGTGTACCTGTTCCAGTGTTCCTATTTGTTACTGCAAAATCCATGCACATAATGTTCATGAACACCCACGCTCACTACAATAGCAAACATCACGAGTCCACTGGAACGAGCACCTGGGCTTAATTTAACAGGGGAGGTGTAGACGTTCCGTAAGTGCAGTTACTGCGCCAGAAGTACTACAAATACGGGCACTGGCCCATGTAAAGAGGCTTAAGGGGCTACCCGGGAAGACAACAGAGCTGGGAAATCAATGGAGCAGCACCCCAATCTCAGGGAACACTAAGGGTTTTCTTCAGGACCAGTAAATGTGCTGTTTTGAGGAGTGTTTTGGGATCAAAGGCACCACAAAAAGTGCCAAAATTGGTCATAATACAGGGGAACTTCAGGACAATGGATAAAATGTATGGGATTCTGAGAGAATCGCTTTTATGTCTATTACTGTGAGGGTGTCCACAAACCTAACTCATCTGATGTCTGTGACAACTCCTCTGACACGCCCATTTTTCATGGTCAGACCCAGGGCACGAGTCGGTGGTGCACGCAGGTGGATAGTGTCCACCCACTTTTTTCACAGGGTGGACGCTGTCCAGCCTGCCAAGAAGTTGGGCCCCACTAAAAAAGATGCTGAATTCGTCCCGGTGTAATTTCCAAACACTGGGACACTTTCAGCAGTGCCTGCACGCTATCTGTTTCGATCTCAACAACATGCAGGCGGGAGGGAGCTTTCTTAGTTCAGACTCCTGCTGGGCCCATAACAAAGGCCCAATCTGAGGGGTCATCACAGGCCTCCTTTTGTACGAGTCTCTTGGCTGGCAGCACTCAGGAGCCTCACACCTGATGCAAATGCAGCGCAGGGGAAACAAAGGCTCACAGCTTGTTAGCACTTCACACACTCTTAAGAGGCAGCTTTTCACTTTGTTCAGGCTCTGTTTAGGAAATATGAATGCACTGTAAGAACATCAGATGTGTTGATCTTTCCCAGTATTTGTACAAAATAAATAGCATTTATATAGCGCGTACTACCCAAGAGGAGGCGTTGTAATAATTTAAATATCATTATTTTTTCTTTTAAAGCACTATGGGTAGAGAAAGTTTACGCTGACAAAAGGCAACATTGCTTTTTGTGTAACTTACAAAAGTGTGAATCTTCTGCCTAAATCAAGAGAGTTTCCCTGTATACTCGAAATGTGCGCAAATGTACTCATGATAGACATTTTAAACATATATATGAGGGCTTAAGATCTGATGTCACTTCTTGTGATGCCACTTCCTGTGATGTCACACACTGTGATATCACGCGCCGCAATGTCATGCGCCGTGATGCCACTTGCATACTGATTAATTAGGTTAGTCCCCCCACTTTTTTGGGGGGGGACTTGTGCCCTGGTCAGACCCTGTGCCCTCCCACTCCATCACACTGAATATGTTACCCAATATGGCTGCAGAAGTGACATGGAAATTTAAGGTTGAATTAATCTGTAAATTAGATATTTCCTGCCTTGTGAATTATGTGAAAGTTACACATATACCCTTATCTCGGACTAAATGCAAGGTTGCTGGTAAAAGACCCCTTGAATGCATCCAATTTGTAACCCCATAAGCCAGCAGTGTGGGTCAGTGATCAGAATTTTCGCCCCTGACAAAATGCAGTGTTCTTTATATAATGATTTCTAATCCTGGTATGGCATACTTCGGATGTCTGTAAATTGAGTACAATAAGTTAGGTAACATTGACATCTGGTACTACAGCACTCGGAAATTGAAATGTGGTATGTAGCGCTGTATAACAATAACTTATTACTTAATATAGTTTATGCATATGGAATTTTTTTTATTCAAAGCCAGGGGTTGCGAAATTAAAGTCTGCCATAAAATATATCTAATAAAACTAAATCGCACAATCACAATCCGTCCATCTGCTGATAAATCAATTTCCAAGAATGTGCTTGCTATTGTGTCGGTTGAAGAAAGGTAGCTGTATATTGTAGGTACGGATAGCTTTTATCTGATGGACAAAATAGGTGCAGCCATGGAAAATTGCATTTCTAAGCCACTCCGGCTTGTCAGTGAAGAGCGTTCTATTTGTTTTCAATGGACGAAAAAAGAGGAGGAAATGGTGGTACGGCACTCATCAGATTTCCCGGACCCGCGCGGCGGAGTCCAACTGGCAGCACTGAGCACTTAGGGCCTTATTTCGAGTTTGACGGAGGGGATACTCTATCATAGCCTGACAGTTATTGTGTCTGATGCATCACAAGAGCACTATAGCCTATGGCACTTGTACTGCGGGGGACGGCGGACGCCGGGAGCGCCATGCTTGTGATGGAGTATGCTATCCACCAAACTCTAAAAAGGCACTTAGGCAAGTCACTGGTAGGACCTAAAAGGCCCGAGAAGAGTGGGCTGCCCAGAATCAAATGGTGCTTCAGTAACTTATAAGAGTCATGCACCCTAATGCAGGCAGGGAAAATTGACCCCTGTCCTACCTCACAGTTAGGTAGTAAAAAAACACAGACATAGCGAGGTTGAATTTGTTCCCAGGTACAAGCAAGGGGAAGGGGCGAACAGCAGGGCTGGCTTTAGGGCGGTGCGACCGGTGCCACCGAACCGGGTGCTGGCTTCCTGGGGGCGCCGTGTTTGAAAGTTTATTATGCTTTTGAAGCACCTGCTGCAGCATTTCTTTCCCCGCAATTACCAGGCCTCACATGAATGTCAAGATAACTCGTGTGATTAATTATCTTCCTGGAGAAAGATCAGCATTTTGTATAGTTGAGGTTTTGACTTTTAGATGAAGTTAGTGCAGAGGGTTAATATGCCTGCTGCGAAGAACGCGTACCAAGTAGATTACAGGGTGCAGATGATGTAAACAGATCAGCAGGTTACTGCTTTCAAAAGAGACATCCTTTTGTTACTTGCAATTTATAACTTAAAGTCCTAATATAGGATAGTGAGCTATTAACTTTCATCCTAGAACTGCATACACACTGCAAAGTATACATTATTAAAGCATTGATTAATGTTGCAAAAAGGGTTAATTTGGCGACAAATCGATTCTTATTTTTAAAGAAAACTCCCAACTATGCCGTTTCTTTTTCGACTCTGCGTTTGTGCTTCTCCACACCAAGCACTCAAACTATACTGCCAACCAGTATGGGTGACATGCGACTCCTACACTTTTAGTCCTATGGCTTATGTAACATTTCCTATACGCTGATTTACACACGTATGATTGATTGTCTCTGTGTAATGTGTGGGATGTAAAGTGCTCGGACACCCTACACTGGTATGAGTGGCGCTATATAACTAATTCAATGCATCTGAGAGTGTGTGGTTATGGAGACTAGGTCACTGTTAAAGGGTGCTAGTGAGAGAATCCGTGGTGGAGGTGGTCATTGGGGGGGACACCAACAAACATTGTCGCACAGGGCGCCACCAGCGCTAAAGCCGGCCCTGGCGAACAGTAAGTGGGCTTTACTGGGCATCAGTGCAATTGCATCCCCTACAGCCCCGATTCCAGTACATCTGATGCACCAGCGAGTGCTACGACCCTGTGGGCCTCCATGCAATGCAGAGGCTGGTGGGGTGGGCCACATTACCCCACTGAATGGAGGGAGAGTTGTCCAGCACTCTCATATATTTCTCCTTTTTTTTGCAGTTTTATATAGCGCAAACTCGACCCGAAGAGATCAGAGCACTTTACAGGAGCACCAGTTGCATTACAGACGGACATTTTTTTTTTTATTTTTTTTTTAGGCACGGGGAGATTAAGTGATTTGTCCAGAATCACTGGATGTTTGAGCCTCCCGCCAGACACGAACCTAGTTCCCCACCTTCAAAGTCGGCCGCTCTAGCCGTTAAGCCACATCCACTCCCACGGGGGGCATAAACAGAGTAGAAGTACTTCCCGTGCCCTTACCCACAAGGCAGGGACCTCCAACTGGCAAATGACACATTCGAAGCACATTCCCACGCACCCTCCTGAATGCACACATTCACACAACCGAGCCCGACTCGGGCCTGAGTTGGAAACGTTTGAGAGTCAAACCCCTTCTATGGAAGCGCTGCGATGCCAATCTAATGATAGATTGAGCGCTTTACAAATGCTAATGAACTGTAATTAACAATGTGCAAAGTAGGACTGAGCACGATTCTAGTGTGCGCAAAACACGGTGCTTTGCAAAACGACCACTTTTGAACTGAAGGGCACCCGTAATTCGCCATAAATCCGGTTTAATAGCAGCGGCACTGCACTTGCACATTTTCTTTTTTTTAACACTACCCTCTTGTGGGAAAAGTAATTCTAGGCTTGGAGCGAAATCAACATAGTTTTTTCCGGTGCCAGTAGACACAAAGACAAGTGAAACTGTGGAAATGTGAGACGCTTCATCATTTTGAAAAGACACTTTAATGGAGGGTGGTGAGGCACGCGAGCTCTGATTTCAATGTGACTTTTCTCGGGATGGGTCCTGCTACCTTCCAGCTGAAAGGCTGGGCCGTGTGTAGCGCTGTGGGGTGGGGCCCTCTGCTACGTGCCACAAGCACACATCTCCGACTCTACTGACCACAGATGCGCACATTTCACAACTCTTTCAAATTCCAGACAAATAACCTGTTCTTTGTTTACTCAGATACAGATCATCATATCCTAGTTAAGTAAATCTGTCGAGTAAGCATTCAAACCTAGACAGCAGCCATATTGAGAAGATTAATGTGACTACATCCAATGTACAAGAGAATAGTTACAAAGGTGTTGATATAAAGTTACGTTAGTTAATACAAATGTCTTACACAAACATATTTGCACAGAACATCATTTTCTATGGCATATAGATATGCGATGACAAAAACAACTAAAGACAAGCAGGCGGCCATTTTTACTTCCAAGATAGCCACCAAGATAGTACCAAGATAAGGCAGAGATGTTTATAGATGGCTGACGGTCCAGGTGTGTCTGGCTGGCATAGGGCGCCTCCCTCCATGTGGATATCGAAATTGGTGCAGAGGAAACAAGATGTCCTCACGTACCCTGCTGATGGTGGCCTCCATTCCAAGCGGGCCCAGGCAACCTGATGGAAAGCAGGATGTATGACCCATGAAGCAATAAATAGTACCAGTACCCCTGCTCTCATACCTAATGTACTCCTGGGCATCTTCAGCAATCTGCCATGGACGCCAGGGCATTTGTTCCCCTTTATAAAAATGCCCGGCTATAAGGAAAGGATTTTTCAGCTCAAGCACTACGGCATGGAGCCAACTACCAAGTGCCCTTCTAGCAACCATGGATTCTGCCATATGTCAAAGACCTATCTTTTTGTTTAAAATAAAAAGACAATTCTGACCACCTGGTTAAGATTACTTCAGAATAATCTGAAAAACAGAGCTTTAATTTCACTCCTTTGCTTCTCTCACTCTCCTAGCGACAAGAGATACCTCCGTGGTGTAAGTTTGCGCGTAATAAGTATTTCATTAATTCATTCACGGTTGAAAAGATGACCATCTTCTTAACATCCTCGGCCACTCCATTCTTATCACAGCCATTATTCTGTCCCATCTTGACTAGTGTTCTACCATAATCAACACCCCCCATTCTTTCCCCCTATTTCCATTCTTATGTATGGTCTTCTGTTGTGTCCCGACCTTCCTTCATATCTTTCTTCCTGTGCTTAAAATTCCTTCTTACTCTCGGTCTTGCTTCACCTTCTCCCCATGCTCCTTTATGATTTAAATCCTTTTCCTTCCTCTTAAATTGTTAAATCCCTTACCCATTCTGTACTTTTCTGCATCCTCTTTGAGCGCCTTCAAATGAATTACCTTTTTGTATACTCGTTGTTCATGTCCCGTTGTTGCCGTTTGCTTTACTTCTCTCTCCACAGCGCAAGCGCTATAAAAATTTAATAAAATGAACTGAATCTTTAATCTGCGCATCTGATTTTGGGCTGCGTTTGGTGCAGTGAGTACAGGTTGGATGTTAGTCTCGCCGACGGTTTTACACAGCTCGTTCTACAAGCTCAGTAATGAGGTCGCAAGGGATCTGCATTTACCAAGAAGTCCTTGGCGTGAGCAACGGTTTTAATTTTACGCGACGCAAACATGAAACATTTTGACATCTTCCTGGAAAGCTGGAGCCTCATGAAGTCATCCTCTTACATATAACTCGAATTTGCCCCTTGTGATCTTGTAAGATCTTATCTTTGTTTCTGATTAGGAGAATGATGTCCAAACTTCTTTTAAAAAACATGTCACTCACAGAAGTTAACTTTTTCTTTTATACATAAATTAATCAAAGTGTTCAACAGCAATTCGTCAATTTACAGCACTCTGTCATTAGAATGCACTGTTTGCACCTTGCCATTCCATTCAAGCACAGCATCCTAACGTCAGTTGGCGAAGCCCACTTGCGTCAGAGTGCCGGCGTTTTCTTGCCGAGTTCCCAAACTGTGGGACTCGCCTCCACCATTGTTGAGATCCTGTCAGTCTCTTTGTAATTTTTGTAAACAGCTAAAAACATGGCTGTTCTGACCATGTGTCTCAGAACTACTTATATGGCGGTGTTGTGAAGGACTTAGGGCCTCATGTAGGTAGCCAAATACCGGTCGGTAACGGCCGATTTTCGGTAAATATGCCGTTACCGACCGGTATTCAGACAAGTGAGATGTAGGAGTCCAAAAACGACTTTTCGGTAAATATGAGGCGGTAAATACCGAATCATATTTACCGAATTCTAAAATACCGAATCAGATTTACCGAATACATACTTAACGAATCGGTAAATATGAAGTGGTAAATATGAAGTGGTAAAAATTAAAATGACATGTAGGAGCACTCGGTAATTAAGAAATCCAAGAAAATCGGTAAATAAGAGTCGGTAATTAACACGGATTGAAAGCAGGTGGTAACCATCAACAGTGCATATAAGCAATCCCAAAATGCAACAGCGTGGACAACATGGCCGCTATGTATGTCATTGCAAGGCGCCTACGTCTACAGGCAGCAGGACTGAGGGTTTGGCGACGGGAGGAACGCATCTACAGACAGCGCATCACACTATTCCACCTGACTGATGCAGAGATACATGAGAGGTACAGGCTACACCCCGAAACCATCATGGACTTAATCAGGGACCTTCACCCACTCCTGGACCAGCCAATAAGAAGGGCGCACGCCATACCCCCACATGTGCAGGTGCTCTGCAGCCTACATCTGCTGGCATCCGGCAGTTATCAGGTGGTGATAGCTGCGGTGGGTGGTGTATCCCAGAGTTGCCTGTCACGTTTCTTCAGGAAGTTCCTGGATGCCATGATGCAGAGAATGCACCACTACATCAGCTTCCCCAACACACAGGCTGCACTGCAGAAAACAAAAACAGACTTTTATCACATGGCACAGTTCCCCCATGTCATCGGCTGTATTGATGGTACACACATCCCAATCTGTCCACCAGCTGACACAGAGCACATCTACAGGAACAGGAAGTCCACCCACTCCATCAATGTGCAGGTGATCTGTGATGCAGGGAACATCATCACAGATATTGTTGCAAAGTTTCCTGGGAGCACCCACGACTCGTACATCTTCCAGAATAGTGGGATCTACACACGACTGAGTGCCGGAGAATTTGGAGAGGGATACCTGCTAGGTGAGTAACAGTGACGCCCCTTGCAACCTGCAAATCATAGTGTAAAGAAGCATGTGACTGATGTTTCCCTTTAACTCATCTAGGCGACAGTGCATATGCATGCCGGTCATTCATCCTCACTCCCTACCTACACCCAGCAACCCAGAGCGAGAGACGATACAACGTGGCACACAAAACAACACGCAATGTGGTGGAGCGCACGTTTGGACTACTGAAGAGCAGGTTCCGCTGCCTCCACAAGAGCGGAGGCGCACGCCAGTACACACCCATCACCTGCTGCAAGATTATTGCCACTTGTGCAATGCTGCACAACCTTGCCACGAAAAAAGGTACAGATGTGGAACTAACATATTTTGAGGGCAACGAGGATGAGTCAGGCCAGCCACAGGGCAACGCAGCTAGAGTGCCAACTGCAATCGATGGGAGAGAGAGACGGACAGAGATCACATGCAACTATTTCTGAGTAAGTAAGGGGACACAGCCAGTTGTGATTAGTCCTGACGTAGTTTTAATGTGGCACCACGCCATGAACACATGAACAAGCCAATCTGGCAATATACCATCTATACAAGGAGTATGTCCAGGGTTACGTCACCCATTGGGAAGTGGCTAAGCAGGGCCACATCAATGTTTGCGCATACGCGCTGCAGTGGTGGATGGCACGGCCTGTGCATCCTCACTAGAGCCAACCCCAAGCCGCCTGCTGCTCCTGCGTCCTTCTGGGACGGGGGGTGTGATGCTGCTCCTGCTGCTGGTGTCGATGCTCTCCGCAGCATCCCCTGCAGCAGTTGTCGACGCCTGACTAGTAAATAGCACCCCTAGTGCACTTGTCACCTGCACCATCCCCCGAGACAGGTCGCTGCAGCAGTGTGTTAGGCCCTCCTGCATCGTCACAGAGCGCCGGCACAGTAGAGAAGTCGCAGTTGCCAGACGGTTGAGTGCCCTGTTGGTAGTGTCCCTTCTCTGCCGTTCCCGGCGCCGTGCCTCGATGTCAGCATCTAATTTGCTGCACAACTGCTGGATTGACTGGGACATGTCCCGAATGCCCGCAGCCATGCCGCTGATGTTATTGTCCATGTTGACTAATGTAGTTTTCATCACCCGCATGTGCCTCTGGACTGTCATGACTGCCTTTGTTTGCAGGCGCTGTTGTTTCAACATTTGGCCCTCGAGACCCAAGAAGACACCATGGCCGTCAATGGGTGCTGGTGGACTCTGGACACGCGACCTGCGGCGCCCTCTTGCTCCCGTCTGTGCTGCCTGTGAGGTGTGGGGCACAGTGGCATGGCTCCCTTCCTGGGGCCTGGTGAGTTCTTCAGAGCCCATGCTGTCGTCTGACGAGGTGTCTAAGGCTCGTAGCCTGGCTGCTGGATGCCTCCTCATTCCCACACCTGCAAGCGGAGATGTGGCCGGTGATTCAAACATGAGTGGCGATGCTGGCTCTGGGCGAGGTGATGCTGGCTCTGGGTGAGGTGATGCTGGCTCTGGGTGAGGTGATGCTGGCTCTGGCTGCGGCGAGGCTGCCTGTGTTGGTGGTGCGGCTGCCAGTGGGCCTGCTCCCTGGTCTGAACTTGTGCTGGCTGGAGGTGATATTTGTGGCCGGTGTGCCGTCTCTCCTGCAGCATGCCCTGTCCTGCATGATGTCACATCTGTGGACAGAAATACAACATTGGCTCAGTGTCCCTGAAGGGCTGCATTGAAAGCGTCACAATAAATAATTTCACATTCCAAAATGTCCTCTGTCTCCTTGTGCCTCGAGTGCGTGACATGCCTTGTTGCCCTGTAACATTTACGTCATGGTTGGTGTTTCCCTGACTACATCTCCCGGAATGCATTGCCTGTCTGCACTGACACGTGTGGACTGCAGTGTGATTCTCGTTTCACAATGGGGGATGTGGGATAGGGATAGGGGGTGCTACATTGCTGTGCTTTCGTCTTACCTTGTTGTGTGGCGGCTCTGGCAGAGCTGTCGGCGTCCCCAAGACCCACGACGCTCTCTTGCTCGATTGTGGCCCCCACCAGCTCCTCCAGTTCGGTGAGGGCAGGTGCCCTGTTGGTTCCACCTCCAGTCTGGCTGGCCTCCTTCTGGATGTCGCCCATCTTCCTCTTGGTTACAATCCTCAGGTCATACCAGCGCTTCTTTAGGACCTCTATGTCCCTGTGGGTCACTCCCACAGCATTCACACGGGCCTGGATGGCCAGCCATATGTTGCGCTTTTCAGCCTCAGGCACTTGCAGGGATTGCCTTCCAAACAGCTTCTGGTGCTGCTTCACCACCTCCTCCATCAGCACCTGGAGTTCCTTGGGGCTAAATTTCAGCTTCCTCCTCCTTTCCCCTCCGTCTCTCTGTGTTCTCTGGCTGGACATGATGTTCGTTTTCCCGCTCGCACAGGCACCGGCTCCCTGCCTCTCCTCTGCACTCCAAGCCTCTCCAGGGTCGGCTAATTATGTACACCTGCCTGGGTGTGGCCACTTCCTGGTTGGGTGGGCTGTGGTTGCACAGGATTAGCTGTTTCGTCAAGTCATGTGATTTTATTTACCAATTCCGTACATACCGATTCGGTATTTTCCGATTCGGTAAATACCACCTCGGTATTTTCCGATTCGGTAAATACCACCTCGGTATTTACCGATTCGGTGAATTCCGATTCGTGATTACCGAATGTTACCGAATCGGTAACTGTTACCGAATTTTTACCTACATATAACTTACCGATTCTAATTTACCGATTCGGTACGGCTCGGTATTTAAGAAACGGTAAAATTTATTTACCTACATGAGGCCCTTAGTGCTGGGAAACCCATTTTGGGTAGCTGTGCGCTTTATAAAGAGTTATAATAAATGATAAATAAATATAGCAAAATAACCATTCTTTTGAATTGCACGTGCTTGTTTAGCATCTCCTAAAGCTGCCAATCATAGCATTTGGTGCACTGGAAGGTGTTTACTGAATTTACCAGTCAATATGCCGCTCACGTTCCAATGTTTGCAGCAGGAATGGACATTTGTTCCACACATACGCATGCAGGCAATGCATTTCTTGTGCCCCTGCTGTCCGGGCCTCCCAGTGCAAAGTATAAGAAGGCTCAGCCTATGGCTGGTGGGAGGGGGGGTGTCTAAAAAAAGGCATGTAGGCACCTTTCTACCAATTAGAAATCCACTTGCCCAGGTGAGCGCTGCACCGGGCTTGCACAGAAGAGAAAGGGGCGGGCAGTGGGGGTGGATCTTCGAAACAGCACCTGATGCATAAATATTTAGGACACAAAATCTACCAAGATCAGGATTTGAATGCAGAAAAGTTAGTAGAGTGCACAAGGGATAAAAAAGACAACTTTTGTCGATTAAACTAGTAACCCATTCATGCTCAAGACATACAGCTCTTTACCTCCTAATCTAAAGTTTTACAGTGCTTCAACATAACTTTCTCATTACGACTTGATATATGATGGAAGGCTTGTAATAAGCAAAGGAAAAACGTTTAACAGGCTGGTGTTTCCAGGCCAACACAGTGGCTTAGACAGTTAATGCGTTAAGCCTCCCAGATCAATGCGCGTAAGGTCAGCAATGGGCACTTTGTTTCAGGTTTAGCTATATCTTTTCTTACTAAGAGAGCTCAGGCAAGAATATCAAGGGAATGGAGTCATAACCCTGCACTAAATTACTCCTAACCAGCATTAAAGTACACTGGTACTCTGCTTTGCCCTCAGGAACCCCCCACATTTTAATAAAAGAAGTCACGAAACAAACCAATCTCCACACAACTTCCACAGTTTTTGGAGCAAAATGCTCAAAGCAAAATTATAGTTTTAATTTCAAAACGCTAGATGTAACCCAATGTCCTTTTGAATGTGTTAAAGAAATCTTTAATCTCCCAGTTTTTACATCTGTGCAACTTTTGGTCTGATGACAGAAGTCCTCCTGGGACCAATTTGCAGCAACCTTATGACTTCAGACTGGAATGGCTTACAAATCATTCCTCAACTCAAGGGAGTTTTCAAGGAAACAAACTTTGAACCCTCGCTCCTCTGGAAGGGAAGATCCCCAGTTCCTGCCAACTGAAGAGCGGGCCTGATTTAGAGTTTGGCGGGCAAGGTACTCTGTCACAAATGACACAGATATCCGTTCGGCGTATTACAAGAGTATTATATCCAATTGCACTTGTACTACGGTAGACAAGATATCCGTCACGTTTTTGACAGAGTAACCAGTTTTTGATAGAATAACCATTCAGCCTGCCCGGCTGAATGGGCTCCCTGAAGGGCTGAGGGACACCTAGGGGTTGGCGTCCTCTTGTGTCTTAGGGGCTACAGGGACCACCGTTACGGCCCTGACACAAAGCAGACTGAAGCAAAGGTCCTGGTTATAGCCAGAAACTGGCTCACCTTTCTGGACCTTCCCGGAACCTGAAGTCGGCTTCCTCTCACTTGATCCAATAAACTTCTCGATGCGATAAATAGTACCTATTATGAGGTTTTACTATTCACTGCTGTGACTTAACAATGCTCCATCCTTCAGCCCATGTTTGTTTCTATGCTTCAAATACTCCAATTCAAAAAGCCTGTTCCCGGCAGTAGACATGTTTTGAACCCACTTACCCAACATTAAGTTGTAGATGGGGAACTGTGACTAAGGGGATGTTTTTCACCTCTGGGTTCTGAGTAACATTACTGGCAGCTCCAGCTTCACTTCACTCTGCAGACTTATCATTCTATATATCTAACTTCGTGCCTCCTGTATTTAACGGTAGGCATGCGTAACCATGCCAGAATGAAGGAACACATTGCTGCTGTAAATGCTGGGCAGTTCCTTGTGTTCCTGTAATCCTCAAGCAGGTTAAATCATTTACCGGTGTTATATTACACCACAATAGCAGCATCTGAAGTGTCAGGTTACTTTCTTCTACTCAAATTCTGGAGAGTATTTATTTTTTCAGCCTTGAAAATGAATGCACTTACACAACCCTCATTGGAATGACAACGACCTGCATTGTGCTCACGCCAGCACTGTCAGATAACGACACACACCCGATAAGAAGCGGCTCGAGGGATCGGAGGAGATCAGGAATGTGACATAAAAAACTCCCTTCACGTGAAACTGTCATTTCAAGTTCAGTGAACAAAAAACAAGTGATAAAACACCCTAAAGCTAAGGAAAAACAACATGTTTTTTCAAATTAGATTCACGCATACACTTCCTCATCCACGTCGCAAAGTCGCAGGCCGACTAAAGACAACAGAAAATGAGTCAAACAGTGTAAATTCCCACTCACTTATTTGCAATAGAAAGACTGAGCATCACTGATCTAGAAAAAGGCCCCAACAACACGCCGACCTCTTACAATAACAATAATTTCATACCACAGTTTAGCAGTCTCTAAACACTGTACAAGACACTCGACAGTTAGTCAATATAATGGCATTGCTGAGATTCAAACTTGTGGACTGCAGCTCACAGGTGCATGTTTAACTCACTTGCCATTTGGATATAATGCACTTGTAATAAGGCGGGCGGGATATCTGTCACGTTTGTAATGGTGCACCCATCCACCAAACTCTAAACCAAGCCCTAAGCCTGCCCATGAAGGAACTGGCCAGCAGGTACTGCATAACAACAAATTTAAAGCTTTAGGTGTGTGGGTCTGTACCGATACCTGCTCGCCATGCTTGGGATGGATGTATACAAGGCCTGTAATCTGCAGCAGGGTTATGGAGCTACAATTGCATGGAGACAGCACATTTCCCTGGACCATTCCCAGGAATCCAAAGCTGGGAAATGCCACTGATTTCATTCACACTCCTTTTTAATGGGGTGGAAGTGAAATTCTGAACATTTCACCTGTGTGGAAACAATGCAGACAAAATTAGCATTGGCAACACCTAGCCCATCAAGTCCAATGTCAAGAACGTAAGGTTAATTTGGATGTAAATTTGCAAAAAGGGGGAAACAGCCAGGTCTATGTTCCATCAATTAAAACTCCTAAAAGACCTTACCCTTCATCCTGACTGAACAACCCCAATTGGTAACAGGCACCCAAGTCAACTCATTATTTGACTATGGAAATAGGTATTCCAGCATACCAAAATTCAAGCCTAAAATGAAACTGTATGCTTACCACCGGTCCTAAGAAGCAACAGTCTCTTTCTCCACTATAACAGTGGTGTCTATGAAAATATAAAGCAGCAGGGCTGTGAAACAGGGCTGTGTCCTGGTTCCATTACATGTTTTGCTATGAGCCTTGGTCATCAGCCATGAACCAAGCAGAACTAGATTCTTCGTTCTGAAACTAGGAAGGGCGCATAGTCCGATGATGCTGTACACTACTGACATTATTCTTCTGAAAACCACAGTGACTGCGCTAAACAGCCTTTAAGCGCCCTGAGGGGTTATAACAAGGATACCGATGTTCAGGTCAAGGTAAAGAGCAGTAAGATTTGGTCCTACATCATGCTATTTTTTTGATCATTGAGTGCAGACAGTATAAAACCCATACTTCTTTCATCTTTTTTGGTAGTCGGCATTTAAAGAATTTCAAACGATAAACGTAATCAAAACAGAATAAGATCAAAGGTGTGAGCCTTGTTCTTTGCCCTGTGTAAAATGCCTCACAAAGTAAAATCAAAATAGTCCTGGGGGTTAATGCTTGAATTAATCTCAGCATCTGGTAATTCCATCCCATCCGTTCTTTGCCCACTAGGCCACTTTGCCCAAGACATCGCTCTAGAGAGTGACAAACTAAATGTAAATTAGACTTGGTCCTCCTCCAATAGGAAGAGCGCAGGCCGAAATCCCCAGTAGATGGGACGGGCCCTAGCAGGTCAGACTGAACTGTTCCTATCGGAGTAGGACGACGACTAATTTGCATATGAGTTGGCTACTTGACTGTTACTATACTGTGCTTCCTTTTTTTACTCTTCCTTTATCTATCAAATCTGGTCCACAACCCATGGCCTACTTGGAATTGGGGATGGGTTCGATTGTGCTAGAGTTAAAAGAAAAAACCCTACCTGATGTACGTGTTCACATTGCGGGCTGCCCAACTGGCTCTTCTAATTTTCTAACTTGGATCGAGATTGATTCGGGGCTACTGCTATTTAGTTCCTATAGCCCTTGTTAATGACTTTCAAAGATGGCACTGACGGCCTTTCCCGGTCTAGAAGTCCTGGATGCCGCTTAAAAAAAACAACCTTTCTACACAAGTAATTAACACATATCTTGACCCCAAACCACACATTTACTTGTTATTCCCTCAAATGTGCAATTTAGGAGACCGTTTTCTCTGCTTTGAACTGTCTTTGCTTCCAATTGAAGTGATAAAAGGTCCTTGTAATATTCACCCTATTACTGTCGGTTTTGTAGGGCCTACATATGTACAGGATTCAAGATATCGCCCGGTTTAAGGCTTAACTTGACCTCTTGCTTACAAATCTTTTAGAGGGACCTAAATTGTATTAGTAGTATGGTGTAAAGCATGCGGCTTCTCTGGTCTTATTTCTCATTCGCGGGCAGGACAGTCACATTTTTAAAATGTTGTTTTAAGTGATTGGATGAATGTTAACTTTTCTGTGAATATTGTAAATCGTCTGACAGGTAGCCACTGATTAAGTTTTCTGATTAAGAATTCTTGGCTAGATGCAACCGATTTATTTTTGGATTTTTTTTTTTTTTTTACAGTCAGCAAACTGGTTTTGTTTGTGGTAATTATTATTCGGGATTTTAGATGGTATTTAGTTTCAATGGTCTTTTGTATCCAAACAACAAATATTTTTGCTTACTGTTGAACTGGCTTCCATCAAAGCCAGAATCAATTTGAAAATACTATGTATGTACACAGGCGTTGAATGCACAGCTTCTCCCTGTTTGCTAGATACAGTCTAACAATACAGGCCCACATGCCCGCTGCACCATATCCAAAGCCGGTGCAGATCTAAAAGCAAAGCGAGAGGAGACGAATGCTTCGCGGATTTGGGCCATTCTTCGCCTACGCAATGACAACTCCACCATCATGGAGGATCAGCGATGCCCTCAACGTCATGGACTTAGGAGCCAAACCCAGCCTCACCCAAAGCATCGACGCAACAATGAGGAGTGTCCAAATATCAACAACCAGACAACCATACTTTAAAAAGGCACCTGACCTACCCGACGCCACCCAGTCTTAACCAGCCCAAGAACCAAGATTCCGCCTGAGACCTTCTACACTTTGAGATGTCAATTGAAGAAACACAACAATCTTGGTAACAGCAATACATGCAGCAAAGCGACAACATCAGCTTTCGCACTCAAACGTCTACAATATACTGTTTTTTATATAATGATCGAGGACAAAACGATATAATGATGCGGCTTGAAACAAAGGCCCTGAATTTGCGCATAGAGGACCAAGACATCTAGCAGATGTCCTGCTCACCATATTTACAGTGCCATTGACATCAATGCACTCTTACGACAGTGAATGGGGCATCTGACACTTTTTGACGCGGTCTCGCATCCACCGAACTGTGTACAACGCCCTTAGTTTCAATCTATTGGGTGATTGTAGCACATAATGGTATATCAATTTAAAACTAAGGTGACAACGTGCTAATTAGGCAACTGGTAATAATAGTTATTATTATTTATTTTAATACTCTTCTTCCTATTATGTGTAGTTGCAGAAACATACTGCCCTTTTGTGCACGGCCATTACAAATCCAGAATTCAGACGTGCTGAAAACTCAAAAATAGCAATTAGAGAGTTGGTTGACAAACCCCTCTGTGTGCCGCCTCCTGCTCCTATAGAATATTTCAGTGGCAGCTGACACCAACACTTCCATGCCTGAGCCAAGAGTGGGCGCAGATTCCACAGTAAATAATTTTATGATTAAACTAATGGTACAGAGTCATGAATGCAATGTATGTTCTGTGTTCAAGACAATGAGAATCTTGTAGCTTGACATTAGTGGGCCCTGGCCTGTTTGTGGTTTCATAATTGTACATTTCTAATGCGTGTGGCTTTCAGTGCTTGGCATAAATTCATCCCTAACTGTTTACCGCCCAGTGGCGTAGCTATTCCTTTGGCTGCCCATTGCGGCCCTGGCGTTTGCCACCTGTGGCAGCATGTAAGATTCCCGTGACAGGTGGGGGGGGGGCTGTAGATCCCCGCAAAGGCTGCAGTTACGAGGGGGGGAGAGAGGCCGCTGCCCCCAAATTTGTGTCGCACGGGGCAGTCCGCCCCTCCTTGTTACGCCACTGTAACTGCCCATCTCAGATGAGACTTTCATTGTTGAGTGGAGTGGTGTGGCTCACTGGTTAGAGGCGGCAGACCCGGAAGCAGAGGTCGGCCCGGGACTAGGGTTCGATTCCCGACGCGGCAGGGTCTTGGGCCAAGGTTAGCGGACTCGATAATTCTCGCCTCGGTGCCTACTCTAATCATGGATCACACTCAGCAACTCTGGGCAATAGCTTGCTTAATCTCCACTTACGGCCCCATCAGCGCCGGGGATGCTTGTCTTCACCTTGGAGATGCCCAGTAGGGACCATCTCACAGGGAAAGCCAGGATGGGTTCCCCAGCGGTATACAGCGCCGGGACGCCCCGTTGCTGAGGCAGCTGTGCGCTTTACAAGTATACAACATTTACATTTACATTTAATAGTACAAAATGTCCTTAGTTCTATGGTTTCCTTGCTCTGTAACATTTATAAAATGTAATGTTTTATGTTCCTGATGTTCCTAGAGTGGATAGGTTTACAGCTGTCTACCACTGAAGGCCACATCCTTTGGCCGAAAGGAGGTGCTGTTTATATTTTCAACATGGTATTTTTTCTGTGTAAAGCATAGTGCAGCGCATTCATTAGATTTAGGGAAAATGGCAATATTACTATGTGATGTGCCTTCTATTTAACTATTGGTTGTGATATGCAACTTCTTATGTCACACCAGACTGCCTGCACACTTTCTCTGTTTAAAAATGTATAAATACTCACCATTTTGGAGGGGGGACAGATTTCTTACTGTCCTGTAGGCAGGCTTCACATCAAAACCATATGTACTAAGGGTGGACTTTAGTTGCAGTACAAAACTATGACCTTCGCACAAAGATGAACACAGAAGCGAAATAATACAAGGTATTAATATTATAAAGAGAATAAGATATAAAATACCACAGGATATTAATATTACTGGAATGTGTAGATGACAACATTCATTGAGGGAACTAGCACCTCCACCCTTTTTCATGGCAGAGGAAGATGAGGGAAATACGATGAGGATTAACTGCGTTCCCTCTAAAATACCTATGCCCCATTACGAGTTTGCCAGACCAAGGACCGCCAGATCCATGGTGGTGCGGTGGTGGCGGATCCAGCCACCACCGCACCGACGGCCAAGCATATTATGAGTTTTGCCTCTGCCATGCTTTTCAAAGCGGTTCCACTGCCATGAAAAGCCTGGCGAAAAGGAAACATGTGCCTCAAACATATGTGGATGCACACAGGGGACATAAAATGTGCCCTATGTCCCCCTGTGCGCATGGACATAGGTTCCTGCACGGCATGGACTTTTGAGTTCATGCCATGCAGGAACCTTGTGAGGCAATCCCATTGCAGTGCCTTTTTAAATGCACCTCCGCCTTTGAAAGGACACTGCAGGAGGAACTGCCACGCCACCCGCCCAACAGACAACTGAAAAGTAGCAGGCAGGCGGCGGCAACCTTCAGCAGAGGGGTGGTGCAGAGGTTTGCACCACTGCGCCACCGCTCTGCTGAAAGGTCGTAATGAGGCCCTTAGTCTAAGTCCTATACAGAAATATGCTGTTCTTGTTCCGAGAACAAACGTTTTATGTCTCTACTGGAAGTAAATCTTTAAACCAAGGCCATTAAACCATCTCACTATGTGGATCTATCTGGGTTCCACTAACATGGCCCTCCGAGGACATAGGCTTCTTCTTGGAAAAACAACCACCAACCATAGTTCCTGTCTGTCTTCATGTGGCCAGCACCCCAAGTCTTTCTGTATCCTTCTTTAAATTCAGCTTCTGAGTAGAAAAGTAGAGAGTATGAGAATTTTTTTTATTTCTGCAAATTGCTGCAAGGTTGCTACAGGGACTGTAACTTTGGAGAAAAGCTGAGGCTGCAGCCTAAGGCATTTGGGGACTCAGTAAAGAGACCCTTGGCAAGCAAATACACCTACTCCTTGCTGCAGATCATTAAAGAATGCCAAGGACCACCTGATCAGTTGGATTAGCCCATGATAATCTTTTCGCAACAGTATGGTTTGGTGAGAAAAAGATCACTGAGGATTTCTGAACCAGGTCCCATACATCCTTCTTTGTTAGAGGTCAGTAATTAAGGGACGGTGATAGAAGGGAGACTGACACGCTGGAATGGGGAGTGCCATTGATAAAACAGCTAAAAGGGGGAAATCATTTTTTTAAATAAATTCCTTTGAAGCTAAGCCTGAAATGCATCTCTAATGATTTTCCCCTACTGCACATTTGTCTCCTGATAGTTATGTAATTCTATTTTATAGGTTTAAATTAAGGACAAGGGAACCCTGTAAGGTAAGCAAGGACCTAGGGTAATAGTTTTTTTAGCAAGACAATGGTCCTTGGTGGTGGAAAGATAGAGGCAAAGAATAACTATAGAAGGGAATCAATTCTATAGGTTTACTACCCAACCGGATAGTATGATTTAAACAAAGACATTTTTTAAGAAAATAGTATCAGAACACGAATATAATACACAGTGGGATACAGTCCTGTAACCAATTAGCACATAAATAACCAAAAGAGTGACAAGGTGACAGTTTTACAAAAAACACAACAATCAGGTGAAACAAAAGGGGGTTGCTTGTACTGAATTGTGAAAGATAAGACAAGCGTGATAAATAACAACAACCGTTACAATTTGTATCAAAATGGTTTGTGTGCACGGTGCTTTAAAAGTCGAAGACGTTTCGATCCATTTACAGAATTAGTGGGATCATCATCAGGACAGAAATGCTATTTGCCTGTACAATTTACACATATACAACTAGTATAGCGGTGATCAGGGGACTTGTAGAGCTGCAATGGGCCGGAGGTGCTTGGTCTTGGGATAGATAAGCGGACCCGTGCCGATAGCGCGGGAATCCTTGTAGGAAGTTAGCAGAATCAATCCGGGGCGGAGTGATTAAGGGACGGAACAATGCAGTGGTTTAGTATGGTTGACACAGTGCCGTGGGGCAGGGGCTCTGGAGGAGGTCAAGTAACGTCTGATGTACAGCTCAATGGCTCATGGGCCGTGGGGAGCCTTCACAGGCTTGCAGGTCTGAGGGCCGAGTACTCTTTTGAACATTTATGGGATCTTTTAAGTATGGGGCAGAACTGCAGGAGAACGTGCAATATGCATAGCGCTACGTTCAAAATTATTTGAGCTAGTATTTTGCTTCTTAGGTATTACAGGCACCTGGTAACATTAAAGTCAAAATGATAATGACAACAAATGTTGTGTTAATAAAATTTATTGAGCACACGAATACCCGGAGGTGTCTTGGCGCTAGGACAGTGGTAAGCCCGGCAGGGAAGTATACATCAAAATATCAGAAGTGGCAAGGGAGAGGAGAAAGTATGGTCTGTAAATTTTCCATTTGTGCAAAGCACATAAGGGAGAAGGACATAGATGAGGTGCAAAATACACAGGGTCGGCATCCTTGCGAAGATCAAGATATTGATTTAAAGAGAAACAAACTATCTAAGGTTTCTGCATTTATCAGATGCCATCTTATGTTAAATACATTTACACAGCTCATTTCTGCCATTTGTCCTTTCACTGAGCATTTTGGGAACGTGGTGGATCTCATTCATCAACATAAACAATATTGTTAAATCTGCTTATTTCCAAATTCATATCACACCGAAGCAGCTTAGAAGATCCCAAGGTGGCAATGTGCCAGGGGTATTATCTAGCTTAGCTACTCTGGCAAGTCTTCCAAAGCCATCCTCTGAATCTTTGACCGTTGTGAGCATGCAGCTGCTTAACCTCTTGTCCAGTTACCGCTTCAATCACATTACTCCTATTTTTAAACACTTCTTGAACTCCTTGTCATTTTCAAACTGACACGTGCAATAAGTATAGTCCTTCCCCGTAACCTCTAGATCTGGGATTAAAGCTCCATTATCAGGAGCTGCTCAAAAAAGCCTTGCATTTTGAAACCTGGTTTTGGAAAAAAAAAAATTGAGATATTCTCTTTAAATATTTTTTTCACTAATGTATACCTTTTCAATTTCTAAGCAAAAAACGACCCTGCCAAGTAGAGAGCAATTGTGGAGTGTAAGGGAGCATGGTCTCCATTCTGCAAAAGCTTGACAGAGGGTGGCTTCTAGCTATCAGAGAGTAGGTTCTGGGAAGGGGTGTTAAAGACATGTCACCTGGGGACTTTTGGGAAGTGGGAAGGCATAAGAGGTACTTTCGAAGTAGACTGTCCAGTTGAGGACCTCTGAAGTAGGAAGATGACAGAGAGGCTGTGAAACTGGAATGGAGGGTTTTGATAAGAAATGATTGGTTGAATGCCAGGCTAAGTTGGTGAAAAGCAATTCATTTACAGGATGAAAGGTTAACAGAGGGTGCAGACCGGTTGAAGTCCGGATATTGGGATAAGGTTGAAGAAGAGGGTGCCAGCAATGGACGCGTGATAGTCACGTCAAAGAGGGAGTTAGTTGGATGGTGAGGAGCTCATAGTTGGAAGAGAGAACTATACACAAAATAATGCTACATACAAATTATTTTCATTTAGCATTTCATGAACCTTCCTGCAGTGTCTAACCATTGTAAATAATAGATGTTAGAACTTTCCAGTTTAAAGGTATGAACTTAATCGACTAGAGAAAGATGAAAGTGTTAGTCTGTCTTGCCAGAATTGAAAGTTGTGACCTTCAGTGCATGGCCGATGTCAGCACTGAGCGTTACCTTATTCATATTGCCAGTTGGACGCTGTGATGTGCAGAGGTACAGGGGTGTGGATTCAGGTTGCTGCTTGGACGAGGTTGAGTAGGAAGCATTGTTTTTTCAGCAGGACACTCATCTGAGAGGGAGATTCGTAAAGTGCTGGATAGTTGGCACAGGAAGTAGGTGAAGAATGCAGGGGAAGGCAGGAATTCAGATGGAAATTGGGTAATGAGGCTAGAGAGTTAAAGGAAATCAGTCTGCTCCAGGACACCTGTTGAGGCAAAGGTGGAGTGACGAGGAAGAGTGGAAGTAGGTGTAGACCAGGTGAAGCCAATAAATAAATACAGAAATACTCTGATTTGTAGAGTTCGGCTTATCACCCCTGAGGGAATCCAGGCGCTGCTCCCAGCTCCGAAGTCGGTAACTCTGGTCGTTACGCCACATCCTCTTGATAGGTCGAGGGATTGTGTAGCTTTAGTGTACAGGGGCAAAGAGATGAGAGGAATGGGAGTGCTTGAGTATGGAGGTGTTGTTTCCAGAGGGGGAGGCTGTTGTGTGGGTAGCTGGTCTAGAGTGGTAGACACGGATAGACTGTGAATTGGAGTGGCAGCCTCATGCCTGCCAGGTGAACCTGAAGGCATGGGTAAAGAGGTCGATTGAGCCTTGGGGAGGAAAGCGGCTAGTGCCAATGGGTAAAGCGAAAGGAGCCGCTGGCTGAGACTTGTGCATACATACTAGCAGCCTAGCAGCTTCGTTCAGTGCTCTACTGCTCTACATTTTACTATTATCATATCCGACTTTGTTTAGTTTCATATCACTGAATTTTTTACCTTTAGCCAGTCTGAATTTTCAGTGTTACTTTACTACACTTTTGAATTGTCTCAAACATGACTTTTCATTCATTCTACTGCATATCATACCTTCATCAAATCTGATTTTTCAGTGTTATACTACACATACCTTTCTCAAACCTGGCCTTCAGATCAGTGTCATACTACTACATAATATACCTTTCTCAAATCTTGACTTCTCAGTGTCATGCTACTACGTATTATAACTTTCTCAAATCTGACTTCAGTGTTATACTCCTACATACTATACATGTCTCAAATCTGATTTCAGTGTTATACTACTACATATTATGTTACCGCCACCGCCAAGAGTCACACGGTGCCAGAGTTAGCGTCGCCGCCCCGGGACTCCATTTCCCGGCAGCTCTAGCGGCGGCGCGCTCATTGACCGCAGCGCCAGCGCCAGGAGGCGCACAAAAGACCAGCTGGGGGCAGCAGAGCGGGGGGAAGCCGGAAAACTTACCTGGACTGCCTGGTCCACGCCATTGCTGTTACCGCCACCGCCACCGCCAAGAGTCACACGGTGCCAGAGTTAGCGTCGCCGCCCCGGGACTCCATTTCCCGGCAGCTCTAGCGGCGGCTCGCTCATTGACCGCAGCGCCAGCGCCAGGAGGCGCACAAAAGACCAGCTGGGGGCCGCGTCGCGGGACGTGCCGGGAGAAGCCCGGGACAAGGGCGGGACCGTCTGTGGCCGTCCGAGGCCGGAGGAGGCCGGGCTGGGCCACCCCACTAACAACTACTTTTTATAGTAAGTACTCGTATCATACTTTTCCTCTATTAGCACCTATTACAAATGGCTGCTAGAAGGGCCGTGAAAGCCACACCTGTTGGGATGGTAGCAGGGACACTGGACCAATTCATAACAAGGGCATCATCTGTTTTGGAACATGAAATTGAAATGACACAACGCCGTCTGTCCCAAGACCCGGTCTTCTTAAAAAGATCTTCTTTGGGTCTTGTTGCTCATGTAAGTTCACCTGCCTCCTTACAATCAAATCTAGCAATTGTGGATCCTTCATTAAACTCCTATAATACTGGGTCCAGTACAGATGCCCGAGTCGATGCTCCTTTGCAACCATCTTGCGGACAGTCCATTAATTTAACTACGGCCTCAATTGAATTGAGTTTAAATAATGATAAGGAGTTAAGACCCAAGGAAGGTGCTATCCCAAAGAAGAGGAAGGCTGATACTTCGTCACGTGGTAAAAAATCGAAACAACCCAAACTCACTACTAAATTGCCACCCCGGACTGCGGATCTTTTGGAGTCTTGCTCCCGTGAGACCCTAATAGACAGCCCTGCTGAGAATGGTAGACTATCCGCAAAGTTATGCTCCCTGGATTTAGATTTATTAGTGGGAAAACTGAGTCTGGTATTATCCTCTCTTATTCAGCCAGTGGAGCATAAGCTGCAACTCTTAGATGCTAGACTTGGGAAAATGGAGGCCTTACTTGTGGAAAATACGGGCCTTCTCGCCATTCAAAACCAAGTTAAAGCTCTAGTTCTACCAACCAACGTCCTTCTCCCACAACATAAGTTAACTTACACTAATGCAAAGGATCAACCCCCCACGACTACTACACATGGATCGATTTCTGGCTCTTCTACTACTGACCCTAATAAAAGCCCTAATAAGGTACATCCCTCCCAACCCATGTTACCGGTATCTTCTGCAAATTCTGCTATCCCAGGGAAGGAGTATGTTGCAGGAAATTTCAACTCTCAAGTCTTACCATGCATCAATCTACCTCCGGATTGCGCCCCATATGTTGTCATTCTAACGGAGGTCCCAGAGCTGCCGAGTAACAAAACAGAATCCTATGAGGAACTTAGAAATAAGACTATGCATTGGTTGAATACTCATAGATCCCTGCCTAGATTCATTTATAGCAAAATTTTGTTTGTCAGAAGAGTGAGGTGGGTGGGTTCCAGATCTAAAAACGTGGGAGGGGATTGTGTAATTATTTACTTTGAGGACTATAGGGCAGTTGATCATATATGTAGCTGGCAACAGCCAAGTTCTAAGACAATGATTAAATCATGGAGGTTAGACTATTTTTATTCTTCAGTTCATGTTCATTCCCCTCCCGACTACGGGAGGTCTGGTTTGAGGTCTCAGCAAGTGGACCCTTGGCACCTTGTACCCAGAAGTAGGGGTGGTCAACTAAGGGGGGAACTGTTGGGAGTTCCGTTATGTAATCGATACAGCCTGCTCGACCAAGTAGATTGACTTCCTGTGTCACTTAGCCGATCCCTGCCCTACCAAATTGATGTTCACAAAAAGGATGAAGCTTTGATGACCACTAGGAACAAGCATCTGGAGGTGGCAAAGGCTGAAATTAAACTTATGCCACTTACAGCGGCCGGGCTAATGGTTAAAGAGAATCCCCTCACAATAGATGGGGAGCTAGGGGATGACTCATCCACCTCTATGATTGCTAATAGTACATTGGTGCCGCAAACCCAGTCTGCTAGTGTACATGCAGACTTTTATTCAGTTGGTACTGGGACTCATGGCTTCGCCGGCTCCCGCCATGAGGGTAGTTTGGGAGCTGAGCAGCCAAAAACAAAAGGGTCCCTAAAAATTTTATCTTGGAATATAGCGGGCCTTCTATCTAACTTAGACATCCCGGATTGGTGCACTTTTGTGGATTCCCATGGGATTTGTATATTTCAGGAAACATGGGCAACAGGTCCCACCCATAGAGTTGGGTATGTTACTTTTGCGGAACCCGCAGTAAAAAGTACAAGAGGCAGACCGTCAGGGGGGTTGTGTATCTGGATAGGCATCCATCTTGGATTCACGTTAAAAAGATTAGAGACTAACAGCCCTGATCTTACGTGCATCCTGATGTCTCATAAAAGAACACCCAAGCTGGCCTTGATTAATGTCTATTCGCGGCCAGTAAAACCCGGTGGAACTTCTGACACCTTGGATACGTTATCTGCCCTACTGCACACATTGGGGGGCGAGGTAGTGTTGCTGTTTGGAGGTGACCTTAACTGTCATTTTGAACCATTGCAGGGCGTCCCCTCAATCACCAAGACTGAAGATGAAATATGGTCAGTTCCCCCCCCAATTGCCTATCCTGCTAAAAATTGGTCAGCACTAGTTCTTCAACTGACTTCTCTTACCCTCACATTCTCTCTTAGAGCTTGTAATGGTCGCTTTAAGAGTGACACCCCTGCTCATTACACTTATAATGGTACGGGGCATACATCAGTGATAGATTACTTTTTGGTGAGCCTGACATCCTGGTCAAAAATCTTAGATTTTACCGTTTGTCGGCGCTCCGAAAGTGATCATAATCCTTTGATAATTGAGATGGATTTTCAACTAATTTGTGGGGACACCGCTATAAATAATTTCCCTAGTTGTGATCCAAGACTAGAGCAAGGAGGGAGAAGAATTCGATGGGCTGCCGCGAAATCTTCAATTGAAATAATGTCTAATCTATATAGAAATGTAATCCCCCTTCTCGAAAAGGCAAATTCTGCCTTTAGTGATCCTTCTCTCATTGATACGACTGTAATCACTGATATTCATAGTGAGATGGTCACCTTATTAAAGGATACCTTTTATAAAGAAGGTCCTGTTAAAACCAAACCATGTTTTGGTGATAACCCATGGTTCAATAGAGGATGTAGGGATGCAAAATCTGCACTATTACTGGCTATCAGCCATGGTAATTAACAGTGCATTATTTAGGCTAGACAAGCATACAAGAAAATGCTAAACAACGCAAAATCTGAATGGGAGGCTGACCGTTGGGCTGCCATTTCATCTGCCTTCGTGGCAAAGGATCCGAGGTCCTTTTGGAACCTTGTTCACACTGGGAGTCCAGAAGGAAGATCTGCAATTATTCCCAATATATCCGAGGAAGCTTGGTCCATTTATTTTGAAGACCTCTACTCTCTTTCTCCTTCTTGCACTAGTGAAGCCCCCCAGAGCCCTTTGGCCCCGAACCCCACATGGCCGGCGCAATTATACACACTGGAGGAAGTAAAGTCGGCAATACTTAGGATCCAGCCCAATAAAGCTCCGGGTCTTGATCGTATCCCGGGTGATTTATTCAGAGAAGAACTAATAGTTTGGGGCCCCTATCTTTTGGTCTTATTTAATGCGATACTGCAGGGGTCACCTTTGCCTAGTACTTGGCTTGGGGCGGAGATTATCCCAATACATAAGAAGGGCTCTCCGCTCCAACCCTCAAACTATAGTCCGATTAGCCTTATCGATGTTACACAAAAAATCTATGCCAGGGTACTGTTACAACGCTTGGAGACCTGGTCTAGTGATAATAACATCTTGACACCGCTTCAGGCGGGATTCAGGGCGAAAACCTCAACAATTGACCAACTATTCCGGTTACAAGTGATATACTGGAAGCATGTGACCTTGGAAGGGGGTAGTCTTTATCTTACATTTGTCGATTTAAAATCAGCTTTCGACATGGTGGATAGAAAACAACTATGGTCCATTTTTATTAACAATGGGGGTTCCACCTTATTTATGCCACCAGCTTAAAATCTTACACGCTGGCACTTTTGCTAGAGTACGCTTCGGTAAACAAGGCCAGCTAACTGGAGCCTTCCCGATTGAGAAAGGTGTTAGGCAGGGCTGTGTCCTTGCTCCAACTCTATTTTCTCTTTTTCTCAACGGGCTTATCGAAGATCTTTTAGCTAAAAATGATATAGACTCCCCCAAGTTGGGTGCCCGAAGATTCCCCGCCCTAAGGTTTGCGGATGACACGCTTCTGCTTTCAAAATCTCCAATGGGTATGCAGCGCGTGCTAGACCAATTCTCCAATTTTTGCTCCAAAAGAAACCTGGTGGTTAACATAAATAAGACTAAGTATATGGTTTTTAATGCAAATACAGTTAACTGCCCCCACCCAATGATGGATGGCAGACCCCTTGAAAGGGTTTCAACCTTTGAATATCTGGGTGTGACTCTGAATGACAAAATGGGTTGGGGCCCTCAAGTGGCTAAGGCCAATTTAAGACTAACTCAAGCAGCAGGGGGAATCCTTAAAGTAAATGTAAATGTGTGTGTACTTGTAAAGCGCACTTTCACTCCTGTCGGAGTATCCTGGCGCTGAAGACCACTGGGGAACCCGTCCTGGTTTTCCCTGTGAGATGGTCCCTTACTGGGTATCTCCAAGGTGAAACCAGGCATCCCCGGCGTCTGTGGGGGGGCCGTTGTAGAGATGAGGCAAGCTTAATGCCCAGAGTTGCCGAGTGTGTTCCTGGTTAGAGTAGGTACCGAGGCGAGAATTATCGAGTCCGTTTTGACCCTGGTCCACGACCCTGCCGCGTCGGGAATTGAACCCTGGTCCCTGGCCGATTCTCTGCTTACGGGTCTGCCGCCTCAACCAGTGAGCCACACCTCTCCACAGAAGAGCTGTTCCCTTAAAATCATTAGTGTCCCGCTTGAAATTTTTAAAGTGCAAGCTAGGGCTTCATCTCTCTATGGGGCAGAACTTTGGGGTCATATATCAGTAAGTAACCTATCTATAACTGAAAATAACTTTATAAGACAACTATTGGACCTTCCAAAAAGCACTCCTTTACTCCCGCTAAGACTTGATCTAAATGTCTGCCCAATTGTAGACGCTATTGCCATTCGACCGTTACTTTATTGGAAGCGTCTCTGGAGCACTCCTGAGCTGGTGAGCTATAAGGAGGAGCTTAAAGTTGTCATGGCTTCAATTGGTTCTGGTGGGATTCCTTGGCTAGCATTCGTCAAACACTCACTTGTATTGACTGGTCTCGAGGAACTCTGGTTTAATCCGGAAGTTTCCTGCCCAGTTATCTCTAAGAAAGCAGTGGCGAGTGCTGTCAAGCAAATTAACCTAAGGAATCTCTTTCGCTCAGTAAAATCCTCAAGCTTAACTGATGTTTTTTTGGATGTAAAGTCCTTTTATAGCTTTGAGTCTGCGATTTATTTAATCCAACCAACACTAGCAAAGAAGCTTTATTTACAATTTAGATATGGCACATTGCCCTTTTTTTACATTTCTGATAGGTGGAGGGGGGGACTAGTACGCCCCTGCCCTGGTTGCCTCACCGAGGATGAAACCCCGGTTCATGTTATCCTATTCTGTCCAGCTTATGCTTACATTAGGAAGAAATGGATAATTCAGTTGTGCAAGAACCTGGGGATAAAACATTACTTGGCCTTTTTTAGGATATTAAAATCAGATACCGACCCATTAATTGTTTTTGCAGTAGCTAAGTATCTACATTCAATGTGGATTGCACGAAGGAACTTGATTAATAATGCTGTTTCAGTTTAAAATCAAGCAAGTTGAATTTTGAGAATATTTTAACTTCTTTTTTAGGAATATTATTGCCATGTCAATTTTAAATTTTGGATTTATTTAAATTTTTAAAGGAGCAAATGTCTAACAACCATGTAATAATCTGAGGTTATACGTATGAAATGGATTGCCTGTCTTGTTGTTCTTGTATTTTTATGTGCTTTTATGGTAAATTCAACCGCAATAAAGCTTAAATGATGATGATGACATATTATAACTTTCTCAAATCTGACTTCAGTGTAATACTCCCACATATTATAACTTTCTCAAATCCGACTTCTCTGTGTTATACTACTACATACTATACATGTCTCAAATCTGACTTCAGTGTTATACTCCTACATAGTATAACTTTCTCAAATCTGACCTCTCAGTGTTATACTACTACATACTATACATGTCTCAAATCTGACTTCAGTGTTATACTCCCACATATTATAACTTTCTCAACACTGACCTCTCAGTGTTATACTACTACATACTATACATGTCTCAAATCTGACTTCAGTGTTATACTCTAAATATACAAACTTTCTCATATCTGATTTCAGTGTTATACTCCTACATATTATAACTACCTCAAATCTGACTTCTCTATGTTATACTACTACATACTATACATGTCTCAAATCTGACTTCAGTGTTATACTCCTACATATTCTAACTTTCTCAAATCTGACTTCTCTGTGTTATACTACTACATACTATACATGTCTCAAATCTGACTTCTCAGTGTTATACTCCTACATATTCTAACTTTCTCAAATCTGACTTCTCTGTGTTATACTACTACATACTATACATGTCTCAAATCTGACTTCTCAGTGTTATACCACTGCATATTGACCACTGCTGCATATTTTACCATTGTCAAATCTGACTTTTCAGTGTCTTACTCCTCCATTTTTACTCCTTCTCACATATGATTTTTCAGTGTTACACAACTACTGCATTTTTTAATTTTCTCAGAATAGACATTTGTCAGTGTCATACTTCAGTACATTCCGCCTCTCTGTTGCCATATTACATTCTGACTCTGTTCAAGAGGGCACTCAGGCATCTGAACACTAATCAGGCAGCACATCTCAAGAGCTGCTGCCCTGTGCACAGAGTAAGTTAATGGACCAGGACATGGACGAAGAATGTAAGAGCCTGAAATTGCTCAGTGTTTCTCACAATGTTTTTTTTAAATCAAAATAATCACTGAGCACCCGACTGTGGTTTATGGTCTTTGCGCTGCATGTTCTTCAGGAGGCTACTACGTGCCTTGGCTTGGGCTTTTTTTGTGGGATGCATAATACATAGCAGCATTACATATGCTTCCAGTAACTCTAAGGAAAAGATGAGCTGGACCTAAACTACAGACTTTATTCATTTTCAATTCAATTAAAAAACTTTATTGCAAAGCTTTTTTAGCACCCATAAAAGTAGGTCACAGTGCAAACACGCAATAAAACAGTTCATCAAGTGCAAATGTGCATATACACACAATATACAAAACAGAAAAGCTGCAACTTTGTCAAAACATTGATCTACTTGCATGTATGGCAGATTTTAAAAAAGAATCAACATTGAAAGTGATGTCTTCATTATTTTTAAAAAAAAAAAAAAACAGGTCTGCATTGGTTAAAATTACTCAATGTCTCTTTAAAAGTGGGATTAAAAAGAGCTTGAGATAACGTGTATAAAATTTACAAAAAAGTAAAATGGAGCAACGATTGCCCAGATAGATCATCACAACGGCTAGGTATAAGTTCAAGCTGATAGGTATGGCCCAATGGAAAACAGAGCAGGTATTTTGACAGTGTCTGCCCAGAAACAAAATAATAAGGAGCGCTCCCACCAACTGCGGGCAAGCCAAATATAGTTAGTAGTGCAATTCAAATCCCACACGTCAAGATATCTAATCACAGTTGGTTTTTCTTAAAGATCTTTTAAGCTTTGGGATTCCTCATAACTGTAAAATGCATCAGCCACACACTTCTTACTCTGACCGACGCATGTATAGGGGTCTGCGAAAGTAAATTCCATCCTTATTTGAAAGTATACAGTTTTTACATAGGATATCTAGGGGATTTGTAAACCCTTATCCAGGGAGAGGCAGTCCAATATTATCTCTTTTGTTAAAACCGCCTCAGGGGTTTTCCAAATCAACAATCAAAACAGGGTCGCACCCGGATCAAACTTTAAGATATGGCAGCCCAAGTTCCTTATGGCATATAAAATGGGCAGCAGACAAGGGCAAAGATAACACCCTCCTAAAAAAATTCTATTTTCTTCTTGCTGGATTGCCTTAGGTGTGAAATCCCCAGTATCTCAGCGCCATACATTGCAATGGGAAGGCACTGTGATTTATAAATTTGTAAGAGGGAAATCAGGGATCCACCAGTGGATGAATAAGATTGCATACGGACCTATCAGCCCGTGAAAATTTTAACTTTCTATGTGCAACAGAAGATAATTTTACAAATTGAACAGAGCTATAGCCATATGAAAAGATTTTAAATCATTCCCTTGCAAGAGAACTGAGATTAATTATTGTCAACTCAAGGATTCTTCAGTGTTTACTAGGACAGCGAGAGAAGCGACGAAAATGTGAATGATTTGATGTTTTCTAATGAGGATTCATGATGGTACGAGAGTTAAGAAACATAGCACTGACTTTAGGTTTGGTATGGACTATCAAAATTTCTGCAAGGGCGCTAAAAAGACATCAACCTTGTTCAAAACAAATATCCAGTTACAAAAAGTAATCTATTGGTAGAAAAATTTGAGGATGTGTTCTTCAAATTAATGAGAGACCTTTCCCCAGTAATCTCTTAACCTGCAGTATAAATACTTCACGATCAGTGTTTGTACAGGAGGTCCCTGAAGAGGAACAACCATTGGCAACGCCATACAGTCTGGCTTTAATGTGCTGCACCCTGCACTCTCACAGGCTCACTTTGTCCTCACATGGTGAGCCCATCAATTTCTTTTAGCCCAGGTGTAGTGGAAATAGGAGAGAGAACCAAGAAACAGCATCTGGCTGCTCTGGTGAGATGGAACATTGGCACAATCCAGAGTGCTTGAGAAGAGGAATAAAACATGAGAGGGAACATAGGGTTAGAGCTGAGAGCTAAGATACTCGGGACAAGTGCCAGCAAGTACGATATACACCATTCAACTTGTCTCAAACAAGATCGGTTTATTGATTGGTGACCTGTGGCGGAAGCTCAACTGGGATTTAGCAGAAGCACCCGGAGGTAAATTAAGTAACATATGTAGCAACTGAATTGTTCATAATCTGAAGGCAGCAGAAAATATATTTAGGAAAACCAAGGAAGACTGCATTCCAAAAATCCAAACCTGATTAGATAACTGCCTTGATTATTACCCGTCACCCTTTCACTGAGAAGCAAAGAAGAATTTTCGTTAAGATCTTGAAAAGGGAGTAACATCTGTCAGCAATCCAACTGACAGGCAGGCAGAAGTTAAGATCAGTGTTCATAGTAACACCAACAATTTGTCTTAGACCAGGTCTAAGAGTGGTTCCCTAGAATCAACACCTCAATTTTAGCTGCACTCAACTCCAAAAAGTTATTAGTCATCAAACATGTGACGGAAACAAGGAATTCGCAAAGTTAGAGTTACCAACATTTTAGTGCACCAGCAATTGAGTTTCAACAGCATAGTTAAAAAAATCTAAAATATTAAAGCAACTGAAGGGGCTAAATAAGCATGAAAAACCTCCATAGTCTGCACAATAATTCAAAATAAATCAATGTCCAGTGTTTGTTTTTTAAAGAAAAAGAACAAATTTACGCACAACAAAACATAAAATTACACATGTACACAATAAAACTAAGATCTCTCTAGTATCACATGAACTAGAGATCTTTGTTTGATGGTGTCTTAGTGTTAAACAATGTATAGTCCCTCCCTATGGCGTTCGTCAAGGGGTTCACAATCGGCTCTCACTGCAGATTCCCTTACTAGTGTGTTTGGCAAAGAGTCCAGAAAGTAAAACCTGACTCTCAGGGTACTGAGGCACAGCAGCCCAGGACTGACTCAAGGAAGTGTATTGGGATGATAGAAACTAAGAACCGAGCAACATACGAAGGTATCGCACAGTAAATCAATGTCCAACCAATGCTCCTGCTTTAAAAAGGAAAGTACTTAATAATAAAAAAATAGATAATAATCCACATTTGTAAAGCGCGAACACTCACCCGTAAGGGTCTCTAGGTGCTGGGGGCCCTCGGGAAGATTAAGCAAGCTATTGCCCAGAGTCACATGGTGCTGGGCTAATCTGCCGCCGGCGCCGGCGATCGAACTGTGATCCCCAGATTCCGGAGGCAGTCGCCCTGGCCGCGGCGCCACACCTCTTATTACAACACAACTAAATACTCTGCTCAAAATGACAAATATTTACAAGATTTCAGGTGGAATTATAAATTGGAATGCCTCCTTAGGGATCTTGCAGATTAACCAGGGTGCAAAATATTGTACAAACAAATACTCTAAACCAAGCATTTACTGTGGTTGGACCCAAGAAGGGATATATGAACTAAATGTACAAAGAACTAAATGTACTATAAATGTGCTAAATACAGGTACTAATTCTTCTACCATTGTATTTATGAGAGGGATGCCAATGTAATGCCCATACCTATTATATTTGCCATATAGTTCCAAAAGACTATTGCATTTGTCAGACAGTCCACAATGTAAAACCCCTGCCTATGGTGTTTGGTAAGGAGATCGATGTAAAACCTTTTCCTAAAATATTTGCCATAGTTCACAATGTAAACTCCTTGCTACATTATTGGTCAAGGAATTACACCAAGCAACGTCTCTTTCGACTGTATTTGACATGGGGTCTGCATTAACAATGTCCCCATCAGTTATATGGAACTACTTTTCAGGCAGAGTAACACAGCTATTTTTCAGTTAATAAGGATCAACATGTGGGTGAAGCCATTGCCTATCATTCAGTGCTACTTCTCACAGCTCTTTTTTCTGGGGATCACATAAACACTTAGAAGACAACCGCCATGTCAAGCCAGGCCTAAAACCAATGAAAGTCTAAAAGAACTGAGATTATCAGAGCGGGTAACCAAACCCCTACTAAGAAGACCTGTGGCAGTCCATGTTAGAATATACCTGCCAAAGGCTTTAATACAGTGTAATAACAATCCACCCATAAAAGCCCTTTTGGCTTTAAAATTTGCTTTTCACGATAAATAATCCGGACCTACTGTCTTTGGCATAACTCTGTATAGTAAACAAAGCATACCTGTGGCATCAAACATAACTTTTCCCAATCAACCAATCAGCACTGCAGCTTTGATCATCGGCTTACCATGAAAACCAACTCAGGTCTCCTGCAAAAAGCAAAGTCCATACAATATAACTACTCTCTTTTAGCATAGACACGACTCTACCTAATTAAATCTAGTTGGGACGAAGATCAACATGAGGGTGGACCCAAAGCCACATTATTTTGATCGCATAAGGTCTGACGTCATGCCTGTCCAAAGAATGAGAAAGAAATTGTTTAATCTTATAAAGCAAGTAGGGATGACTACTGTGAACAAATGGGTTACCTAGGACTGTGGGTGAAAACATCTTCCATCCCATTCAAGAACTCTGGAAATGTAACTACTTTACTTTACAAGCCATGAATCAGTGTGGCTCCAGTCCCCAATACAGTCTGAAGTAGGCAGGAGAGATTACTTGGTGGATGTTTTGACACAAGAGCTCAGTTATATGTCATTCCATATGTTACACCGATGTCGGATTTGTATAGCATGTCATAGTAGTGTTTGTATTAGATGATAGTGATAACGAAGCACAACAGTAGATGTTTATGGAATTGGCATCCCCTGTAATGTCAATATCTGCACAGGGCACCCTGCAAATTGGTGTATGGGGGTGCTCTTAAAGTTGTACAAAAATATAGACAAGCGGGGTGCTCTGCACACATGCAATTAGTACACGAGTCAGACACCGAGCCCTTTAGCCTTTCAAGAGAGTGGTCCTTGTCTGCACTTGGCGAGTGGGGGCCATTCACCTCTTTGATAATCCAGCTTTTGGTTTGTTGAGCAATGGGTCAAGCATCACAACCAAGAGAATATTTGCTAGTCTGGGCGGCATTTTCTGATCCCTTCACAGAGCCGTGTTCGCTCAGGGGTCGGAAGTCTGAGTTGTGTAGAGTTTACTGCACTTGGACATTACCGCTTGTATGCACCCATTGGAAAATTGTAGGCATGTCAAACTTGCTGCGACTTAACAGGAGAGAAGAGTACGCTGTATACAGTCACATGAAGAATTTGGTGCATTAAGTATCAAAATCCGCAATATTCCCCAAAAACTCGGAATAGGTACAACTGATGGCACCAGATCCATTCCAAACCCAGTCATTGGATTTTATGGGGTGAGATAAATAGCGCCACCTTGCCTTCGGGGCACATTAGTTTATCATTGTTCAGAACATGCGATGATCCTAAATAAATGGCATTATGTGGAATACTGCTATAAGCACTGTGAGTTTACATCAGGTCTATTTCACCACAACAACGTCGATGTTATTGAACATTAGCACTTCTATGTGCAGTATCAGGTCAAGACACAGTGCACACTTTTGCATTCACGTGCCCAGGTTTATGCTCAATATATCAGACCCACCACACACGTTACGTGTTACACAAAGGCATGTTGGACTTCGCAGTCCATCCATGTGGTGTTTTCTCAAGTGAGCCGTGACTGCTCCCCCAGGGTCCATCTGCTGCACAAGACCAGACACTTCGATCCCGCCTTTGAGTGTTGACCAGTTTACGATGTGGACAATTGCATCTATTGTTACTACAGCTCGCTCGGTGCCCGTGGGCTCTAAAGAAAGATCATTTTATTTCAATACTTGGCGTAGAACACACATGCATGAATTCCTCGGCTTTTTGTCTTTTATGCGAGCTGTGGCTGAGCGCCGTGTCGAGTTACACACACACACTGTGTGCACCTTCACGGATCCTGGTGGCTCGTACAAAGCTGCCTTCTGGCCACGGACACTGGGGCCTGCGGTCACGCTCGTCTGCCTTGAAGCCACGCATTACATACACTCTGCGTCTCCGTGTCTGCCTATGCGGCCTGGCACACCGCCTTCCTAAACCATAAAAGTTTGCACCGGTTTTTGGTGCCAAGGGCACATTTAGTCAAACGCACAGCTAAAAATAGGATTGGTTTTTGCAGCAGAAAAAGCCAGACTTTTCAAACATCCCTGAAAAAACGCACAATAGAGTAGGTGATTCATCGAAGGGGGCTACAGAACGCGATTAATAAATGAAACTTTTCGAAATAAATAGTTCTTGATGATGCAAATTTACTAAATCCAGAAACTGAGGGCAAGGCGGCCAAACACTCCCTGACTCAGAAAAACCAGCTACTGGGATTGAATGTTAAACTGCCTGCTAACAACTATGCAATATTTAACCACTCCATTCTGAGGAGGCCTCTATGGCGCGTGCATTTCGGTTATTAGACTTATTGGAGGGCGGAAGATTTTTAAACGGCTAAAGCTAACTTTGGAACTAGACATGGGGCTTGGAGAGCCACATTATACAAATGGTTGCACCTAAATTACTACAAATCCATTGTACATTGACAGAGCAGCTATCGTAGTACCCTAATCAATGTCCAGAGGTCTGCCCCTTCACCGGTTAGAGGGGTTAGTGCCCCAAAAGTTGATGGAGTCCTAAAGACTCCAACAAAGTTTAAAGGCACAGGAGAAGCAGTGGAAATCTGTATGGCCATAAATACCCATCAGTTATTTTGATCAGTGTAGTGCCAAATTGGCAGAATTAAAGAACCTCCCCAGAGATGCACAGGAAAGGAAGGACTGGGCACCTAGGCAGACGAGGATCAATGGAATCCTGGAGGACCGATGGAATCCTGGAGGACCAATGGAATCCTGGAGCACCGATGGAATCCTGGAGGACCCATGGAATCCTGGAGGACCCATGGAATCCTGGAGGACCCATGGAATCCTGGAGGACCCATGGAATCCTGGAGGACCCATGGAATCCTGGAGGACCGATGGAATCTAGAGAACCGATGGAATCTAGAGGACCGATGGAATCCTGGAGGACCGATGGAATCCTGGAGGACCGATGGAATCCTGGAGGACCGATGGAATCCTAAAGTGTGTTGGTTTGGAGAGACAGATGCAATCTGACCTCGCCTATGTGGTGGGCAGTCTGTTGACTGCAGGGAGAAGTATTCCTGGGTAATGCCCTATTACATATAGAAGATACCAACAACTGCAGGATTCTACTCTTTTGCTTAGATGACATTCTAGGCAATCATGGGAATTTCCATGCTAGAAGGGAAGCGAAGGAGGAACTTCACAGGTGCACAATTTGATTTACAGAATGGAACGCTTCTTTTGTACTGTGCGTATTTCCACTAGTGAATCCATCTCTTCACACTTTGAGGGTGTGAATAACTATGCCCTCCAATGGATCCAACCCTCCTTTTCCAACCACAGCCAACAAGAGTTGATCAAGTCAATGGTATCTTCATCAAAATTCTTCTGGGCCAATCCGGACTGCTCTTAAATATTTATGCATACCTGATGGCAGAACTCATGCAGCTGTATCAAATGAACTTTGAAATGCGTATCTAGGATATCAGCTTCCATTTAGAAAACAGATCAGTAAATCAGGCCGGCATCACCACTTTTGGAGCATGGGTTCAACTGAATGTGAAGCGCTTCCTTTGGGTGAATGGGGTCTTGGTGGTGGGAGAAATAGAATCCATTTCGGGACCTTTCAACAAGCATCCACCACTGTGCAACTCAGGAGTCCTATTTAAGTGAGAGCTCTCATTAATTTTCCCAAGTAAATGTGATGGCTACGGGCATTAAGTTACACCTCTCTCTTCTTTGTAAAATACTCTGTCGTGTTATCTCACTATTTATCAACATTCCACACAGAACACTCACACTGGCAGAGCAGCTTGGAACAAGGTAACAGGGGACATTGTAAACATAACAGGAAGATATTACATACTCTGTCTCCTCTGAACCAAACATTGGTTGGAGTTGAAGAGGGCCTGACGAAGCACTTGTAAGAGCATTGTAACTTACACCATGCTTACTCACAGGAGGCAAAAGCTTCCCAACCTAGTGGTAGGATTTTGTTTTTAAGCTGGGGATGTGTAAGCATGTAGAGCCAGCTTTGAAAGTGCTCCATTGGCTACTGGTAGATGCATGGATCAAGGTTAAAGTCCTATGCACTGTTTCTCAGATCTGCCTGGGCAGTGCTAAGAATATCTGCTAAACTTAGTGCCCCAGAATATGCCCACCAGGAATCTGCATTCAGCAATGCCACAGATAATCTCCCAGTAAGTGCTGACTTGAGTTTGGAGGGAGGATCTTTGGTCTCCAGGACCCTGGGTTGCAGAGCATATAGAATCCATCCCAAGGGCAGAATCCAATTATGTCTGTCTTAGGAAGGTCCTACAAATGGAACTTTTATGTCAGCATTATAAACGGGGCAACAATTGTAGAATGCACTTTTGGCACCCTCTCTTCACTAACTCATCATCACAAAATACAGACCAATGGTTTAAGTGCTCGGTAGAGACTTAAAGGCGACATACAAATAATACCAATGAGTGTCGGCGATGCTGAAAGCAGAAGTGGAATCTATTTGCCCTTAGTTCTTCCATAGGCCCTTATTTTATGCAATGGGGCCCCATATGTCAATTCCACCTCTTGAGGGAAGTAACTACTTTGCATATGATTTGAGACATCTCTGAAATGTCACAGTGAGGAAAAAACAAACGGGGCAGAATGTGCCACAAAATACCAGTGGCTGAGATAAATTCAAACATTCATTCTATCATTAATACTTTTACTCAGTGACTAAATGTAAATAGAAAAGGTATGTAGGGATGTTGGTCCTGTGATGTAGGACTTCAGTTGTGCCTAACTCCGTATTACATATATGCTATAACAGGCCCGGAATATGTTGATTTGCCTTCAGTTCTTTTGCAGAGAAGATGTGAACCATACCTTCGGGCTGAATTATCCCTTTGGGGTACAGTCAAATCTGATTTGCATACTGCTGATCACGGTCTCTCGTGCGGTGTTGTGTTGTATGTAAGTGCCATTTACAGAGCACTTTATTCTACTAACGAGGGGCTGAAGTGCTGTCACCGTGAGCAAAAGGATGATGGCCTGAAATGTGCCCCAAAAACGCTGACACTTATGACAGCCTTCCATCCATCACTTTTTCTTGGTCTCATTTTAAAATATTAATTAAATAAGAAGTATCTCCACACTGTGCTCGTAGTTATGGTTCAGATGGTGTTTCCATTGAAAAATTCATTTTTTAAATTTGCCTATACCTTTTGAGTCTGTGGATGTCTTTACATAAAACAAGGCACTCTATTTCCTCCATCAGCTAAGGTTTGGCCTGCCACATTTAGTAAAGACCCATTCATAGATATAAAAGTTACGGTGAGAAAAAAAAGTCAAGTGGTTTTCCATTTTAGCTCCCATAGGACATTTTGGACACATCTACAGCCCGAAAAGCTAAACAGGTTTACACCAAATTGAACATGAAAGTAGAACTTTACTCAGAAAGCAATCTTTGGTTTGGTATAAATCCACAAAGTAGTTCTTGAGAAATAAATGTTTAAAAAGTTCACAAGTGGCTTGAAAGGATTCACACTTTTCTATATCTCTGCTGTTTTAACTTACAAGCCATTACTCGTGAATCCCGTCAATCACATTTGTAATTTTTTTACAAAATATAAGTGATGGACTAAATTAGGGCTGATTTTCATTTTGCCCCATCTAGAAACTTGCAAGCTGATTCTGGCTAGCAAGTTTCACTCTATGAAGAAAAAAAATTCCACAGCCATATGGGGCCAACCCCATAGGTGACTAACCCGAGGGCAGTAGTCTGGAGAACTCTAATGTGTGGAAAAATATTATGCACTCCAGTGAAAAAGTGGCAGGCGTCACAGTCAAATTCGAGCGGCCATCTAAGGTGCTAGATTCAAGCACTCTTTTGTGCCTGACCTATGAGATTTAAAGTAGTCTAAACAACAACAAAAAAGCCATACCCTTTAATGAATCTGGCTTTGTATGGATGGCAGGAGGTAGGGCGCGGGTGTATGAAACCACCCCTAGACAGCGGGCATTGTGTTCCCACAGTATATGCACAGGTTGGCATCAAACATCACCGCAAGTTGGGCGGAAGGCCATGTGCAGAGACGGTTGGACAGTTGTGGTGGACTGGGCTAGAGTCTGCCAGCTGGCCAAGTCATGTGCCCAAACTAGGCTGCTCAAGGCCAGCGCCTATGGTGGGTTGGGCATGATACATGGTCGCAGAAAACCTCCAAAGGCCTTGCTCAGAAGGGGTTGGGGGCCCATGCCATGTGGGCAAAGGGCATCCCTGGCAGTTTGGGGACAAGGCCTTGCCCCAGGCCAGGCTTTGTGCCCAACCCCGCTGTGTCTTAGTCTGAAGGCTGTGTGTAGAGGGGGCTGGGGACAGTCCCTGGCCACTGTCCAACCATGCAACCATCTACCACCACTCATGGCCTTAGACCGTGTGCAGCAGGGGTGGGATATTAAGAACATCATAAAAAAACACAATTACATTTACTGGAAAACAGGTAAAAACTCAGTCACAAAAGCGTAAAACAAGTGAAATTCAGCAGTTATGGGAGTGAACACAGAAAACACTTGCCAAAAGGCATAAAGACTGCATCTTCTTGTTTTTCCTGCTGTCTGTGTGACCTGCTACTGGAGCGAGGTGACCAGTGAGTGTTTTGCCCTGTGGCACTATGATTCGTTGCAGGCACTTATTGTCATGCTACTGGAAACCAGCTCATGAATGAGAAGAGCACACAGAAGAGAACAGTTGTATGACTCGGAGAGGGCAGAACTGGGCATTGCAGAGCGACCAATGGCTACCATTCTTTGACCGCCTTGAGAGGCCCTCTTAGCTTGTAGTCTCAACAGGAAATTTAGAGCCACACATTTAAGATTTTGATTTGGAATATATCACATTAGTTTTTCTCTCATATAGGAATCCTTTGTGAACCATACAGAGCACCGTGTCATTTGTCAAGGTCTCTTAGTGAGGAATAATAGGTTTCAGTTGTCTGTTAGTTAAATTCAGTGCTTAATTTGAGCCGGTGGATTCCGGTGCTCGGCACTGGCACTTAATTGTTAGCACAGGGGCCTGTGACAGTATGCCACATGGTGGCACTGTCTGGTTAATTTAGAGATGACCACAACAACAGTTAATCATGAACTCAATATACATTAAAAATTAATCTTACCTTCCATCCAAGTCGTTCTTATAGCTTTGGGAGCCTGAAATAGTGCGAATTGTCACACTTCTAAGATTGTGAATGTCAGTACTTGTGTTGTTCCTGTCATTGGCGGCACTGGTAGGGCAACTTGTGGTACAAGGTGCAGTGTCCTCCTGATGAGAGCCCTGGCACTTATGTTTTTAGGTCTCGCCTGACCCAGCGCATGCGCTGGTCTGGCGAGACTTATTGAGAAGTCTCCAAAAAGCGCTACCAGGCCAGCCTAGAGCTACAGTGCATGTGCGCGGGCGCGCGCCGTGCTTTACCGCGATTACTTTCACTTTCGCTGCCGCACGGCCGCTTTGATGTTTGATCGCATAGCCAATAGGTCTCGCTGTTGCATGGCTAAACACTTAAGGTCCCGAAGGCGAGACCTATTGGCTATGCCAATGCTTGTTTGCAAATTAAGCACTGGTTAAATTAGTCAGTAGCATGATTTTCTTGTCCTACTTGACAGTTCATAAAAATGAATCAAGCGAAGCACTGCTGAGCAACATTATCCTCTAAGCCCGATAACAATCTAAGGCTCCGCGGACCTAGTGCACATGCGTGAGCAGGACCCCGAGGACTGAACCGTATTCTCAGGTGTTTACCACATGAATCACACATACTCTAAGTGGGAGGCCATTTTAAATGACCTAGCACCTATCAACAAACATGAACACTTCATTAAAATACCAAAACCAGGCAAATAATAGATGTTCCAAATGGTTCATGTGATTCAGTTGAAAAATGCTCCCTTACCTTAAACCCTGTAGTGAGCATGAATATGTTAATCATTTCTAATCAGAGAGGGTGTTCACTGTTCCCTGTAATTGCAATGCACAGTTTATTGAGTTATGACAACACTTAAGTGTCCTTTCAGAAGAGCTACACTTACATGAAAGTTTAACTCTTTACACACTTGTGTTTGAGAGGAGAGTATACACAGAAACCACAATAGCTAGAGAGTTTTTATGCACAATTCTTTTACAACGCCTTGCCAACCTGGGTGTAGGATGTTCGGCATGGGACTGGTTTAAGTCCATCCCAGAGGGTAGTCGGATTGGGTAGCGCCTTTCACCTCTGAAGTCAAAGCAGTGAAGCAGGGTGTCCCCCAAGGCTCTTGCTTGAGCCCTACCCTTTTCAATGTCTTTATGTCACCTCTGGCCTTGTTAGCGGAGTCATTTGGTTGCAAAATCATTTCTTGTGCAGATGACGCTCAATTGCCTTTTGCTTTTGAGGGACCCCGAACTCAGTTTGAAGGATTTCAAGGACCGCATGCTAGTTATCTTTGAGTGGATGAGAGTGACCAGCTCAAATGTAACACGGACAAAACTGAAATTCTTCTGTATGGCTCCCATTCAATGAACTGATGGGAAGACATCCGTCCCTCCGCCTTGCCGGCTCCTACGCCTCCCTCTCAGGTGGTAAAAATCTGGGGGTCAAACTGGACAATCAACTGTCCATGCATCTCAGATTTCTGATGTGGTGGGTCAGTGTTTTTGGTTAATTGTACTCTTAGAAAATTCTTCTATCTCCTGCCTCTGTATTTTAGGACTGTGATCCATGTGCTGATCACATCACGGCTGGACTACTCCATCGCCCTTTATCTTGGAGTGTCTGAAGCATTGCAAGGTCGCCATCGGGTGGTTCAGAACGCTGCTGCCCGACTCATTCTGCGTTTGCCTAGTCCGACATCCATCCCTCGAATCTTAAACTCCTTACATTGGAGGCCTATTGGGAAACGGATTTCATATAAACCCCTTTCTTTGGTTCGTAGGGCAGTGTTTCAGGGCAGTACAGACTATCTCACGAGGAGGTTCCTGAACAACTGCCCCTCTAGAGCGCTACGGTCTGCATCTGCCGCTTGGTTGGAAGTGCCACGTATTAAGCGGTAGAGGAAGGGAGGCTAAGCGTTTTTGTTTCAGCAGCCAAAGCTTGGAATCCGCTTCAGCGGGATCTTTGAATGCTTCCCTCGGAGGATGTCTTCCGAAGGAAACTGAAAACTTGGCACGTCTCTTCCACCGTTTAGGGCTTGTGTATTCTGGTGCCTACCATTGTGCCTTAGTGCAGGGACACTCTCTGAGTAGCCGAGTGCTTTACAAAACACCACCATTCATTCACTCGCCAGTGTCTCTAGCGAGGGGGACAGATGGGGCCTGTGCCAAGGCTGCCCGCGGGGCCACGTAGGGGACCCTCCAACAGGGCGGCCACCTTAGTGCCACAGGAAGACACACCAGTCAGCCCACTAGTGCCCGGTCTAGTGACCAGGGGATCGGTTGGCCGCATCACTTCCGGCCCAGGGGGAAGGGGGTCAAGGGTACATATACCTTCCCCCGCCCACAAGGCAGCCTCTTGCCTGCTGCCCGTCTCGCTTTTCGGTCGTCGGAGTCCCTTGTTGCCATCCACGTTGCGGACAACGAGGTTAGTTCGCACCCCAACTCCCCATTACAATTCTGCGGTGGTGACCCTCTCCCAGCATGGGTCGAGTTCACCCGTTTTTATGTGCGGGGGTCGGGGCAGGCAGTGCGGCAAGAAATTAAACTCGCGGCGAGCACTTGGCTCACCGACTACGCCACTACGTAGAAGGACCAAGCAGCACACCTCGGATGTGGTCTGTCGGCTTAATCTGCCGACTCCGGTGCGGGAAAGTAGGGCGAGCCTCGCGGGCGCGTCCAGATCCGGTGAGTCTGGGCCAATCACTTATCCCCCCCGTGCCAGATGGTGTAATGTAAACATGGAGCACAGGTATAGCGCTCAACTTCCGTGTAATGCTTATTCAGTGCTCATGTCTAGCGCTACAATTCTTTGTGCGGTGCTCCGGGCTGGCAGCGCAGCTAGATATGAACCTATGGCGAGCACCTGGCTTACGGCCCCCGGCACTACGGGGGATGGGCCAGGCTGCACACCTTGGATGTGGTCCGTCGGCTCAACCTGCCGATTCCAGTGCGGGAAACTAGGGTTCGAGCCTCGTGGGCGCGTCCACATCCTGTGAGTAGGGGTAAACCACTTACCCACCCGTGCCAGACTGTTCAATGTAAATGAGGTGTTCAAGTATAACGCTCCAATTCTGTGCAATGTTTTAACGGTGCTCATGTATAGCGCTACAATCCTCATGTGCGGGGCTTGGAGCAGGCAGAGCAGCTAGATTACGGTGCTCATTATAGCGCTCTAATCCGTATGTGCGGGGCTCGGGCAGGCAGCGCGGCTAAATATTAACACATAGCGAGCACCTGGCTCACGGCCCCCGGCGCTACGGGGAGGGGCCAGGCTGCACGCCTGGGATACGGTCTGTCGGCTCAATCTGCCGAATTGGGTGCGGGAATCTAGGGTTCGAGCCTCGAGGGCGCGTCCACATCCTGTGAGTCGGGGCTAACCATTTATCCACCCGTGCGAGACTGTGTAATGTAAATACGGTGCGCAAGTATAGCACTCCAATTCTTGCAATGTTATACGGGGCTCATGTCAGCGCTCCAATCCTCGTGCGGGGCTTGGGGCAGGCAGCGTGGCTAAATTTACGGGGCTCATGTATAGCGCCCCAACCCGTATGTGGGGGCTCGGGCAGGAGCGCGTTAACTTATGGCAAGCACCTGGCTCACGGCCCCCGGCGCTACGGGGATGGGCCAGGCTGCACGCCTTGGCGGCCCGTCGGCTCCATCTGCCGAATTCAGTGCGGGAAACGAGGGTTCGAGCCTCGAGGGCGCGTCCACATCCTGTGAGTCTGGGGAAATCTCGTGCCGACTTCGATGCGGGAACTAGGGTTCGAGCATCGAGGGTGCGTCCACTTCCTGTGAGGCTGGGCTAATCACTATCCCCCCGTGCAAGATTGTGTCATGTAATTACGGTGCTCAGGAATAGCGCTCCAATTTGTTGTAAAGTTTTACGGTGCTCATGTTTAGCGCTACTACCCGGGGGGGAGGAGGGGAGCTGGCGGCGTCACCTGCTCGGTCGTGCCCCCCCCCCTCTTTTAACAGGCATGCCGGCGTGGCCATCCGCCCTGAATGCACGCTTCCTGTCCCTGTCCGGAAGTTAAGCAGGGTCGGGCCGGGTTAACAACTGGAGGGGAGACCGTCTTGGTCTTCAGGTGATGTAGGCATTGGTATTCCTGGTAGACACATGTTGGAGTGGTTGCCTTGGGGGGCGCGAGGGGACTGCTGCGCGGCGGGTCCAGTGACAGGGTTAGGACCCCACCCCCTCCCTTGTTCCCACCCGGGCTGCGATGTTTAGACCGGGACACAGGCCGTGCTAAGGTCCTTGGGTATATATAAAAAATAAAAAAATAAAAAGTGTTAAAAAGGTCTGTGTTGGGCGCTACCTTGGAGGCAGAATACTAGGCCCGAGGAAATCATGAGAATGCCCTTGAGTTGTTTTGCATCCAGCTGCAATGGCTCCTCAGGCCGTATGGCAAGAGGCCGAATTGCTTGTCTAGGCTCTGGCGGTGGAGCGCGGAAAGGACTAGGTTCGGGCAGGTATGGCTTGTGCCTGGTTTGCACTGCGAAGGCCTCTTGGCGCACTGAGTGTTTCTGTGCGGGCGAGGTCTCAGGGTGGCCAGTGCACTCTGGTCACTTGAACTAGGAGTATCTGATCACTGGCTGGATCTAGCGTTGCCGTAGCTCAGTCAAAGAGGCACTGCGTTAATTAGGGTACCTTTGTGCATTTTCAAAATAGCTGTAAACACTCTCGCGGTAGGCCAATGTTAAATGTCACCTCACAGGCCCATTCTTACAAAAGGGATGTGGCTGGCTTGGGCGTTCCGGCACTTCACTTGATTGTGGATAACTCTGTGTCCGTTCTGTTTCTCGCCAAGGTGGCACAGCGCACTCTCATGCGCCTGGCGTTCATTCTAGCAATACCACCTTTGGAATACTGCACCGGGAAAATTTATCAAAACCTTTTCAAGACCAAGGGGATAGCAGAGGAGGTAACATCCCACTCCGATTCTATGCAGCCTGCAGGTCGGGGTTGGGGCCCTGCTTCTATGTAAGCTTGTCCGAAGGTGTTGGAGCGTTTAGGAAACGACCCGTGAATTGGCATAGGGAATTCAGTTACACTATTTACGTGATGGTGGCTCTTGATGTGTGTTTAAATGTAAAATGAGTCTGCCTCAGAACCTTCCAGCAGCTCTGGACGTCCCTGCACATACAATATATTTCAGTCGGCGACAAGACTGTTGTTCTCGGTAGGGCTTGTCAAAACACCAGAGCTGCCCATCCACGGAGAGGTCCGGACGTTACGCATGAGGTGACGCTGTGTGCAGTCACACATGAGGTGACACTGTGTGCAGTTACACATAAGATAACACTGCAGTTACACAGGAGGCGACGCTGTGTGCAGTTACACATGAGGCGACGCTGTGTGCAGTTACACATGTGGCGACGCTGTGTGCAGTTACACAAGAGGCGACGCTGTGTGCAGTTACACAAGAGGTGATGCTGTGTGCAGTTACACAAGAGGTGACACTGCAGTTACACATGAGGCGACGCTGTGGGCAGTTACACATGAGGTGACGCTGTGTGCACGTACGCATGAGGCGACACGGTGTGCATTTACGCATGAGGTGATGCTGTGTGCACTTACGCATGAGGTGATGCTGTGTGCGTTACCCAGCTCCATTTATCCTGCCCCGAGGTGCCCCATTAGCACAGCAGTTGGTGACGCAGAACTGCACCTTAAAAGACACCTTAATTTGCTCCACTATCTTTAACTGAAAAGCAGAAATGTTTGCTTAACATGTTTAAATATATCTTTGTAAGTATGTGTGTATATATATGTAGTGTATAGGTGTAAATATAGACACATATGTATACAATTTCAAAGTTAAACATTTTAAGAAAACACAGACTTCGCCACAGCAATCCCAGATCACAGGACTCTGGAACAGACGAATACAGACCCGAATGTAGGTGCAAGGTGAGTTTATTAGATGCTTTGCATGCCGGCCATAATTTATATATATATTTGCACACACTCTGTGTCCAATTGATCTTTGTAGGTGGCCCCACCAATTCTATCTGTGCTCCAATGGGTGCCCCCCCCGCCACTTAAAATTCGCTTCTAGTGACGTCACAGTTTTTATACCGCAGGTTGTAAAGTCTTGTGCTGCCATATTTTTCATCTCTTTCCAATGCTTTTTAATTTAAATTTTAACTTTTGTACTTTGAACCAATGAACTGCACGGACGTATGTCTTCGACATGTCATTGATATTTGAAATAATGCTACAACTGCATTAGTAACGCCATTCATGACTTAGGACTTGCAGGTTCGTTACTTAGCTTGTTTGTTGACCCTGTTATGTCTCTTTCCGGAAGATTCGAGCATATTATTTGAAAGGAAAAGATACAGGTCTCTTTCAGGGGTGATGCAGAATCCTTCTGTGGACCTAGTATGTTTAGAGAGTAGTGACTTGCTATTTCCCGTCATGCACTCACTTTTCACCTTGCAGTTCCGACCCCAGCTTACACTTGGAAAAAGCATCTGCATATAGTTGCCATCTGTACTGTGCTTGATCGCGGTTTGGGATTCGTCGGACACCCTGCCTATAGCACAATTTTTGCAACGCAACAATGTCATGCAGTTTTGGCTAACAGCCGGGAGGCTCAAACGCTTACAGGCTCCCCATGGGAATGGTCATGGAGTTGGTTTCTAGTCTGCACAACTTCAGCTTACTTTCTAGAAGAGATAGGCATAATATTCTGTGCTTGAAAATTAAAATTTGGAAAGTAGAGTTCCAATCACAAAAAACGAGCATTCAAATGTGCTAATCTGCAAGAGCGTATCCTCCTGCACTCTCTTTTTTCAGCCAAAGAAGAGTAGCCAAACGTATCAGAGTCTGGGGTAGGTGTTCTAAGTAAAAGACTGGGCATCAGCAGGTATAAGAATTCTTTCCAAGCTCCACAGATGGAAGTGATAGTTTCAGCACACTGCAATCTATGGAACATTTTGCATTCTAGTTCCAATATTTTTCTTTTGTTTTATACTCCGTGACACACACAAGTGCTTAGCTGAAGTTTTAAAATGCTCACCTTGTTTTTATGCAAATTATAAATTATATTTTATTTTGAATTGTTGGCCAACCCACATTTAATTGATCCAGAAATGTGCCAAGGTCTTCGCTCTCTCCTGCGAGTACACTCATGGATAACTCCAGGACTCACCATAGGAATAGCCATAGCTACGCGCCTCAGAGAGCTGGGCTTTCTGATAGTGCAGTCCTGCCAAGTACCAGGCATCAGGCGTTAGACTAACGCATTTCAGTGTGGTGGTCCGCATCACCGCACTGTAATGCATTGTCAAGCATTCATAGCGCCTCAGCTGTGTGCAGGACGCTGCTATTTAGCACCCCAACTGACTGCCAAAGCTCTTAGCTTGGGCTCTGGCTCAGCTCGTGGCAGCATGCTTGAGGCTGGCTCAGCTCACTGCTCTGGCTACAATGTCTCACCCGATACCGCACATTTACTGAGGACACCTCATGAGTCTGTCCCATGGTTTAATTTGTCCAATCACCATAGGCGCTATGGGCGGGCGTGGCTTTGTGTCATAGTTTCAGTTCTTTGGCAGACTGCGTCCTTTGGGACTGCCCGTGCCGCTGCAGCTCGCAACACATGGCCCGGCCGGGGTAATGATTCGGCCGTGTTGGTGCAGCACCATGACTGCCACAGCTACCGCCTGCAGTCCTGTGCAGCCAGTTCTCCCAATGCCACGAGAGTTGGAGAGGAGTGTCTGATCTGGACTGAGGCGCTGCCCGGGAATGTGCCAGGACAATCGTCGCAGAGCTGGCCCGTACCGTCAAGGACCATGCTCGCAGCTGACTTATTAAGTGAAGTGCCACGCTGTTGTTTGTTCTTTTCTTCATAATGTAATTTACTTTTAGGAGTACTTCATTCAGCCTGCCCACAGTTAGAGACAGCAGCTCTGCACGCTGTCTGCACAGAGTTGAATTCAGCTGCGCACGTAAAGTAAGTGAAGCAGTAGAACATAAAGTGAACACTCAACTTCTGCATGATAAATGGATGCAATACTCTGTGCTATCAGTGCTAGAGATTAAAAGGTCGAGTCAGTTTTGATTGTATCGAACTTACGATTTAAAGGTCACACACGCATGTCCGTGAACAGACTGTACGCGTCCTCAATGCCTAATTATCGCACATATCAAGCCGAGCCCGCCTCTGTGAGTGAGTGTATCTTAATGTCTAACAGTTCCTGACTGGCAGTCAGTTTGGCCAGGGGGCGGTGCCTTTATTTGGTTGGCCTTGGCCCGGTTAATATCCTGGTGCGCGGTATTGGCTCACTACATCTTGAGCATTTCAATAGCGCTAATTCAGCCCGAAGATATTGCAGGGCTGCTTTGTGACAAGGTAAGAGGGACAGCCTCTCCTTACCTCCATGGGCCTGCCCAGTAGGAGTTGCAGTAAAGACAGGACAATGGCAACCACTGTGGTAACCATGGCCGACACTCCCAGGATCGTGTCCTCTTCAGACTCTCCCTTCTCTTCCGCCCCTGCACAATCCTGCTCTCCCTCGCATGGGTCTTGGAGTGGCCTTACACAGCAGTTGGAAGGGGGGTAGAACTACCGTCAGTCACCCCTCAGCCCCATATTTTCTACTGACCACCAACGTTTGCAGAACCACGCTTGCAGGACTCCACTGAGAGCCCCCAGGTCCTGCAGAGGCCATGGGTCTATGGTCTGCCTAAGCAAGTGTTAGCACGAAAGATGCGCACTAAAGCGGAACCCGATAAGAGAACTCCAGTCATCAAAATTTGGCACTCACAGGCCAGGTTAGTGACAAAATCTGTAATCGGGAGTGGGATAGTGGTGGAAACAGAGAGGAGCATTCAACGTTTTTCAAGTGACATTTTTGGTTTTCGAAATGACCATCTCACCCAAGCACTCCAACTTATTCCCTTATCACAACTGCTGGCTCTTCTGCTTCCCCACTTCTCGCTGGCCATCGAAGCTCCTGCCATCCGCCCATTGCTCCTACTAGTAGTACCTCCTAGGAGCAGCAGCCTGGCTGTGTGAGGGACAGAGGAGCAGCAGAAATTGGGAAATCAGCCAGGGCCGGACTGGGAACAACAACCAGCCCTGGCAGTTTGCTGCTCGACCAGCCCTGGGAGGGGCCGGGGGAGGGGTGTCAGTAAGAAGCAGCGCTCCCGCTTTTGTTACAGGGGGCCGATATTGCAGCACTGCTGCAAAACCAGCGCCCAGTGACAAAACCGGCCCCCATGGCCACAAAACCGGCTCCCACCCTTCCGGCCTACAGAGGAAATGCCCGGTGCCCGCTACCACCAGTCTGGCCCTGAAAGCAGCTCAGGAAGACAAGTTGGAATAAAAGAGAAAAATGTTGTTGTGTGTTTGTGTAAAAATATGTTTGTGTGCCCATGCACGCCAGTAAGCATGTGTGTGCGTGTCTATGTGTATATTTGTGTGTGTTTATAAATGTTGTGACTACTGCTCACCCCAGTGAGCAGTATTGACTATTGCTTCACCCCTGGTAAACTACTAATCTGTAGAGATAATTATTGGCAACTTATGGACACCAAAGGGATAATGGCTATTACCCACTCTGATAAAATTCTGGAGGTTGAACAGTACTGATAATTCTGGCAACTTGTGGTCATCCACACAGTGATGCCCACTGCCTACCTTTGGTAAAATGATGATCCTCCAATAGTGGTATTTTTTTCATGAAAAATTGTGGGCATCTGTGGGACAACCCCAAGTAAAATGCTGACCCAAGTGCCATAGTGGCAATTCTTGGTAACTTGTTGGCAATCTTGGCATGTAGTCCAAGCCTGATAAATGATGGTCTGGCATAATGGTGGTAATCCAATGCACACCATCCATAGTATGATGCTACTGATCCCTGGCATCATGCTAGACCTTACAGAATGGGGGCTATTCTTGGTATATTGTAGCATCCATTGCACAATAGTTTCCCATCCTAGTATAATGCTCACCATAGCATGGTGGTGGTACTTCCTTACCTGTGGCCAGCGATGTTTCTGCAAATATGATGGTAATTCGTGCTATACTGTGAGCTGCTTTTTCACATGGTGTTAATTCTTGACATAATGTCGGCATTTGTGGTATCTATAATGCAGCACTTGTTTTATGGAGGTAATTTATGTCATATTGTGAACACATAGACTGATGGTGTTCACTCTAGCATCCTGCTAGCACTAGTTTACTAAGGGTATGCCCAGACGTGGGACCATTGCTCGCTGTGCCACTGGATTCAAGCTAGCCTGGCTGATGAGGGGTGTTACCCCCAAACTGGTACCAGGATGCTGGTTTCCGGTCCAGGGAGGTCCTGGCCTGGTATTTCGGGCTGGACTGTTCCCATGAGGCACAGGGTCAAGACTAATTTGCATATGGCTAGGTCTGAACTGGGGTGGCGAAGTGAGCTAAAGAACGAGGAGTTAAACCCAGAGCTCTTGACTGGGGATGAATGTCTGAAAAGTTTCAGCGCTCCGTCCATTCTCTTGTTGTGTTTGCTAGTCCCTAGTTTAATGGCGGCAACTGCAGTCATACTGTGAGTAGCCACTATACTATATAATGATGGCAAGGAACGAATGTTGATAATGAAGAAAGAAACCAGAAATATATATATATATATATATATATATATATATATATATATATACACACACATACACACACACACATATATATATATGCCACAAGGAATCGCCTCACAGGATGCGCTGCATGAAAACGCCAGAGACGAACACGGACCCAGAAGTAGGTGCTCTTAATTCTTTATTTTAATCCATAACCTGCACCACCGCCATGACGCGTTTCGACCGCCTAGAGGCCTTGGTCACATATACATACGTTTTTATTGCAACCTACAGATCTTTAATAACATTTAGAATGAAATGTAATGTTACACCACAGGCCTGCCAAACAAGGTTGCCCCTTTAATGACAGGTACTTTAAAACCGAGTGTACTATGCCAATTTCTATGTGCATCTAACTACAGAGCCTCATTTCTAATCTGGCTTTTATTAGGAGACAGAAAAGGCGCGCAGCAGGAGGAAGCAGAACATGTAAAAAATCTCAACAGCAAAATCTGCCATCTTCATCGCAAAATGACTGCGTGCACCAATCACATGGATCGACCTGCATGTGAATGAGCCCGCTGCAATGTGACAATGGGAACCCTGCTGACGTGTAACTGAAGAGAGACAGAGAGGCAGCTGGGAAACCAGGAGACAAACAGAAAACGTATACACTGAGCCCTGCAAATACACACACAGCTAGGTAAACATGGCCGACGTACACATGCCCCGCTAACTACCTCTGCACAATGGCGTTCAATGAGCAGGTAAAGAGCGGCAGGTATAGACACAGGACCGAACACCACAGACAGGCACGTTATATTGACATATGTGCACGGTCTCAGTTTCAGCTTCAAACTTTAGATTAGGAACTCTAATGACCCAGTCTCGAGGACTGAAATGATACAACTTTTTTATATATAGAAACTAGAAACGATCACAAAATTGTAAAACTAAATTAAAATAAGCAAACCACTTAATGGCTCTTCGTTTCATGAATGTGAATCAGTTTATTAAGAGTAAAAAAAGAAAAAATAACATGAGGAGAGAGTTGTGCACATTAACATCTTTTCCAGCTGTGAGACACTACAGAAGCCAAACATCCATTAATTAATCTAGGAAAGTTACATCAGAAAATAATAATTTTCAAATGAATGGGACCTATTCGCAAAGACATTTTAGAGTACCTAATATACTCTTCCATGCCTTGGTGAATTGGTGCCAAAACATCACAAAAATGGGACTGAGAAGGAAGTAGTCAAGGAATAGTCATATATAATTAGTACAGATAGAAAGGAGAGCCGCCATGGACGTCAATTTACTGAAATGCCAGGGGTAGCGGAAGTGACATCACACGGAGTTTGACCTCCACTTTCACTCACACACACATACTTACACATACACACAAATTCACACATATACACTATCTCACACATAAACATACTCTCACCAGCAAGCACGCACACAACATACATTTTAAAGCATTTTTTACTCACCTCAGTTGCCATGGAAGGGCATATTACTGCTAATTGAACTCCATTTGTATTACACTATATTTTAGTTATTCACTATTACTGGAATTATAAATTGACAGAAAATAAAGATTGTGGAGCCCCAGCTGCCTCTGTGTTCCTGGCACTGATGTGTCACCTCTGAGGCCAGGGATCGCAAAGGCAGTGCTAGGGGTAGCAAAGGGTATGCCAGGGGTCGCAGCTGCGACCCCATGATGTCAATGAGTCTTTGCACTTTTACTAAGAGAGAGTTGTACATTTTGGAGATAATTCACAAAGGCATTAAGTAGTATGTAAAAGCATACTCCTGTAATATTACCTCACGTACTCTACTTGTATTTAATGCACATAGTCTGTGCTGCCACACGTGAGGGTGTTCGCGCAGCTCTGCACGGGAAGCACGTGGGACGTTCCCGGCATCGCATGAACACCTGCCTTGAAAGGGAGCCCTCTTGGCTGCTTTGACATCCATATTTCATCGAGCAGGTGTTCGGCTTCTTACCATGATCAGGCATCTTTTAGTATCCTCAGGCAGTTGCAATCACCTGATGTCACCACTGGAAGGAAAACACCCTGAGGTTCGCATTCCAGCCTCGCCTGACGCCCCCTGACTGCCATTTTAGGCCACGTGCTGAGCTATGACCTACAAGTCACCGCGGAGCCCAGCGACACCCTTAACCGGAAGAGCCTGTTTTACAACCCACCTTTTACCAGCAGAGGACTGCATTTTGACTTTGCTCATCTTCTGAAGGATACTGTCCGCAGAGAGATCTCAGATGTTGATATCTAATAATCAGTGTCCAGTTTCAGGTAGCAGGGGGTGCCTGGGTCGCTTCCTGTCAGATATAGAGCTCTCCTAGGAAGGGAAAGAGGTCCAGGCGTAGGGGGGGGTCCTCACATCCTCAAAGGCAATTATCAGACTGAAGGGAGCGGACATGAGGACTGGGCGACACATAGGCAGGACAGAACGTTCCTCATAGGTGGTGTGGAACAGAGGGGGTGCTGGGAGCAGAATAAGGAATCATCCTTGTGCCAGGAACGAAGGGGAGCGAGACACCCTTGAGGGGGACACAGGACTTAGGTGGAGAAGGTGACCTAATGAGGTGACACTTCAAGGCAGAGCAAATTGACCGCATCCACCACTTAAAACAGATTCAGGACCGGGCTAGCGGGCTTCTCAGAGCTCTGATTTCAGAGTGCTTCCAAAAGGACTAGTGAAAAGTAAAGGGGATGTAAAGCATCCATATGTTCTAAGGCTGGCTATATGACCAAAGATGTAATGCAGAATGACAGGGTCCTGGCAGGTATTTCAGAGTTAAAGATTCTTGAAAGATTCTTAAAGCAGACGAACATTACGAAAAAGATTTACTTATAAACAACCCCAGTCAATAGATCTTACACAGAATAAAAAAAGAAGTTGGGTAAGTACAGTTGCACCAGCATCCTTCTTCCATAAGTGAATTTTTGTCACTCAAACGTTGATATCAGATTTCATTAGGAAATGGGGATTTTTGTAACTTTAGAGCAGAGTAAATCTGAGATTTTTATAGAAAAAAAGAGGCAAGCATCCATCCCATTGCACCCTACTTGTTCAGGAACATAACTTTTAGTCTCATCAGCCAGGCTCAGAGAGGTCTGTATCCTGGATACTCTGAATACTAAGAGAGAAACAAATTCAATGGACAGAGGGTTTGAACAGTGAATGTTGGGGCCTTTGTGCATCTCAATGAGTACAAAATATATGACATTTTCAATGTTGCTGTAGGGACAAGGGGAAAGTGCAGTGAGCAGGGTTGTCTACTGACCATTTAGGATCTCAATAAGCCTGCTTTGGATGGGAGGTGGTAATTCCCCCCACCACCCCCAATCCTGGTAGTGGACCCCACTGGGGTTCACGGATTTCAATGTGTTTGCAAAGACACGCATGGGGAATGAGCTTGGGGGTGCCGGGATCTCTTTCCACCTGCACTACTTTCATAGTTTAGAGACAATGGATTACGAGCAGATCTCTTTTAAAACCCCTGCCTCTTGTGTGATAAGTCTGATGACTCTTAAAAACAATACATTTCTATATGCAGGGAAGGGTAGCTTGATAGATTGCCTTCGGTTCAACAGAGAAATGGGGTGGACACCGACCCAAACACAAAGACAACCCCAGAGCAATGTGTGAGGGGCTCATTCATGAAGAAAGTTAAGAATACTCATCACATTACATAATTCCAGCAGGTTCGCCCTTCCTTACAGTGCCAATCGGTATACAGGTCTCTGAGGGCAGTGTGCCTTTCTTATGCACACACCGCTCGAAGTAGCTTATGTTACTACAGTTCCTCTTCAGTGCACTGCCTACTAATACAGTAGGCCATAGGTGAACAGCAACTCATAGCTCCTTAATATAAGCTCCATCCAGTACTGTTCCTTCGCAGTACAGTTTCCCACTCAGTACTGCTTGAAATCATGTTATCACAAGGCCCCTCTCAACAGTATCCCTTCGATATATGGACCAAGAAATAGGTTCCTGATAATACTGTGCCCCATTGCATAATATTGTTTTATATCAGCCCCCCACCAGTATGTGACAGCTGTAGTATTGCAGGCCACCTCCATATATACTGTCACCTCAATAGGTGACCATACAACGCTACCTTAGTCAATGTCATTCTCGGTCCATGCCTGTTGAGAAAAGTGCTGTTTCACCGTACTGGACTGACCGCTCATTAAAGTGCCCCTTCAGTACATGACCTTTAGCTATAAGTGACCTCCAGTACAAATCACCCTTCTCAAAGTAAAGCTTTAGTGCTGTACCTTTTTAGAAAATTACTTGGGGGCATATTATCAAGACAGGCGATACAATTATCGCCGCTTTAGCGGCAGAAAACTGCCGCTAAAACGCCGATAATGTGCTTGATAATATGCTCTATGGAATTCCAATTGAAGCTCAGGTTAGATGTCCTTCACATCTAACATGGGCTTCAATTGGAATTCCATAGAGCATATTATCAAGCCCATTATCGCCGTTTTAAAGCGGCGATAATTTTATTGCCTGTCTTGATAATATGCCCCTGTTAGTATCGTGTCACTTCCAAAAAGTACTCACTTATTACATGACCTCCTTGTATTCTCTACCCACATTAGAGTTTCACTAAATATAGGAACACACCTATAGGGTACCCTTCATACTTTTATGAACCCTCAAAACATAAATATCAGCGTTCCCCTCAGTTCAGTGCCACTTGAGAAGTGAGTCTACAGTACACTACCTCAATGGCACTATGTCCCTTCACAAAGGGTGACTCAGCATAATCTACTCATGTATGTCCTCCTTTGGTACTGTACTACGAAAGTACTGAGTCACCTAGAGGCCATTTTGCCTTCAATGAGTGACAAGTGAAGTGGATAGAGGGAAATGCTTCAGTCCAGGTGCAGTCTATGGGAAACTGACGAGTTCTGCCCATGGTATGACTGAACTGACTGCAACTCTCCTGAGGGTCCAACCCTGCGCATCAGCTCTAATGCGCACGCGACTTTCAATAGAATGAGCTCGTGGTCTCACGTTCCATTGTAGTATCTGACATGACTGCAGCCTAGATAAAGCTTTAGAGCATTCCACTATTTAAAATGAAATTTGTAATGAATGAAATTCCAACATATAAGTAAAGTGAACGAGAATATTTGCAGAATATGTAGCCTCAGCCTTGGTGTTTTCAGCAGACTCCTGTGTGTAAACTATTTTTAAATGGCATAGCTTGTGCAGAAGCCCTTAGCCGGTGCAAATGATGTTTTAGGGCTTCAGTGCTGTATGTTTGGACTATTTGAGCATACAAGTAGCGAGAGTGTACTGCGGCTGGTAGAAAGTATTTTTGCTAGAATTAATGGTGAAAATGATGTTAAAGTTCCACAAATTTGCATATTTTCCACAAGTGAAACTCGAAAAAAATCTTTCTCTGGATTTTCATATGAGAATCACAACATTTCTATAATCTACAAAAAGCTGGTTAATAATTCCCGTGACCCAGTGATGGCATTGAGAGAGGTCTGGTAAGAGACTTTGAAGACCTGGACGGTCATGACTGGGCAGAGGCCCTTCAAAGCCCGCGAGAGGTAGCGATTCATACCCGTTTTAGACTGGCGCATCGGAGAATCCTACATAGATCATACTACTCTAGAGTCCAACTTCAGAAGATAGGAAGGGGAGACTGCACTCTGCTTGCCCCGGTGTGGACAGAAAGGCACATTTGTCAACATCCTTTGGGAATGTCCAATAATACAACTCTATTGGGGAGAAGTGGGTCGGAGAATGTCTCAGGTATTAGCCCTGGAGGTTACCCCAGATGCAAAATGGCTCCTTTTGACTATAACGGGGGGCGTCCTGGCCAAAATATCAGAAGATCGGGCCGGTGGTTGCAGCGGGTGTGGCTAAACGCAATATTGCACTGACCTGGGGCGCCTCACCGTCCCACAAACAGAAGACTAGATGTCCATCTTAGACTGGTGCCAGTGAGTGGAGGAAGTGGTCTATCAAAGCAGAGTCTGCCCGAAGAACTGGAAACAAGTGTGGGGTCGCTGGCGCAACTCTCGTGGATACTGAATATGGGAGTGGAGCCAAGAAGGGAGGGAGGGGTGCTGTCATTTTGCTATACTACACGCCGTGAATTATAAAGTGCCAAAGGCCATAAGGGCTCCATTTCAAAAGTATAATCAGGCCTCACTTTTGTTACTTGCTGCATTAACCGAAAAATATACTAAATGATCGCTTCCGTGCCATCCCTGTACCAACTGTATGCGGAGTGAAGTAACAATAAAAAGAGCAGAAACGAGAATCACATCATTGGATTAGTGTTTTTTCCACAAACTGAACTGAAATTGAACAGGTCACAGACAAAGCACTTCCTTTCCACGATTTTTGACCTTCTTCGGTGAATCAGGGATCTTTGTATGTAGGTTAATTTAAACCCTGGATGCTTTCATTTTTGGTAAACATTGTACTACATTATTTTAGACCGTTTCCTATGAATCCCCGCTGCAGAGACAGCGGTGCTGCACTGGAGCAAAGGTTGATGGATGTAAAGAACGTGGTAGGACACCCCAATGGAGAAAGAATGGCAGAGATGGAAAGAGTTAGCAAAAAGGCAACTCAAATCAAAGCACAGCTTGTTTGGACAATCATCTTCATGCTACGATTGATTAAATGGAACATTTCTAAAGCGCTCTGTTAACCACAGGAGTGTCCTGGCGCTGGACTAAATACACAAAGAGAATTTATAAAGCATCAGTAATTCCACTTAGCTTCTTCGGAGATGTGTATGAATCCTAAAACTATCTCTAAATAGTTAACATCAGGCCTAAATTGTATACATCACATCACCATGATGTTGGTACTCGAAATGCCGTTAACGAATATTGCAGCACAGCATAAAAACATTTGGGTGCGGGAAAGTTAATGCTGCGTCATAGTCGCTTTCCTACTTTCTTGTACCTCAAGACAAATTACTCTCTGCATATAGATAAGAACGTTACAAGAGATATTCAAAAAGGGAGAGAGGTCATGGAGGAAACACATTTAAACAAACATTGGCAAACCCAATAGGTCCGGCCTTGGAAAGCCTGTGACCTGGAACCAATGGAAGAAGAGGGCCAACCAAATACATTTTTTATTTCTTTATATGTATGAATTTTTCATTTGAAGATTTTTGAAAACTTAAGGCTGGAGAAACTGCAAATGCAGAAAGGGAAAGGCCCCCCTAAAATTACTCAAAGGTCCAAGAGAAGGGGGAAACATTTTACAAAAGAAAAACAATAGAAATCTCTATCAGAACCTATATTTGTGGAGAGACCTATTCAGGTTCATATCCTGCCAACAACAAGTCTATTGATTAGAGATACATTGACTACAAAATAATTTTTAAACTCATTTTTTTTCTTTTTTAAATTCATCTATAATAATGGCATCAAATGCTTTATACATAGTAGACAATTTCTGCATATAATCCACAATAAAAAAATTATGTTCATAAGTATACATAAACCCACCGCTATTAACCCAAATATATTCTCATCATACTCACTTCTCCAAACATACATCAGTCATCCTCATACTTTTAAAAAATAACAAAAAATACAAATGCTATGTAAGGGCCAACAAAATCAAATAGAGAAAAAACAAACACAATGATGGTTGTTTCTGATGATACTGTATCTCCTGGGACCACTCCTCTATGGTGATAGTATTAAGGTCTTGGCCTACGCGCGTTTCGGTGGAAAACCACCTTCCTCAGGACCACAAATAGAGGGATTAGAGAACCTTTAAAATGACGGGGGTTGTCTGTAAGGAATTAAATAAAGTAATTAATGCAGTCTCTAGACCAAAACTAAAAATGTGAGCGGTCCTCAAGGGAGGCCGGTTATAAAGAGAAGCAGGAATAAGGGTGAAGAAAATGAGGCTACTCGGAGGAATACCTAGTAAAAAACATAAAAAGGGGAAGAGAACTCCCCTAAATAATATGTTGGTTTAATTTGTTTGGCATATTTATTTTCTGCGTATTTTTAATACCAAATATAACCACAGATTCAGATATTTAGGAAAGGATGTGTCTTGCTGTAATGGTGTCCTGATAAAGTTGCCACCCTCAGCGATTCCCTACATTACTTTTCTAGTTGGTCCGGCCACTCAGCGTTACTCTTCCTAACTAGTTTTCTTCTCTAAACTACGCACATTGCTAGTTATCTGTTCTCCTATAGAGCTTACAGTAAAGATCTGAAATGACTTTGTTGGATTTCCAGGTATTTCCTCGTTTCACAGGGATATTCTGGATCAGTTGTTCTTAACCTTTTGACTTCCATGCAGCGGCGGCCCCTCCGTTAGGGCGGAGGAGCACTGCCCCGCACCACCGCCCTCAAATAAAATGATAATAAAACAGGTTTCTAACCTGTTTTATTTTAATCCCCCTGGAGTCACTCCCCAGGACAATGACGAATCTTGGGGGCGTGTCCAGGGGGGGGATGACACTGTGGTGGGGGAGTGGTTGTGCACTCCCTTGTCCCTTCACTGCGCAGGAGGTGTTTGGCCGGCCATTTCAGCCCAACCAAACATCTCATGCTCAGTGATGCTTTCTCCAGGCCCAGCTGCGTTGCTGGGGCTGGAGAAAGCAGGCACAGGCTCGTCATAGCGCTCAGGCCAAACCTGACGCTTCTTTCCTGCCGCATCATGATTGACCGCAGTGCAGTCTGGGAGCCTGTCCCAGAAGCAGGAAGAGCGCGATGGAGCGGACGGCGGAGGCGGCGGCTATCAGGTAAGTTTATTTTTGTTTTTATTTTGTCCCCCTAACAGCTCCCTCCTCCGGCCCGCCCTGCCACTTTGGCAGGGGACAGGCCGCAACTGCTTCCATGGACCCCACTGAATCACCAGTGAAAGCCGGGGACCCCTGCTTAAACAACTTCAAGGATGTGAACCTCAAAAAAATACACAACTACAGAAACAAGCATTCGTCAAACAAATACACAGATTATGAAATATTTTCTTTGATTCACAAACAATTGAAATTATAATGTTAGTTGGAAGGTTGAAGCTATTCACAATTTGGAGTTATTTCTAAAAGACAAAGCTCTATGCTATGCTCCACTGTATCGCTTTGTATTTTTTGCCATTAATGCAGCTCTCTTTTTGTCAAAGCATGAAGCCACTTACCATCCATACTACCGTTGGATACTTGTGCTGTTTCCGCCCGTCAAGCTGAGGATATCAACTTAATTTTTAGCCTCCAGTGTCAAAGTCCTTCACATTTATAGAGCATATACAATTTTTACATTTAGCTTTGTTATGTGTTTATACTTTATCAATCCAGGGACAGCTTTAGCGCGGATGTCGTCCGGCGAGGCAATCTTTGCTGCCACTCCCACGATGACCTTCTTTATCATGGTTTTCATCACTAACAACCACCAAAGGTGCCCCTCAGCTCTTCATCGCCACTCTCTCATATTTATAAAAAAAAAATATAGCGCTACTCCTCCTAATATAGGGAGTCAGAGAGCTTTACATCACAGACAAACATATCCTACAAAGACTATGATTCATTCAAGTGTGTAAATGAGTGTATAGAAAATGAGTGCTACAGGGTGTATGAGTTGCGTATCTTCCATACTGGTAGGCACTTAATGTTTAGAGATCTTGGCCTGAAGTAACAGAGAAATGTAACTCAGTGGTTGGGGGTGCCTGCTCTAATAAAAAAAGTATTACTACACAAAGGCCCCTGTTTTAGAAACCACAGAATAAACGAAGAGTGAGAGGAAAAAACAATATGTTTTTAAACCAATGCCTTTACATTTGCAGTCAGCTGTTCAATGCTGGTTACTGTACCCATTCGAGGGATTGCATTCTATGCAAGTAATAATAAAGAAATCTCTATAAAAAAATCATAAACCCACCGGGTTATCTACATGAAATACAAATCTGTGATCTGCATGTTAAGCGCCGTACCCTCTTTCTTTGCGATGAATCAAACTTTCCACTAGACAAAACTCAGACCGCTCCAGCAAGTATATCAATCACCACAGTTAACTGACTTTTTTATTATCGCCTGATAATTTCAGGTTATATGCAGAACTCTGCAGCATGTACCTGCAACCCTGTATGACATCGCAGAATGAGGAGCTCCTGAACTTGGGGTCCAGTGTGGAGGAACAACCCTAAAGCCGGCACTACTAATATTATTTCTTTTCTGGACAGCTGTGGACCACCTGAGTAGGAGTCACGGACCCCCAGGGGTCCGTGGACCACATTTCAGAATTGCTGAATCAGCAGTTAATTTGTAAAAAAAAATATATACGTGCCAGGGCTCTCGTCAGGAGGCAACTGGCACCAGCCCATGTCTCCTGTTAGTGCTGCCTAAAACAGAACCAACTACTAATAATGAAAATGGGGAGAGGATGTGGTGTAATGGCCAGAGCTACCGACTTTGGAGATGGGGAATCAGGTTCGAGTCTCGGATTCGGCTCGACATCCTGTAATTCCGGGCAAATCACAATCTTCCTGTGCCTACCACAAATTAATATGTCCTTAACTGGTGCTCATGAAAAGCGACGGTTTTGATGATTAAGTGCCAGTGTTGACACCGGAAACCACCGGCTCAAAGTAAGTACTGTGCTGCATTGACTCTCAGAGTCGTCTTCTTCCCGAGTGTTGCAGTTTTCTTTTCAGCGGTATTTTATTCTCGTATGTATCTCCCTTTTCCTTTCTTCACCTCTCTGTTTAGATTAGTAGCTAACCCTATGAATGCATTTCCTTGAATCTACTGAAATATAAAGTATTAAATTGTTCATTGTTCATTACTAGATATTACATTATTAATTATTAGATTGTTCAAACACTTTCTAGAAAAAGAGCAATTTTCAATTACATAAGCAGTGAACCATTAAAGTCAAACAACATACATTTAGGAAAAATGGTAAAACGTGAATGCATATAAAATACCAGTGACTCATTTTCCATGATGCTTAACCACAAAAGTGATCAACGACCTATAAAACCGCAGGTGCTTTCATTACAGAAGTTACAGGCACTTAATCTAACGAACACCGGAAGATGAAAAGCGGAGTCAGTCGTGCAGTTGTTTGAACTTGTCACCCACGCAGGTCCCTGGAGGAGGTGTGTCAGGTTACCGAGCCATCTTATCGTTTTATATATTGGCATCATATAAAAGTTAAGAGCTGGTAATAAAACGATACAGTAACAAGCATTCATCGAATGCAGTAATTAGCCCTGAATGCAGAAAGCAAGGCTTTGAAATTTTAATTGTTCCTCAGACTACGCTTCCCTCTGAAGGCCCCCGGTGCACACAGATTTCTTGAAACAGCACCTTTTGTAACACAATGTTGAGCTGCACCAGCAGAACTGCAAGGTATTTATTTTTCACATCATGAAACAGAAACATTATAAATATTTTAGTCCAACTGTACTTCTGGGGAAGTTTTAGAAATGTTTTTGAGGGATAATTGTCTCTCAACAAACAGGATTTTCAACTTTCTTTTCACCACAATAAGTGAAAAAATCTCCTATGGGCGTTTCACTTGATTTTCTGAAAATATTCTGCATAACACAAACATATTTTTGAAGAATTTTATAATACATTTTTGTAAAAACAAAAGCTTCTAAAAATATTTCACACATTTTTCGCAGCATTTCAGGACAGTGTGAGGAAGTAAATCCCACAATTTCACATACCTCTAGGAAGGGTAAGAATGTAAATTGCAGATAAATATATATGTCTGAGTGAAAAAGGTCCAGAGAAATCACTGCAGGTGTGGCCTGGCTTGTATTTTTAGGTCTATGTCTTACTTAAACAGCTGTCAGACAGATCTATTGCTAACAATAATTATATATTGGGCTTTACGCCCGCCCCTTTGAGCCATTGTCATTTTTATGCCAGCCTCTTTCATCCATTAGCTTGAAACTTTGTCCGTCATATCTTGGCTCTGCCCAGTGGAGTATACAGATCTGAACTAATGCTACTGGCTGTATGAGTGTAACCTTCCACCTCCACTTGAGTGCTTGGCTTGAACTGCATTAGGGACTACTTTATAACACTCTGTTCGTTATTGCTAGCTCCCTCCCATGCTCCTCGCTTTAATGTGCTAATGATGCATGCAATGGCACATTAAACCCAGATCTATTGACTTTGCCAACGCTTGTTCTGCCTGGGTCTCGCTGTCAAATTCATACTCTCACTTACATATGTTCTCTGTAGGTACTAGGATCCTCAAGGAAACTAAAGTAATAAAGAAAACTTTACAAAATGTGTTCCTAAATCAGATTAAAGGCTTCATACCTGCTGCGTAAGAGGCAAATATTTTGTCCTAAACCATATTGGCTAACAGGGCTGATTGGAGCACTCTTGCAGCCACTCTACAGCCTGAAGCTCTCAGGGTCAAATCTTTTCAGGTCAAACAGCTTCTTATTGGATAATAATAACAGCTGCTATTAATGACTACTCCGGATATTTACTCTGCAGTATTTGCGATGTAGGGACACTGTTGTGGCCCAGTGGCCTACATGTAGATCTGAGTTCTAATCACGGCTTCAGCTCTTGTGCAAAATAAAATGATTTTGGGCACGTGGCTTTGTCTTTATGGGACTCAATTTTTAGAATTTGTAATCAAAATATGTCAAAAGTAACTGTCTTATGGAAATTTCTAAAAAACCTCTGTATGGATTTTACCAAACTACAGAAAAAGAACATAGAAGGCGATGGTTTCATGGTAAGTTTGTTATTTATTTATCTTCCCAGTGCTGTTTTCTGTAGTCTAGGCTCCAAATTACCAATGGGAAATAACAGAGAAATTATAGTTTGTGAGCCCCCCCATCCCTCCATATGTCCAGTCTGCAAGAAAGACATGGTGAGTGAACAAAAGTGGATTTGAGCTTTTTGGGGCAAATTTCAAGCAGATATGTCAAACAGACCCCGAATTACTAGGAAAAACAAGCACTGGCAAATCCAATAGGTCAGGAGTTGGCTGTGAACATTTCAGCTTTTTTCAATCCTTATGTTTTCATGGTTTTGTAAAATGTTACTGCTGGGTGCAAAATGGCTAAAAGTATTTTGTTGATCTCAAATAGCACTCACTGTTAGAGTAGTCCCTGGCACTGCAGGTTCCTACTTTGCATGTGGATGCTTTCCTTGTGAAAGAGCAGAATGACATCACTCACAAAGAAGTTAGCCAATGACTGAAGGAGCTGACCCATTTTCCCACTACTGCATGCTGCAATGGGTGAAAGAAATATGGAAATTTCACAAAACTAGACCAATGGAATATTTTGAGCTGGCTGAAAACCACTATAAATATGTTATCCATATATTTTTTGTAAAATCAAAAGGTGCTTGCCAATGCCAGACCTAAAAATGTTTAGATTACAACACACTGTGCATACATAAACACTGTGCAAGTGGCTTCTGGAGAATGAGGTGTCTCTGTCCAGAAAAGATAATAACATTCTTCAAAGAAACCTCCTTTGGAAAATGTTCCTAAGGAAAATTCTCTAGAAGGCAATAGCTAACCGGCTCCAAGAGCATCTTGACCATCACAATCCGTCCAAACATCTATGCACTACTACAGTCACTGCAACCATACGAGTAGCAGGTGACATTGTATCACTCACTGAGACTTGTGACCCATGAATCTTGATAACAACTGACCTGTCAGCATCCTTCTACACTGTTAGCCACCAGCCCCTTCTTGCAACTCTCCTCATGCATGGTAATCGCTGCCAACTTCCTAAATTGGTTCACCCTTACAGCTCCAACAGATGGAAACCATCACTGCCACTGCTTCTGGTCCTATGCATGGTTTGCCAGGGTTCTATACTAAGACACATGATGTGCAGTCCATATGTTGATGCACCACTTAGCTATGAAGCCATATAATCCATAAATATGCAGTCAACACCCAACTATACATTAAAAGTCGCCAGCTAACAACATTATACGGAGCTCCTGCCTGGAAGCCATTCAAGCAAAGATTGCACTTGTCCTGGTTAATGGAGGAATCACCCAGTCCTTTTTCAGAACTGGTCCAGTTATCTGAAATTAGATGGTTTCTACCCCTGTCTCACACATTGCACTCAAGATGTTTTGACAATATTATTGTATTGCTCCTAAAATAGGAATACTAGCGTCTGAACTGATGTTGTGAGGAGAGGTATCTTTGGGCTGTTAAATTCCCAGTATATGAAAGCTTGGGACACCCCCCATAGGTGAACATGAAAGGGAAGGAAAGGAGAACTGTATGTTTCTGCGGGGAATAGTCCGCAAAATAAGCCGAGTGGAGGATTTCTATCCTGTTGTGCAGTAAGTGGGCCAGTAGGCTCATAGGTTTATTTGACATCTTCTTGAGGGGAAGCCTGCTGATTGCAGCTCATGATTGTATTGAGTGAAGAGGAAGATGAGAACCAGGCCTATGGAGCGTTATTCTGTTGGGAATCATAGGTCTAAAAAGCGAGGGCTTCCCGTTCACTGCTAGTAAGTAAATCATGCGAGACCTTTATGTACTTAAATCTCTGCATGTGGGCAAAGAGTTTTAAAACAAAAGCGTAGGACGTCTTGGTAGGTCTTATTTAAGTGAGACAAGTGTTCTCTGACTTATCCTTGGGACATGGACAGATGCCATGAGGAAAGAGAGAGGGGTGTGCAATAACTTTAATCACTCAGGCTGTGGGGGTTTTAGGACCTAAGACAATTCTAGAATGGTGGCAGAAGTGGTACAACTTGAGAGGTCAGGGCGTGGCCTGGACTAAATAGGGTTTGGACTTTGTGGGGGTCCCAAGAATCACAATAACAAAGGAATCTAGGAAGTTCAACTAAGTTTACCCTTATGTTTCTTAGGGCAGGATCAAGCTCTAGAGACAAGAGGTATTGCCAGCTGAAGATCTACATTGGTGGTAAGTCCCCCACACTTAGTGTACCCTGGCACTACGGCTTACTGTGAAGGTTCTGAGTAGCAGAGGAGTCTATCGTGGGCATCTTCAGATGGCAGCCGCTGCAATCAGTGATAATCTTGTGCCTCTTTGCTCTGCTGAACTACACTGGAAAGGTTCTCCCCTCTCAGAAGGCCAGCATGCAGGACCTGTTCACTGCTGTCTCAAAGGATGGGAAGAGCTTGTGCGCATGCCAGGCATTCTCCACAGGCATCTGAAGAAGGGCAGATGATTAGCCAGAATGTATGAAGGCAAGAACAACAGAGGTGCCCCTCAGGATACCATTTCCCAGATGCTTCTAAAAAGTGGCCACCATCTTTCCATGAGATGAAGGCTGGTGCTCAATGGCGGGTTTCCCTCCCCCTCTTACCACATAAACATTGCTTTTTTACCTGAGTTTTGTCTGAGATTCTTTTATTTTTCATCTACAGATATTGAAGCGAATGCATTTCTGTCAAAATGGGCACTATTGCTATAAATATGGATAAAAGATCACAAAAACTTAAGAAGATCCTGCCAATGAAGAGAACTTTACACCCATTGTTGAAAGCTTATCCTTCAAGCATAACCTGAACTGTTCTGCCAACCTCTGCAACAAAACCATCTCTAACAACCACTAACAAAAGGGCTTAATTTGAGCTGATGGTGCCGACCAGTACTCATTTTTCGGGACTTAATTTTCCTCGTCAGAAATTGACCACAAGCAGGAGATAGAAAAAAACACAAACAGGAAAGAAGGAGGAAAATAAAGATGGGAAAATAGACGGAAACGAAGAAAGCAGAGACAGACAAGAGTGAGAAAAAAGGGGCAGACAGTGTCTGGTAGGAGATTAAAGAGACATGAGGCGCATTCAACACTACACAGCCTCGGTGTTCGGCCCGCCAGTTTTTAATAGCACCGTCGAAGCAGAGCTTTAGGCACCGCCACTCTGTCTTTTTTAAATTAAGCACTGAAAGAACCTAGAGCAGAGAGCCCAGCTTCAGGAGAGGAATCCTGCACCAGGCCCCCTGGAAACAGCTGCTGCAAGGAACCATTGCAGTACAGCCGCATGCACGAGGGGACAGGGCTCATTTCTAAAAACTTCTTCAAACTTCTGCTTACATTTGAATTATTCACCATCATCTAACAAGAATGAGATGCAATCCTGTACCACTGATCATTACTTTACCTTATTTTATGAATCGCTATTTGAAAACAATTATAATACAACAGGCCACGCCTGTTCAATGAAGAGCATTTATTTTAAAACAGAAAAGAAACAGATGGTAAGTCTGATCCCAAAACCCACAGCTCGTGGCCTCCAGCTAGGACTACAGTTTCAAGTTTGACGCTGTAACCGAAGACTGGAAACTAAATGGCTCAGTGCCTTGGCTGATTAGAAAGACATGGGCTGCTCGCTCACCTCTGCTCAGCCTGTGCCTCTGCCCTGGAAGATGTGCATGAAAAGGCTGCATCCCTGCTCGGGTGACAGCTAAACAGGAAGTGACAGCTCCATAGGAAAGACCTTGCTGGATTATCGCTCTAGCCACTGTTTCATCTCAAAGCCATGGTCTAGTTAGTGGAATTGGTACCTGTGCTTTTGAATGGTTCCAGGAGCAGGAGATTAAACACGGATTATTCATCCAAATGAACGCTGCGGCTTCACGCCAAATGAAAGGCCGGTGGGCGCCTCCCTTTAGTTGCCAAGCCTCCATGTAAGCCGACCTTGTCTTTATGAAATAAATCACTTGCTATGGTCAGTTAGGTTCTTTCATACTTCACCAGTTATCCAACCCGCTCCTGTCTTCTCTTGCTTTGAGTCTCCCCGCCTGCTCACCCTTGCATCCAGCTCACCCTCTGTGCCAGCGGGACTGGCCTCTCGGTCCTGTTTTGTTAGCCATGATTATTCGACTCAGTTTCTCTCCCTAATTTCCTTGGAGTTCAGATATTGTCTCAAAAGTGCTCTCTCAATAATACTGCATGAACAGACTGGTGATGCGAAATTATATGTTTCAAAACCTTCTGATGTTAATGGAAAAATATAAATCTGCATCGATACAAAATTAGGGGCTCTTGGTTAGCGCTCACCATCCATTGGCCCGCTGTATTGTCATTTATGTTTTGCTTCCGCTCACAACTTACACCATGGCACACAGGGGCAGCCAATTCAGCCACTGGCTTGCCTGACTGCGAGTGATGGCATTCTGTACCTGCACCATGCGCACAAAAAGTAGTTCCCTTTAGAGCCTGGTACTACTGGCTTTTTGTTCCAATTTTTTTCCTTTTCCTTTTTAGGTCGAGTCTGGGCTGTGCGTGCACTGCTCTGCGAGGCATGCTGTATTCGAGTATGGACTTGAGGCTCCACCCACTTTCTGCCAATATTTTTCATTGGCTTGTGTCATTGCCCTTTGTAAATGCTGGCTTCTGATTTGTTAATAGGCATGTTAGTCCCTCCTTAGTACAGCCTTCTCTTCATTATTAACCTCCCATGAGGACTGGCCCTTTTACTTCTGTTGTTACACTGTGTCTTATTTGGCCTGTAAGCACTATTTTCTTTAATGCGTTTCTCCTACTTCAGGCATGACATACTTTCCTGCAACTTTTAGCACGCCATGAGCGCTTTCACTTTCCAAGCAGCCGGGACAATGGCAGCTGAGGTCTCGCATTTACAAGAGTTTGAGCTATTGGAACTGTAAATGACAATGCCTTTTATGTATGTGTTAATTATCAAAACAGAAAAATAAAAGGCATTATCATTTACAATGTCAATAGCTTAAACTCTTGCAAATGCGAGACCTATTGCATGGCATAGGCTGGTTTTCTCTGGCAAGGGCCTGAAAGCTCTTCCAACACTGCTAAGGGCTGCACCCCTATCTTTATATCTGCACATGTATTAAGGTTAGAGGGTAAGTTCAGTGCTTTTCTACAACAGTCTGAGCAGGGGCCCAGAGTGTTTCCTAGTAGTCCGCCCTGACACTGTCGAATGCCAGGGTTGCTGAACACCCAGACTGACTAGTGTTCAACCCAAATCAAGTGTCTTTCTTCAACACCCTGCACTTCTTGTCTCTTTATCTCCATCTTTTTCATAGCTGCTTTCTCATTGTTTTCCTGCTTTTCTGTTCCATCTTCTTTCTCTCTCTTGCTCTGGATCAATGGTGATGTAAAATACACTTCAGCCCCAAAAACTGAGTGCCAATGGCTACCGCCTGCAAGAACCTGCACAGACTGAGCACTGGTTACCTGACTAGAGGCGGCAGGGTTGCGCATTGGCACAATTTTTGGCACAGGAAAAACACAAATCCTTTCTCCCATATCTTCATGAAACATGAAGGTGTTCACTTTTCCTTCCTACCTTAGAAAAACCGATGTTTAGGCATAGTTTTCTTAGTATTTCTAAAGTGATTAAGGTTGTGTGAAATGTATGTGAATTTTCACAGACATGTGATTTACCAGAAGTTCCTTCCATTTTATAATTCTCATCAGCAGTCCTCGAATGGTAATGGTCCTAGTAGTTAGAAACATTCCTTCCACTCTTCCAACTAACTTTGGCATCAAGGGTGTGGACGCGAAAGCCCTAGAGCACATATGGATTAGAAATCCTGATGAAGCTCCTAATAGAGTATGAACAACAGCATTAGACACTGTTCCGAAACCTAACCTTGAAATCTTACTGTATTTGTAACTTCTCTAGTTAGAGCTTAAGCAGACCTATCGGCTTGCTAAGTCTCAGTACCTACTGCTGGTGCCCTAAGGGTGCCCTTCCTCTTAAGCTTACAACTTCTTCAAACTTTTGGCGAAGGGATGCTCTGCCATGGTTGCTGCTCCTGTTGAAGGCTCTCAGGAGTCTCACTCCTGGACAGAAGATTCAGGTTATGGCTCATGTCTTACTTAAAAGACATTCTGCCCAAAGTCTGTCTTCGCTTGCTGACCTCTCATCGCCTGCAGAAAGCCAGCTGTGGCCTCTCTCTAGTTTTAATATTAAAAAAACACACTGCCAGTGAAGGCTCATACTATGAGTCCAGGGAGCCCCAATCTTGAAATGCCTTCACCAAAGTCTGCCAGTGTTCACTTCACTTCAGCAAACACTCCGAACCTGCCTCTTCCAGGGACACTCCAGCATCTTGCAAAGCTCTGGTGAAGACCATCATTCACCGCGCTCACATTCAGGTACCGCATAGAGCGACATATGAAACGCTACCACAGCACAGCTCAGGATACTCTGGTTTTTAACCAGTTCCGACAGCCAGACTAGCAACCAGATCTCTTCTGCAGGTGCACGAGTCCACTGCGCTATCTTACCACCTAGAAATCCGAAATGCCAATACAAATTCTACATTGCAGTACATCAGAAGGGTGGGTCCTCCCGCCCCTTCCGGTCCTATGTCACTGATAATGCCTGCTATGTTAGGGGTTAATGCTGAAATATAACACACAGCTTGCTCAATCTTAGCAGGTGTGTAAGAGAATTAGAAGTGTGGTATTTTATTTTGACATTCTCATGCCATATAACCAAGAGGATGTGACATGGGTTGTCCTTTAACTGCATTGTAAACAGTATACTGCAGCGAATGCTTTATTGCACAATACTTCATGGCTGGTTTCTATAAGGAGGGCGAAACAATCACAGATGTGCACTGCATAGAATGTCCATTCTTATAACACAGCTAATTTATTCTACAATGGGCCACCGGAATTATGAGGCAATGGAGGACTAAACAATGTGGCTGGGGTGCCTAAATTATGCGGCAACAAATAGCAAACTGCAGCACAATGAAGCACAGTCTGCAGCCACATTATTTTTCTGTTTTGTCATAGGTTAAACATGGACCCTTATCCCAGTGACTGTCGCCCCTCCCTGTCAGTTCTTGCAGGCACCGCCCTCACAAAACTTGAAATCATTTCATGTTTTGAATTCTACAAACGCCCCTTTGGGCTATTGTGACTTAGGCGTGTGGCTGGACTGCTTGCTACAACATTCCTTCTATGCGGTTTGATTTCACAACAGTAGAGACTCTTGCCTCACAGGCCTTGAAGCGGCACCGACTGGCTTCTCGCCTGAAGAAGGGAGACCCCGTCCTGTTCTACTGCCAGGGGACGGGGATGAAACATGGTGAATGGGGAGAGGCAGTGGCTTAACGGCTAGAGTGGCCGACTTTGAAGCTAGGGAACTTAATCTCCCGGTGCCCAAAATGAATGTGCCCGTCTATAATGCAACTGGTGCTCATGTACAGCGCTCTGATACCTTCGGTTCGAGTTCGCGCTATATAAAACTGCAACAAAAAAAACAAAAGTCTGAATTCGAAGATCCCAAATAATGAGAGGTTTCGAGGAGCTACACTTCTCCACACCCCCTCCGGAACTGCGGGCTGTAGGGTGTGAGGGAAGACCCGCTTCACCCGTTGAGAGACAATGCACGCTCTGTCCCTGTGCGGGGGTATCACAGGCGCCCCCGCTGCCTCCACTCTCGCTTTCCACGCCGCTCTGAGGAGCAAAGGTGACCTCAGAATTAGCAGCGTTCCGCCCTGACACGACGCCTTTCTTGCTAAGCACTGCCAGGCTTCAACCAAGTTGTGACACGGAGCCAAGTGCTTAGAGTGCCCCTCGCAGAGGAAGACGGCAGTGGAGGGAGACACCCTGGAGGAGATGACAATGTGGCAAGGCTGCTATGGGTTCTAAATCAAGCAAGGCACGTGGGCCCTCACACTCCTGCTGCAGTTGTTTAAAAAGCCATCACTGGGGTGCATTGGCCCCTACACACTTCTGGGCCCTGGTGCCTCTGCACCTACTGCACTATCTGTTGACAGCTACTCCCCTGCTTGCCGCTACTTTCCTGCTCCTTAAGAGACATGGCTCATCTTAAGAAGGTATTCTCATTGCACCCCATGTATCCTGGTCGGATCCTTCTCGCAAGAGGGTCCACTCTCCGCACTGTAACACCTCACTGACACTGGGGTATAACCAGTGGGTGCAGCAGTGGGCAGGGCATGATTTGGTGCCAGCCTTCTTACAGAATAAGCTATTTCATAGCCCTGTTTTTCATAACTCTGGCATTTAACTCAGATCCTACATTCATACTTAACCTATGTTGCAAAAAGGCAGGGTGAGCCACCAGCACTAGGCTTCTATAACTTTCCTATGAGATGAATGAATGAATGAATCTTATATAGCGCACTTCTGGGAGCTGCATTGCTTTATTAGAAAGAGCGACTGCAGGAAGGATGAATGAAAACAGCGTCCCGCCATCTCTGGGCTACAATCTGTCTTCTTTAGAACTGGGGTGTGTTGGGAAGTGAAGAAGACAGACCCGATGAGCACAGACATGACCACGGGTTTAGTGCTGCAGTTTGCCGCGGATGTCTTCCCATCATGCCTGTGAGCTCGGTAGGTAACTCTGCCGCTGACCGCGGCCCCCGCAGGGGGCCACTCGGCGGTCGGCGCCTTAGTGGCCCCGGGGCCCCGGTCACCCCTCCCCACTCCCTCCTTCGGGGGGGGGCGGGGGCAGGGATCCTGACTGTTGCCCCCCTCCGTGTCAGGGGCCGGAGGTGACGCGCAATGCGCGTCACTTCCGGGCCCAGGTGTGAGGGGGAGGCTATTTAGCCTTCCCCCACCCTCACTGGCGACCTCTTTGTCACCCACCTCGCCTTTTTTCGCACATCGGTCTGTCGTCTGCGCCTTCCTCGCTGCGGTTCCGGCCCCCACGACGTTTGTTGTCTTCGCACTGCGCTACTAGATTACGGTGAGTCTTGCAGCACCCACTCCGCCCCGGCCCTGTCCCTGGGCAGTACCAGGTCAACGGGGCCCTGTGGCGAGGATGGCCACGGGCGGAGGGGGCGCAAGACAGGGGCATGGGTAGTTTAATAGTCGGGCGTGGGCAGAAGAGCATTCGCGGGTTGCGGCTGGGAGCTGCCTGGGTCCCCGCTGATCGCGGGAGGTGCAACACATGTGGCGCTCCCTGGTTAAGGTTATCGCCCCCCCTCCCGTCGGCTACGCTGCCGTTGAGGGTGGGGGGGCATGCAGTGGGCTGCGTGCGGCAGGCACAATGGACCTGGCACGGGGATTGTTTAGTATGATACGAATCTTGTATGCTCCCCGTGCTTGAATGTGTAATGTAAATAGGGTGCTCAGGTAAGGCGCTCCAACACCTTCAGCTTGCGCTATATAATTATGCAACTTGTATTGCTGGCTTCCTATAAGGCAGATAAATAATACAAGTGCATGCAATTTTCACATACGCGATTACTGGCATTAATAAACCCCCCGCACCTCAATGGAGAATCTGGTGCGGGACTCGCGCGGTTCGGTCGGGGAGCGGGTAATATGGTATGAATGTCGTAAACACCCCCTGCCTGAAGAGGTAATATAAATACGGTGCTCATGTTAAAGTGCTCCAATGCCTTCCGGTCAAGTTCGCGCGATATAACTATTCATCATGTAATTGCAGGCTTCCTATAAGGCGGACACATGATACCAAGACATGCACTGTCCACATCACGCGATTACGGGTATTACTTATCCCCCCCGCCCCGCAAGGGTTAATCTGGTGCGGTGCTCGTGTGGCCGGGCACGGCGATCGTGTTATATGGTACGAATCCCCTATTCTCCCCGTGCCGGCTTGTGTAAGTACGGTGCTCATATACAGCGCTTCAATACCTTTGGCGTCGAGTTTGCGCGACACAAATATGCAACATGTATGTGCTGGCTTCCTATAAGGCAGATACTTGATACAAGTGCAGGCATTGTTCACAAAATTTGCACCAATACCTTCCGGTCGAGCGCGCGCTAGATAAATAGGCAACATGTGGTGGCTGGCTTCCTATGATGCAGACACATGATACAGGTACATGTATTACTCACAAGAAGTTGCTCGTGCCCACATTCGCGCGCATTAGGCGATCCCGGGCATTACGACTCCTCCTGCACCTGAACGGGTTATTTGGTCGGTGCTTGTGTCCGGCGCTCTAATTATTTGGTGCCCAGTACGGTTTGAGCTAATCACTAATCGACCGTGCCCGAATAAGGTATGTAAATACGGGGCTCATGTTCTGCACTCCCAACACCTTCGGGCGGGTCACGCGGTGACTCTGGCCAGATAATTATTATCCACGTGCCTGATGATGTATGTATATACGGTGCTCATGACCGGCGCGCCATTACCTTCGGGTCGAGTTCACGCGTCATATAAGGGCTAATTACAGTAAGGGTCGCGCAGTCCGATCCTGACCACACGTGACCACGTGTCGCTCGTCTCCAACCTTTTGCTGAAAGGGGGCTTGGGTCGCTTGTCATTGTTGTCTCGTTACCCACCCCCATTGCTTACGGCCTCGCCCTCCCAGGTGCATCAGTCCTTGGGCAGGGCGGACCAGTGTGGGGATAGTCCTAACGTAGAACTGTCATTGCCATGTTAGTAACAGTTAAACACGGGTCGCGGCCGACAGTCTAAAAGAGGTATGCTTAAACCCGCAACTTGGCCCCGCCAACATGCTTATGTGGGCCGCCTTCAACGGTCACTGACATGGGGACCTCACACATATCTAACTGTAACCTAGACACCCGGGTGGGTGCCTAGTCGGGCAGGGCAACGCAACCGAGATAGAATGGTAGTTATTATCTAATGCTAAAGGAAGTCTGGATTGAGCCACTAGATGGGTTAGATATGGGTGCAGCTCAGCGCCCCAATCGCATTGAATTCGGGGACGCACTGACATAGCGGCAAAAGAATAAGTGGTCACCACATAGCGCATCACTAGGGCCTAAATCACGGCACAAGGTTACCGGCGTGATTGTCCAAGTGGTGGCGGGTGCGCCGCTCGCGAGCGGATTGCAACCCGTGGTTTACCTCTGAGCCGATTGGCCTGCAGAACACTGAGCTGGGCACCATAACCAAGAGTTAGGCCTGCAGGAGGAGTAGCTGAAGGAACCATATAGGAATAGGTCCAGATGTACTTTGGGGGGCATTCCCCTGCAACCAAAGACAGATTTCGGGTTGCTTCAATGAAGACCTTCCACCCGGCTGGTGGGTGGTATGGTTGTTATATAGCAAGTGTGCGGTCGTTCAAAGTTTGGTAAGGACCACGTAGAGCCCCAGGGCATCAGGGCATTATTGACCGTGCAGCACTCGCTACGTTCAGAATAGGGCCGGTATTTGCACCAAAGTTTCCGGTTGGTTCCCACAGACTTGTCTGCTCCCAAGGTTATCCTCTAGGGGTAGAACTTGAGACTAAGGGGGCATTGCCTGCTCCGGCGGCACAAATAAGCGATAGCTACGCCGGGATGGAGTTACCATGCAGGTCCTGCCACCACTGGGTTCCCCCCAGGTGATGGGATCAAGTTAGGTGGGACCGCGAAGTCTACGGTTCTTGGGAAACTTCCTGCAGTAGGGCATTTAGCAACAGATAAGATACCAGCGTGTGAGTATCAGATATCTGCTTTCCAGCAGCACCGTGCCCTGGGAGCACACGCGTTGCCCTAACTCTGTGGCCCTCCCACAAGGGAGCCGGGTAGCAAAACAAGTGAATAGGCTCCTTAGGCGGGCCTCTGGCCTTCAGCTGGGTGTAATCACCATCAATTTGAGAGAGGCCCAGGTAAAAATGGGCTTTCCGTAATGCTTGGAGGACCATTGCGGTTGGTGGCACCCCCCACCGGAATCACTGGTCGCGTACGGCAGCTGCAGAAGACTGGTGCTGCTGTCCCAATATCTGGGGTGTCAGCGGGGCAAACACAAGGGGACATTATGACAGCGCGCAACGCTTAAGCCAAACAGATTCCCGAAGCTGGTATGCCTAAGGGATCATCACTGAGGGATCCGTAGGGGCATAATTCCTATAAGGTATAAGGGATGGTGGGCAGGGGCAAGAGTCGCCCCTTGCCCATGGTCACGCGCTGGCAGTGAGGTGCACCCCGTGCCCCAGGTTAACTATCTGAGGGGACTGTACAAATGTTAAGTAACCCTTCTCGTCATAATAGTCAAAGCGGGCAGGCCCAGGATTGTGAATAGGTGTAACCTTCCCGCTGGGGGGCGAATAGTTATCGCACATCTTCACAGGCCCCTCTATTTCAACAGACCCTATCCGATTGGGATAGCGTCTAGGGATTGGGGACATAGATGGGGCCATCTACAATCCAGGAGCTATAGCTCACTGGTATGTCTTGGGCCTGTGGTTATAAGGGATCTCACAGGGTTGAGTCCCGCGAGCACTGTCAAACTGTCATGAGGTGGCAGAATGTCAAACCCTCCTGTCTGCAGGGATGGTTCCCTTCCAGCTAGTTGCAGGAAGCCCTAGATAGGAGAGGTGCAGGTAAGACTGTAGCGGGTTGGTGGGGGGCCCTGGCTGCGACGGTTAGCCGCCTCCAGGGCTGTGGCGGAGTTACAGGGCGATCTGGAAGCAGGCCGGTACAAAGGGTACCTCTGCGCGGCACCACGTGGTGCCCGAGCCAAAACGAGGAGCCTCCAGAGAGGTCCCGGAAGCCGGTCGGCGCCCCGCTAGGCCTGCGGGCGGTTGTGGGCCTGAACAACCGGGGGCTTGCTATGCGACGCTCCGCCCCGAGAGGGGGGGTGTGAGTAGAATCTCAACGGCACGTGATCGAAAAAAGAATCACTTGGGGGGCAGCACTTGCGGGTCGTTCCCGTGCTGCCCGGCTCATCAGGCGGGGCAGGTGAAGTAGATGGCCGCCTGCCCTTGGATCGCCCGTAAGATAACCCACCTATTACATATCCTGGAATTATGTAATAAAACCTGCAGCATTTGTTACCCACTTACAACTGTTTCTTGTGTCTTCTTTGGGTAACCTAATTTGGGGGAGGGGGGAAAGTGGGGTGCCCCTGGGGGTACTAAGCTGTAGACAGGAAGTCAGTGTAGTAATTCCAGGGTTGGGCAGCGTGAACGCCGGGGCTTCTTCCAGAGCCCTGTAACATTCTGGACCACGTGCAGAGGGGAAGTTTAATAGGGGTACAGCACCCTTTCCTGGTCAAGACAAGAGCGGATGTCATCACTAGGCTGATGCATTGTGGGGGTGTTTACTTCTAATCTGATCCTGCCAGTGAAACTCATTTATGAGTCAATGGCGTACGCCGCCTTGCCGGAGTTTGGGTGGAGGATAGATTTGTGGCGTGTTCGGTATTCAGAATTTGTGGTTTCGTTTTTGATCAACCAGCAGTCATGAAATCCATTGCCGTACATGTTTCAGTGGCATACAGGAATGTCCCCAGGGGCAGGGCCCGGTATCGTTTTATGTGCTGACAAGACATAGGCAGGATACACGTCACCAGCGCAAGAGTTGTAGAAAAGGTTACGGACACTTACAAAGCTAAGGGGGGAGTTTAAAGGGCATGGCCAAAGGAGTGATCCATGTGGGGTCCCACACAAGACCCGATGGTGGTGGATAATAAAGGTCGCAGTTTTAGTGTTCGAACCTCCCGGGGGAGGAAGGCACCCAATGGGTGAGGAAGTGTTTGCCACCTCTGAGAGTTGGCACAACTGAATCCCACAGCCTACAGTGTTCAAGTACACACTGAGGTCTGCAAGAACTGCAGGCATGTTCCACCTTCCTTGTCTGATTTGTGGGTGTTGACCCAGATCTTAGTGAGGGGCTGCTTTGGTGGCGTGCTTTTAACCAAAGCTAGGGGGGGTAACACATTGAGCAGGCAGTGACTGTCAAGGTGATCAGAGAGTTCACAAACAATAGCTTTATCAAGGAACTGCTAATATATTCATTGGCAGCTAATTTATTTCATGTACGTCAAAAAAATGAATTTATAGAGCGCGCTCAACAAAATACTGCTAAATGCAGGTAACAGCAGAACAGCAACAGAAAGTCAACCAAAAGTAAAAGCAGCTTCACAATAAATAGGAACTGAGAAACAGAAGGAGGTAGATATCCCTTAAGAAGGCAACCAAATGAATGGAACTAAGAGAAAACTGACTAGAATGAGGAAAAGTGGTCCAATAGTTAGCAGTGATTATAGAACAGGATCGTAATTGGGACGGAGTACAGAATGTGTGAGGGCTGACTAGATGGAGCTGTAGGAAAGAAAATAAAGGAGGGAGATGGAGGAATAAGTACAGAATACAGAAATAGCACAACAGGAATGCAAAGAGGAACAAAAGGTGAAGATGTAATTAGAAAGGGGACATAGAACAAGAAGAGAGCATTCATTTAATTACTGGCAGACGTATATAGCATGAAAAGATGCAGTGGGCGACAGAGCGCTTTCCATGGCAGCAGGTTAACTCTTATAAGTGGTATGCAAATAATACAAATATAAAGATGGTAAGTTGACAACAGATCATATAATTTGAACACAGCGGAGAAAAATTACTTTTATGATGTTTGGGGCCAATATCAGTGGCACTAGAGACGAGTACAGAAATGGATATCTCGAGTCTTGAACCGAGAGCGCGGTTAGGAGCAAGTGGTGTTTGGACACTAGGGATTTAATTTTATAAGCACCACTGGAAGGGATGTTCCTGGTACCTAAAGGAACAGAGTACGCACCACTTCTGCTCTAATTGCCTTCTCAAGAAAACTGGGCAAAAGACCACCGGTGGAACTTTTAAAGATCTACAAGGCTAAATATGTCTCAGTGGCAATTTCTGGGAGCGGAGTCTGGGGATCCGTTGACCCTTTACCAATCCAAAGAGTAGAAAACTCGTTTTTAAAATATATTTTATCTGTACCAAATAGTTGTGCCACAAGTGTTTGTCATGCTGAATTAGGCCTGTCATTTATTTCTGACCTAATCAAGATGGAACCTGTGCTCTTGCGGCACAGATTGTGGCTTAAAGAAGAGGCCAAATTGAATAGAGACTACCTCTCAGACATTATGAAATTGGAGGGAGCAATGAGGATACCATGGCTCAAATATGTTTTTAACTTTTTAAACGACCTCGGCCACCCAGAATTTTTTACTAATCCTAGTACCCTCTGCACTATATCAAGGAAAGAACTAAAAAAAGAGGGTTTGTTTCTGTTAGAGTCTGCCAGAATGACTACAGAGATTCTAAAACCAACAGTCTTGCACAACCAGATGGTTTTAAGTACTTTTAATATTCAACCTTATTTAATTATTGTTCAAAGCGCCTATGAAAGGTTTTTGCTGACCCGCTTTAGGATGGGAACTTTTCACCGCCTTGTTACATTTCCCACAATGAACGAGTGGTCTCAAAATCTTTCACCTTGCCCTTGTGATAACATTTCATTACAGACCACGATTCATGTTATCCTTTTCTGTAAATATTATTCTGTATTACGGACCACATATTTAAAACCTATTTTTAAACAGCTTGGATTACGTCAATGCCGACCTGCCTTATTGGCCTTGCAATTACTTGACAATGAGTACAGAATTGATAGTGTCACTATTTTCTTGAAAAAAACTGTTTTATAGGAAACAACTGTTCAATATTTGATTAATTCTTATCAAAAGCTCCTTAAGTTTAATACTATTTTATTCACAAAATGTTTTTAATGAACAAGTGCAAAGACTTTTTGTTTTCTTTTTATTGTGCTTTTATGATTGTTTTTGCTCAAACATTCGAATAAAGCTTTCTTGATTGATTGATTGATTGATCTCGAGTTCCGACCCTCACAGCACTCTGAGTGAAAAACTGCGCTCGTGTTTTTGTTTCCAGAGTGAAGGAATTTCAGCAACAACGCTGGAAGAGCTCGAAGTTGGTGCCGGCCACCAGAGATGGTCTCTTTCTGTACAAACATATTTGGGGTTCTAGAGTGGAGTGCCGTGTTGACTCTGCATGCCTCTTTGCAGGGATACTCCCTGCCTCAATGGGGAGCCATGTCGGTGTGATAAGAATTGGAGAGATTCGATCAAATATCCTTCAGTCAGTTGTAGCTTCGCAGCGGCATGCAGCACCGCTTCAAGAGGGGCTAGACGCAACTTGGGAAGTCCTGCGAGAAGGTGATTGCAGTCAGACTGAAGTGTGGAACTAGGGTAAGCAGGAAGACAGACGAGTAGAGAAGCACCATAGACCAGATGGGAAAAGACAAGGGTGAAGGGAAGTATCTCGGTGGCGTGAAAGAACGGAGAAAAATAGTCAGGTTATCTGGACATTGCAAAATTGATCATCGCAGCTGCAAAAGACAGAGGCGGGATGATTGCAGAAACAGAGTGAGGGGCTGGGGATGTGACCTGGGTTGTGGGCAGGAGGGAAAAACGAGAGAAGGGAGAGAATTAGGACACGAAGAAGAAGAGGATTTTGGCTTCAGGAGGATTGCTGTGACGAGAATGGGAGCTCATCAAGACACCGCAGCTGACACAAAGCTATAAAAAGTCTAGTAACTGTTACAGTGAAAAAGTGAAAAGGGAATATAGATCTGAGGGTCGGTTGCCGAGAAGTGACAATGTCAGGCGAAGGAGAAGATAAAACATGTTATAGGAGCATTGGTGGTGGAGAAAAGGAGGAGACCAAGAAAAACCTAGAGGTAATTTTGGCTCATAAATGTGTTTTTGCGTCTAAATGCGTCCTCATGCTGCAGTTGATGTTACATCAAGGGGGATTTTGCACCTTTGTTTGATTTTACACTTACATTAGTTTTTATACCAAAATATGGATTTTATTCCCTACATTTCCGGCGCAGTTGCTGTGGAATTTTGGGATTAAAAGACAGAGCACAAACTTAGAAGACACACAGAAAGGCAGGATGCACAGAGAAACTGCACAAATAGTCTGTGAGCATTTGTACATGCCTTGCATTTATTAGCATAATAATGCCAGACCTATTGGCTTTGCCAACACGTTTATACACTTTGCTTAAGAAGTTACCCCCACCTAAAACGTGGCAGAAAAAGACTGGACAAAAAGGGAAGTTAGAGGAGCTTTTGAGTGGTAGCGCTATAGCAATTGTTACTGTTTGTGTCTGGTTTAGTCCTATCTCCTGTATCTAAATGACCATGACACTGTCTTCCTCTATCTCTGGTTTTACACCATCTCCTTTGTGCAACTGTGCCAATGCTTGTTTTATTACTGCCTTCATACCTGGAGGTGCCTCTGAGAAGCAGTTCTGTGCATTTAACAGCTTAACATGATCAGCAGTCACATGCACCAAACACACAAGCTGGCTGCCAATTTGTCTCCGGGCAGTACACCTTGCAGGTATAGTTTGTCTACGACAAGGGGGCTTTCCGTGCTGGCACGTTGTGAGCTATTTCCCAATATGTCACATGGTGTAAAGGAAAGTCAGCCCTAGCTCATTCGGGACCGGTCTGTCAATCAAGCTTATCTCCTTTCCGGGCTCTATCAGGAGGTCGTGTGCATCCCATGTGCATAACTGTCAACTGGCACGGGGCCACGAGGGGTTTCAGCTGATAATACAAAGCATTCTGGGACGGGCCGGCCCGTGTGTGCAAAGGAAACGCGAAACTTCAGCTGCGAAAAGTGGATTGACTGAGAGACACTTCTCAGACACGAAGTTGGTCGACAGCTGTGAATGTGAACACAATTTAGGTGTTAATGTGTCTAACGACCTCGGTGCAGATGCTTGATGTCATCATCTAACTCCTAATCCTAGCTTCTCCGCCTGAAGCAAAACTGTGTGATCCTGGACAAATCCATTTATCTTACTTCATTTCAGTACCCCTCCATTTAGCTGCAAATAGTGGGGATCATAAGAAGAAAAATTGGAAACGGGAGAGAGAACGAGAGACCGCGAGAGTGTATATATATATATATATATATATATATATATATCAGGCACGGATTTGGAATAATTATGGCAGCAGAAAAAACAAATAAACTTCGAGTTACACACACCACATCCACACACCGTTACTACCTTACTCATTTCCCCATAAAAAAAGTGAATTCCTACAATGCTTCTGCCAAGTCCAGATCGTTGACAGGTGTAACCCAGACTTTTACCCAGCACCAGACTTTTACCCAGCATTAAATTACATTCCAGGGCTTTTTTGTTTTCTGTTACAATTAATTAGAGTGGGACTCCAAATCCCAGCATGCCAGGGGCTGTTGGTTAACATTCCAGAACAGGCTGTGCAGAGTCGCATATGGCACGCGGCCACTTGACGGCTATTCAAGGAAAAGGTCAAGTCGATAACAGCCAAGTCGAAGCCGGGTCGTCCGCCATAAGATGCTAGGCTACCTGTAATGTTTTATCGAGCTGTAAGAACGTCCGCTAACGGCTTCAGCGCCTCGCAATGGGGCACGAGGCACTACATAAATACAGTTATATCACAATGCCTTTACATGTCGCTTGCGAGGTGTTCCTATGACCCATACCAGCAGTGCAGCCCTACCTTCCAGCATCACCTCCTTGCCCGCCTTCTTGAGCGCCTGCACCGCCTCGTCGTGCGTGGCGTCACGCAGGTCGACCCCGTTGACGGACAGGATGGCGTCCCCCACGTAGAGCGCCTGGGTCTGGTCGGCCGCCAGCCCCTTGAAGATCTTGCTGATGAGGATGGGCATCTTGTTCTCCTTGCCCCCCTTGATGCTGATGCCCAGCCCGCCCATCTCCTGCTTCAGCACCTTGATGCTGCGCTTCTTGTTGGCGATGGCCTCGGGCACTTGCTCGGGCAGGTCGGTGTACGCCGACCGGATCCCCTGGGGGCTGTGGCCGCAGTCGCCGTCCGGGGAGTTCCGGTACGAGCCGTTCGTGATCCCATTGAAGCTGATGTTCTCCCCCCGGTCCTCGCAGCTCAGGGTCAGCGCCTCCTCGCTTAAGTTGGCCAAAACTTTGTGCCAGCGGTCCCGGATCTGCACCTCCAGCAGGCCGCTTCGCTGCACCCTGCCCGTGCCGGCCGCCGCTGCTGCCGCCACCGCCATCTCTGCTGCATGCTCAGCACGCCATGCCAGGGCACAGGACTTTACTCCGGCGGCTCGGAGAGAGTGAATACTTTTCGAGCCAAGTAATCGCTTTCTCTCGGCTGATGCCTGCGGGGTGGAGCGAAGCCGCGAAACCTGAGAAGCGCCGAACAAACAGAGCCGGGCAAACAAACCGCCGGAATCCCACCGGCACGGGGCGCGGACACTGACAGCTCACCTGCGGCGAGGGCCGGCGGGTCACACGCAGCGTGTGCGTGAGTTATGGCCTCGGCGTGTACTGTGCATTGTTTTGTGCCTAAACCGAAGTCTGAACTCCTATCCCGGACAGTCCTCGCACTTCGGATACAGTAGATCTTAACTCTAAATCAAGGCAACGGGCGCCCTCTATTGGCACACGTGTTATCTTTCTTGCACTCTCGTTTCCACATTCCGTTCTTGGTTGACAAGTGACCAGCCAGGTGACATTCTTCGCACAGTTAACAAGCGGTCACATGTTCAGTCATCTTGGACTCTCAGCCAGCACAATTTACCGCGCTGGGACGTGTCGCTCCAACGTAGATTGGGGTTTACGAATGCCAGAATGCAAGTGATGTTTTCCAACATGCCAGGACAGGCGCAGGTTGCCCAGACTGGCATGGGTCGTTGGCAGGTATGAAAGCCCAAACGCGCGACATCTTTCAGTTTTGTAGAAAATGCTCTTTCAAAGTGGAACACACTCTCTCGAGTTTTTCTTACAGAGTATTCAGTGCTTTAATTACGTCTAGACACTGAGTGTCTGCACTCGTTTAATTTGAAAGGGAGATCACGTGCACTTCTCAGCAGGGGTGCAATACTTTTAATGGATGAGTACCGGCACTTCTCAGTGGCAAGCAGCTAATCTGGGGAGAGTGCCTACACTTTTCTATTTCCATTTAACGCACTGAGATCATCGTTCGTGGTAATTGCCCAACAACGGTACTGAGATCACTTATGATGCACGGAAACCCCGAGTTCTTCACTCATAAACAATAGATAACATTTATCGCATGTTAAGTTTTTATACATCACATTGTTATCAACTTTAGAGTAGCGTGTTAGTCTTCAATTTCAGAAGAATTTGGATTGCCAAAAGCACCTGCAAAATTAAAGTTCGGTATTATTACCCTAGCGCAGTAGAAACCCTCGGCTCGTATTACCGCATATGCAGGGCTTTAAGTGGAATGAAAAACTGGGGGGTGGGCGGGTCTCTCAAAGGGGCGCAGACCATGTAATTAGGCAGAAGTTTAAATATAAGCTAAAAATCTGAGTTTAGCATAGTGTCCCCCGACTGATAATTTGCTGCTACTTTCATTGCATCCAGATACGTAATACAATTAACTTTAAATGTACAAGCCAGGACTATTGGCTTTGCCAATGGTTGTTAGTTGCATAAGATAAAGAAGCAACAACTATGCCTTCGTTGTATAGAACATTGAAAAGGCTTCAGTTCTGAAATGATGGGACTGTGAAAGAACTATATCAAGTCTCTTCGAAGTTGCATCCAAGGCAGTGACGGGTGGCACTGCTGCAGAGTTAAGATGTATTTTTCACCCTGAATGTGAGGGCAGAAATGGAAAGTCCGACACGGACCCCTCTCAGCACCTGCTTTTTTTTTAGAACTGCTGATGCTGAGCACCTGCAGGACCCGGCCAACTTAAAGCCCTGCATAAACGAAATAATGCCTCATGTGGTAAATTCACCAGAATTAAAGCTGTCCAATAACACGTACCGCTAACGGAAATGTATGTATGTATGTGCGGTCTTATATAGCGCTCAAATTACCCTTGGGCATCTCAGCGCTTGCATTGGGAACCCGTCCTGGTTTTTCACTGTGAGATAACCCGTACTGGGCATCCCCAAGGTGAAAGCCAGGCATCCCGCCGCGGGGGCGTTGTGGAGATTAAGCAAGCTTGTTGCCCAGAGCTGCATAGTGTGAACTCGTGCTTAGAGTAGGCACCGAAGCGAGAATTATCGAGTCCGCGGACAATTGGGCTCCAGACCCTGCCGCGTCGGGAATCGAACCCAGGTCTGACCTCTGCTTCAGGGTATGCCTCCTCTAACCAGTGAGCTACACTTAACCCATAAACTGCCATCACTCAAAAAGTATGCTATCTACACTTTCACCCTCAATGAAATCAACAAAGACAAACATCATATGGTTTAAACATTGCCAATGACTACTGATGCTGTTGTGGCCATATATTTTAGTGGCCATAGAGTGAATATTGCCCTTTTTTTAAAATTTGTATATCCCGAAAGCGCACACTAACAGCTGCAATGCTGCTATATACTGCGAAAGTTCATCGTTGGCATGTTGTCCTGCGTTTGATATTGTTCGGTGTCAATGCAGTGTACCACTAAGCAGTGCAATGATGTGCGCCAGAACATGTGGTAGTATTATTGCACTTTTTTTTTTAGTTTGAAAAGCTTTATTGATCAAAAAGTTAATACAGAGAGACATCAGCAGACAAAAGAAGGAAATTCAAATATGATATTAAAACAAGACCTAGGCGGCTATCATATAGTGAAAAATAAAAGCAATTTGTGAAATTTTATAGAGGGGGGAGTAGGGAGGGAAGACAAAAGAAGGAATAGGGGGGAGGAGAGGGATACTTGACACTGCAATATACAAAGTAAGGAATATAATATACAAACAAAATACTATAAATAAGGCAATACACAATATTCATCCTAGCAGAATATATAACATAAGAATCATGTAAAGGAAGAAAAGAAGGACAGACTCAATCTTAAAGGAGGTTTAAAATATTCCGAATTAATATGCAGAGGTTTCTTTAGAGCCATTCAGCCCAAATAAGCGGTGAGAGGCAACCAGAAGAGATCCCTATTATGAGCTGGGTTACAGGAGGAGGCAAAGGTAAAATCAAGTCTATGAAAGTGACAAAGAGAGTTCCACCAACATTGTATGGAGATATTTGTGAGAAATTTCCAGTTAGAAGAGATGTGTTGAAATGCAAGAGCAAGCATTAGGTCAAATAGGCCATGGGAATGTGGGGGAAGGTCTAAAGAATCAGAAAGGCTACCCATAAAGAGAAGAGGTATAGAGTAAGGAACACAAATTGTAAAAAGACGAGAGATATTAAACCAGACCTTATCCCAGAATTGAGAAACTGTAGGACAGAGAAAGAAAAGATGAAGAAGATCAGCATTAGGAGAGCCACATGTCCAGCAATTAGAATCAGGAGAAACAGAGAAACGGGATAGAGAAAACGGAGAAAGATAAAGTCTGTGATATAAGAAGAATAAAGATTGGGTAAGAGAAGCAGAACGAGAAATGTTTAAGGACCTGGACCAACATTTATCCCAAAGAGCGACAGACCAATCACATCCCAAATCCGCCTCCCAAGAGAGTTCCGGTTTAGGCTTAACACGATCTGGATTAGGAGATGTAAAGAATTTATAAATAAGAGAAGCTTTAGGAAGGGTAAGAAGTATCGTGAGAAGAGGATGCCTGGTAACAGAAGAAGATAAGGAAGGAAGGGAATAATAAATATCGAGAACAATTGCCATAAGAGTAGGGAATTTATGTAAAAAGGAGTGAGGGCAATGGAATAAGAGTTGAAATTGAGGAAAGGAGCAAGGTGACATTCCATCAAAGAGCTGATGAACCCACATAATACCTCTTAACCTCCAAGTTTTCAAAAAAATGGGTCTATTGTTTAGGAGAATAAGCAAATTATGCCAGATGGGGGTATTTAAGAAAGATTCACGGGTAATAGTAGTAGGGAGGACCAAGGAATTTAAAAGGGAAGAAGTATATCTGAATAAGGGAAGGGACATGTGGGGAGCTTTGGCAGAGAAGCGAATAACCTCATCGAAGGAGAAGGGAGACAATAATGTTTGTTCAATGAAGAGCCAAAGGGGAGTGAAGGGAGAAGGTTCACGAACCTCTGGCTTGGACCGGTACCGCTGAAATCGTCCCGAGTTGGGCGCCAACTGAAGTACTGGGAATTTTAAGCCAAGCGGTGCAGGGGAACACACCCTATGACTTCGGGTTCTTCCTGTTTCAGACCTACAGAAACACAGAGTCTTCTGGGTGAAGTCAAAGATCAGTTTATTGGCTGCAGACCAATTACAGGTATCCTAGAAGTACAACAGCGTGTATGTTCTCAGGAGACTGCTAAAAATTACAGAAACAGGCTTCTCCTTAAATACAAAATATCCTGCTTCAGGCATACATTCCTTGTTTTATGATATGGCCATATAAATGTATACATTACAAACGAAAAGGCAGAGTCATGATGACCATCCCACATTCCAGTCAAGCCATCCCACAATTATTTACCCAGCAAGGCTCAGATCCCACATCAGATATCAACAGGCCCCAATAAACACGAACATCTCCTGTTTGGAAAACAAGCCATAAAGCAGGAACAGTCAGGTGTGAAAGAGATTAGCTGGAGGCTCGTGTGGGATGAAAAGGCTTTATGGTGTGTCAAACCCTGATGCTAATCACAGGTGGCCGAAGGACGGGGAGCTCGTGGGACCGGACTGACCTGGGGCAGCGGAGCCAAGCTGCCCAGGTCACAGAGAAGTCAAAGGAAGGCACATGTGCTCTAAAAGGCCTGTATTTGCTTGTAATAGGTAGCCTATGTGAGGGCAACCATAAGATGGCCACCGCTCTAAGATGGAACCCACGGAGTCAATGTATAATAACGTATACATAGTGCATTCATAGCTAAAACGTTACACAAAGCACTTGTACATACCGCATTGACCATTCGCGGTTCGCTAATACCGGGATAGACAGGGGTAGGGCCCTGCCTCCTACGCGGTCCCAAATTCTAAAGTACCACAGACCCTCCTTTTGCCCTTACATAGGCAATAACTATACTCATTTCAATCCGAGTCTAGGTCAATATTCACGAAGTCATGGAGATGTTGCTGTAGCATCATCCTATTACTTAGCTCGTCCCTCGATACAGGTTTCCTTACACATAATGTAGCACAGAGGCCACATATCGCAGGAGCACACTGTATGCACAGACAGAGCAGGAAAAGGATGGCTAAGATCATTCCAATGACCATCAGAATCTTCCAACCCCAGGCAGATATCAGTTCCCAGAACCACCCTACCAGTGACCAATCTCCTTTATCCACGTGTATGGATTCAGATATTCTATGCAGTTTGGAGATGGCTCGATAAACTGTTGGAGCGTTATCTGGTATGAAAATGCAACAGCTAGATTGGATAACCTTACATACCCCACCGTGGTCTGCAAGTATGACGTCTAGAACCATGCGGTTCTGCAAAGTCATGAGGCGATCCGCTTGGAGCTCAGCTGTCAAATTACCAAGGGCACCAGCCGTAACATTAACAGTGGATTCAACCACACAAGTCAGTTGTCTCAGGTTCCTACTATTGACCATAGGTCCCCAAAACGGCAGGAAACCCAAAAAGAAGTCTCCCGCTTGCTGACCGGCAGAATCCTCCTTACTAATCACGCCTCTCACAACTCTGGTCTTGTGATAGTCAGAGGCAGCAGTAAATGTTGGCGGTAGCAGATTTGCAATATAACATGTGCCCGAGAAATCAGGGGGCAACCATGTATATGCTCGGTCATTGCAGACAAAATATGTACCCTTGGCAGCCAAAAACGCAGGGGAAAACTGTGACGGAAAAGTGTACGTTTCAGTACAGTCACTTCTTCCCAGTTGAGCTCTTGGATTCTGACCATTACCTTGCAAACAGAACCGACCTATGTGGGGTACGACCCAGATTGGGGATGAGATTTTTCGCTGCCTTTTACCCAGACTAATACTATACCCCGTCGCGTTCCACCCTACATAAGATCGCAATTCCTCCTTAGGAATAGATGAGTATGCGTCGATATCTCTGCTCATATCGGCAACTCCTTTCATTAAAGCTTTATTATTTGTGCTAGGTCTGATGGAACGTGGTTGTCGCGGGGAGTTGGCGTCTAATGCAAAGAGAAACATGGTCTGGAATGCCCATGACGATCCATTGTAACTAAACGGCAGCACTAGATACGGAATACCCTTATTAATGGTATGTGGCATTAAACCACACACCCAGCAATTGGTTGTATTCATGACTAGTTGGTGCTGGTGCAGGAGCTGAATAAACGAGTTGTTTACAAACTCAGACCGTCTAGCTTGTTCATGTTCAGGCAGAGGGTGAAAAGAGTGTGAGGAGACAGTAGGAGGAGGTATAGGCTGTACAGTGGGTGCAATGGGCTCTTGAGAGGAGAAGAATACAAATCCTACAGTAAACACTACCAAAACGTTTGCTCTTCATTATTTTACACATTCTTGCTTTAGAGTTCATTTCCTCAGCGAGTCTCTCCATCTTGAAAAACTCCATCCTCTAATCGTGCCGCTCGCGGCGGGTGAGTATCTTCTGCTAAGGAGTACGCCTGTCAGTCCAGGGAACGCCCTAGACCAACCAGAACCGTTGACCTAACGTCTTCAGCCTGTACCCCAAAGTCTTGGCACCGTGACTCTGCGGCTGAACCCGGATGGTGGTTCGAAAAACAAAAGTCAAGAAAGTCCTTCAGATGGGAGAGCTATGGTTATCAAAAACCCAAAAGGTAAGGAAAAGAATATTTATTTGTCCATAGGCCTTGGTCTTAGATTGTAGTGGAAACGGCCAGGTACTGTCTGATCTTGAAACAAGAGTTCAGGCTCTGTGGTGTCCAATCGAATTGATGGTGGCACAGCTTCTTGCAAAATATCGTCACTTTCTTGTGTTGAAGCTGTGCCTCTTACGCGTGCATCACTGAACGGCACAAAACGAGGTACAGTGTCTGTTTCAGAGTCAGCGATACCTTCCTGGACCCACTGGTCATACGGCAGAGGCAAAGGGATCCTTTTGATGTGGGCGCCGTGGATCCAGTTCTTTTTCCCCTTTACTCGAACAGCTGATCTTGTAGACAGAAGTACGAGATGAGGGCCAATCCAACGGGGCTCATCGTTGCTTTTGCGCTGGAAATTCTTGATGAGCACCCATGTGCCAGGGTCGATAGGGTGTCCTGGAGCTTCAGAGGCCTGGGGAAGAGTATCGTGCACCTGTTGGTGTAAAACACGCAATTTAGCCGTCAATTTGTACAAGTAATCAAGCAGTACTGGATGTTCGATTTCACTGAATTTCGCCGGTCTTGGCACACCCCATACATTGGCCGGGCGGCCAAAAATAATCTCGTATGGGCTAAATCCCACTCGTGAGTGTACGGTCATTCTGGTGGACAGGAGTGCTAGAGGCAGAGCGTCAGGCCATTTAAGACCGGAGCTCGCCTGGATTTGGTTGGCCAGCTTGAGTTTTAGAGCGCCATTGTAGCGCTCTACTAATCCAGCTGATTGGGGGTGATTTGCAGCATGGAACTTCTGCTTAATCCCTAATCCCTCACACACATTCTTCATTACTTGGCCCACAAATTCACTCCCATTATCACTCCACACCATTCTTGGAATTCCAAACCTAGGGAAAAATTCCTTCACAAGGGCTTTGGCTGTGGATAGAGCAGTGTTGTCTTTCAGGGGATATGCCTCTATCCATTTTGAAAAAGCGCAGACAACCACCAATACATTTTTCAGGTTGTTGCACCTTTGCATGTGGATAAAATCTAGCTGCAAAACTTCAAATGGATATGATGGAGGCGCAAAATGACCAGCTGGAGTTGGGGTTCCCCTACCAGGGTTGTATTTCAAGCATACCATACAATTCTTGACCACATTCTCTGCACACTTGGGAATTCCAGCATTCTGCCATACTGGAGCCAACAACTTACAGATTCCTTTCGTACTGATATGTGCCATTCCATGTGCCATAGTAACCACTGGAAGCACATACGCATCAGGTAACAACCATCGCCTATGTTCTGACAAATCAATCCAACAACCATTCTCATCCAACTTACCCGTACTTTCTCTCCACTTGCTCAACTCTTTCTCTGTGGCTTCAGCTTGAAGGGACTTTACACTCTCTATCGTGTTTTCACACGTTCCAACATCACCAACCCATCTTGCAGGGCCTGCAACATACATTCGAGTCTTTACATCTTTTGCTGTTTCTTTCGCGACTTCTTCAGCAAACGCATTACCACGACCAACATCATCAGTGATTTTCTTGTGCGCACTGCATTTCATAATCGCAACTTGTAACGGTAGGGTCAGCGACTCAAGGAGATCATTCACCAACTTGCCATTCTGAATCTTAGCTCCATGCGAAGTCAGGAACCCACGTTCTTTCCACAATCGCCTAAAACTGTGCGCCACGCCAAAGGCGTACTGGCTATCCGAATATATGTTCACTTTCATTCCTTCAGACAACACGCATGCTCTCGTAAGGGCAATCAATTCTGCTGCTTGAGCCGAATTTTGTGGCACACGTGCAGTTTCAACAATCGTGTGCAAAGTCGTGATAGCATATGCAGCAGTCGTATCACCATTTGGAAGCTTGAAACACGAACCATCCACCCATAAAGTACCATCACACTCAGTCAGGGGAGTATCTTTAAGATCTACTCTCCCTTTCGTCTCTTCTTCCGTTCTGAACAAACAATCATGTTGCTCAATCTCATCTAGGTCTGCTGCAATTGGTAATAGTGTAGCTGGATTCAACGTGTTGCATCTCTTTATGTGTATATGATTTGCTAACAGTGTCAGCTCATATCCAGATAATCGCGCACTAGTTAAGTGTTGTGTCTTGGTCCTGTTTAACAATGTGTCCACAGCATGTGGAACCATAACAATCAATGTATTATCCATTACTAGGCCAGCAGACTGTCGAATAGACATAGCTGCGGCGGCTGTGACTCTCAGACAACTTGGCAATGCCCTCGCTACCGGGTCCAAGGTTGACGAAAAATATGCGCATGGACGCGGTCTATCGCCAAAAGGCTGTGTTAACACTGATAATGCGCAACCATCTTTTTCATGAACATACAATGTAAAAGGCTTACTGTAGTCAGGGGTACCCAACACAGGAGCTGAACACAATGCATTACGCAATTCTCCAAAACTTTTCTGACACTCTTCAGACCAAGGGATAGGATTCGGTGTGTCTTTGCATGTTAATGCTAACAAAGGTTTTGCCAACAAGGAAAAATTGGGAATCCAATGCCTACAGTATGAAGTAATGCCCAAGAAAGCACGCACTTCTCTCTGTGTTCTTGCCACACTTAATTGTGCAATGGCTTGAATTCTCTCTGGGGTCAGTTTCCTTCCCTCCTTCGATAAGAGATGACCTAAGTAGGTCACTTCTTGTCGACAATATTGCAGCTTTGAGAGAGACACTTTGTGATGGAAGGCAGACAAATGACGCAACAATGACAATGTAGCTTCTTTGCAAATCTTTTCAGTATCCGCGGCGATTAGTAAATCGTCAACGTACTGAATAAGGATAGCGCCACTGGGTAAAACCAGTGCATCAAGCTGCGCTTTTAAAGCCTGACTGTATATTGATGGACTTTCACAGTAGCCCTGGGGAGCGTGTTTAAAGCGGAAGCTTCGACCTCCTAAACTAAAGCCAAAAATGTCTCTGCTCTCCTCTGCAATTGGGATGCTAAAGAAGGCATTCTTCAGATCGATCACTGAGAACCATGCAGCGGAGGCTGGAATCATGGTTAACAAGGCAGTTATATCAGGGACAACTGGAAACTGTGGCACAACAATCTTATTAACCTCTCTAAGATCAATCACAAATCTGTAAACAGGTGGCTGTGAAGGGTCCGTTCGTTTTAAGACAGGTAAAAAAGGACTATTGCAAACGTTGCCTCTTGTCTCTTCAATTACACCCTTTTTAATCAAATCACTGACAATTGCTAACAATGCTTTCTGACCTTCATTGGAGATCTTGTACTGGGGAATACGTGGCAATCTGACATTGGCTTTTAAAGTGACCACGTGTGGCGGTATTTCCAGAAGACCCACATCATTGGGACCAGTAGCCCAAAGGACATCCGGAAGGGATGACAATTCAGGTGGCATTGCATTTTTAGACAAATACATTGGGGAAATCACTTTCTTACCTAATGTAAGTTGTACTCCTGAGGGAGAACAATATAGTGTTGCATGCAATCTTTTTAGCAAATCTAATCCTAGCAAATTTTCACCACAACCTGTCGTTAGGATGAGGGGTGCTTTTAGCTCACAAGGTCCAACAGAAAGTGACATAGGACTAGAAATCGGGTTCCTAACTGGGGCGCCAGAAAAACCTACTGAAATATTCATTTCGCCAGACAAAGGCGCGCCAGGGAGTTTTGAATGCATGATTGAACTCTTTGCAGCACCAGAATCCAGCAGAAAGGGCTCCGTTACATTTGCTGTAGTTACTTTAACATAAGGTCCGCTCTGATCCACTGGCACTGAAACAACTCCCTCTCTCTGTCTACGGCTGTCCTAGTAATCATTATCTTCTACATTGTCATCTTCTGCATAATAATCATTATTGTAGTACTGAGCTGTATTACCAGTCGCGTTGGCTTGCTGATCAAAGCTATTTATGGTATTTTGAGGCGGAAGAGGACGCGCGTTCTGGGGAGCATTTCCATGCCCTCTGCCTCTAGGAGCTTGTTGACCACCTCTCCCTCTTGCGCCATACGCATTACTGTTACGCTGCATTAATTTAGGGCAACTATATTTAAAATGACCTTCCTCTTTGCAATATGAACATTGGTTGGGACCTACAGGGATTCGTGGTTGATAATACCCATTCATTTGCTGATTATTCTGAAATTGTTGGGGTTGCTGATAGATACCTTGTATTTGCCTATAATTATTCTGTCCTCCACGTGGCGGATAAGCCTGCTGCAAAAGGACCTTTGTTTTCAGTTCTTTCGTTTTCTTATCTGTTCTATCCTTCTCATCTTTGTCTCTATTTTCATAATACTGTGCAGTAGCCAGTATTTGCGCTGAAGAGGAAACAGCCCAGGAACTTTCTGAGTCTTTTAATTTCTTACACAACTCGGGAAGTAGATTCTGCACAAATTTATCAACAAATAACCGTTGGCCACCTTCAGTGCTCATGTCTTGACCACTGTGGTCGATAAACGTTTCTTCAAACCTGGTAAAGAAATCGGACACTGTCTCATCTTTCTTCTGCTTACATGCGGATAGTTTATCCCAATTTACGCGCATCGCAGGCATTATAGTTTTCATATAGGTAATAATTCTACCAGGGAGGTCTGCTACTAAAGGGTCAGGCTTTGCGCCACCAACTTGTCTAGCATCTGCAGCAACGATATTAGCCCATGTACCCCCTAGCTCTGCCTCATGATACGTATTACGGATGGATCCCCACAAAGGCTGTGGAACAACATTCCCAAATAACATGTCTATGTCAGCCAGATTCATGACACATGATTCTGCAGTTTGTGATAACTCCTTATAATATCCTGTAGGGTTTTTACGGGGGTCAGGCAATGTCTGCTTGAGCGCTATTACTTCAGATCATTTCCAAGGGACATGCACCCAAACACGCTGAAAATGAGCTGGCATAGCAGCAATACCATTAGCGGCATCAGCCGCAACAGCTTCCTTCCATACCGGGGGGACTTCTCTCATAGGGTATTGTCGCGCTTTTCCCTTTTTCCCCACAGGGAATTCCTGTTCGAACAATGATTGCTGACAATCTCCATTTCTGAAGGACAGTAAAGTCGCAACTGCTTTATCTACATTGGGACCCACAATTATACCTGTTTCAAAATCAAATCGTACTCGACACAATTCCTGTGGGTTTGGGTTTGCACCATTATCCTCCAATTCCTCACAGAGGAATTCACACATCTTATCAAAGACATACCTCTGTTTTGGGGCATCCCATTGGTGAAAAACGTTAACAACTGATTCCACATTATAGAGTGAAGGGAAACCAATCCACCTACGCGCCAGATGATCTAACACCTCTTTCTCGTCAGGACCAGGCAGCTGACTGCGCAATTGCTTACGCTGTAAGCCAGGAGTCGCACTGGATGACCCAAAGAGAGGCGACATTAAACTAGTAACTACATTAGCTAGTCATTGTCATGCTGAAGGAGAAGTTGAGGCGAAAACGGGGGGATAGACGGAGGGAAGAAAAACGGATTCAGATACAGGTACCTGGGTAGTGTAAGAAGGAGCGCCAGGGGAGGCAGCTGATGTGCTAGGCAAAGTCGCAGGAAGCGCGGGGGCAACAGGTAACAAAACTGGCGACCCTTGAGAGGGCTGCACTGCAGGGATAGGAGCCAGCTGAGGAGGAGCTGGCGGCTGTGGGAAGGCTTGCGGCATATTCACTGGGGGCTGCACATTTACAAGCTGTGGAGGCGCTGTGGCATTTTTCGCATACGGGGGTGGCGAACTTAACAAATGGGACATTAGGGAATCTTTCTCTTTCTCTTTTGTCTCATCTTGCACAAGGGGTGACAAAACAGGGTAACATTTATCGATCCCTAGTTTGCGCTGTCTATGTAATTGCTCATTCATTTGTTCCTCCTCATTATCTTTAAATTGCACAGCTGCTTGCATCACAGACATACCTCTTTCTCTCTTATTCCTTTTCGCTAGCTTAATTTCCTTCTGTTTGGCTTCCTTTCGCCATAGGCGGAAAGAATCAAACATCGCCGGCCGGGCTTTCTTTTTAAACAATTTTACTTCCAAATTATCTAAGATATCTGTATCGAAACTACCATTTTGGGGCCATTTTAAAACACCGTCCTTTCTGGTGTATCGGATCCATACTTCGTTATATGCAATGGGGCCCACGCCATGTTTTACATAAAGCTCATAAGTTGGAGTTCCAATTGGAGGAACCGGACATGAATCCTCTAACTGGAAATCCCTTCCACAACCCAAACAAAACAATCTTCCAAATACACTAGCACCAGGCATCTTCGCTCACTAGTCTATTTCCAAACTTCAAAGGATTATCGATTACGATTGTCTCGTGAATACACGAGTCCTCTGGCTTTGGCATTTGCAAACTCCAAATCAAAATAATCCCGAAGGATACCAAAAATCCCAAAGGATACCAAACAAACTGGGAGACGCTCCACTTATACTTAACTGAATATCGATGATCAATGGCGTCACCAGAAGACTCTCTCGGTTGTTTCGCTCTACCAAAATCGTCAAGGGTCCAAAACAGGGCGAGTAATCAGGGCAGCAGTCCTTCGTAGCCGTCGGGACGCGGAGAACCTCGCAGAAAAGACTTTCGGACCACGTCGACATGCAGGGGTCAATGAAGTGGCGGCCTTCCTCCAGAATTTCCACACGAAGCTCCTCACGAACCTCTGGCTTTGACCGGTACCGCTGAAATCGTCCCGAGTTGGGCGCCAACTGAAGTACTGGGAATTTTAAGCCCAGCGGTGCAGGGGAACACACCCTATGACTTCGGGTTCTTCCTGTTTCAGACCTACAGAAACACAGAGTCTTCTGGGTGAAGTCAAAGATCAGTTTATTGGCTGCAGACCAATTACAGGTATGCTAGAAGTACAACAGCGTGTATGTTCTCAGGAGACTGCTAAAAATTACAGAAACGGGCTTCTCCTTAAATACAAAATATCCTGCTTCAGGCATACATTCCTTGTTTTATGATATGGCCATATAAATGTATACATTACAAACGAAAAGGCAGAGTCATGATGACCATCCCACATTCCAGTCAAGCCAGCCCACAATTATTTACCCAGCAAGGCTCAGATCCCACATCAGATATCAACAGGCCCCAATAAACACGAACATCTCCTGTTTGGAAAACAAGCCATAAAGCAGGAACAGTCAGGTGTGAAAGAGATTAGCTGGAGGCTCGTGTGGGATGAAAAGGCTTTATGGTGTGTCAAACCCTGATGCTAATCACAGGTGGCCGAAGGACGGGGAGCTCGTGGGACCGGACTGACCTGGGGCAGCGGAGCCAAGCTGCCCAGGTCACAGAGAAGTCAAAGGAAGGCACATGTGCTCTAAAAGGCCCGTATTTGCTTGTAATAGGTAGCCTATGTGAGGGCAACCATAAGATGGCCACCGCTCTAAGATGGAACCCACGGAGTCAATGTATAATAACGTATACATAGTGCATTCATAGCTAAAACGTTACACAAAGCACTTGTACATACCGCATTGACCATTCGCGGTTCGCTAATACCGGGATAGACAGGGGTAGGGCCCTGCCTCCTACGCGGTCCCAAATTCTAAAGTACTACAGTTCTGATGAGAGCCATCTGGAAACCTGACGTAATGAGAAGGATTTATGGAATAGACGAAAATCTGGGAAATTAACACCACCAATAGATTTGGATTTTCGAAGAGATAAGGCTATTCTGGATTTTTTGTTATTCCAAAGAAATCTAGAAAGGCGTGAATCAATACGTTTGAAGTGGATCACGGGAATGTGAACAGGAAGTATGGAGAAAGTATAAATTAGAACAGGGGCTATCGTCATCTTGATCGAGTCCAACCGCCCCCACCAAGACAGAAAAAGAGGGTTCCAAGTGGAGAATGATTTTTCAATTCGAGATAGAACTGCAGACATATTAAATTTGATTCAGGAGGCAATGGAATTAGAGAACCATATACCTAGATATTTAATTTCCGGACTATTCCAAGCAAATCCAGTAGAGGAAAAGAGATGGGGGAGACAGAATTTTGTGAGAGGAAGAATTTCAGTTTTATCTGAGGTAATTTTGAACCTGGAAACCTGTGAAAAAGAGTGAAATTCAGATAATGAAGGGTGAATAGATGTTTCTGGTGCGGAAATGAATAGAAGAATATCATCTGCATACGCAGAAAGTTTCAACTGGTTATCACCATAAGGGAAGCCGGAAATGGAATCATTGCTACGAATAGAGGTCAAAAAGGGTTCAAGGGCTAGAACAAAAAGAAGTGGGGATAAGGGACAACCTTGATAACCGGCTCGTTGAAGAGGAAAGTAAGAAGAAACATGTCCATTGACTAGGACCAAAGCTTTAGGAGCAGAATACAGCAGGGAGATAAGGGATATAAAATTAGGACCAAAACCATGCCAACATATTGAAGCAAACAAAAAAGACCAATCAACTCTGTCAAAAGCTTTTTCTGCATCAACAGAGATAGCAGCTAGAGGAATAGAAAGGGATGAAACTTTATTTAAAACATTGAGGAAAAGACAAGAGTTATCGGAGGTAAGTCTACCTTTAACAAAACAACACTGCTCTTTGCCGATAAGATGGGGCATTACGGGATCTAAGCGTAAAGCAAGCAATTTAGAAAAAAAAATTATAATCTACATTGACTAAAGAAATCGGACGATAATTTTTACAAAATTGGGGATCACGGCCTTCTTTAGGAATGAGGCAAATGGTAGCCTCCTGAAAAGTGCCCTCTGCCTTACCAGAGGAATAGAATGACTGGAAGAGCATTAATAGTTTGGGAAGTTAGAGATCAGAAAAATGTAAATAGAATTCAACTGGAAAACCATCTGGACCGGGTGATTTTCCTTTAGTGGGGGTGGTCAAAGCTGTGGAGCGTTCGCCAAGGGAGAGGTCGGCTTCAAGAGCGGGAAAGTTAGGAAGAGAATTAGAGGGGCCGGGAAGTTTCTCAAGATAGGACTGAATGAGAGAAGAAGTGGGAGGAGATTCTGGCGTATAAAGATTTTGATAAAAAAGCTGAAATTGATCAAGTATTTCCTGATCCTTATGTAGAAGAGTATTATCAGAAGAGTAGATAGAGTCTATAAAGGTACGTTATTTACACGATTTGAGGTAATTAGCCAACAGCTTCCCTGCTTTATTGCGACCACCATAATAACGAGCACTACTGCGAAGGAGTATTGACGATGCATTGTCAGTAGTAGATTTATTGAATTCGAGTTTAGCTCGTATTAGTGGTGAAATGGAATTAGTAGAGGAAGTATAAAATTCATGCTCCAAAAGTTTAATATGAGCCAGTATAGTTTTCAGTTTCTGAAGAAAGTGTTTCTTTTTCTTAGAGACAAAATCAATGATGAACCCTCGTGCAGTTGTTTTAAAGGAGTCCCAAAGAAGATGGTGGGGAGTACTGGGATCACTATTAAGGAGAAAGAATTAGTTAGCAAAGGAGCGAAAAGAAGAAGAGAAGAGAGGATCAGTAAGAAGAGAGTTATTAAAGCGCCAACGAGAAGACTTCGGATGCCGGGGGAGTAAATCAAGGTCTGTTACAAGAGGGGCATGGTCCGAGATGACTATGGGCTCAATAGAAGAAGAAAGTGCATTTTGAGATAAAGATTGAGAGAGAAAGATGTAATCAAGATGAGAAAGAGATGCATGAGGAGGAGAGAAAAAAGAGTAATCCAGAGCATCAGGGTGAGAGAGTCTCCAAGAATCAATGAGGTGTGATTGAGAGAGACTGTCTAGGAATGGTTTGTGAGACTTATGAGGTATGAAACAGACAGTGGACTTGCCATCAAGAAACGGATCTACAATCTGGTTACAATCCCCACCTAGAATAAATAGGTCATCTCGATATTGAATACATTTTTTCGTAATTGAAGGCCAAAAAGAAGAATCAGGTTGTGTAGGACCATAAATATTAAAAACAGTTAAAGGTACAGAATTAATTAGTAAATTAGTTAATATCCATCTACCTTCAGTATAATTTTCTTGGAACATAACTTTACATTTTAATTTCTTGTGACATAAAATAGCAACACCATTTTTTTTATTGATAGAAGGTGAGAATAAAACCGTACCCACCCAGCTTCTTTTTAACTTAAGTGATTCGGCTTCTGTAAGATGGGTTTCCTGTGAAAGGACTACGCCAGGATTATATGAAGCTAGGTGTGAAAGGATTATCTGTCGTTTAATAGGGTTGATAAAACCTTTTACATTCCAGGAGATAACTTTGAATTTAAAAACAGTACAAATTTAATAGAAACAAAAGTTACAGTGATAAAAAAGAAAAAGGAAATGTCAATAAATAAAAGAAAGAGAAGTTGAAAAAACAAAATGAGAAACATAGAGAAGGGGCTGAAGGAGCACAAAAAGGAGGGAATAGGGAGAACAGAGGAAAAGGGAATTTGAACGATAGGTAAAAGGGAAAGGAAAGGAAAAGAGGGTAAGGAGAAGAAAAAAGTAGTACAAGAAGAGACAGTACATATCCAAAAAGGATGACTGAGAGGAACATACCTGAGGGGGACATAAAAAAGGACAATGGGGCAATGGCGACACTCAACAAGACGAGCCACCCGGAATTGGGAGTCCGGACCGCATCAGGACGAAGAAACGTAAGAGGAGAGTCGTATAAGATGAAGAGGTATAAACACCAACCAATCTATATGGATAAACAAAGGAAACAGTTAACAGCAGGAAAGTACAAAAGTAAATATACAACAAGCCAACAAATAACATGAAGAAATAAAAAGTTTTGAGAGCCTATGATGACTAAGAAAAACGAACATAAAAAGAGGAAGAGAACATTGAAAGAACCATACTAAAACTGTTTAAAGGACATCAAAAGGCAAAACTGCAATATAAGAGATAAGGATGCACGCAGAACCATAACTAAAAACCTGTAAGGAACAAGAAAGTTAGACGATCAACCATTAGGAGAAGAGGTATCCATGCCACTGTTAGTTTGAATATGAATAAAGTTTTTAAGTTCAGCAGGATCTTGAAAGGACCATGTTTGGTTTTGGTACGTGACCTTGAAGATACATGGATGAAATAGACCATATCTAGCACCAAGAGTTCGCAATGGAGCACGAAAGTTCAGAAATTATTTTCTTCTAGATGCCGTAGCATTGGAAACGTCTTGAGAGAGAAACACCTTCTGACCCAACCAGGAAACTTGACGTTTAGATTTGGCTGCAGAGAGGACTGAAAGAAGATCCGTAAATTTCAAGAAGAGAATAATGACACCTCATGGTTTAGCTGAAGCTGATGAGCGAGGACCAAGTTTGTGAGCTTGTTGGATGCTGAGAGAAGTGGCAGTTGACATATCCAGAAGTTTCGGAAGGAAGGAGGTGAAAAACGTCACAGGATCATCACCTTCCTAAGATTCCGGTAGTCCGTGAATGCGTAGATTATTCTTTCTATTTCTGTTTTCCAAATCCTCAGTATGTTGTTGAAGAGCTAGGACCGACTTTTCTAAAGAGGAGATGCGCTGGGAATTAACTTGTATCTCTGAAACTTGCTGTTCCACATACGTCACTCTGTTATCCATAGTCGACCATTTCTCCTCAAGAAATAGCATTTTGCTATTGGTCTCCTCGACAAACGGGCGCAAGGCGCGTATCTCCTCCAAAAGTAGTTCCATAGAAAAAGGAGATGGTGGTTTGTCAGGAGATGGAGGATCGTGCTTCAGGCGTTTAGTTGATGTGGTAGATGGAGAGGATTTGTTGGGAGTGGGCTGCGTCGAAGAAGATCGATTAGCGGGAACTCCCGCTATTTGGCCTGTACTAGAAGAGGAGGCTGATGCTGAGGAGAATGAAGATGCAGCTGCAGAGGGACGTTTTGAAGGAACAAAGACAAACTTCGGGTTACGCAGTTTTCCTATAGATAATTAGTCTTCCGCCAGCACGTAGAATGATTGGTGCACTCTTATGGTGAGGGGTGGAGGTGCAAAGGTGAACCAAAGCAATCAAATTAGGTTGTTTGATAGAGAACTGATTGAGTGTTGGAAAAAGTCAATGAAAAAGAAACAACGCACCCCTCACAAAAATGACGAAAATCCAATATAAGGCATATAAATGACAAAAATATAATTATGTGCTGCGTAGCAGATGGTCGAAATATACACAGCCCTGGGGAGGTGAGCAAACAGCAATAATGGTATTAAAATCCATGAAATTGTGGGAGGAGCAAAAGTATAAGCTGCAAGCCTGCCAACACAAAAGCATAGGCAACAGACATGGCCAAATACCAAGCTCTAAGAAGACGTGCACTTAAAAGGAGAGACCTCTTGAGGAGGCAGATAAACTTGGTAAACACAAAAAGACATGCCACATAAAAAGCTAAAAGAGTTCCTCCTTAATTATATTGCAGACATTGGAAAAACCAGGAAATAATCAGGCAGTAGCAGGATAAACAGCGTGTAAGGGCCATTTCTGTGGAAGCGCTGAAATCCTGAAGATGAAACGCGCACACCCAAAATTGCGGCCATTATGAGGGAGCCGATGTGGCGCTGGAGAAGTCATTAAACGCGGTGCGCCGAACTCACGAAAAGAATCTCACCGCAGGCAACACTCATGCCGATGGACATTGCGGGTGATTTGCAATGCAGCGCAGCAGGAGAAACATGTTCGTGCTTCCAACTGACGTCCCGAAGCGGAGGAGCAAACTCCCTAGGTGGCCATCTTGTACGGCGCCTTAGCCACGCCCCCCATATTATTGCACTTTTATACATGGTTTACCATACACTTTAGTGGTGCCCTTACAGTAATACTCAAACACAGTTCATTTGATCAACTCGCCATGCGAGCTAACAGTGTTCCTGCATTGTGATATTCTTGACATATTTAGCACCAAACAAGAGGCGATAGAGAGCCTACATGATGGTTTTGAATCCTCTTTCAATGTATTTGCCTCTTTCTTCGCTCCTACTGGATCCCACTAATTTCAAAATCATGAGTCCTTGTATTTACCCACCCCAAATCCCCACACACCCTTCAAAAATCGTGCTGGGCATTAGAATTCCCTTTAGGACATATTTAACTTGCCTATAAGTCCATAAAATACACCCCTTATATGGAAAGTTATGTTGTTTGTGTGCTGTGTGTGAACTTTCACCACCCATGTGTGACACAATGTGATATGTCTACCAAGATAAATCCACTGCAGTACTACCTGGCAGAGAAAATTGCATTTGCCATGTAGAGAGTTCTACATTTATGCAAATGTTACCCCTAAAGTGTGCCTTGTCTAGTTCGCAGGGCTGGGTGCCAATATATATAATATTAGGGCACACTACATATTGAGTTTAGTGTGCCTTCACAGAAAAATAAAACCCAAAGGTTGTGTAGGCTGTTCTGGACTTTTCCATGAACATGAGTTGTGCTTAAACTATTTATTCTATATTTCTTGCTGGGGAAATGCTAGAAAAATAATTCAACGTTATTTTCCACGTACCTTTCAAATTCTGATTAAATAGTGTAATCAGATTTTTGATAACAATAGTGAAAAGATAACTTTATAAATATGTACTTTAGGCTGCCTGAGCCGATCAACACTAAACCAAGTTCTGTCACTCATCAAACCTCCAGAGTTGGAATACACATCCTTGGTTGCGAGTTTTAAAGAATGTATCCGAGAACAATAGTCTACTACTCAGCCCAGGAAGAACAGGGCAATGTTAATTACTAGCAACTAAGCAGAGATTAGTGTTCTGGGAGGCATTCAGGACAGCTATCAGAACAAACGGCTGCCTTAACACTTCTTTATTTCAGTTGAATAAGGCTTCTATTTATCCTCTGGATCCTCTTAACCAGCCTTGTCCTAATCACAGTCAGGAAAATAACCCATTTTCATCTGGTGAAGTGGGAGGAGAGCTGATAAAAAATTAAGGGAATGGCTAAGGAGATGAAGGAAGGCCTGCCTGGTAGCATTGAAGCAGGGGCTACTGGGTTATTTTACAGTAGGGTGAAGAGGAAGTGCTGCCAAAGGAGCTGGGCATTGGGAAAGAAAGCAGCTAGAATCAGGTAGGGAAAAATCTCCAATAGCTAGCTAGTACACGGGATAAGACAGGCACCTCACAGCTGCTTAGTCAGTATATTCTTGAACCTGGAAAGACTACACCTAGAGAGGAAGGCCCTGCAGGAAGAGAGAAGGTTCCTAACATCTACTGGAAGAAGAGGACTCAAGGACCCCTGATTTCTGATGGCACTCATGGACTAGAACTGTTCTCTAAAGGTCAAGCGATTGACCTCTTGTTTGTCTGCTTAAGGGACCTAAAAAGCACAATGACTCCTGACTCCAAGAGGGCTCAGACCACACACAGAAAACGGTACCATGTAGGAGACCTGTCTGCAGGGAGACCTAGCACCCAAAGCCATCCTTGAGGAGTTGTAAGCAACTTTCCTAGCTGTTGGAGAAAAGTTCGATTTAGTCATTTTTCCTCCTCCGGAGTACCGGGACAAGGTTCTGAGACTTGCCCCGGGAGATCATACTAAAGTTGAGCAAGAAAACCAGGTTCTTCCAGCTTGGGACTTTGTGCTGCACGGACCTTTAGCTTTAGACCTTGCCCCGCTGAAGCATTTTTACTTTCTTTTAAGGTACTAAGGGCAGGATTTATATCTCAGTGGACAGGGTACTCCGTCACAGCGGTCCCAGATATCCCATCTGCTGAAATATCAATCCCATTATACCCTATGAGAGTTATTTTTCAGCTGACGGGATATTTGTCACTGTTGTGATGAAGTAACCTGTCTGCCGAGATCTAAATCAAGCTCTAAGTCTGAAGGAAAAATCTATGACAGGGATGGCCCACTTGGTGCATCTGACCCATACTTCATCACAGTTGCCCTGCATTGTGCCTAAGACAACTTTTTTTTCACTTGTGCTTTACTTGCTCTCTATTTTTCTCATCTGGTTTGAGAATGTCATTGTGTTCTTTACTTTGAAGTTATTACTACTTAAACGTATCACATATTTCTGCTCATGCCATAGCTGCCAGGGGTTGAGCAGAGGTTGTTTCAGAACTGTGTTTTAACCTAACCAGATTGTGTTTATTTGTAGGGTTTGCCACCTCCCAATTTCTGACATGTCTTAAAGGCCTATCATTGATATGTTCTTCATCTGCAATATGGAGTGTGCATTAACTCAATTACAATGGTGTGGTACCACATAACAATTAAGAGAAAGCCTTTTCCCATGCACCTGCCATTTTACATTTATCAGCAGACAGGCAAAAAGGGCCTTGGGAGTGCGCTAACTTTCTGTCACCTAAGAGGTGACGCACAGTAGTTTTGTCCCAAGCATGCACTTGACAAGGCCCACATAGGTCCAAGTGCTCCCCATGGGACCTCGCATCCTCCTCCAAGGGCAGGTTTGGGAGCATTGATTTGAACAACTGCTTTTTTTTTCTTTTTCTGCAACATTTGTTTATTCTTTCAATACTTTAGCTTTTAAGTACATAATTCACATACTAAAGATCCTTTTCACAGTATCCTTCGTATATTTTTATGAGCCATTCTCGGTACAGGTCATAACATCTATTCTCCGTAATTAACAGTATAGTCAACATACAATCATGAACCTGAGCAAAAAAAAAAACCAAAACTCTTTGTTCCATATGCATCCATATAACTCAGAATCTAATTGGTATAAATCAGCAGTCAATGATAAATAATTAAAAGGAAATATAAGGAAAAGTATAATAGGAGTTATGACAGAACCACAAAAATGAAAAGTAGGGCGAAGACCTTACAAAGGAGTCACAAAATTATTAGTAAGTGAAAAAGGGAAGGGATATGGAAGAAAGGGAGAAGGGGTCGCTTCCTAATAGTAATAAGTGTTTTAAGAGTGGAATCCGACTGCCCCCTGGAACAAGTAGTGCCATTAATAATCGAAGCACTATGGAGACTTGTAAGGGAGGAATCATTAGACCAAGTAACCGATCTTGAAATAGGTAAATCTTGTACTGAGTATTCCTTAAATACCCAGGCGTGTAATGGCGGCACGATATGTACCCCATATGTTGTCAATATATAAGATGTATGCAAATATATCCTTGCCAAAAACTCCAGTATAATTTTAGGGAATAAGACATATGGGTGGTATACAGCAATATGAAGACTTGCGGAAGGAGGTAACAATTTGCTCGGCTCCTAGATCTCTGGTTGACCCACTGTAGAGTATAAGTATATATAAAGGGTAACTATAAAAGCTAATTGCCTTGTATCTGTGTGGCTGGGGATATAGAGTATACACAAATGGTGACTCTAACCAACTAGGTCAGTGATAATGTTGACTCAAAAGCCAAGTGAGAGGGAACCCTTATACACCAAAGGAATAGGATTCCGTTTCATGACTCAATAAATGTCAATGTATCCTCCGGTGTACCATATATTACACACTACTCTTCATATTGATCCAAACCACATACGCCACTTCATACAAAAATTAGCACAGAAGGGGAGATATCAACTTTTGCTAAATATAGTGTGCCACCATGCAGATGTAAAGTTAAGATTGTGCAAATAGGTTTATTAAAATCATTAAAAAATACTTTATCAGTTCATTACAATAAAAACCAGTATCCTAGGGAATCCAATACCATATATTGCATACATATACACAATGATAATGTCCTACACAGTTTACATAAACATCAAATAAGGCATGATCAAAAAGAGAATAAAAAGATAAAAAAAAGATAGAGTTTTTCTACAAGACAATACACTTTGTCATCAGTAAAGCCTATCTGTGACAGGGTGACATTTCAGGCTGGAACTCGATATGTTGAAGTTTGTTTTATATCTGTTGTGCCAACTAACAACACAGATTAGGGATTAAGGCGTCGACGCGTTTCGATGGTATCGTCCTGGTTAAACCATCTTTATCAAGACTGTAATGTTGACTCTCATATTGCATATGTAAGAACAACCTATGTAATACCCCTGTATAAAAAAAATAAAAATATATGTAATTACCATAAAATATTAAAAACATCTATAAACATTATAGGACAAATAATTGGCTATCTCGATATAAGACTGACAACGTTTACATAAAGTTGCTGAAAACGTTAACATAAAATAGCTATACCTATATTAACCGTTTGCACATATTTCATCTTTCATGTATATTAAATAAATGTAAGTTCTTAACAACATAATTGAGATCCAACATCATGCGTTGGGGCATCACCTAATAGCAAATATTTATAAGCGCCATCATGTCGTAAAAATACATACATCCCCCTATCATACTAAATCTCATCCTTTCCCAAATTAGATTCTATTAGAAATATCTGATCGGTGGAATCATAATATAATGAGAACATTTCTCACGAGAAAAATGAAAAAGTGGAACCACATCTCACCTTCTGTACTAGACTTCTCAACTTTTTAGAAAACACCCAAGGACGTCTCCTATGGGGTACACTAAATCCCAATACCAGATGGGAAAAATTCGTAAGGTTGTTCAGTTTAAAAAACAGGACCAATGTATTTCTTTTAGTGAGAGAAAACTTTACATATGTATATAGTCATATGTGCAGCACCCTCTATTGGTGTAACGAGAGAGACACTGATGTACCTTTATAACTGTTCTTCAATTGAATATCGAAAATATGATATACATCATCAAATGGTATTGGTTTCCTGATAGTTTTGAACGAAGGAACTTTCCAATATAGGTTCCAGATCTTGCCCATCATCAATTGGGCCTAGAAGGAAGTATATAAAAAACAGAAAAGCCTGTTTCATTACGAAATCAGGTACCTCAAGACATTGCCTAAATAAAGAGTATATGTCCATGCATGAACTGCCCTCATTGCTAGTTCTAATATCCCAAAACTACATCCCTCACAGTTAGCACCCACAAATAAATAGACAAAAAAACAATTTCTTTACAGAGTTAGGTAACTGTTCGTGGGGCTACACTATTTATGTATATGGAGCCATACAGAGAACCCATCGTAACTGCTCCCAAATGGAAGCCACACTATTAAAGTCTAAAAGCTCTACTCGTGAAATACTGGATGACGTAACATTACCGCAATCTTTAATATTCGGCGCTACTGAGCGTCCGGTCTGCTGTAGTCGGGGGTTGGAGGGGGCGGGTGGGGGGGAGATCATCAACGCCATACAACGCCAATGTTTAAATAGCTTCAGCACAGACTTCCTGATAACCGGCACACCTGTCAAATCTGTTTGCTGGGCCCACCATTTTGAAACAGGTACCCCTATGTGGTTCCTAAAGGTTCACTGGACCAGCAGCCTGCTGTGGAAATCAACAAACCACTGCCCCTGCCATATGTGGCTCTATATTTATAATAAAATCAAATAGGACTAACCAACGTTTTTTTTTTTTTAGAATTTCTATATTTAAAAGTTGTTATATCTTATGGCCACCTTTCGGACTTCAAAGAAACCTGAAAGGTAATAAATACTTCCGGGTTATGGGAAACACACAACCGCCTGAAACCCTAGTTGTGGGGACGCTATCTTAAAGCCGTTATTCTACACTGCACACAGTCCCAGTTTCTCAAATGAGTGCAATATGGGGAGCTTTTAGACTCCAAGGGGGAAATTAGTTAAATAATTAACACAATATTCAACAAAACAAAACTGAGCCCAAAGATATGGTTCACAGATTTTAGTCTTTTATCATTTACTTTTTATTTTTGCCCAGTTCTTACATCTACCCCTCTTCTCCTCATGGGATTCAGACCAGAAACTACACTCGTATTGGTTTCTAACCACAGATTGAGAATAAATTGTATATTAATCATGAGATCAATGCCATCTAATCCTCACGTATATTTAATCCTTAATCAACTGTCCCTAATTTACAAATGTACCACTGTTCTCTCATTTTTTTTTTCTTATCTAATTCACCACCCCGCATATTGCCTATAGTTTTTGTAGAACAAACCAACGAAAACCAGATAAATTATGTTTAGCTTGGATATAAGTGATCTGTAAGTGGGGCATTCTCTTTATTGGTTCCGAGTGCTGATTTGTGTTCCAGTATTCTCAGTCTCAGTTCACGGCTAGTTTCTCCCACATACCCAAAACCGCATGGGCATGTGAGGAGATAAACAATATTCTTACTACGACAGTTGTTTAGAGTTTTGGCAGTAATTATCATGCCACTGAATTCCAATACTTTGGTCGTTATACAGTGTTCACAAATAGAACAATTACCACACTTATAGTTCCCCACAGCTTTATTCTTGTCCAATGTGGTCTGTATGCTCCCTTCAGTTCCCCTGTATGTGGTAACCAGGGAATTCCATATATTTTGATTGCGTCTGAACGCAAACAGGATTTTTGCCAGCTGAGACTAATCTCCTTCATTTAGGATATTCCAGTTCTTATTGACAATATTTTTAATCTGGTTACTCACACCAGAGAATTGACTAACACATACGATTCTATAACTCACTGCTACCCCTCCTAGCTTTTCATGCTCCATTAGCCCTGCTTCTACTCTGATGGTATCATCTTGGGGAATCTTTGTATAAAGTACTTGAATATCGAGGGTCACCAAAAGTTGTGTACCCCCATTGAAGCTCCTTCCCTCTAAAATAGAAACGGCATGTGCTGAGTTTCTTATGTATCATTTTTGTTTATGAACAAGGGGTTTGAGAAAAAATCTGCACTGTTACTCAATGGTTCTAATAAAGAACCGATACTGCTAACAATTGGTCTCATGGGAGGCTTACGCAGATCTTTATGGATTTTAGGGAGTCCATATATTGCTGGGGTGATGGGATTGGTATTATTTAAAAATCTAAAATCCTCATCACAAATCCAGTCTTCAGTTTTGACTCTATCTAATAGTTGTTGAACCGATGTCTTTAAGCTAGCGATCCTATTGTGTGATATTTTTTGTTAATGTTCTTGTACATTTAAAAGACCAAACATTTGCTCATTATAGTCAATTGTGTCAAACACAAATACCCCTGCCCTTATCGGCCGGTTTGATGGTAATGCTCACATCATTTTGTAAGGATCTCAGAGATTCTCTATGTATTCTAGATAGGTTATTAGCTTGTTTATTAGGGCCTTCCATGATTTTCTTAACATTGATGTCAACTACTCTTTCAAAGATTTCTATGTTTTTGCTAACTTGACTGAGGGAGGGTGTGAAGGTGGACCGAGGTCTAAAGCCTGAGATGTTATTAACTACACAACGCTTGCTACCCTCAAAGAACCTATTTAGTCTAATTTTTCTAAAAAATGATTTAAAGGTCTTTCTCTAGTTCAAATTTATTCAAACCAACTGTCGAGGCAAAACTGAACCTTTTTCCAAAACCTCTTTTTCAACCCTAGTGAGAGACCTTTGCAATAAATTGATTATGTGGAATCTTTCTACCTCCAATATCTCTGATTTCTTGTCTTTAGATAATCTTGAGGGGGATAATACTTCACTGTTTACCTTTGCCATAGTTTCTGTAATTCCTCTGTCCTCTCCTTTGATGTTGATCTAAAAAAAGACTCATGATCAGAGTTAGATAAAGGCTTTCCCTGTGGTTCTTTAGTCTGATCATCCTCTTCACTACTGGAGCCGTAAGTCTCAGAGAACATTATTCATTTGTTCCCGCCTCTTGAGCACACCGGTCTTTGATAATAAGGTTTTTCCCACTTCTGCTGCCTCCTTGTGTTGTGGTATTCCTTGTTTAAATATGGATATACCAATTCAGCATTACGTTTTTCAATGTCTTTCTTCAATTTGTTCGTTTTTTTTGTTTATTAGGTATTCTTTATACCCATTAACTTCCTGGTCTAGTTCTTCCAGTTTCTTTTTGGCTTCCTCAAGGGCTGTACCCTCCCTGATAATGTTGATCCATGGAGCGTATAAATGAAGTAGGGTAGTTCGGTCTAGTTTGCGATTCTGCCTCAGTCAGTGGCTTGTATTCTTCGTGCTATCTTACTTCACAGTGCACCAAAAGCATCTATATCGAGTCAAATATTTGTATCATTCATTTTATAAGCATTCGTCGTAAAATATGTGAAACCCTATGAAATTGAGTTAGCCATTCATCATGTGGGAACGGTCACTTGGTGCCAGTGTCTGAGTATGCATTAGCTTTGCTACTGTTAAAAACGTGGATAAAGATTTATAGACACGTACACTCATGCCAGCAATGTTGGAAATATCACGTAAGATACCCATATGTGGGAAGGTTGAAAGGCAATGTTTCCAAGTGACTGCAGCTTTACCCAAGCTGCACTCCAATAGGGCTTCATCCTCCAGCAGGCTCATAGGGTGTGAGAAATGTTACAACCATCCATGTCACATCTCCAGCATCTGGAGTGACTAGGCAATTATATTACTTAATAGCTTTCCCTAGAATGGGAAAGTGGAGCTATAACCTCCCAAATGGTCCTTGTGATGACAAACCCCCCGCAGTCTACACTGCATTTTATATTTTTTTGTAATTTTTATCGGGACATCCAGAAATTTGTGTTAAAACCACTTTTTTTAGACAATAAGTTATATTACTATAAACACACTTTTAACTATATCTGTAGCTTGGCAAATGTAAAAATTATAAATGCAGTTACTGGTTTGATAAAAATGGCAATCAGGAGAAGAAAGGACAACTTGCATTTAGAAGTTCTAATGTATGAAAAACTTGATGATTGAACATCCTAAGGCTGATCATTTCTTACCCTGAGAGGAGTTATTGCCTTGCACTTTACGTACTTTATGCACTTTATGATAAAGCACCATCCCTAAATGAGTTAAATTAACATGAAACATGTAATATGTACTGACCCGAGACCCTGAGATTTAATTTTTATAAATTTAGTTTTTACCAGGGTAATGATGCTTTTAATATCTGCATAGATTAAATTGTTTTGATATGATTATTTATATTTGAATTTAGTAATGACCAACTGATCTTGTATTATCAATTGTTTCTGATTGTGAGATAGTAATTGTAATCGATTTGGAGTTATAACATGAATATAAATTGTATATGTAATGTCTGTATGTAAGAAAACTTCATAATATCTTTTTAATGTCCAATAGAAATGTTACTTTTTTTGTTAGAATGCTTTTATGGTTGTATATTATGCACCGACTAAAGCTTAATTGACTTGACTTGACCAGGCAATTCAGCTCTCATCAATTTAAAGGGTTTTCAGTACCAACTGTTTAAAATCTTGAAATTCAGACATTTCAATTTTGATTCACAGAGCGCTCTGTTGTAATCATATAGTAATGAGGCCCAGTATTCTGGGAAATATTCTATCTTCAGTAAAGCCTAGCAGTGTTCTGAACCTTAGAAGAATATAGATTGGAGACAATGTTCCATACAGGCCAGAAACTACCCTCCTCTGGGCACTGCAGAAATCACAATAGCTGTGATAAATGGAAAGCCAAGCTAAACATTTGCATGTCTGGCAATCATAGTCCTCCAGCCGTATCATGTGTCTATAATTTAGATGCTTTCAGTCTATGCCCACTTCAGACATATGACCAAACGTCAAAGCCAACTTGTGCTAAATCCTTTCAGGAGACTTGGAGTGGTAACATGCTAAAGATGTGGTGAAAATGAAATGCAATTGTCATTTTGATATTTTGTACTGTGCCCCTTAGTGTGAGATCGTGGTGGGCCCATTTAGAAAAATCCTCGCTAGTGCGGTGCAACAGGGATAGTAAGTTATCCCCCACCATGTTTTGCCAACCCTCTGTTAATAGTAATGCCCAGATAATGGAGGCCCGCTGGTATTCATTTCATATTAAAGCCCCAAAGGCTAGCCCTGGTAAGTGCCCTGGATATCAAGAGCCTCACACTTATCCCAGTTTATACTATCACCAGAAAAATGTGAAAAATCCTCCATTCTAGACATGTCAGATGGACTCGAGATTTACAGATTAACCAGTGTTAATAGAATGTCCTCTGCATACAAGGATGCTGAAACTGTATAAACACGAGTGTCCACACTCTGGACCTTCGATAGCCAGAGGAAGGAACTGTAATGTCGAAAGAAACAACAGAGGGAACAACGCACATCCCTGGTGAGTGCCTATTCTAACACATATCACCCTGGACAGGGTGATATGTGTTTTTTATGTCTCCATCATTGAGGACCATGTTGTCCATCAATGAGACATAAAGAAATCCGATTTTATCGATACAATCTGTCCCTAGCCCAACCATGGCAAATTATATGAAAGATATATGTCAATTCCACCTTATCAAATGCCTTCTCAGCATCGAGTGAGCTGGCTCCTACCCCCAAATGTCATGGAAGATGTGCCAAGATTCTTAAATGATTTCATGAAGTGTGTCCTGGTACCTCTACGCAACCTCATTGACAAGACTTTTGCCAATATACTACGTCACTGTGCTTAGTTACTTTGCTTCCTCTAGTGCATGTCTTAACCTGATGTGTCACCATCATTTCTATAAAGAGTGCCTTTGTTCTGCAATTGGGCACACAGTGTTGGTGTGCCAAGTGCACTCAATGAAGTTGCACACTGATATAAGCCACAACTGAGTACCTACCTCCCTGATATGTCCTTCGGAGTGTGGGCACCTTTAATTGAAGATCTGCAGATTGGTATTGATCAGAGCATGAAAACCAATATCTTTATTTATACTGCTAGTCCACACCACAGACTAGTACCTTCCGGCCCCACTTCCATGCATTTCTTTTGCTAGATCAAACATGTCAAGGAGTTGGGGAAGAAATTAGCCCGAGTCAGTTTATGGTGAAAGGTACGTTGTATAAAATCGGGAAGGACATGTAGGGCGTTAGGAATGGGTGCCACAGAAATGGTGAATTTAAGCACCTGTTTGTGAGCTATCAGCTTGCAGCATTGCCTCTGTCAAAAAGTATGCATGCAGAGAATATTGCCCATACCTATTGCATCTTCAAGCTGGAAGCAGTAAGTGAAAAGTAATAGATTCCTGCACTCAAAGTTGCTGTCCCTGGACAGTCCTTACAAGACACCGCTCTATTATATGATTTTTTTTATTTTGTGATGTAGCTGTATGTTCTTGTTGGACTTGGCCCTTTTTCAGGGTCATCCCAGAACTTTTTCCCTTCCTCCTGTATTTTTTCTGACCTGTTGGTGGTGGTTTTATGACTCTGGGCACTTTACCACTGCTGATCAGTGCTAAAGTGCATGTGCTCACTCTTGTAAACTTGGTAAGATTAGTCTACACCTGTTTGGCATATTTAATTTACCTGTGAGTCCCTTGTACAGTATTTCCCATATACTGTGGAAATATGGATTTTTATGATCAGTTATGTCCCCTATCTTGGACCCCAACGGTTTCATGTATAAATCACAAGTACATGTATGTTTCCTCCAGTTCCAGTTATGAAGACGCAAACACATGTGCGTCCACCGTCAACATGTCCTCTTTGAGATCCGCCATGAATGGGCCGGATATTCTATTCCTAAGTATGAAAGGCCACCGGCTTTATATGGTTCATTTATCCCATTTTACAGTCCAGGCGAGTAGGCCCTGATTCTACCATTAAGCTTTTTCCTGCCTTCTGCCTCTGAAAGCTCCAGTCTGAGCTCGCATCTGTATCCATGAACTTTGTCCTACTCCCTGCGCGGCTAACGGTGCCTGACTCGACCTGTCTGCCTGCCAAAAACTGTATTTCACCTTCAAGATTATCTGCTCTGCTCCGCTCCCCACCCAATGCATTCCTGTCTAGTAGTTTAAGTAAACATTCTTCCAGCTACCGAGCAAAAGGCCCGGCTTCTCTGTCTTTATGCAAGTAATTCATAGCCCTGTTACTATGGAAGATTTCTGCCCTTCGCATCCAATGTAGACACTTAGACGCTTGTACACGCACTCACAGTCAGTATAGAATAGATTTTATTCGAGAGACCTTTCCTTTTGGATAACATAGTTCTTTAAACATAGGATATTAGATATGATTCGGGATTAGGTTGACATAACCCCAGACTTCTGTCTCCACATGTAGAACTAAATGTCAAGTCCCCTTCACCCCCTAGTTGCACGTCAATCACACGTCATGCTGCTGCGCGCGCATTTCTGCCAAGTATTTCTGCTGACATTGCGAAATTCTTTCATGGTGCCACCCATTTGTGACATCATACCTAAATGACGTTCTTTAGTTATGCCTAGTTACACCCATTTTAGTTACGCATGTATGTTTTATCTTTGTTATCAACTGTTACGCCTCCTGCATCTGTTTTCACTATAATGCCTCTGTATAAAAATGATTACTTGTCAATAAAGTTGGTCCTTCACTTCCTGAACCTTCGTGGTGATGGAATATGGAGTCCATCAATTCGAATTGATTTTGGAATAAAGCCCGTTCCGAACCTCTAATACCACGGATTCTGCCTCTTATTTTACTGAGCTATTATTATTAATTTTCCGCATCAAATTAAGTTCCGGTAATTAAATTATTTACCACATATATGGCGCCCGAACAGGGACACTTTCTCATCTCACGCGCCGGAGGTGCGTTGCAGGCCCGGTCTCCTGTCACAGCTGGACGGACAACAACGCGTACCCACAGGATTTCCTGTATCTCCCTCCTGCCGAGCGGGGGTAACTGAGGCTGCGATCAACACCCAGACGAGGCGGTGAGAAGTGCGAAGTATCCCGACCAGAGCCTAGCTGAGAGAGCAAGATCCGAGGTATACAGAGGCCCACCAGTTTCCGAAGTTTCCGAAGTTTCCGAAGTTTCGAGTCGAGTCCAGTCCGGTTCAAATCCAGTTCAGTTCAGTTCCGAGGCCTTCCGTTCCGAGCTACCCGGTGAGTACCATTGTCGGGGAGGCGTTCTGACGTGCACATAGGTTGTGCCGGTCAAGACGGGTTTGGGTACACAAATCCGGTCTGCACTGTTTCAGCAGTGTATCTGTACTGTTTAGCAGTATATCAAGTATGTCTAGTATATAATTCAGAATTACCTAGTTAGTGCCGAGTATTATGCTTAGTGACTAGTTCCCTAAATGGCCATCATTGTTGTTCATTAAATGTTAAATGTTAAATGTTTTAAACACGTTCTGCATATTGTGGTGTGAATGACTGTTCATTATTGTGTTTTGTTGTATTAAACGTGTTCAAAATTAGGTATCAGATCAGTTCTCAATATGCCGCTCTTTTCGAAATTAAGACAGATCAAAACTAGAAAAGGGGTACTCGAAGAAGCTGTTCCAATTCCTCCTAGGGACACTCCAGGGTACTTCATGTATCATAAACATGGCCTAGACGCCATATTATTTCTTGATTTATGGGTAGACTACACCAAGGAATTACCAGAAAGTCAGAGGTGGCCCGCAGCTGGGACCTGGGATGCAGATTGCATCATGAAAGTAGAGGAAGAATTATGGAAAAAGAAAGCTAGACAGTCACAGAAAGATGCCATTGAATTATGGCGTAAAGAATCATATAGACGTACAGAAAAAGCGCTCAGACAGGAAGAGAAAAGTAAGGAGAATTCAAATAAAGTCCGAGAAAATATATTAATTGAAGAAGGTACTCGAGTAAAATTAGAACAAGTAGACAGACAAAGAAATGCCCTTATGAATGGTATGTATCCTCTTCTGGCCGAAGGGTTACCTAAAGCTACTCCGGAGATACCAAGAGACTTGCCACCCCCATTGTTTCCGATAAAAGCACATCCCAAAGGGCATCCCAGAACCGCAGAAGATGTTTTCCTTTCCTCTTATTTAGACAACGCAGCTCCCGAGTATGCTAATACTGCACCACATAGACCGCCTGCCGAGGGGGTTCAACGCCAAGACCCTCCTCCGTCTGTACCTCCGCAACAGCAAACTCCGACACAAGTTCCGGCAAGCACATCTGTTTCTACAGCTGTATCCACACCTATGGTTGCTATATCACGTTCAACGAATACTTTCACATCCAGCACCCCAGGTGGTGCTACAGGAGGTACATCAAACATTTTTTCCACGCCACCCAGAGTAAATAAACTTTCCTTTCAAGAATTAGCCCACCAACGTACGCCCAAATTAGTAACTCCCGACATGCTTAAGGAACTTCTAATAGATTGTAGATACGACCCTGTGTCCGGCAAAGAGGACGAAATGCTGCTGGCATCATTACGTATCCGACGAGCTGCGATATATTTAGGGAGACTACCAGGAATGACTACACATTTAGAAAATATATATCACTTTGTCCAGTCAGGACGAGATTCTGAAAGTATTAATAGAGCCATGGAGTACCAGAAAGTGGAGATACAGGGGGAACTGTTACGTTTCCTCATAAATTGTGTGATCAGAAATCAAGACCGACCAGGGGTAAATCCGGAAGAAATGCAAATTCTTACCACATGGAGTCGGAATATATCAGAGGGGAGACATGATAAACGATTAAGTATAGTAGCTATGTGCCGAAAGATCCGCAAAGAAATAGAACGAATACACGAAGAAAGATTAGCAGTAGACCAGCCTGAACAAACCGAGGAGGAGGAAGAATTAGAACTGCCCACAGGACAGTTAGAAACCATGGCCTATGTAGGTAGAGGAAGATCTTGCAATAATACTAGATGCTTTACTGATCCGATACGTCCGATACGTCCAGATAATAGCAGAAATTTCCAAACCCCTATAATAAATATAAGGTCCCCCGAACATTCGTTCCAAGCCGCTGACAAATTACTCCGAGAACGAAGGGGTTATCATATACTCGATTCTATGGACGAACAAGAATTAGCCAGGTCAGCCGTTCATTGGGTTGATAGTCCCGGAAAATATAGTGATGATACATTAGCGCACACGTTTTTGAACCTCACCCCAGATGAACAGCGTTTAGCTGGTATCTATATGATTCAACAACTCCTTATATTATATAAAAGCCAACACTCCGATCCTGGTCCATTACCTGATATATTGACTGAATTACTCACGAATAAATGGAGAGGTTCAGGTACTGAGTTTATTAGAGAAATACTAGAATCCAGAAAGCAGTACATTCTGTTTGTATGCCCCGAACATGTCTCACTGCCCATCAAGGAAAGAACGACGTATTATATGGATAGACAGAATCCCTTACGCGAAGTCCACCCGATAAAAGGTGAGGACAATCAGTTTAAACGTGTGTTTGTATACACACCCATATCTAAAATAGAACTATTAGAAATGAAGAAAGTGGTACCCAGTCATGACAAAGACCCAGCGGGTTTCCACCGTGAAATTAAAGACATGTTGCTCATGGGAGAGTATACCTATCCCGACATTATGACAATATTGAAGGTATTAATGCCTGCGGGCATTTACGAAAAACTCAAGGAAAAGGATTGGGAGGTGGGAGACCAAAAGATAGATTGGACAGCATTAGAAAACGAAGAAAAAGCTCGAGGTCCAGGTTCAGGGCTTGGGGAAAAGACCAAAACACTACCAGGTTTACTAGTACAGGTACTGCCACGTTTATTAACTACGAAAAAGGAAGACTGGGGTGCAATCTCAGCCTGTAAACAAAAGCACGATGAGGACACTAGTGATTTCTATGCCCGATTCGAAAAATGTTTTGGTATAAATAGTGGAATAAAAGCAAGTAGCGAATCGTATCCACATCTGTTTGTGACAAAATTAGTTGAAAATTCCTTGCCCCAAGTTAAGAATAGAGTATTGAAATTCGAGAGTACATGGCAAGGTAACACTCCGTCACAAATGTTACAAATGCTACAGTCCCATCACAATAGAATTAGAGAGGAACAAGAACATGAACAAAGACGCATGAAAGACACGAAAATGAAAATGCTAGTTTCCCAGACAGTTCCAGCTGACGGTCATAAAAAGGGTATGACACAGTCCAGTGTTTCAGCAGGTCCTGTAAAAGGGACATGCAACTATTGTAAACAGCCAGGTCATTATGTACACGATTGTCCAGTTTTAAAACATAATATCGCCATAGGTAATACAAAAGAAAGACCACGGCCACTTAGACAGGATCAGAACCAACAAGGAGCTCCGCAGCATGCACAGTCCATGCCAGCTCCGCAACAGTCTATGCCAGCTCCACCACCGCAGCCTATTGCTGCCACACAAACAACGACACAACAGATGTACCAGACCGCACAGTATGACTATCCCGATTATCAACGATACTCATGAAACAGCCTAGAGAGGGAAGTTGGCTTACCCCTTATCGAGGTCCCTGTAGATCAAGAAGGACCTTATGTACACAGTGAACTATTAGGCCAAGATAGAAAATTTTTACTTGATACAGGGGCAAGCCGAACAACCATAAAACGTAGTGAAGTTCCAGGGGCACCCCTCTCAGGCTCACAGAATATTTCCCTTGGCTTTTCAGGAAAACCTATCATTAACGAAGTATCACAGCCTCTTCCCCTTACGATTGGTCCCTTGACACGAACTACAGATTTATTGCTTACTAAATCATGTCCAGAAAACCTGTTAGGTATAAAAACATTGAAAGCTCTAGGAGCTATAATATGTTGTTCTCCGGAAGGAGTAAGATTGTTTCTACGTGATTTCAAAGGGCACTATGTGTCCCGAGACATGGATCACCGACTGCAGACTTTACCCACACGTTTATGGGCACAAGGCCCTACAGATGTTGGTTGCATGAACATTACACCATATCGAGTCACACTAAAGACAGGAGTGGTACTACCACGAATGCGACAATACAAGTTACCCCCAGATGCTGTAGTGGCTTTACTGCAAATCATTGACGAGCTTATTACCCAAGGAGTGGTTGTGGAAACCGACTCCAATGTATGTAATTCCCCGATAATTCCGATTCTTAAACGAACTGATCCGAAAGCCCCGCCAGTATATCGATTGGTTATTGATCTGCGCGAATTAAATAAATGTATTGTACCACAATACCCCGTAGTCCCAGACATTTCTTCATTATTGACAGCCATTGATTCCGAAGCAACATTCTTTACTGTAATTGATCTCAAGAATGCCTTTTTCAGCGTCCCAATAGATCCGGAAAGCCAATACTTGTTCGGATTTAGTTTAAATGGACGAAGCTTTAAATTCACACGCGCACCTCAAGGATTCACAGAAAGCCCCAGCATCTATAGCCAAGCACTGAAACGAGAACTTGACAGTATCCACATGCCAGTCAACACTGCCCTGCTTCAATATGTCGATGATCTGCTGATCACCGCTAGAAGCGAACCTGAATGTGAAAAAGCCTCACTGACGGTTCTACAATTTTTGGCCGAAAAGGGGCATAAGGTGTCCCCTTCTAAGCTGCAATTCTGTGTCCAGCGAGTTGTTTACCTTGGGCACTCGCTGTCCAAGGAGGGAAGGCAGCTTACACCCGATCGCATCCAGTTAATTGCTAACATGTCAATACCCAAGACACAAAAGGAGGTGCGGGCTTTTATAGGCCTCACTTCATATTGTAGGCAGTGGATCCCTCAGTATGCATTTCTAGCAAAACCACTCATTCAGTTGACAACACAGGAGGCAGCCACATCGACTGTTCTCCCTTGGACTCAGGAACATACACAAGCTTTTGAAAGCCTAAAGAAAGCTTTATGTCAAGCACCTGTTTTAGCAACACCATGTTACAATAAACAGTTTACACTCTTTGTTACAGAACGCGAAGGTACTGCCTTGTCAGTACTCACACAGGAACAAGCAGGATCACACAAACCATGTGCTTATTTTTCTAGTACATTAGATCCCGTAGCTCAGGCTCTGCCTGCGTGCCTGAAATCAGTGGCAGCGACAGCTTTAGCAATCCGACAAAGCGATGCCATAGTGTTAGGACACCAATTGACAGTACAAGTACCACATGCAGTAGAGGTTCTCTTGAACCGCACACAAACACAACACTTGACTATAGCAAGACTCACCGGTTATGAATTAACATTGTTTCAGCCACACATAGAAATCAGACGTTGTAGTACATTGAATCCTGCCACACTGTTACCAGTAAACGGAACAGACCCACTAGCACATGATTGTATTGAAGTTATTACTATCACGACGAAACCTAGACAAGACTTGACAGACGTCCCATTGTCAGACCCAGACCTGACGTTGTATGTAGATGGTTCATGTATGAGAACAAATACAGGAGAGCTAGTGGCCGCTTACGCAGTCACAACAGACACTGAAGTCATTGAAACAAATTGCATAAATACCTTGTCAGCTCAAGCAGCAGAGCTCATCGCTCTGACACAAGCCTGTATTCAAGCCACAAATAAAAAAGTCAACATATACACTGATTCACGTTATGCATTCGGAGTTGTACATGACTTTGGCGTGCTGTGGCGAGAGAGAGGTTATTTAACTTCTCACGGTGCCCACATTCAGCACGGACCCCTCATTCATGCCTTATTAGATGCAATACATCTACCCACTGCAATATCAATTATGAAATGTAAAGCTCATACGAAAGTTACTGATATCATTTCCCAAGGCAATGATCTAGCTGACAGAACAGCTAAACAGACTGCTCAAACTCACACATCTGACATGACAAAGACAATAGTCCCGACACCAACACATTGCATGATGATTAAGGATCCCGCTCTTGACGTAATTGACATACAGACACATGCTACACCAGAGGAAATAAAGAAATGGACTGAATTAGGAGGGATCCAAACGGATCAAGGATGGATGACGAAGGAAAAATCTGTATGGTTCCTTCCTGATTCAATGGTCCAAGTTATCATTAATACAATACATAGTCCAGCGCACCTAGGAGAAAAAGCTATGCTAGACAGCATTCAACACATTTGGTTCAACAAACATTTACGAGCAGCAGCTAAACAAAAAGTTCGTACCTGTATGATCTGTTGTCAGTTTAACCCAGGTAAAAGCATTCCCGTAGAACAGGGTGGATTTCAGCCTCCTGATCACCCTTTTGAAGTCCTCCAGATGGATTATATCCAGATGGAACGATGTCGAGGATTCAAATATGTTCTCGTAGTTGTCTGTGCTCTTTCCCGTTGGACAGAGGCATACCCGGTTTCAGATTACACTGCCCCGACTACTGCCAAACAGTTGGTTCGAGAATTCTTCCCACGGTACGGTTTACCACGTGTTGTCTACTCAGATAACGGCCAGCCGTTCTCATCCGAACTAATGAAACACGTTTCACTTTTGTTAGGCTATCAGTGGAGATTTCACTGTGTCCGACACCCCGAGGCAGCAGGTCTCGTGGAACGACATAATCAAACTCTGAAAATTAGATTGTCCAAAATATGTAGAGAGAAAGGTGTCGACTGGGTAGTAGCCTTACCAGTTGCACTCTTTTACATGAGAATGGTAGCGCACTCTCGAACAGGGCTATCCCCTTATGAGGTGATCTTCGGTAGACCACCAAATATGTGGGGGACGCCTATACCACGCAAAATAACTGATGTTGACTGTAATATGCTGACAGATTACTTGGCTTCCTTGATGTCTGCACTACAATCTTGTCGTTCACAGGTAGCTGCAGCCTTTCCCGACAACACCGAGGTGAAACCCCATGACGTAATTCCCGGGGACCTGGTGTTAGTGAGGAACTTTGACCGGAAGTCTCAGCTGGATCCTAGGTGGAAATCGCCTCAACTAGTACTGCTCACCACGAGGACCGCCGTGAAGATCGAAGGTCGCAAAGGCTGGATACATTCAAGTCATATCAAGAAATTTCATGGACTTCCGTCTGATGTAAACGATACACCTCGCGTGTCTTCACCGATTGACTCAAAGCTTCCTTTGGTTGAACAGAGTAATAAGGAACTATACAAACTAAAACTACGGTCTAACAAGTCAGACAATTTGATTGTTTAAGTCCTCTCCAAGGTGAATCGGTCGAATTTGTCTCTGACATGTATCCCTTAGACCTGAATAGAGAAAGAAACCGAAGGATGCAGTTGAAACAACATGCGTACTGTAAATCACTGCGTAGTCATTGCACAGTGACGTTATTAATTTTGTTTTTCTTAAGTCTTTTAATAATCGCTGCAAGTATATTGTTGCACATATATTATCCTATTTCTAAACATGTTTACAATGTTACTGCTGAACATTCTTTTAGTGAATTACCCCCGCATGAGTTGTCCTATAGATTTGCGCTGCGCAATAACACTTTTATTAGTATGTTACATCATTCCCATCAGACTAGCAATGCTACAAATTGTTGGATATGTGGCCGACTCCCTCCCTATCAGAACTATAAGGGAATTCTGCCTCTCTTTCCATATCCGTTCACACACAATGGCTCCTGTGGAGCATGGTTTAGTTTAATTAATTCCCTCGATTCAAACTCAGTAACTTATCAAGACAACTGGGTATGGGGAAACCTGAACTTAGCTTTGCTTAAAGTCTGCTACCCTAACAAGGAGGGACTTCCCAAAAGAACAGGAACTGATCTAGAAAATGAAGTATATGGATTAGGGAATTTCACGCTTAATCTCATGATCCTGAATGTTGAATCTGAAGCTGCACCAATTTTGCCCGCTATGTCAGTATTTCCAGTTAAAGGTGAATTGTGTGTAAGAAAGAATGGTTCCATACATATGGGCCATAGTAGATGCACCACTGTAATAGAATTCAGTGATCAAGGCAAGTCTACATTTAGAGCTTCTCGCCATTCCTACTTCATATGTGGTCAGACTGCATATATACGTTTGCCTCTAGATTGGGATGGTACCTGTTACATCGGATTCCTTTTGCCACCTGTTTTCCTAGCTCCTCCTGATTATCACAGAAATACTCATTTAGTACACAATAGAGAACGGAGAGATCTCCCAATCGTCGATTACACTGAAACAGCATGGGAAAAATACACAGATTTCAATAAAGGTCTCTTTCCCTATATAGGTACAGTTACCAATAGTAAGCTGATACGTAGATTAACCAGAACACTTGAAGCAGTAGTGAATGAAACTATTTCCGCCTTAGGCAATTTAACAGAAGAGCAGTCTGCTATGCGGATTGTTGTGCTTTAAAATCGTCTTGTCCTTGACGTCATCCTGACCGATAGGGGCGGAGCTTGTAGGGTCATCGGATCAAGTTGTTGCATTTTCATACCAGAAAATTCGCCATCTGTATATAAAGCCATAACTCGCCTTCATAAGATTGTAAGCCAGATACACCAGAATCCAGGCACCTGGACTTGGTCCGGTTGGTTTTGGAGTGTATTGTCAACCTTTGGATGGAGGGTCCTATCCTTCCTAGGTATTGGCTTTCTCATACTATTCAGTTGCTGCTTATGCCTACAATGTGGACCAGCGATTTGTGGTCTGTGTGCCACATCGTGTATTCCACCACCAAGATTTCATTCATCCCGAAAGAAGAAAGAAGAACAAATGATGCTATATGAACAGATCGACGGATTGATGAAGATTGATATCTCTTAAGGGCAAGTAGGGGACAAGGAGGGAATGTGGAAATATGGATTTTTATGATCAGTTATGTCCCCTATCTTGGACCCCAACGGTTTCATGTATAAATCACAAGTACATGTATGTTTCCTCCAGTTCCAGTTATGAAGACGCAAACACATGTGCGTCCACCGTCAACATGTCCTCTTTGAGATCCGCCATGAATGGGCCGGATATTCTATTCCTAAGTTTGAAAGGCCACCGGCTTTATATGGTTCATTTATCCCATTTTACAGTCCAGGCGAGTAGGCCCTGATTCTACCATTAAGCTTTTTCCTGCCTTCTGCCTCTGAAAGCTCCAGTCTGAGCTCGCATCTGTATCCATGAACTTTGTCCTACTCCCTGCGCGGCTAACGGTGCCTGACTCGACCTGTCTGCCTGCCAAAAACTGTATTTCACCTTCAAGATTATCTGCTCTGCTCCGCTCCCCACCCAATGCATTCCTGTCTAGTAGTTTAAGTAAACATTCTTCCAGCTACCGAGCAAAAGGCCCGGCTTCTCTGTCTTTATGCAAGTAATTCATAGCCCTGTTACTATGGAAGATTTCTGCCCTTCGCATCCAATGTAGACACTTAGACGCTTGTACACGCACTCACAGTCAGTATAGAATAGATTTTATTCGAGAGACCTTTCCTTTTGGATAACATAGTTCTTTAAACATAGGATATTAGATATGATTCGGGATTAGGTTGACATAACCCCAGACTTCTGTCTCCACATGTAGAACTAAATGTCAAGTCCCCTTCACCCCCTAGTTGCACGTCAATCACACGTCATGCTGCTGCGCGCGCATTTCTGCCAAGTATTTCTGCTGACATTGCGAAATTCTTTCATGGTGCCACCCATTTGTGACATCATACCTAAATGACGTTCTTTAGTTATGCCTAGTTACACCCATTTTAGTTACGCATGTATGTTTTATCTTTGTTATCAACTGTTACGCCTCCTGCATCTGTTTTCACTATAATGCCTCTGTATAAAAATGATTACTTGTCAATAAAGTTGGTCCTTCACTTCCTGAACCTTCGTGGTGATGGAATATGGAGTCCATCAATTCGAATTGATTTTGGAATAAAGCCCGTTCCGAACCTCTAATACCACGGATTCTGCCTCTTATTTTACTGAGCTCTTATTATTAATTTTCCGCATCAAATTAAGTTCCGGTAATTAAATTATTTACCACAATACCCAGGGCCTGTAAATTAAATGCTACTAGCGGACTTGCAGCGTTGCTTCGACCAGCCACTGAAGTAGCCTTTCAAACATATCTCAGGCCTCTGCCACTGCAGGGCCTGCGTGCGCAGTTTCCTGCTGACGTGATGTGGCATATAAAGTGGTTGCCACATCTGCAACTTCCCTTTTACTACATATTAGTCACCCCTAAGGTAGGCCCTAGCTAGCCCTATGGGCAGGGTGCAGTGTAGGTGAAAGGTAGGACATGTGCCTTAACTGTGTGGCATGTCCTGGTAATGACAAATAGCCTATCTGGTTTCTCACTGCTGTGAGGCCGCTCTCTCATAGGGATGCATTGGGGATTCCCTGATATGTGTTTCAGCTGGGTAGCATGACCGTGTTTGGTATGTTTGGAATAGTAGTGATAAATCCTGCTTATTGGTGAACGCGGATTTATTATTACTATTTTAGAAATACCACTTTTAGAAGTGAGCATTTCTGTGTGCTATGTGTCTTTGTGACCTGCCTGGATGTGTATTGACTGTCTGGTTCTGACTGACAGGGTGCGGGGATGTGCATTCACACCAGCCAGTCGCTGGTGGGGTTGAGGTTTGTCCTGTCCTGCCTGGGTGACTCAGCGCTAGGCTGAATAGATCTTGCCTGAATTTAGAGTAGTGGGAGGAATTTTCCTTTACACCTGAATAGGCCTGTTCTGCATTTAGAGTGGTAGGAGGATTTGCACCTGCACCTGAATAGGGCTGTGCCTGCCTTCCACAATGCTGGCTCCGCCCCTCCTGTGGTGTGTCTGGGGCCAAGGCTTACACTGTGAATTATGCACTTGTAAATGTATTTTAAAGTGCCCCTAGAACAAAGACATTTGGATTATAAGTAAAGGGGCTGTGACCCCATGTAGGGGGGAAGGTAGAAGGTACTGTGTGGACTGCTGTGTGCCAGGAGGAACCGCCGTCTGTGACTACCTGCTGCCTTCTGGGTGGCTGAAGGGACTAAAAAAAACAGAGAGGGACACAAACACTAAAGGAGAAGGGTACAAGAATAGACATTAGTCATAAAAAGACCCCCTTTGGGTAAACAAACATAGAGAAATCCACACTCACAACAGGAACCCTGTGTCACCAATATGAAAACAATGAATATAGGAACCACGAGATCAAGTCATCAAATGGACAGTACAAATGTATTCAGTATACGTATATACAATACAATATACAAGACTTATGTTAAAAACATATGTTAAAATTCACAATCCTTTTCTAAATACATTTAATAAGGACAATTTAAAAAACCATAAACAGAATATGGTCTGCTAATTTAAAAAACACACAAGTATCTTATAGCAGCAACAATACATAAATGGGAGAATAAGCAGGAAAATGATTCCTAGTCATAGGAAAGACCACTAAATCTTGCATGGATCAAAAAATGTTTCTGTATTTTGAGAGATTTCTTTGTCTTATTGCATCCTCAATAGCAATTGTCCGCATAGATTTGTAGTGGGTCTTCCTTATCAAAGAATCGAGGCGTTTCGGTGGGTACTATATTATGACCATCACCTTCTTTAGGAAAACACAATAGCTCCCAGTAACAGAACAGATTCTGTAATAAAGTGAAATAAAAAAAAAACAAAAAAACAACAGAGTACAATTAGACATGTCCATTGATCCTCCATCTCCACACACATCGTCAACACACTGGTGACAATAGGGGCTTCTACATTTATTCAGAGGTGACATTCATATCTCCATCCATACATCAAGAGTGTCTCAGGACACTATAAACCCAGAACCACAATTACCTTGAGTGGTATCCACCACATAGGACGTAATGAGCCTCAAGTATAAACCAACGAGGGCAAATGTCTAATTCTTATTTCGAGTATCTGTGAAGCTATACCACAGTTTTTTTATTATTGGATTTATGTTTCCATAATAGTCCTGCTATATCACAATTGCTACAGTTCATTAGGTATTATAGCTACATTACATCCCCAATTATATCGACATTTGTTTCAGACCATGACTCGCCTCAAGATTATACATAAAAGGCACGATCTGGTTCCCAATAAGTATCCAAAACCTATTAGGAAAAGGGAAAACAAACCTTACTTTACAAATCCGTGAAATAAAGGGCTCTAAAGTTCTATTCCCAACATCCTATAATGATAAGTAATACCTGCAGGTCTTCAACCAAAGTGAGGAGTAGTTATAAGTAGTTTCCTTTTATACAAATCTAGTTCGTCTGAATATCTGTTGTAAAAAAGAGAAAAGTACTAATACTACAGTATTTTGTATGCAGCACACTATTATTGCTCACATACCCACATCAATTCATTACCTTAAGGTATTATTTTATATCTCGTCCACTTTCAGTTAATGTGATCATGTGGGGTAATTTAAAAGTCTCACTCCCGTTCCGGTATCTAAAAAAGAATAGTTGATACCAAACAAAGCCGACTAAGTGTTAGATGAAACTATGCATTAGGTCTGAGTCAAAAATCATAACTAACTCAGTTATCCCCCAGCGGGAACCTATAGCTTCACAGTCTACACTCTGCTAGGGGACCCTACGTGCTGGCCTGCCTGTGCCTTGTTCTCTGCCCCAGTGACCTCCCAGGGCTTTGTGGCTTGCCCTGTGTGATTTTTGCCACAGAACGTGGTGCACACTGTGTTCTCCCACCCTGCTGTTGCAAAGCGTGTCTGGAGCGTTGTGCAGGGTCTGGAGAGTTTTCCCCTCTCTTTCTGTGGGCTTGAAGAAAGTGCGTGAAGAAGCGCTCTTGTGTGCGACAGCATGCATGCAGCGCTGCCCTGCCTACGTGGTTTTGCAGGGACAAGAGGAGAGAGCTGTGGGCAAAGCCCTCTTCTTTCTGCAGCTCTTGAGCAGCCCTCAGAGAGCACCTTGCTCTGCAGTAGAGAAGCGTCTTGCGGCCGCTCTTGCACAGGCCCGCCGTTCCTCCCCGGAGGGGGGGAGAGGCTAAGGGGCCGGCGCCATAACCCGCGCCGCGCCGAAGGGGGACAAGAAGGAACCGGTTTTGGGCGCCCTTGGCGACCAAAGACGGCGGGTGGTAGCCCCTCCTGCCCACGCGCTGGCCTCGCAGCGAAGACTCCCCCCCGCAGCCAATAGGGGGGCAAGACATGAGGCGAACCCCCCAATGGGGGGGTAGGCCTGGTCGGCGGGAAGGAAGAAATGGGGGATATAAGGGGCCGCTCTCCCAAGGGGCTCCTAACTTCGGGGAGCAGGGAGAGCGGCGCCCCAACGTTGTCTGCAAATAGGACACGAAGACGGACGAAGTACTGCCCGGACGGAATACAGCGCAAGAAGAGGACCGGCGAAAGAAGGACGGCGTCGACCAGGGCAGCAAGCGGCTGAGTGGCGCGATTGGCAAGGGCTGACCCGCAAGCCCGGAGAGGAGAACGTTCGAGAGCAACCCCTGCACCACCGCCGGGCGAAGAGCCTACCGGAACCCCAGGGAGAGAGACCGGACAGGACGACGGAGGACTAATTGTTGGCACCGCTCTAGGATAGAGCTTCCGAGTCACCTGGCTGGCTTGCGACGAGACACCTGGCTGGTTACCTGGCGACGCACCGAGGCTGCGGAGATCGACATCTTCACCCGGCAGTCGGTCCCGCTGCAGGTAGCGGCTCCGCCTCTGCAGCGCAGGCACGTTGTGCGACGGTGCGTCCAGCGGGATGCGAGAACGCAGCCAACCGGGACAAGGGCCCCCAGAGCAACCCGGAGAAGAGGGGAGGAGCTCCACAGAGAGGAAGTGCCTTTAGCGGTGCAGCTCGCTTTCCATAACTAACACGCCGGGTCACGGGTGCATCCAGCTCGGAGTCCCACTGGAAGCCTTGCTCTGCAATTACATCTCCCAAGGACGGGATCTGTACTTACCCGGAAACGTGAAGCGAAAGCATTAATTTTGCAGAGCGAGCACGCCGGAAAGGGGTCATAGGCCACGGCAACAGGCCTGATTTGCATCGTGCGCACCTAGCGCCCTCCCCCCCTCCCTTTCTGAGCGCGAGCAGCACGGAAGGAGCAATACCCTACTAAGAAGGCTTGGTGAAAGGGAGCCTGTGACACCACATCAGTTTGGTGCATAAGTGAGCGGCTGCACCCCGCTAGCAGTTATGGCAGAAGGGCAGCCGGAGGAGCTTGCCGACCTCCTCAAGCGCATCAAGGAAGCGGCGGAGGTACACGGCAGGGAGTGGCTGAAGCCTCATCTGGGCCTAGAAGGAGAGGGGATTACGGAGCCGCGGGTGTCGGAGGACGTGGACCCACCATCACCCAAAAAGCTGAGGACGGCAGCGCCGGCGTCTGCCACAACAGGGCTGGCTCAGAGGAAGGTGCCCAGAAGGAAGCCGCAAAAGAGGAATCCACCGGCAGGAGGCGCACAAAAAGGCGACAGCGAAGGAGAGCCCAGCAAAACGACCAGTGGTGAGCATATTGCAACTATTGTACAGGAATGCGTTAAATCAATGGCGCCTTTATTACTGAAGTATAGAACGTGTAATGGACAACCCAATAAACCCTTGAGGGCTTGGGCAAGTATAGATGAATGGGTAAGAAAGTGCCTTCAAGGGATTTATTCAATGAGAGTAAAAAACTTTTTGATATTAATCAGGGGTAGGTTAGTGATATCCCTACAATCTTAGTCGCGGTTATTTATATAATTTTAGATCAACTTAATTGCTCAAAAATGTTCATTAGAGAAGTGAAGGCATATCAATGCAAATTATTCTTAACTATGGTACGGAGGAGAGAAAAAATAAACAAAATAATCAGAGAAAAGGTGTGTATTAAAAATTCAATTTTATAATCAAAGTTCAAAAGGGTACTTTACATAGCAGCAATTGATCATGAAGTGAAAGAAAATAATTGAATCATTCAAGTCTTCACATTGATAATTGGTCAAACACTTTTTCACAAAATCATAGACAGTTGATTCATAGGAAAACAGTGTGAAGTCGACGTTTCGGTCTTTACAGTTTCTTTTATAAGACCATCCTCAGGACTAAATGATTTAAAATGATGACCCCTTGCGTGGCGTATTAATTCCTTTAGCCAGTGGGAATAATCAAAGAGCCGTGTAGGCGAGTGTTTTCGTTAGTTCTCCAATGAGGAGTCAAGCGTTTCTCAGGTGAGTAACGTGGTGCGAAATATCAAATGAATCTTATTTATGGAAAATTCAATCGTCTCAGTTTCTGTAATGGTTTGGACGCTCTCAATTTAATCTGGCGTTTAGAAGGGAAAGTGAATCGTCTCTCAACGTCAAGTCGTGTACGCAGCTTCGCTCGCTGCGTACACGACTTGACGTGCTTCGCTTTCCCTTCTAAACGCCAGATTAAATTGAGAGCGTCCAAATCATTACAGAAACTGAGACGATTCACTTTCCCTTCTAAACGCCAGATTAAATTGAGAGCGTCCAAACCATTACAGAAACTGAGACGATTGAATTTTCCATAAATAAGATTCATTTGATATTTCGCACCACGTTACTCACCTGAGAAACGCTTGACTCCTCATTGGAGAACTAACGAAAACACTCGCCTACACGGCTCTTTGATTATTCCCACTGGCTAAAGGAATTAATACGCCACGCAAGGGGTCATCATTTTAAATCATTTAGTCCTGAGGATGGTCTTATAAAAGAAACTGTAAAGACCGAAACGTCGACTTCACACTGTTTTCCTATGAATCAACTGTCTATGATTTTGTGAAAAAGTGTTTGACCAATTATCAATGTGAAGACTTGAATGATTCAATTATTTTCTTTCACTTCATGATCAATTGCTGCTATGTAAAGTACCCTTTTGAACTTTGATTATAAAATTGAATTTTTAATACACACCTTTTCTCTGATTATTTTGTTTATTTTTTCTCTCCTCCGTACCATAGTTAAGAATAATTTGCATTGATATGCCTTCACTTCTCTAATGAACATTTTTGAGCAATTAAGTTGATCTAAAATTATATAAATAACCGCGACTAAGATTGTAGGGATATCACTAACCTACCCCTGATTAATATCAAAAAGTTTTTTACTCTCATTGAATAAATCCCTTGAAGGCACTTTCTTACCCATTCATTTATTACTGAAGGGTCTTGGGCAGGGGGTCGGGGAAGCCCAGACACAGCGCGCAGAAGACACGACCGGCTTGCCATGGCACCTGATAGATCCCGGGTGGGCACGACAGGCGAGACTGCAGGGACAAGGTGGGCAGAACAGCCAGGGCGATGCAGGGTCACCCGTGGCAGCATGGGGGTACACTGGCGGCGTAGGCACCCCAGCGAGCGACCCGCAGGCCACTGAAGGGTACAGCAGGCCATCTCCTGGTCCTGCGTCCTTGACCACAAGGGCTACGGGCTTAGCAAGTCTTATCCCGGTAGCGGTTAAAGAAAGGATATGGCGGAAAGAATTCATAGACATTTTTTCCTTGCTGGAGGTTCAAATGGAGGGGTTGGATCTCACTGCCTGTGATAGGAAGGAGGAAGACAGGAAGGAGAGGCGCGGCGCCAGGAAAGAGCGAAACTTTGATAATTGGTTGGATGCATTCCGAATTATGGCATGCATCATTGTAGAGAAATTCCCGCGCTGCGCAGCGGATTTATGGCTATACGAAGCTAACATTCATTGGGCCCAAAGGCAATTCCCAGGTGAGGCATGGTTAGAGTATGATAAAGGGTTTAGGTTGAAGATGCAGAGGCATCCAGAGATGGAATGGAACGAGGAGGATGTCTCTGGATTCATACATAAGATGCTAGTGGCCAAAGAGGTAAAAACCTGGGCAGGAAAGAGTGACCAGTCCTTTCGGACCTCCTATAGAGGGAAGGGGAAGTCGTTCCACAGGCCCAAGTTTGGCGGGGGGAAACCGAACCCACCTAATGGCCCGTCGGCAATTTGCTGGAGATTTGACGCCGGGGATTGCACGTGGGGCGCAGCATGTAAATTCCTGCACGCATGTTCCAAATGCGGGGGTGGCCACCCGTCAGCTAGCTGCCGAGGCAAGCAAGACCAAAAGAGGGACAAAAAGGACAAGAAAAGTAAACAGTGATGGAGAGCAGCGGGGTCTGGAGGATTGCCGGTTAGCCAGGTCCCCAATTCACATTCAGCAGCTGCGTAAACTGGCGAACAAGTACCACAATAGAGCAGACGCAGCAACATTAGTCAAGGGTTTTGAAGAGGGTTTTGTTATACCGTTCAGTGGCACACCTCCCCTGGGGGGGGCAGAGAACTTGAAATCCGCTAAACAGCACCCAGAGGTAGTCACCAAGAAGTTGGCGAAGGAAAAGTCATTGGGCAGGATAGAGGGCCCCCTACCACTGCACCTCCAAAAGGGCCTGGTGATCTCCCCCCTGGGGGTCGTGCCCAAAAAGGAGCCAGGACAATTCCGGCTCATCCACCACCTTTCCTTCCCAGAGGGGTCTTCAGTGAACGATGGCCTAAGCCAGGATGCATGCTCGGTGAACTATGCATCGGTAGACGACGCTATTGATATGGTAAAAATGGCAGGGCGGGGGGCATTGATGGCCAAAGCAGACATAGAGTCCGCCTTTCGGCTGTTACCTGTCCACCGCTCCAGTTTTCATCTGCTGGGTTTCCGGTGGGAAGGGGACCTGTATATTGACAAAGCCATGCCCATGGGCTGCGCCATATCATGCGCATACTTTGAGATGTTTGCCACATTTGTAGAATGGGCACTGCACGATAGACACCCAAAAGGGGGGAAGCTCCATTACCTGGACGACTTCATGTTCACGGGTCCCGCCCATTCACCGATCTGTGGGAGCACGTTGGCGGCGTTTGTGGAGCTTACGGAGGCGCTAGGGATTCCCCTGGTCCCAAACAAAACGGTGGGTCCTTCCACGCGACTCACATTCCTGGGCATAGAGCTGGACTCCGAGGCCGGAACAGCTAGGCTCCCCCGGGACAAGGTAGAGGATTTTATGGCGGAAGTGAGAGGCTTGTGCGGTAAGAACAAAGCAACGCTCAGGGAATTGCAAAGGCTGATTGGGAAGCTTAATTTCGCCGCCAGGGTTATACCTGTGGGTAGGGTGTTTGCACGGCGACTCATGCAGTTAACAGCAGGCCTCACACATCAGCACCATCACGTAAGGCTGGGAGCGGGGGTCAAACAAGACCTATGTATGTGGGATAAATTCCTCGCAGACTTCAATGGCATCCTCATATGGAGGGAAGGCTGGGTGACAGCCAAGCAGATAGCCCTGTTCACCGATGCAGCGGGCAGTGCAGGATTTGGGGCAATTCTTGGCCGGAGGTGGTGTGCTAGGCAGTGGCCAGAGAGATGGCACAGAATAGGTCTCACGAGCAACATAACATTTTTGGAGCTGTTCCCCATTGTGGTGGCCATGACAATATGGAAACAGGAGCTAAAGAACATGAAACTAACACTCTGGTCTGACAACAAGGGGGTGGTGCAGGCCATTAACAGGGGGGCTGCCAGGTGCCCCGATATCTTAAGGCTAATGCGTCAGTTGGTTCAATTGCAGCTGGAAGGAAATTTGGAGGTGAAGGCCCGCCATGTCCCAGGGGTGGACAACGCGGTGGCGGACGCCCTGTCCAGGGCACAGATGGACCGTTTCAGGGAGCTGGCGCCAGGGGCAGACGAGCATATGACACCTTTCCCAGCGCAACTGTGGGACCTGGGGGGGTAGACCTCTCAATCCTGGTTAACCAGTCCCTTACCCCCGATGCGGCTAGGCGCTACAGGAAGTACGCTGCAACAGTCATGGAGATAGGTGGGGTCCAGTCCCTGTCCGACAGGGAGGGAACAAGGACGGCGGCGGAGCGCTTTATACAGTGGGCATTTGCCAGCAAAAAGACAAGGTCCTGGGCACAGGCACATCTGGCAGCCATGGCTCATTTTGCAAAAATTCATACGGGGGAGGACCCGACAGCATCCTTGTACCTCAAAGCGGCCATGAAAGGGTGGAGGCGGGTCGAAGGAAAAAGGGTAGACGGCAGGAGGCCTATAGATTTTGAAAAATTGGGCAGTTTGTTGGAGGCATTTGCAGGGTGCACGAAGAATGACTTTGAGCTCCTCCTTTTCCAAGCAGCATTCTCGGTGGCGTTCTTTGGTGCCTTTCGCATTGGCGAGCTAGTGGCCCCCAGGAGACAGGGGCCGGCTGGGCGCTGCATCCAAGCAGAGGACGTCACGCCCGGGCTAGCCTCGGTGCAAATAAAGCTGCGAAGGTCCAAAACCGACCAAGAGGGCAAGGGCGCGGTAGTGCAGCTGCGGTGCATCCAGAACACCAGATCATGCGCAGTATGCTGCCTGCAGAAATACATGGTGGCGCGCCCCGCCGGCGGGGGAGCATTGTTCAAGCATCAGGACGGGAGTAACCTGAGCAGGTTTCAATTTACTGCATTAATGCGCCAAGCCCTGGATAAAGCAGGGCTGCCCTCGCGAGCATTTGCTCCCCACTCATTCAGGATCGGCGCGGCAACGGCAGCATCACAACACGGCATGCCGGAGGCACGAATCCAAGAAATGGGCCGATGGCGGTCCAGGGCCTACAAAACATATATCAGGCCGCAGCTGCTTTGAGCTGCAGATGGGGGTCGCGCCACTCACCTTGGGATGCCGCACGGCAGGGTCAGTGGCGCGCAGCATGCCACCTTGGGATGCCGCACGGCAGGGTGGCACGCGGCAGGAGGGCCAACAAAAAAAAAAAAAAAAAAAAAATTGATGATGAGGAGACAAGGGTCCGTATGATGATCTGATATGCACCCCATTGTTCAACAGGAAAACGAAAACGTCCCCGGCTAGTGTGGGTTGTGGGCCATTCGTTCATCGCCAGGATGGGTACTTGGTGGCGGCAGACGGGCCACAGGCTTGCAGAAAGGCCCAGAGACACGTGCATACGGTGGCTGGGACAACCAGGGATGAGCTGGAGCAAGCTGACAACGACGCTCGAGCGTCTCCTGGCGGATGCAGCGTGGCACCCGGACATACTGGTCATCCATCTCGGGGGGAATGACTTGACAGGCATGGGCAGGAGAGTTCTCAGCCACACGATGCAGGACGACCTCGTAAGGGCAGCGGCGGCATTCGGGGGAACGACCATCATCTGGTCTGAAATAGTAAGCAGGGGCCACTGGAGGGGCGCAGAGTCCCATAAAGCAGTAGAAAACAGCAGGAGGAAACTGAACATTACGATGCACAAATTTTGCTGGGCTAACGGCATGGAGTCAGTCAGACACGGCTTGATCCACCTGGGGCGCCAGGAGCTGTATGGCAAAGATGGGGTGCATCTATCAGAGGAAGGGATGAAGATTTTCTGGGGCAACCTTTGGGGCGCGATGGCCCTGGCAGGTTGCAGATAAAAAAAAAAATAAAAAAAAAGAACAAGCGTGGGGGGGGAGCCGCAAGAAGACGGGAGCCTCCCTGCGGCGTGGCGGAATAACGGTACGAGGGTTGGCTAACGAGACACACCGACAGGGCGGTGTGTAGGAGGAGGGCCGCTCACCTTGGGATGCCGCACGGCAGGGTGATGTGGCCTGGCCAACGGAAGAGGGGTAGCAAACGGAGACGGCGCTCGCGGCCCAGACCCGGCCTGTCGGCAGGGCACAAAAGGTAGCGAGTTGGGGCCTAACTCCGGGGGGAGAGGAAGCTACCCCTCCCTACACGCAGAAAAGCTTGGGTGACCAACCAAAGGGTGGTCCCAGTGGTAATTGGACCAGAGGAGAAATACTAACGAACAACAACAGACCTGGTTGGTGGGTCGGGTACTTTACGAACTGGAGGGACAACGAACTACGAATGGGGGCACGGCTTTGTGTCCAAAGAGATGGCAGTTCGCAAGTAACCCAATACGACCGATGTCATGCCAGATGTATGTAACCAGAATAAAACTGCGGCCAACAACGACCACAACTGTACCATTCTTGTTGGCTAAGTTTTTTGGGGGTGCCGCGGGGGGAGCAGGGGTAGGGGTCATACCGGGTAGGCGCAGTGCGAGGGTTATGAGATTACCCCTGAAATGCGGGGCTAGATTCCACCTACGGCCCCCCCTCTGGTAAAGGGGGCCGTGACCTCCATTGGTAGATGGACTGGTGGTGTCCCGCAATTATCGCCGACTGCTGGGAGCAGCAACGCCGATGTCCCAGGAGGTGGGGCCAGCCGCTACGGAGGGCCGGATGTAGCAAAGCGGAGCCGACAGAGACTTTGCTCCAGGTCCTGCTCCTGACCGGCAGGGAGCGGAGGTGACTGCTCAAGGCTGCGTGAGGACCACGCTGAAGGGAGCAGTGCATTCCCAGGCTAAGGGTGAGTGACCCGCCATACCTGGCATCCCGGCCAGAAGAGGCCGGCTCAGAGCCTTTTCCCCGTATTTGTTGGCAACTATACCGCAAGCTTGCAGGCAGCTGCCTTGGGGGTTATGTTTCGTTCCATTGTCTTGCCACCACGGGTCGGATACTCGACAGAGGCCCCAGTGCTGGGAATCACCACATTTACCTGGGTAGACGCACTCGACTGTCGGCAGCCTACGAGAATGACCAAATGTGGTTCATAACCCTGCTATTGGAAGGGCATGTGTGCCGGGGCTCCAAGGCCCCTGAGGGGGCAGAGATGCCTAAGAGAAGCACCAAGAGGTGTTAGAAATAGGTGCCTTGGGGCACCGTGACGTCTGCATTTTTCTTTGTGACAAGTGCCTAGTGGCCAAGGGATATATGTGTTGTTGGCCTAAAATATGTGCACATATTACAAGGGGATGTCCTCACCACGGGTTGGTGATGTGTGCAATCTAGGAGTATTTATCCCTTCACCCTGCTTATGATTCAGGTGTCATACTGTGCTGTTTATGCCCTGATGTGGATATATGTGATGTTACATTGCCAGCAAGGATATTTCCATACCATGTGCACGCTAGAAGTGTTTACTATGGTGCACTGTTGATGATGTGTATGTATAATGTTTTATGCTAAAGGTAATCCTGCCAGTAATTACTGGTGATCCTAACTGTAATGTTTATGACAGTGGCCCGAGTGGCCAAGTGATTTATGTAATCCCCGTGAAGTCATGACCAGTGCCTAGTGGCACAGTAAGATATGTGATTGTGAGATAATGTGTTTTTATGGATAATGCAAAGGATATTTTTGGTGGTGGCGGCGGCGGGTGGTGGCGGCGGCGGGTGGGTGGCGGCGGCCGCCGCCTAGCTTAGGTGCATACCTCTAACCAACCAGAAACCGTATTTCTAACAGCCCTCAAGCATTGTGCAGCATTTCCCCATATTTCTACCACGTGCATATTACATGTGGAGTCATTTAGATCGTGTGGCACTAGGAGGCCAATCACAATAATAAAGGTTGATTTTAAATTCAACAGAAACAGGCTTATGCTATACAATTCAACTTTGTTATATTTAGGATTTATCTATCTACAGGCAGCAACATTTCGCTGGGAAACGTTTTACAGAAATAATGTAGACTGTACATAGAGATGTGGGAGTTGGGTGGTTAACATAAACTGAGAATGGTAGAAGTTGGTGTGGATACATATCACAATAATATGGATCATCTTGGACAAGACGTACCTAATCTAAGTGGGAGTTAGATGTAATCCAGAATTAAATGACTGTCGAAGATGCAACCCTACCTTCATCCTCAAAATGCAGTCATGCTGTTCTTATGATTTGGGACGGTTAATCACAGCAGAGTTCAGTTGGTTGTTTTGTTTTCTAGCATCTTGCGCAAGTGGCCCTCCCAGCCCAGCATGTAGCAAGATTATCATTTGGGGTCCAAGGCTTAACATGAGGATGTTATATTCAGTGGTGGTTCACGTGAGCTGTAAGCATTATCATCTACATCTTCTGCATACTTGTCAAAGCTCTGGTCCTTGTGGACCAGCCTTGGAGACCCCACACAGCACATTGTGAAATTCACCACACCCAAACTTGAGTGCTATATTGTGAGATTGCTAGGACCCTGCAATGCAAGGTCCTCACAGGTCCACAGCCAGGACACCACAAACCAGTTCCTGCCCCAAGAACTTGACAGGAAGTGAGTGGAGGATCAAGGCATTCCAGACTAGACTAGCATATGAACATCATGGGAGGAGACGAGCTTCCCCGAAAGTGAAAGGCAGGATGTAATAGAGAAGGTACATCGAATAAGGCATATAGAGTTAATGTTCCTGCCTCGTGTTCTTCCATTCTCTCTACTCACACAACATAACAGGCGACGAAGAAGGGAGATTGCACTGACGTTGAGGAGCATCTCAGTTTATTAGATTTTTTTTAGATTGACAGCACAATCTTGCAAGATCTCTGACTGCGGTCTCATCTCCATGAAGCTTCGAAACCAAGATCCTATTTGCTTTCTTTCCTATTTCCCTCATGACTCATTTGTCTCCTGCAACTGCTCTAGATTGGAGGTTTTCAGCAACATTACTCATTAATCTAAATCCGTTGATTGCGTAGTTGAAGGAATTGTGTGCTCTGCAGTCTTTGCAGCTTGTGGTCCGTTTAACAATGTCTGCAGCTTACAATTTTGTGTTGCTTACCTAAACAATACAGGGAAAACAAGCATTGGTGAGCACACTCTTCCTGCCAATTAACATAACTGTTATGGCATCATTTTGAGTTCTTCACTAGAGTCTTGTGCAAAAAAAGCACTGGTAAATACCAATTTTTCATGGTATTGGTCATTTTATCAAACAGAATCCAAATTTTCTGCAGAGTGTTTGTCAATAACATGCAAAGTGTTCTTTGTAACAGTTTTTAGGTCTGGCCTTTGAGACCGCGTTTTATGTGTCTCCAGGCTATTGGTTTCCCCAATAAATTATTCATAATATACATGGATTGAGGGAGGCCTTTGGGCAGTTTCTTTTTCTGTTGGTCTTTTACCTTGCCTGTCACATTTAGTTTCCTCCTACCATAGCAAACACCGTGGAGCAAGGGGTCCGCTCACTCTACCCAGTGGCTTCCTTCACGTCCAGTGGCTCTACAGAGCCTGTGCACATTGTTCAAATACTCCTAAAAATAGTTCTTTGTCTTCAGCGACAAAGATTGTTCAAAGTATGTGACTATTGTTTCTCTATTTCTCCTTTTTATTTCAAGTTTAGCCATTCAATAAAAAGAGATAACCATCACAGAACCGTGCCAAGGCCAGAACGCTTGGCTTTGCCAATGCTTCTTAATCACGCAGTATTACACATAATGCACTGTTTTTCAGATATAATTTCCTTCAGGTAATATGTGGAGAATCTTACACACCCACAAACGCTGTACAGAGCACAGTTTAACCAAAACCCTTGATTGTAATGGTGCAATGGTGAAATACCAGGATTACACCTGTTAATAGTGCTCAGAATGAGGCTGTGAGTCGCGGCCCACACTGGTGCAAGCCACATTGCATACAGTCTGCACTAGTACATACACACAGGAAAAGCTCTTGTGTACCTTTTTATTTAATAAACAGCTGTGCAGACAGATTTTTGCCAGTTCATGGTACATAAAAATGGAGAAAATGGGTTGTGACGGATTTGAAAACAATATCGCACATGTTTTGGTTATAAATACTTTTTATATGTGGCGTCTACTTTTTAAACAACAGAGCCACGCGCAGCCTTTGCTTAAAACAGAAGGTAAAATTGGAACGAAAGTCCAGGCCATCGAAAAGTGTTTACGCTTATTAAATTCTCAGTAAAAATGGTCCTAGCCTTCCTGGAACTGAAAATACAATTATTGTGAAATCCGCCTCGATTCAGGTGGCCGCTCCGTTTAGCGTGTCCCTGCATCTCTAATGGATTCCACTGGAAGCCGCTAATTAACGCGCGGTCGCCACTCGGGCGCTTTTCGCGCGCTCTTGTTAATTCTGTTTTTCTCATGTCTCAACGTTTTCAAAACACGATTATGGGCTTTTTGTGTACTTTAAGTGTATGTTATTACACTTGGAGCTGAGTAAGGAAAAGCTCCCTAAAAATAACATCAGAATTAAACTGTACGTGGAAACGTGGATGTTGACTGGCATTTAAAACCTGTATTATTTCATCAGTAATATTTATGTCTTGCTGTGTCTATTTTACCTTCAGTGGTTCCACATAACATTTCATTTAAGAGACACGGGGCCTGATTACAATGTGGCCGAATGTATGTTTGGGGGATACAATGGGGCCGGAAACAAAGTTTCCGGACCGTGTCCCCACACATGAACCTGGCGATCATGAATCTGTCCCCAGGGAGGGGGGCACATGCCGGCCCGGATTGACTGGTTCCAGATTCGCTTGTTGTGTCCGCAATCTGGGGACGATTATTCTTCCATTTACCACCTGCTTGCAGCAGGTGGTAAACAGGACAGGGGTGGGAGGTGGGGGCAGGCAACAGGGCACAGTAGTCGCTGTGGATTGCCAGTGGCTGATTATGAGGAGCGCAAGCCCAGCCATCCGGTTTTACTGGTAATTTGAGTGAAGACTGGATTGAACAAAGTGGGTCCCACTTGTTTTCTGTAAAGCTGGTGGTTTGCACAACTGTAAAGGGTGGATTATGTGTGTTGCCTACAAGACTTCCCTGTAGATTTTTAAAGATCTACGTGGAAATAAAAAAAATGCATCATAAAGAGCACTTTTTTAGCCATCGCATGATCAAGAAATCAGTCAATTAATAGTTATATCTTAATTGTTCATTTTGTTTTAGATTAACTGTGATGAAAATCCATAATCAACAATGCAACTATTTTGAGGCAGTGGCATCACCACTAAGCAATCTCATTAACTGTGCTCTGTCCCTTACACTTATCCCGCAGTACTATCACCCTAACCCTTGACCGTTCATTTATTTTAACTATTTCACTAATCCTGTTGGGAACTCTAGCCCCCATGATACCCCTTACTCTTTACTTAACCGTAACCACAACTCTAACCCAAACACTAGCTCTATTTGTAACACTTAAGGGGGCCAACCAAGATAATGAAAAAACACTGTCCTCTTTCCCCAGTTTTGAATTTTTAACAATCGCCAACGATAGGCATTCTAAAATGTTACTTTGAAGAACAATGGAGCGGTGCACTCCCAAGCCAATATTGCATCAATAAAGAAGCTTAATCAGTATCTTCGTTGCATCAATCTTTATTCTTAACACTCCATACGATTATTAAAACAATCAGCCAACGCGTTTCGTTCAAGAAATGAACTTCATCAGGGCAAAATATTGGAAGTTTGAGAAATGATTACTGTATGGGGAACGTGGTTTCCGAGGGCCCAACCTGGTCCGGACCCTGGTCTATGAATACAATCCACGGCAATCAGTAACGTTAATTAGTAATAGTATGTCGGCCTCCTTGATAAGGGCCAAAGAAGAGCTCCTGTGGCGTCAGTGACCACGTCTCGGCTAACCGGGCAGCTCGTGGACACTGGTGCCACAGGAGCTCTTCTTTGGCCCTTATCAAGGAGGCCAACATACTATTACTAATTAACTTTACTGATTGCCGTGGATTGTATTCGTAGACCAGGTTCCGGACCAGGTGGGGCCCTCGGAAACCACGTTCCCCATACAGTAATCATTTCTCAACCTTCCAATATTTTGCCCTGACGAAGTTCATTTCTTGAATGAAGTGCGTTGGCTGATTGTTTTAATAATCGTCTGGAGTCTTAAGAATAAAGATTGACGCAACGAAGATACTGATTAAACTTCTTTATTGACGCAATATTGGCTTGGGAGTGCACCGCTCCATTGTTCTTCAAGTTCTATTTTCCTGCTTGGCAGGTGGCATCCCACAACGGCAGGTGAAGGAGCTAGATGTGCACACCGTATTTCAACGTATACATAAAAGTGTTACTTTGGATTCACACTGAGGATAGTGCAGCAATTGGAATCCGCCGTTGGTTCTTTGTACATAAAATGTTACTTTGTTTGATAACGTCACCTGGGGTTTTGCGATCTATTGTGACATAATTTGTCTGATAGCCCCTTTAATCTAGCCCTACTTTCAGCTCTACCCTCTTTTTAATGTTACATTGTGCCGTATTACAATGTAATTTTACTTTGACGTAATGTTGTTATTTTTTCATCATTATTACCTTTCTTCTTTGTATCACTTTTTATTTTGTATTTTTGGTCAGCAGAGTTCTTTTTTTATAGTTTCTTCATTCTCAAATAATGCTTGTTTAACGGCTTGAACTTGGATTGACAGAGAGCCTTGCTATGGCGTTATCAAAGATTCCTGATGGGTTTGTAGTGGGAGACAAGATACCTTTAGGATCTGGGGGTTGTGTTCACGTAGGCCTTCTTTGTAGTATGGAGGGCTTTTAAAAGTATTTGACTGTCTACCCAGAACCAATGGAATACTTTTAAATCATGTCTGCTGTGACCTTTATTCAAGGTGAGTCATTGGCTGGCTGTCTGGTTAGGTCTCGCCTGACCCAGCGCATGCGCTGGTATGGCGAGACTTTTTGAGAGGGCTCCAAAAAGTGCTACCAGGCCAGCTTAGAGCTACAGTGCATGTGCGCGGGTGCGCGCGCCCTCGCTTGACCGCGATTACTTTCACTTTCGCAGCCGCACGGCCGCTTTGATGTTTGATCACGATCGCGATCACTTTCGCGGTCACACGGCAGCTTTGATGTTTGATCGCGATCACTTTCGCGGCCGCACGACCGCTTGTTTAGGTCGAGCCAGAGTTACTGTTCATTTGAAACCGACTTCGTTGGTTACAAAAGGATAAACGTCTGACTCGGCCCGACTGGAATCTGACCCCGGACACTTCTTGTTGCAAGTAGAATTCTGTGGTGTAGTTAACTTGCTGACGTGCCTTCACTTCATAGCTGGACAGAAAAAAAATGTAAGGAGGCAGCAAAAACAACGAGCACCTGCACGCCATCGCATTTTTTAGACTGAGGACAGAACGGACGACAGTAAAACCATAGCTGGCGAGCAACATATACAATGCTGAACATGAATTGGAGCCAGCAATCACACAAAAAATTCGGAGTGGTTTACATGTTGGCCTCTCGTTCTTCTGGTGCTCTTTTTCCACTGATGCAATTGTATTTGGTTATGCATTTGCTCTGGTTTTGTTTTGGTGGTGTGGTGCTTTCTGGCACGATCGCAGCTATACTCTGACACAGCAGTTTTCTGTCTGGCATTGTTATGGTACAAGTTATAGGCACTGTTGTTCTAAATTTCTAACAAATCTGTATTATTTCTGGGGTACTTTTGGCCAGTGTCTGGCACTGGGATGGTTTTGGCCTGACACTCTTATGATGTGTCTCTGGCACAGCAAGTTTTGCTGTGGCATAGTGCTGATTCAGTTGTGGCACTTCGTTCTGTTTTGCAGTTTCTCTGTGTCGACTGGCACTGTTGTTCTGGTACCCATCTAGCCCCTTACAGGCCCTGTCCCAGCTCTCTTCCTGTCCTTAGATGGTTCGGCTTTCCTCCTGTCGCCTCCTACTGCCTCACGGTGAAAGTTAAGAAGCATGCAGCAAACTGCACAAGGGATACTGGAATATTGAATTGTTAGGCAAAAGGTGATCGTTTTAGAAAAAATACATTGGTATGCCAGTTCACTTTAAGAGCTCTCTTTCGCATGCAAACATACGCTCCAGAAATACCTCGCACCCACTCCTCTGCCCCTGAAAGCATTTCCTGAGGTTATAAGACTGCCCATCGAGCTAGTGATAGGCGCTACTCTATTGGAGTCAGCATAACCAGCATTGTATCAAAGCGATGTTGCATTGGGAGGGGGGGGGGGTATATGCAGGTTTTATTTAGGTGGGCTGCACTTGACCTTGAATAATTTAAAAAGACTACTTTGTACATGATCATGCCATTTATGTGTTTTGAAAATCTGCAAGCGGTGCATTAACACGCACGTTGTACTGATAGTTGTTGCTTACGAGAAGCAAGGCTGGCAGTAACTGTGCCTCTTTTGCAGGTTTTTAGAACACAAATAAAAGGCATTGATATTTACGATGCAAATAGCTCAAACTTGTTTTATCTGTGTTTCTCTTTAAAAAAAAAAAAATACATCAAACTCCCGATCACCTGGCCTCATCCCGTGGTGTGTTCTGCTGCACACCCCTGCATTTATTTTTACATACTCCTCCCCGTGGCCAGTGATCAGACCATCACTGCTGCATGAGTCTTTTCTTCAGGGGGCCTCTCGGCCACCACCTCTCTGCCTATTGTACTGTTAACAGTCAGCATCCACTGCGCCTCGGTGCAGACATGAAGGCGCGGAGGACCCCATCATCACCAGCTCCCACATCATTTCTTGTGCCGGCCCCGCCCCCTCCACATGAAACCATTCATCACGTGCGCCCATATCGCTCTGTGTCGAAATCTTTGGTGCTGCAGAGCTTTGAAAAGTGCAGCTTTTTCTGCAACCTGTTCGCATTGAGCTTCACCGATTTTGGGTGATAACAGGCGCTTCACCTCTCCCGCAGACCGGCCTTGAGTTTGCGTTTTTAATTATTGATTTTGATAATAGAGGTAACCACAACGACCAGAATGCTAATAGAAACATTTGGTCGAGTTATACAGGGAGTGAGTCCTCAACCCGTTTTTCTGTTTTCTCATGATGTTTATCGACTGTGTGGCGCCTTTTTACCAGTTGTTTTAACCATATTCCTGGGAAAACAGAATACCCTTTATACGATTTCGCTTTTGTTCAACAATAGCTGTCTGAAAACATGTACCCTATCAAGCTATTGTTTTTTTCGTCTAAAACATGGCCTTCTGCAGTCAAGTAGTTGCAGTGTCATTATGCAGACACTACTGACTTTGTAGGACTTTTCTCTTTGAGGACGTTTATTTGTTGAAGCAGAACCTGTGCACATTGTTCAAATACTCCTAAAAATAGTTCTTTGTCTTCAGCGACAAAGATTGTTCAAAGTATGTGACTATTGTTTCTCTATTTCTCCTTTTTATTTCAAGTTTAGCCATTCAATAAAAAGAGATAACCATCACAGAACCGTGCCAAGGCCAGAACGCTTGGCTTTGCCAATGCTTCTTAATCACGCAGTATTACACATAATGCACTGTTTTTCAGATATATCCACGGCAATCAGTAACGTTAATTAGTAATAGTATGTCGGCCTCCTTGATAAGGGCCAAAGAAGAGCTCCTGTGGCGTCAGTGACCACGTCTCGGCTAACCGGGCAGCTCGTGGACACTGGTGCCACAGGAGCTCTTCTTTGGCCCTTATCAAGGAGGCCAACATACTATTACTAATTAACTTTACTGATTGCCGTGGATTGTATTCGTAGACCAGGTTCCGGACCAGGTGGGGCCCTCGGAAACCACGTTCCCCATACAGTAATCATTTCTCAACCTTCCAATATTTTGCCCTGACGAAGTTCATTTCTTGAATGAAGTGCGTTGGCTGATTGTTTTAATAATCGTCTGGAGTCTTAAGAATAAAGATTGACGCAACGAAGATACTGATTAAACTTCTTTATTGACGCAATATTGGCTTGGGAGTGCACCGCTCCATTGTTCTTCAAGTTCTATTTTCCTGCTTGGCAGGTGGCATCCCACAACGGCAGGTGAAGGAGCTAGATGTGCACACCGTATTTCAACGTATACATAAAAGTGTTACTTTGGATTCACACTGAGGATAGTGCAGCAATTGGAATCCGCCGTTGGTTCTTTGTACATAAAATGTTACTTTGTTTGATAACGTCACCTGGGGTTTTGAGATCTATTGTGACATAATTTGTCTGATAGCCCCTTTAATCTAGCCCTACTTTCAGCTCTACCCTCTTTTTAATGTTACATTGTGCCGTATTACAATGTAATTTTACTTTGACGTAATGTTGTTATTTTTTCATCATTATTACCTTTCTTCTTTGTATCACTTTTTATTTTGTATTTTTGGTCAGCAGAGTTCTTTTTTTATAGTTTCTTCATTCTCAAATAATGCTTGTTTAACGGCTTGAACTTGGATTGACAGAGAGCCTTGCTATGGCGTTATCAAAGATTCCTGATGGGTTTGTAGTGGGAGACAAGATACCTTTAGGATCTGGGGGTTGTGTTCACGTAGGCCTTCTTTGTAGTATGGAGGGCTTTTAAAAGTATTTGACTGTCTACCCAGAACCAATGGAATACTTTTAAATCATGTCTGCTGTGACCTTTATTCAAGGTGAGTCATTGGCTGGCTGTCTGGTTAGGTCTCGCCTGACCCAGCGCATGCGCTGGTATGGCGGGACTTTTTGGGAGGGCTCCAAAAAGTGCTACCAGGCCAGCTTAGAGTTACAGTGCATGTGCGCGGGTGCGCGCGCCCTCGCTTGACCGCGATTACTTTCACTTTCGCAGCCGCACGGCCGCTTTGATGTTTGATCACGATCGCGATCACTTTCGCGGTCACACGGCAGCTTTGATGTTTGATCGCGATCACTTTCGCGGCCGCACGACCGCTTGTTTAGGTCGAGCCAGAGTTACTGTTCATTTGAAACCGACTTCGTTGGTTACAAAAGGATAAACGTCTGACTCGGCCCGACTGGAATCTGACCCCGGACACTTCTTGTTGCAAGTAGAATTCTGTGGTGTAGTTAACTTGCTGACGTGCCTTCACTTCATAGCTGGACAGAAAAAAAATGTAAGGAGGCAGCAAAAACAACGAGCACCTGCACGCCATCGCATTTTTTAGACTGAGGACAGAACGGACGACAGTAAAACCATAGCTGGCGAGCAACATATACAATGCTGAACATGAATTGGAGCCAGCAATCACACAAAAAATTCGGAGTGGTTTACATGTTGGCCTCTCGTTCTTCTGGTGCTCTTTTTCCACTGATGCAATTGTATTTGGTTATGCATTTGCTCTGGTTTTGTTTTGGTGGTGTGGTGCTTTCTGGCACGATCGCAGCTATACTCTGACACAGCAGTTTTCTGTCTGGCATTGTTATGGTACAAGTTATAGGCACTGTTGTTCTAAATTTCTAACAAATCTGTATTATTTCTGGGGTACTTTTGGCCAGTGTCTGGCACTGGGATGGTTTTGGCCTGACACTCTTATGATGTGTCTCTGGCACAGCAAGTTTTGCTGTGGCATAGTGCTGATTCAGTTGTGGCACTTCGTTCTGTTTTGCAGTTTCTCTGTGTCGACTGGCACTGTTGTTCTGGTACCCATCTAGCCCCTTACAGGCCCTGTCCCAGCTCTCTTCCTGTCCTTAGATGGTTCGGCTTTCCTCCTGTCGCCTCCTACTGCCTCACGGTGAAAGTTAAGAAGCATGCAGCAAACTGCACAAGGGATACTGGAATATTGAATTGTTAGGCAAAAGGTGATCGTTTTAGAAAAAATACATTGGTATGCCAGTTCACTTTAAGAGCTCTCTTTCGCATGCAAACATACGCTCCAGAAATACCTCGCACCCACTCCTCTGCCCCTGAAAGCATTTCCTGAGGTTATAAGACTGCCCATCGAGCTAGTGATAGGCGCTACTCTATTGGAGTCAGCATAACCAGCATTGTATCAAAGCGATGTTGCATTGGGAGGGGGGGGGTATATGCAGGTTTTATTTAGGTGGGCTGCACTTGACCTTGAATAATTTAAAAAGACTACTTTGTACATGATCATGCCATTTATGTGTTTTGAAAATCTGCAAGCGGTGCATTAACACGCACGTTGTACTGATAGTTGTTGCTTACGAGAAGCAAGGCTGGCAGTAACTGTGCCTCTTTTGCAGGTTTTTAGAACACAAATAAAAGGCATTGATATTTACGATGCAAATAGCTCAAACTTGTTTTATCTGTGTTTCTCTTTAAAAAAAAAAAAAATACATCAAACTCCCGATCACCTGGCCTCATCCCGTGGTGTGTTCTGCTGCACACCCCTGCATTTATTTTTACACACTCCTCCCCGTGGCCAGTGATCAGACCATCACTGCTGCATGAGTCTTTTCTTCAGGGGGCCTCTCGGCCACCACCTCTCTGCCTATTGTACTGTTAACAGTCAGCATCCACTGCGCCTCGGTGCAGACATGAAGGCGCGGAGGACCCCATCATCACCAGCTCCCACATCATTTCTTGTGCCGGCCCCGCCCCCTCCACATGAAACCATTCATCACGTGCGCCCATATCGCTCTGTGTCGAAATCTTTGGTGCTGCAGAGCTTTGAAAAGTGCAGCTTTTTCTGCAACCTGTTCGCATTGAGCTTCACCGATTTTGGGTGATAACAGGCGCTTCACCTCTCCCGCAGACCGGCCTTGAGTTTGCATTTTTAATTATTGATTTTGATAATAGAGGTAACCACAACGACCAGAATGCTAATAGAAACATTTGGTCGAGTTATACAGGGAGTGAGTCCTCAACCCGTTTTTCTGTTTTCTCATGATGTTTATCGACTGTGTGGCGCCTTTTTACCAGTTGTTTTAACCATATTCCTGGGAAAACAGAATACCCTTTATACGATTTCGCTTTTGTTCAACAATAGCTGTCTGAAAACATGTACCCTATCAAGCTATTGTTTTTTTCGTCTAAAACATGGCCTTCTGCAGTCAAGTAGTTGCAGTGTCATTATGCAGACACTACTGACTTTGTAGGACTTTTCTCTTTGAGGACGTTTATTTGTTGAAGCAGAAAGATCAACCCATGTGAAAATACTGTCTGTACATTCAGCTTTTGTGAATAGTAGGGGATATCTTTTTTTAATGCTTGGATGGGTGTACCTGAATGGGTGTAGTCTAGTCCTACAAACTGTACCTTGGCCATGATCCTAAGCTAACTGCTTTCTGGTTTAATTGGATTCTAATAACGTATAGCCCACTTAATGTTTTTCCTCATGCTTGAAAGCATGTGATCTTAAACTGAGCTGGTGATGCTGTTTGAACTAAGTCACTGTTGTTGGTGAGATGTTGCCACGCACTGCAGCCTGGGTTTTATGTAGACCTGTTGAAAGAGAATGCAGATAGAGTTTAGTGAACTCTCTCTCATTTGTTTGTGCTTTTTGAGTGTATACGTCCACTATTTTTAGATTCAGACGTAAAGCAGTGCAGTGCACTGCCTTGGCTTTTGAGCATGGAGACTGACTATAGTAGGTGGTCGGGCCACTTGCAATATAATATCTTCCATATTTTGGAAAGCTCAGTACTTGTTATGCCCATTTAAATTACAAACGCATAGGCAGAAACATGTTGACCACCTCATAAGTGGACTCTGCAGAACAATTTATTCAGGTTTTCGTCCTCCACCTTGTTTTTAATGTGTCCGATTGGCTACTAATAAAATTTAACCTATTTTTGACACAATCGTGATACTTTTAACACTCACTCCTTCACTATTCACCATACACGAATAACCAGCTCCGCAGTAATTCTGGCGTTGTAGCACACCAGGGTGGCACTCGGCCTCTCCTGGTGGGGCCCAATGATGAAGCATGTCACCAACCAGGTTGGTGAGTGAGGGCTTTATAAAGATCCAATTCGGGTTCTTCTGTCATGCTCTACAATTTTTGTTTGCAAGGCATACTCTTTTGTTGATATGATTAGATTTACCCTGGGGGACTGAGAGTGTTCCTAATTTTTTCCTCCCTCTCTTGTTGTTTTCAACATAATGAGCAGCGCACAGCTGTGAGAGTTTTTCTCCCTTTTCCTGGAGGACCTCTAACACCTCCTGAGTCTCCTTTGTATTCTTTTTCCTCACCCCTTTCTCGTGATAGAAAACCTGGGTCTCACCTATCCTGATTCAGAGGTGGATGCCATCCTGGCACGACCATCCCTTTTCGCAGATCCTGCAATTTCGCAGGCGATAACTCACACTAGTGAATGGGACAAACTAACAGAGCAGAAGAAAGATAGGATCCGGACCATCTTACACGGAACAATCCTAACAGAATACCTTCGCACAAACACCGCTCCGAAGGGTCTCCTAGTAACTAACGCCCCACGTATCTTCCTGGAGGATGCTACCTTCAGAAAAGAATGGGCAATGATCGCGTGGCATTGTACGCGCGATTGGTTGGTGTTAATTATAAAAACAGCAGTGAGACTTTCCGAAACACTTATGGTTGAGATACAACAAACTGAGAACCATTTCAAAACCACACTTACGGGTTACAAAAAGAGACTTGATGTAATCAATAAAGACATTACAGAGTATAAGGAGGGTCTAACGCAGGCCAAAGTAACCAAATTTCAAAAAGATCTGAAAAAATTCACATTTACCAAGGCCTACCCTTACGCCGACCCTACATATACCCCAATAAGCAGAAATAATTCCAATTCTGATCTTTCCGATGATAACTCCTCAATGTCAAGTGGCTCCAGCAATGGCAGCTACAAACAAAGTCAAAGGAGGGGAGGAGTGAGAGGGACGACAAGACCAACCTTTCCCCAACCGATATGGCACCCATATCAGATGCCAGGAGGAGGGATATACCCAATGCACTTTCAACCCCCCCATGTTCCAATGATGGGGTGGAATCCTGGCTACATGCCGGCACCACCTTTCCAACAAAACACCTACCGCCCGCCTTTTTTAGACAGAGGTCGGAGAGGAAGAGGCAAAAGGAGAGGACACAACCAAGTCCGATGGGAACAGGACGACCCAGTGGTCAACAACACCCGCAGCGAAACAGGCGAGCACGAGTGCCCAGGGAGTCTAATTGTCAACCTATCCAGTGTAACCCTCTCCCCTCTAGAGACACAGGTCCTTAAGAAAGGTTTAGGCTTCGTGCCCACTGCCCGCCTGGACAAGTTTAGTCTTCATTGCGAACTCGCCAATTTCTTTAGAAAACTGAAATTGAAGGCCTTCTTTGAAGGAAAGGAACAAGGAGCCGTGAATACTAAAGGTGACACTGGTCTGAGAAACAAATCTACTTTTACGCCACATCCACACACAATACCAGCAGAAATAACTGCTTTGAGCAGGCGGTCTTTTTAGAAATCGAGACCCTTGAAGAGCCCAGACAATTCAAAAATCTGAGTGCACTAGAATACAAGGCACTTGACAGTCTAAAAGCGAATTCAGCAATCACAATAAAACCGTCTGATAAAGGCGGGGGTATTGTGATACAAGACACAGCTGACTATGATAACGAGTGCATACGCTTGTTGAGCAACAGGACAAACTACCAACCACTCATGACGACCCTTCTGTAGAACTCAAGGCTCGTATTACTAACCTCGTGAGAGAGGCAGAGGACAATGGCCACATTACTAAACATGAGGCAGATTTTTTGACTGCAGGGGATAGTGTAGTGCCTTATTTCTATACCCTGCCAAAAATACACAAAAACAAATTCCCTCCCCTAGGTCTCCCCATAGTCTCAGGCATTGGCTCTTTCCTGGAGCCGCTGTCCCGCTTTTGTGATTACTTTCTCAAACCCTTAATCCAAGCAACTCCGACCTACCTTAAGGACACTAAGAACCTCCTTAACTTACTGCAAGACCTACCAATTGACACAGCAACCACCACACTAGTGACCCTAGATATTGAAAGCCTGAACACGAGCATCCCCCAGGACGACACCATCAGAGTCCTGGGTGAGGCACTCGATGGTATTATTTGGGACTACCTGACACCTAAGGAATTTATCTTGGAATGTGCCACTTTAGCACTAAAACAAAACTTTTTGAGTACAAGGGAGACATCTATTTACAGTCTACCGGGACTTCTATGGGCAGTACATTTGCCCCTAGTGTAGCGGGTCTCTACATTCATGATTTTGAACGTAGATAAATTCAAAGTGTCACCAATCCGTATTCCTCTTCTATTATTTTTTGGAAGAGATATATTGACGACATCCTCCTTGTTTGGAAAGGTACAGAGAGCAACCTCCTGACTTTCCTACACTGGTTAAACACCTTGGATGCTAACTTAAGATTCACCTACATCTGCAGCTCACAATCATGTTCCTGGACGTCGTGATTTCTAAATCCAATGGGTGCTTAACAACCAAAACCCACTATAAACCCACAGCCAAGAACAACCTTCTTGACTTCTCCAGTTTCCACTCTAGACCTTTACGAGAAAACCTACCGTATGGCCAATATCTCAGGATCAGGAGAAATTGTAGCAATTTGGAAGACTTCCGAAAACAGTCCACCGACCTCACCACCAAATTGAAACATAGGGGATACCCAGATAAAATCCTTAAGAAAGGCTTTAAGAGAGCGCGGAACCAACCAAGAGAGGCGCTTTTGGAAGATAACCCTAAAGAAAACAAAGAACTGCCTTTGACATGCGTAACAACCTACAGCAGCGCATCAAACTGTGTCAAGAAAGCTGTTAATAAACATTGGGGAATCCTCACCAGTAACAATCGTAATTGGGACAAACCACTTTTCTCCTTTAAAAAAGGACGCAGCCTAAAAGACACCCTAGTTCATACACGTACCAAAGACAACCCTACAAGAGATCTAACAATCACGGAGGCATGGGGCCTACCCAAAATCATGGGTCATTTCCCATGCACCAACTGCAGCATCTGTCATTTGACTAAGCATACTAAGGTTCTAAATTCGGAACATGGTAAAATATGGACATAAAAAGCCCACACTAACTGTAACTCCACTAACGTGGTCTATTTGATAACATGCCCGTGTGAGTTACGCTATGTGGGCTGGACAACGAGAAAAGTGAAACTACGAATTGGAGAACATCGCAGCAACATTCGTTGTGGAAAAATTACCACCAAATTAAGTGAACATTTTATACAGTGTAACCACGCTGCCAACGACCTCAGATGGACAGTTATCGAACATGTGCAAACAGAACGCAACTCCCAGAAAATACTCTTTGAAAAAGAACAGAGGTGGGTGTACCGGCTGGGCACTCACAACAAAGGGTTAAATGACAACATCCCCTGGGCGTCAGTTCAAAAACAAAAGTCACACCACAGACTATGAGCCTCATTAATTTATAACTACCTTCCCCCTCTTTTTATCCTGGGAATTTAATAGGAAGGATGTCAATCTTCCTGGGCAGGGTGCGCTTCTGCATGATAAAGGGTGATAGTTCTGACCCATTCAACATTAAATTTACAAGAAGCCTCCTACCCCTTTATGAGCAATAAGTGCCTTCCATTTTTTGATACATTGAGGTCCTTATGACTCTTATTGACCAAATGCACATGCACGGCGATGTCTCCTTACTAGCGCGTGTATATATCTGCGCTTAAACACATTACAACTTTTCTTGTAACATACCCCCCCCCCCTTTTTTTCTCTGACAACCATGTCCACCTTATTGTAGTGTTTGTGGTCTATCCACTTTAAGCCTTTCATAACTGTTGGCCCCTTTGGTGACTTCACTCGTTTTACGTATCATCCATAGAGATACTCAGCGGTACACACCTGCTTTTTTATCGCCCCATAACGATTGTTTTAAGATTGAATAAAGTTGTATTCTGCTCTTATGCCAAAATCAATCTTTTTTGACAACATGATATACTCTGTTTTGATGTCAATATACATGTTTTATCAAGTCAAGTCAAGAATACTTTATTCGGTTTTAAAGACAAAAAACCATGAAAGTTACAGCATTAAATTACAATTTAGATACAGACACAAGAAGATATAAAAGGGAGAAAGCTAAACTTAAAATACATCTAGACTCAGTGATTTCCTAAGTTTAAAAACGTTTTTTAAATAAGTTAAAACTGCGGTAACAGTAAGAACAGTGTCCATTCTCTGAAGCTCTAAGAAAGCCAAGCGACATTTGTTAATTTTCCATTCTTTGAGGAGTGGAATAATATATGTCTTACGAGGTAAGGTATAAAAGGTGCAGAAAAACAGAATATGAATATCTGACTGGGATGAAAAGTCATCACACGGACATAATGGTAGGCTCGATGGCCAAGAATTCATAACTGGAAAAGACAATAATCTAAAAACAATAGACAATCTAAAACGAGTCAGGATAAAACGTTCATAATTAGACATCGGCAAGGTTAAGTAAGGCTGCAGGCTACTGCTCGTTAGAAGGGAAAAATGCAGAGACACAGTTTTTTTCTTCAATTCCTCTTGGCTTCTATTTTCTATAAGGTAATCCAGGGATAGTTTGGACAGAAGATTCCTGGATAAACCTTCCATTGAGGATGGATCTGCAAAATGGTGTTGGCGACCAATTTTGGCAAAAAATGATTTGATGTAGTTTAGCCAATCTAAACGGTCCACGTTTTCCAGTTTTATAACATCCTGAAGGATGGCTCGATTCAGGGAGCACTCATCAGTTGTCCAAACCCTGTGCCACAGAAGAATAGGTTGAATTCTGATCAAATCAGATATATAGTTTAGGCCAAGTTCAGAATGACAAATATAGGTCGCGACACTTTGGGGGACTCTCAAAACATGTCTCAGAAACCTATTCTCAGCTTTCTGAAGTAGATCAATGTTAGTGTGGCCCCAGAGGCCCGAGCCATACATAGCAACCGAGGTACATGTAGCTTTATAAATAGTTAAAATTTCCTTAATTGGTTTCTTTCCCAGTTTTTTAATAAAATTCATTAGGGCCATTGTAGTTTTTTGAAACAGGAGAGTTCTTGCCTTTACCGCGTGAGACCATGCCCCAGTTTCATGGAACAGTACGCCAAGGTATGGGAAGATAGAGGTAGATTCCAATGGAACGTTATTTAAAAACATTCTTTTTGCATGATTACCAGATTTAGTGCCACAGTTCATTGAAAAAGTTTTAGTGCAATTAACTTTTAAGTCTAGACTAGACATAAAGCACTCAAAAATTTTATCAAATTTTGTAAAGCCATGGGAGTGCGGGCCATTAAAACCGCGTCATCCGCATACAGGAGTGCGGGGATAAACCTCCCCCCAACCCTAGGTATGTCCCCGCGATCACGCAGAAGATGACGCTCAAGGCCATTAATATACAACAAAAATAAAAAGGGTGCCAGGACGCAGCCCTGGCGAACGCCCCGGCCAACCTGGAATGACCTTGTACATTGACCCTCACGGCCGTAGCGGACCGAAGCTGAGGCACCTGAATAAAGATCCTTCAAAAAACAAACAATGGAATCTTCCACGCCTATCTCTCTTAAAATGGTCCATAATTTAGCATGGGAGACGCAGTCAAACGCCGATGAAAGGTCGACGAATGTGAGATAGAGGCGCTCCCCCTTGATCCTGAGGTATTTTGATTGTATAATCATTAAGTTTAGGCACTGTTCTTGAGTTCCAATACCCTTTTGGAAACCATATTGTAAATCGCTCATTATTTTATTTTCTTCTGCCCAGGTTTGCAGTCTGACCAAAATGATTCTCCCAAGAATCTTGACGGACGAATCTAATAGAGAAATTGGTCTGTAGCAGGCGCAGGATTGCCTGTCGCCCTTCTTATAGATAGGTACAATCACGGAGGTGAACCCGGACGGATTTAGGCCCCTAGCCAGAGCTGCATTAAATAATTGCACAAGCATGGGGCCCCAGAGCTCAACATTATCTTTAAACAGGTCAGCAGGGATACCATCAGGCCCTGCAGCCTTGCCACCCTTCGTTGCATTCAAAGCCAAGTTGACTTCCTCCAAATTTACAACCAGTTTAACTACCTTGTCCGCTATATGGACCCCGGGAGAAATATCAGTAATATGAAGATTGTCATGCGGTGTATAAAGACAAGAAAAATGCATAACCCAATCCTCCTCAGTGATGGCATTTTCTATACGCACCTTGGTGTTATCATAAAGAAGAGGGGTATTAACAGCCTTCCAGAAGGCAGACGCATCCTTCTGTTGTGACGCTTCGCATAGCGCTTCCAGGGCCTCCTTTTTTATAACCATTTTCCTATTTGTTAGGGCTTCATTATATGCTTTCCTGCAGATTCTTATTTCAGTAGTATTACGTGGTACTTGGTGGATAGCTCTTTTCAGGGAGGTTAAGGAGCTGGTGCAAGCGTTGTCAAACCAGCTCCTTTTACCCTTTGCCCTATCATTTGCCACAACCCATAAATCTTCCTTAATAGTGAGAGCTATTAAGTTAAAATGTTCAATTATAGAATCAGGACTAGAATTATCGTCCAAGCATGTGGCGAAACTGGTAGAGCAGATACCCAGTAATTTATCTAAAAACCTTTCCGGGACCACCTTATTCCATTTTAAGCTATACCCGTTTTGTCTACCAAGGACCACGTCCGAAACTACATGAAGCGAAGGCGCGTCCGTTTGTTGGTCCAAAAAAAGATTTTCAATTTCCATAATCTGAGGCAGATGGTCACTCACTGGCTGGTCTATAATATTGAACTTAATAATATTGTGGCGACAGCTATTAGAGGCAATAATAAAATCAATAATAGACAGTGCTCCTCTACCGACAAAAGTTGGCACAAAGATAGAGGGCATTTGAGCAATTTCATTTACAAAACCTAAATCATACATAAACAATATGTCATTTAGTAAATCCCCAATCAGAGAATGTTCAAAATGAGTTGAATTTGTTTCCTGTTCGATAGTTAAACCGCATAAACCCTGTTTACCTTTAGTGCAGAGTTTACAGTTAAAATCCCCCCCCCAAACAAACATAACTTCTCTATCGGTTTTGTCTATTTCATAATGTATATCATCCCTCAGCGTGGATAGAACGCTGGGGATTTCTTTCCTTGGTATATTATTATAGAAATTAATTACAGCGACATTTAGTCCCTTGCTATTCCTTAAAATTATTAAATGATAAAAACTAGATTTAGGAGAAAACCGGATAACCTCGTATTTAAGCCCGATTGGAAACTAAGGTTAGTAGACCCCCCTTAGCTCTTCCATGGGTGCTCCCCACAGCCGGGGTGAAAAAACTTCTGTATCCATTAATATTTACCGGATCCAAGGACCAGGTTTCCTGGAAAGCCAGGATATCATGGCCCTCAATAATGGAGCCCCATGATGGATTGTTGATTTTCTCCCTTAAACCGGCCACATTCCAGAATAAGAATGTACAGGCTTTCCTGATTACTTTAGTACCTTGATTACTTTGGGAGGAAGATACCTTTGTTTCCTCAGGTTGAGTACAAGTAGAGGCACCAATAGGTCCCTCAACGTTTGATTTGAGTAAGAAGAGAGCCTTGTGAGTGTTACTACAGCTAACCTCACTTATGTTGTCATTAATCAAAGTCTGGGTAATTTGTACCGGGGTAGCGTCCTCAGTGAGAGGTAAGGGGGCCTGAACTTTGGGGATCAGCGGGACATTATCGAGTTTAGGCCCTAGCCTAATGGAAAAATTGTCACATACAGTTTTCCTATGTCAATCCACAAATTCCAAACCTGAAAAAACATCAAAATGGTTTTGAGTAGGCAAATTATAAATGGACGGGGCAATGTCATTCCCGTCCCATGTATAATTATTCGGGCCTCTATGCAAGGAGTAAGGGTGTCTGAAGTACTGATGGTGATTGTATGGACCACGAGGTTGTACAAAGGGAGTCCGGCTATGACCATGATGAATACGAGCAGACCTAGTGACTGTCTGCCATCTATCCGCCTGGTTCATAGGGGATGGAGTTGGCACATATGGATAAAAATAATTCAAGTAATGTGTAGAAATAGCATCACTACTACTGTGGACATACCAGTCCCCAATGTGCCTAACTGCCCTATGATCTTTAAAATTCACAATAATTACGTCCCCTTTTTTGTCTTTGGGACGCACCCCCACCCATTCACAACGCCTCACGTGCAATATTTCCCCATTAATATAAGCAGGCAAGGATCTGTTTTTACGCAACCAGTAAACAACTTTGTTCCGAAGACCTTGATAATCTTCCCTAGTCCCAATAGGGAGCTCGGGAACGCCGGCTAAAATGATTACGTACGGGGCAGCTTCAGGAGGAAGGTCCACTATTGCGCTATTTTGCCAGTCTTTATTAAGGTCACTTCCAATCCCAAAGTTTTTAGTGGCTGGATTATCAAGACTTTGTGGTGGGACTGATTTTGAGTCTAGACTTGGATTGACTTTTGAATTATCAGATGTCTTACTGTGTGCAATGTTATTCGTTAGTGTGGGTATTATAGGGGAAAGAGGATGAGATGGCAAGTAACCCTTCTGAGTAGATGGTAAAATAGTAGGATGGCTTGGAGGTCCAGAGCTAGTGTTTGTCAAGGCTTTAGCGGGTGTATAAAAAGAAGTGATGTTTTTTAAACCTGACACGCAGCCCGAAATAGCAAGAGTATTATCTGCCAGCTTTTTCTCTATAGAATCCAAGCGAGTGTTTAATAATGAAATATTATCCAGAAGGGGCTGTATTAGGGGTTTCATCACTTGGTCGATTTTGGCAAAAGTGTCGGTCGCAGTCGTGCAACCATAATTGGTCTTTAGAGGCAGATTAAGAACAGACACTTGGGCCATCGTATCCATCAAAATTGGGGTGATAATTTTCTTCAGGTTCTCGGATAGCCATTTTAAAGTTGAATCTTCAGAGCCATTGTCACAATTAGTCCCTTTAGATTCCCCATTAGTTAATATAGGGGGTGAGGCAGGAGAAAAGCTGAGCAAATTTGGAGAGCCTTCATCAACACTGCTAGAGCAAAAGCTCAGCAGAGATGCAGAGGCATTGATGGGCGTGTTTAAGGGGGAATCAGTTACAGAACAATTAACCACGCCTGACCCTGTAAGATCTTCAACAGCAGATTTACGAGGTGAAGTAGGAAATAAAGGAGAATTATTTGATTGGAGCGTTAAAAATGGCACTGCATCCAAATGCCCTGAAGCAGGGTTTTTATCCAAGGGAGACTGTATTAGGGAGCAAACTTTTTGTTTGAGGGTTGCTGAACTTTGTTGTGCATGCTTACCCCTATGTCTGCGTTTTACCTTTGTATATTTTCTAGCCGTTTTGGCAGGTGGCAATGGGAGCTGTGAAGTAGCACTAGAATGCCTAGCGTTATGCACCTGAGCGGTAATCGTGGTACTCTTATTTGCTCCACAAGAGATATTACTAGTGTTGATAGTCGGAGCCAGTAAGGGAGGGGTTATGTCTTCAAGAAGTCTAATGGGACTCACCTTGCCCAAGGAGGCCCTCCTATCAATGTTAATCTGACTTACTTTTTTAATAAGATAGCTATCCATAGGGCCTGTGGTGTGCAAATGCCTCTCGTCTTTGCCCTTAGTCATCAGGGCAGGTAATTTGCCGACGTCAGTCATTACAATCAGGCAAGAGAAGAGAGGAACTGCGCCCAAGGCAAGCCCGCTAAGCCCACAAATATAGTGGGATAAATAACCCCCTCAAATAGACTACCAGAACATGTAATAATAAACAGCTATGAGTTATAATTGTTGTACGGAACACAGCTGCAAAGTACCTGGCCCAGTCCAGTCTCTTCGGGCCTCGGAGGGCCACAGAGGGCCCGCCCTTTGCCCGGGCTTCGCCCGGCGCGACCCGCGCGCGATCCCGCGACGCGGTGCTGTGCAGGCTTAAATCTCTCCTCCGGGCGCGGGAAAAGCGTCACTGAATACCAGGGCAGGCTGGGTAATGTAGTCTCCCTCCACGCGACGGCCGCTGGATGTCCGGTTGCGGCAGCGGGAGGGAGAACGGCGATGTCAGCAGCACACTGGACAGGTCACTGGGTGAGTCTTTCCCCTAATTCGCGCTCCACCCGCTCCTCCGTTCTGTGCAGGTTTAAATCTCTCCTCCGGGCGCGGGAAAAGCGTCACTGAATACCAGGGCAGGCTGGGTAATGTAGTCTCCCTCCACGCGACGGCCGCTGGATGTCCGGTTGCGGCAGCGGAGGGAGAACGGCGATGTCAGCAGCACACTGGACAGGTCACTGGGTGAGTCTTTCCCCTAATTCGCGCTCCAACCGCTCCTCCGTTCTGTGCAGGCTTAAATCTCTCCTCCGGGCGCGGGAAAAGCGTCACTGAATACCAGGGCAGGCTGGGTAATGTAGTCTCCCTCCACGCGACGGCCGCTGGATGTCCGGTTGCGGCAGCGGGAGGGAGAACGGCGATGTCAGCAGCACACTGGACAGGTCACTGGGTGAGTCTTTCCCCTAATTCGCGCTCCACCCGCTCCTCCGTTCTGTGCAGGCTTAAATCTCTCCTCCGGGCGCGGGAAAAGCGTCACTGAATACCAGGGCAGGCTGGGTAATGTAGTCTCCCTCCACGCGACGGCCGCTGGATGTCCGGTTGCGGCAGCGGGAGGGAGAACGGCGATGTCAGCAGCACACTGGACAGGTCACTGGGTGAGTCTTTCCCCTAATTCGCGCTCCAAATAGCGCGAATTAGGGGAAAGACTCACCCAGTGCGCCCATACCGCTGGGGTCTACACTTATTGGTCCTGAAGAATGCCTGTTTAAATTACAAACACATAGGCAGAAACATGTTGACCACCTCATAAGTGGACTCTGCTGAACAATTTATTCAGGTTTTCGTCCTCCACCTTGTTTTTAATGTGTCCGATTGGCTACTAATAAAATGTAACCTATTTTTGACACAATCGTGATACTTTTAACACTCACTCCTTCACTATTCACCATACACGAATAACCAGCTCTGCAGTAATTCTGGCGTTGTAGCACACCAGGGTGGCACTCAGCCTCTCCTGGTGGGGCCCAATGATGAAGCATGTCACCAACCAGGTTGGTGAGTGAGGGCTTTATAAAGATCCAATTCGGATTCTTCTGTCATGCTCTACAATTTTTGTTTGCAAGGCATACTCTTTTGTTGATATGATTACTTGTTAAAGTCCAGTCAACTTGCCGCCTGTCACCTGTTGTCTTTTTAGTAGCCCTAAGAGAGATTTATTTTTAATCACAAAATCATTGTTGGTGTTTGTTTTCTGAAATGTGTGTGATGTTACTTGTCTGTATCAGTTGCCAGGCACATGTTTTAATCGCTTTCCATTTATGGTGCACCCTGAACTTGTCAATGTTCTTGAATGTTGCACTTCATTTGGACCTTGATAGTAGGGATGTAATTCCCCAGCCCCCCTTTTCACTTCCACTGTACAAGAGCTTCACACAGAACTGCTGAATTGTGACTGGTAATGGGATGTTCAGCCAAAGCTGCTGACACGAGATTTTCACATATTTTAGGGTTGACACAGGGGACAGCTCTTGTCCATCCCTAGGCTTTCCTTTAAGAAATCATCACATGGATTATTTTAGTAGGCTTTAGCACTGCTTTATAGGCCCTGCTTCAATACCTGCTGATGCCGAGGCCCAAAGGCACCACAGCATCACTCAGTACCACCACAGCATTACTATGTGCTACCACAGCATCACTTAGCACCACCCCATCAGCACTCAGCACCACCACAACATCACTCAGCGCCACAACAGCATCACTCAACACCACCACAGCATCACTCTTCACCACAATAGCTTCACTCAGTGACACCAGATCATCGCTCAGGGACAACACTGCATCACTCTGCACCACCACAGCATCACTCTGCGCCAGCACAGCATCACTCAGGGCCACCACAGGATCACTCACCTTCACCACAGCATCACTCAGGAACACCACAGCATTACTATGCGCTACCACAGCATCACTTAGCGCCACCCCATCAGCACTCAGCACCACCACAACATCACTCAGCGCCACAACAGCATCACTCAGCGCCACAACAGCATCACTCAACACCACCACAGCATCACTCTGCACCACAATAGCTTCACTCAGTGACACCACATCATCGCTCAGGGACAACACTGCATCACTCAACACCACCACAGCATCACTCAGGGCCACCACAGCATCACTCTGCACCACCACAGCATCACTCTGCACCACCACAGCATCACTCAGGGCCAACACAGGATCACTCACCTTCACCACAGCATCACTCAGGGACACCACAGCTTCACTCAGTACCACCACAGCATCACGATGCGCTACCACAGCATCACTCTGCAGCGCCACATCATCAATCAGCATCACCACAGCATCAGTCAGGGTCACCACAGCATCACTCAGGGCCATCACAGCATCACTCAGGGCTACCACAGCATCACTCAGGGCCACCACAGCATCACTCAACGCCACCGCTGCTTAACTCAGGGACAGCACAGCATCACTCAACGACACCACATTTTTACTCAGTGCTTCTTACACTTTTTAATTACAACTTTTCAGCATGCTGCACAGCAGACACACTTCTCTACAGTACAGGTTAGAAACATTGTTAAAGTCAATATCTCTACCTAAACACTTATAAGGCCCCCCAATGCATAGCCAATAGGTCTCGCCTTTGGGACATTATAAGCACAATGTCCTTCATTAAACAACATCAAGTGTTGCATGGCTAGTCACTTATAAGGCCCCAAAAGCGAGACCTATTGGCTATGCCAATGCTTGATTGGTACTTGTAACCTGTTTCATGCAGTAGTCCGGCCATGCTTTTATAAAATAGCAAATTATATGGAATATAGACAGTAAATGAGCTGTGATATTGTCAAACTTGTAATGGAGAAAATCCTATATCAATGAATATGGAAATAGTTAAATGATGGGCATTGAAAAAGTGTCTGTGAATTTCATTATCTTGTGATGGAAACAATCGCGGTAAACTGGAATGCAGAGGTTCTTCGGGCAGTACAATTGTAAGAAACAGGGGTATTAGTTGAAGGGGGTGAGTACTAACCTCAAATAATAATCAAAATCCTTATACGAGTGAACCCTCAAAGACACTAAAGTAACCTCATCCCCTAAATTAACTTCACCTTCAAAATACAGTCTTGCTGATAGCATGAAAGCTATGGTAGCAATGGCATGGAGCAGACAGGCTCAACTTCGAGGCAATGTGTAAAGTATTTTTCTAGTACTCAAACAGTAATAAAGTCAAAGCACAAAGAAAAATCCTAAACCGATTTAGAAAAATAGAGTAGAACCACAGTTAGGAATTTTAAATTTAAAAATAGCACCAAAAAGCGTTATGCGCCAACCGCAGTTACCTGGTTGTGCCTTGTCGGGACAGAGACAAGCCATAAGGCTGATTGTGATAAAGCATGGGTTGGATACAAGAACACTTGAAAACTTTTATGGAGCAAAAAGTCTTCAGTGGGGCAAAGCAGCAGGCTGTGGCTGAAGCTGAGCTGTATGATGATTGGGAGCCGAAATTCGAGGTCTCAGTGAACTCATTGAAGGCGGGAAAGCTCTGAGTAGGAAAAGCTCAGGCTTCACACCCAAACAGCCCTCGATGTCTATTGGGTATGAGCGGTGGCTTGGTCCGGTAAATCTTTCTATGTTCAGATTTAGAAACTTTCCTGAAGTTCGGATTTCTTCAGCGCATAATGATGCAGGATGTGGCTGAAAAAATGCTGGTCTGTGGTAGGCCAGATGAATTGGATTTGGTGCAGGGAAGACCACAGTGTGAGCTGCAACAACCTCAATCCTGGCGGCAATGCACTCTTAGTGGATTGGCTTGGCACATTGGTGCAGGTCCCACGTCGGTTCTGAGAGCATAAAGTTAGCAAAAAGTTTCTAAGTCCCAGATTTTAGGAACCTTTAGGAGGACTACACTTGGACACATGCCAAGGGTTCAGGACCTTGGGGACAGCACTTCAACATCAATGGTTTGTGTTTACAAGGGTGATCACAAACCATAGATGAGTTTGGGTCGTAACTCATTCCCAAGGAGGAAGGTATTCCCTTTGGACATCTTCCTCTTTTTTAATCATTTCAGTGGCCTTGGGGACCATAAAACCACCGCCTGCTCCCCTCAATGTCTTCCCAAGTGGGAATATTTCTTTTTTCATTTAAAAAGCTACACCTGTACCTTCAATGAACCAAGGCTGTTATTAAAGAAAAAAGTTTCAGGTTTTGGAAAGAAAATGCAGGGTCGGCTATCCCTGGGAGACCGCCATCCATGCACTGGCAGCCATTCACAAGGGTCACAAATTTTACCCTGCCTAATTAATATTCATTAGGCAGGATTTTTGTGAACCACTGCAAATAGACAATTTGCCATGCGACCTATTAGTATGTCTCATTTAAATTGCATTTCTATTTACAAATCAGTTAGAACACTAATCATGAATCCCTGGTTTGCGAATGGGAATGAGACATCAGGCCCCAAATCTCTTTTCCTGTTTCCTCCCTTTTTTTCTCTTTAATGCCATTTTTATGTCATATTCTTCAATCTGCTTCTAGGCATGGAATTTCAGGGTGCGACAGTTCCTCTGGGTGGTGGCTGAAAGCGGGAGAGGGAAAGTCCTGTCCAACTAAGTCTCGATGTTGATCAATGGAAATGGTTTTCCGGTGTGAAATTTAATCAACTTATATTCCCGGAATATTGAGAATGGAACTTTCATTACAACTATATCTTCTCAAGAGTCCAGCAACAGGTTTGATAAATGTGCTCCCTGCATTGGACCTCCCAAAGCCTCACAGGTACTGCAGCAGCAACTCCGATTTGTTACTCTTTGGCGGGAACAAAGTGAAGAATTTTTGGCCCTCTTGTTTTCTCTGTTCTTGTACTGACTGGTGTTCATCCAGCTAATTCCAAACCAAACTTACATGTGTTGTCCAGTAAGGGACTGAGCACCAATGACTATTGAACTTCCGCTATCCCAAAGTGGCACACGATACGCACCGATGAACTAATTGGACCACATTACTACATAGGCCAATGTGGGGCCTGTATCCAGTCCTACTTTCAATATCCATGCACAGTCATGTCCATGGCATACCAGTCCACATGGCCTACCAGTCTATAAAGCCAGTGCCTCAATTAGAAAAGAAATGCAATAAGGGGGACATTCGTGGACACTCTTTCACGGATTGAACTCAATGGGTCTCTTCCTCTGGGAACTCACAGGAGCCACAGTACCCTTGTGTTGGCGAATCCATTAGCCCCCAGCCTCCCTTGCCTGCCCAATGCTGAGGGCACAATGATGATACAGCCCAGAGTGCAGGTGAGGCAATCCCACAAACTCCCAGTGCAACTTACACCCCATAATGAGGTTGTATTAGATGCCTCAGAGTTCCATGCCCCCCTCAAGCCCTGCACCTTGTCAAAACAATTCTCAGAAGATTGTTGCATTCTGCTGCTGTACAGCCACAAGTGGTTTCATCTGCCTCTTGACTTATGTGTAAGTCGTTTCCTTACTTTGCTTGATGTCCCGTGGGTTTTGCTTAGGCATTACATTGAATTTCTTTCCCGATTCATGCTTCCTCAAGTCACCGACGTCATCTCCGTTTTCCATGACGCTTTTGTGGAATTTAGTTTTGCATTTCGCTAATCGCGACCAGTCACGCGGCGGTGACTCAGAAACGCATGCACTTTTTCTCCTTTACACCTGTGTGCTACTGACAGCCCTGACTGTAGCAAACACGCTGGAGGTGGGTTTGTCCTTTCCCACCCGAGTGGGCTTCAGTGACCTGATTTCTTCAGTGCAGCGCCACCTAGTGTCGGTGCTCTGTACACACGTGCTGGACCACCTCTTGAACTAACTTGATGGCCCTCCTAACTTGCTCTTATGTTGTGCCAGTGCCTGCCCTTCACTTAACACAACCAGGGGCAAGGCAGGGGTTTACGCTCTGCGTGGCCAGCCACTTAGAGGACCCTACACTTCAGCTCTAATAAAGGCGGCCTCACTCCTGAGACTTTCCATTTCCTTCCTTGTTTCCTTCCTTCCTACTTTCTTTTTTATCCATTTCCCACTATTTTTGACATGTTTCTTGCTTTTCTACTACTTTCCTTATTTTGTCTTTGTCTTTCATGTTTCTTTCCTTCTCTGTATTAATATCTAATTTCCATTTTTCCTTCATTTTATTTCTCCGTCTCTTCACCCTTTTGTGTGTAGTTTATCCCTTCTTTCTCCACACCCTTATGCCTTCTTTCCAGCTTTCCTTTTTTAACCACCCCTCCATCCTCCTTTGCTGTTAAATTCCTCCAGCTAACTACTTTTCCACCAATCCATCCTTCCTTCTCTCCCTTTTTCTGTTATGTGTCTTTTTCCTCCTTTTCTTCTTTGTATGCATTGCATTTCCATCCATGAACCTTTCCTTCCTTCTCTCTATCTTCCCTTCATCAACCCGTTAATGTTTCCTTCCTTTTCTCCATCATCCATGTTTACTCCTCTTCATCCATACTGCCTTCCCTTCCTCCATGGATATGTTACAATAAAAGCCATCAACTTCCAGTCTGACAAACTGGAGGTGCAAGATGATTTGTTACACACCCTTTCCACCTATGTCACAGAAACTTATAAAAAATTAGAACAATTAAACAACTTATTACACTGGGCAAAAACAGAATCCGGCCACCCTCCACACCCCCACAGGCCTAAGCATGCTCTCTAGTAATCAATACATTAACAAATGTTCCAAAGGTGTTAAACATCTTAGGGCAGGAGGAAAAAACGTTGAGAAATGGTAAGAATACAATAACAAAAACTCAGACTCAATTTGGTAAGTCTATAGACATCTAGATTTGCTCACAAACTCACCTTCGTTCTTCTTCAAACCCTCATCGCGACAGGACCAGCATGGATGTATGATGTTACAACGCATGCTTTTACAACGCATGCTGTTACAACAAATTTTTTACAACGCAAATGCTGTGACAACGCAAGTCTTTACAATGCAAGTCTTTACATCGACTTGCAGTAGATGGCGTGCTAACGAAATAAAGCAAAATAATGCAATTAAAAACACAAGGAAACAAATGCACTTGTTAAGGAGACTCCTCGAAAATTCTCAGACAAAATAGCTCGTGCAAAGAATCATTGTCAAATGGGGGAGTGACGCCAAAACTGGTGGAAGTCTGCTGGTCTTCTGAGGATTTGAAAACACATTATGCCCAAAACCAGCATTGGTGGGCTAACTTAGCAAAAAACAATTTTGTGACGATTAAAATTGGCTTTATAGACAGATTATAAATCAAAGGGGAGCTTTGATAAATAAATAATAAGTTCTATAGCGGCAACATCTTCAGACTTCTTCCCTTAGTAGAAGAGCTTTCACGTCTGACGTATGTAGCTCACATCATATTTTGCCCACCTGTCTTCACACAACAAGACAAACCAACTCTTGTGACTTAGCCCGCCTTAGAAATAGCAAATCAAGTTTTCTCAATGAAAGACTCTTTTAAAACATAGAGCATCACCATAACAGGAAACGTAAAAACACGGTACCCAGAATTCTTGCTGCCTCCTCAATCACTTTTAACCGCTCTTTAAAATCCTGCTCAAAATCCTCAAACATCATTACTTCCTTCAGGGGTACAGGTTCTAAAAGACGCCAAATGTCCAAGTGAATTTAACATTAAAGAAAGATCCACTCTGAAACTCCATTTTGAATCAACATCTGGACGGCAATGCTCCTTTGACAAATATCAGAGCAGCCTAGTCATGATTGGGTCTGCCTCCCGTCTGCTCTAACAAACACCAAGAAAAGCTGAAACCATACCTAAAACACAATCGCTTCTCGTAACTCATCGATTTGCTCATGGAATGTGGGGGGCGTGGAAAGCATAGCTGCTGACAAGAGTGTACCTGAAATTTGGCACTCCTTCAACAGCCTGCTGTTCCAGGAAACCTGGTGCGAGACACCTTTCCCTCTGATTGGGTACATTGACTATCAAACGCAAGGCACAAGGACACCCAAAGGGAGGTTTTGCCATATTCATCAAATCAAACTTTGATTTATGAATAACTCAATAAAAATTCCAGTTTTGTGACTGATGGGAATTATAATTTGCAATTGGTAAGAAGACCACCCAAATCACCCAATTTTGTTGTCAAACATTAATCTGCAGAAAAATTAGATAAAAAATAATTTTAGGATAAGAAGAAGAAATTATTGCAAATCTCAAAGTAATCTGTTTGGATGCCCATTGATTGAATATGAATCTAATGAATGATATAGATGGTAATGAGTATGTAGCATACCTAATGAAATCAAGAGACTATGAAGCAGGGTGAATCATTTGTCTCTACCCTGCATTCCACATGGCTGGGAGCATTCAGTGGCTGATTTCCCAAGGATCAGCCACTAGCACCTACCTGTATTTCAACCACTACACAAACCACTTTGTAGTACACTGCTACAAGTCTAAAGGAAATTTCCAATTTAAAAGATTAAAAAATTGGAAAAAAGATTCGAGTGACCATCTTCCCCTACTAGTTTTCATCCAAAACCTGAAAAAAAATGAAATGACTCACCCAGATACGTTCAATACGAAACTCCTAAAAGGGACAGGCTCAATAACTGAACAAATATCTTTGTTTGCAATATAGAGTCTACAACCTCGATGTCACTTAAAATTTTTTGAATCACCTGAGCAGAATCAGAGGGGAACTCAAACAATTGCAAATGAAGGAAGCGGCCAAGAAATGACTTCACATTAACCAAACTTGTTAGGAAAAGGGAGATAAGGCAGGTAGTCTACTGGCATATAAGCTCAAACAGGCCACAGTGTGGAACCATATAAAAGCAATAGAAAACAATGAAGGTCAAGCGATATGATTCAACTCTGTTCCGTGGCCATGAACGACACGATCCAACACCAGAAGATTACTTTCAAGACTATATTACCCCCATACTTGGAGGCTGTGAAGTGCCTCTTGGAGGAAGATATTTCTAATGTTGAGATGTGTGAGGCAATTAAACTATTGCCTGTTCATAAATTCTAAAGCCCTGATGGCTTCTTGGCCTCCTTTTATGAGGCATATGCCTACCTACTAGTCTAGCCCCTCACCAAAGAAATTACTTTCTAATGTCCGGGCGGTAACAGACACTATGCTGGGTTGCCATCTCACTCTCCTCCTTAAAACCGAAAAATATCAGACACTGAACATTGTGTAGGCCAATCACCCTTATAAACTGTGATGTGAAAATATTTACATTTATACTGGTATAGAAACTCTATCGTATTTGGCCCTGTCTCACCTCTGTTTAACAGCCGGGCTTCATTAAAAAAGAGGCAAGCTAATGATAATACTAGACTAGCTGTGACACTCATGGACGAGGCTGAGAGATGGAACCAGCTGATGGGCCTTTTCTCACTCGATGTAGAGAAGTTCTTAGGCAGGGGGGATTAGCCATACTTGATACAATTCACATTGGCCCCACGATGAAAACATTTATTCAGTCAATCTACCAAACACTGTCCACTAAAATCAAGATTAATGAGGGTTACTCATCAGAGATCCCTCTGTCTAGAGCATGAGTACTCCCCCACTTTATCTATCTATCTATCTATCTATCTATCTATCTATCTATCTATCTATCTATCTATCTATCTATCTATCTATCTATCTATCTATCTATCTATCTATCTATCTATCTATCTATCTATCTATCTATCTATCTATCTATCTCTGTCTCTCTCTATCTCTCTCTATCTCTGTCTCATCTGTCTGTCTCTATCTGCCTCTATCTGTCTCTATCTATCTCTATCTGTCTCTCTTTCTATCTTTATCTATCTGTATCTGTTTCTATCTGTCTATTTCTCTATCTATCTCTATCTGTCTCTATCTCTGTCTGTCTCTCTCTCTTTCTCTCTCTCTCTCTGTGTCTCTGTCGGTGTGTGTCTGTCTGTCGCTGTCTGTCTGTCTTTCTGTCTCTGTCTATATGCCTCTCTCTCTGTGTTTCTCTCTGTCTATCTGTCTCTCTCTCTCTGTGTTTCTCTCTGTCTGTCTCTCTCTCCAGGTGCAATTGTCCAAATTCTGAATGTGCTTACATCTACTTTTCAGGGATAGTGACTCGTAAATGCAGCTGCTGCCGGAGAAGAGGACATCGTCGGCAACATGAAACAGGAAGCTTCCCAAAAGGCCCTTTAAGAGTCAGCTGTGAAAGCGCTTACAGCTGACTTTAAAAGAGCCTTTTGGGAAACTTTCCGACAGTGCCATGTATGACGTCATAGATGCCGACAGTAAACACAGAAAAGGGCCGGTGGAGCATACGTAATGAATACGTATTTAATAGGTATTCACTACGTATGCTCCTGTAGTCTTCTTCTGTGTTTACTGCCGGCCTCACTTGAAATTTAGAAACTGCAATGCAAGGTTCGTGGGCCGCCAATGAAGGCCTGCTGGTGGCCCGCGGGCTGTGCTATGAGTACCACGGGTCTAGAGGAACGAGGCACGGTGCCCCCTATCTCCCTTAACATTTGCATTTTCTATGGAAGTCCTAGTGGCCAATATTCAGAGCAACCCTAACATCCATGAAATGAGGGTAGAAAAAAAGGAAAATAATCTCTACTTGTTTGCAGATTATGTCATTTGCTTTGTGAGCAATCCGGACAAGACAATACCTGCACTATAAGTTGAAGTGTCTGGCTTTACAATCAATTACTCCATATCACAAGGCATGGGAGTGGCAGATCCACACAATCACTTACAAGAGCTAAAGCAGCAGGGATGGTTCAAATGTTCAGGGATTAAATACCTAGGGGTCAACCTACTGACACATACCTGGACTCTGTACTATAGTAATATCCCTCTACTAACCAATGCCCATTTGAAAGACCTATATAGGTGGGTGGGGCAAGCTCAGAATGTCTTGGTTGGACAGGTTGAACAACCTGAAAAAGAATGTCATGCCACACCTACTCTCTACACTACAAATTCTTCTCCTTTCAATACTCAAAACAACACTGTCGTTAATCTGACAAAAAATGCTTTGTTTCGTGTGTGAGAAGTTGGCCTGATATATGATGTCACTAATTCTAGAGTACACCATGTATCAGTCCAAACAACCCTTATGGTGATTGGTTGTAAAGTCAACCTTATAGACCAGCTATCATAGTGGAAGCATGGACAAGAGCAGTCTTAGGCTAAACTCTGTATGGCATGTGAAGCCAGCTGTTATACCATTTGTAACCCCTTGAATACCAAATGAAAGGACACCACAACAGATATATATAAAAATAGAATGTGTTTATTCTAGTCAAACTTTCAGCACTCTTTATGAGATTAGAGGTAAGTACAACACAGTCTTATTTAAGCATACATTAAGTCACACAGGTAAGTAATACAGTTAGGCCCTAGGGGCCACGCAAACCATATACTAAGTAAGTGGTATAAGAATCACTGTCACGAACACAGGATAGGCCTAGGCCTAGGGAATTGCTGGGGCTACACTATACTACCAAAGGTTAGGAAGTGGGAGGCCCACGGGATTCAGGTGCAGAGTGGAAACACTCACGCGTAATGCGTAAAAGTCGATAGAAATAGTAGTTATTAGAAATAAAGAGTTTAAGGACACTTCTGAAGTAGCTAGGAGTTCGAGAATTGGAAACTAGACCCTAGGATAGTCAATACCCTTGTGAGCACCGGAGTACTCAAGTTACCTAGCCCACGGGCTGCGGGTGCATAGGTGTGAACTTGCGTCGGGTTACGTCGTTGACTCCTATGGATGCCTGAAGGAAAGTTGCTGACAGGCAGTCAGTGAAGAGTGTCTGGTGGATCCCAAGGTTGGGATCAAGAAGGAAGGAACCTGCAAGCAGAAGGGACAGAGTCTAGGTCACCAGCCAGGAGCCGGGAAGGAACCAGGAAGGAACCAGGCGATGTCGTGCAGATGCAGGTGAAGAGGTGAAGCTTGTCGCAGCAGCCACGGGTACCAGGAGACGTCGAGGATGACCAGGACCAGGAGGTGAGCTGTCCCACAAAGGCTCTTGCTGTCGGCGGTGTCGATGTCGATCTAAGACCCAACAAGCCTTGGCAAGCGGAACCCACGCAGGATGGGGGACTTGCTTCTGGTGCAGACCAGGAAGGTCTGGGGTGCTTCTCTTTCACAGAGGAGCGAGTGCCAGTCTGGAGGAGCCGGACCAGCAAGACAAAATCAAAGGTTCGTCGTCACAGAGGTCACTAGCCAACGGGCCAGCAACCGGACAACACGTTGAACAACACAAGTGCAGAAGGGCCCCACGCAGAACACGTGAAGTGTGGGGAGCTGCTCTTCTTTGCAGATGGTGCACGCGATTGGGGCTTCTCAATTCCCCAAGCACAGCCTCGAGGAAGCCTCAGAAGTCGCGCTAGTCAGTTACTTGCCACTTTTCCCAAGTCGCCGGTCCCACGTCCCTCGTCGCCTCCACGGGTCTCAGCTTTGCTGTAGAGGTGGATCTGGTTCAGAGATGTCTGGAAGTCATGGCGCTGGTCAGTCTCTGCAGTCGTCCCTCGTAGGATCAGTCGCAAAGCAAGCAGCGGTCGCTGGATGGTGCCTGGTTGCCCAGGGTGGTCACTCCTTGGCCACAAGGGAGATTCTTCAGTCTTCTTCCTGAGGTCGAATGTCGAAGGTCCAGAGTTTCTGTTCAAGTTGCAGATTCAGGATAATCTAGTTCTGCAGGGCTCAGCTACCTTCTATTATACTGGGCTAGTGGGCTGGGCTACCTGCAAGGTCCCTCCTATGGGTGGGACCAGGAAGGGGAGTGGTTACACCCCCTTTCCTTTGTTCAGTTTCACGCCAGAGCTGGGGCTGGAGTGCCCCAGCGCCGGTTTGAACTGGACTATGCATGGGACACCTTGTGTGCCCCAGGCAGTGTCTAGTTTCTTTCAACCCTCCCTGCCCCAATACACTAACTCCTTTCTGGGGTTTTGCTCGCACCTCCCAAGGCAGGAAACCTATCGTCCAAGCCTCCCTCGCTGGAAGGACTCCCAGCAGTAGGAGGTCAGACTGGTGTCTGTGGCAGCAGCATCCATTTTGTGATGCTGGGGCTCTGGTGAACTTTAACCGGGTAAGTAGGTTTCAATATGTCTTCTCCCTCTAGAAGGGAGGAATAATATTCTCATCACCAGGAATGGTATGGGGGTATTATTCCAAAGTGTTAGACACCTTACACGACATGTTTTGATAAAGCCAAACCATAGTTACCACAACCGTTTAAGATTATAAGGTACTTTAAGAGTATATGGTAGGCTATATCATAGAACAGCTATAATGACATGGTTCCGAAAGCTGCAGACAGGCTCAGCTCATGCTAGAGCACCATCTCACATGTTACCAAGCACTCTGCCTCCAGGATTGTTAAGACCTGCCATAGGAGTGGCTGATAGGTACACATGTGTCTATATTTAAGGTAGGTATAGGAATACTACAACTAAGCAAGGGGTGATTACACGACCTTGCCCCAGCTGAGTGATCGGCCAGTTGTGTCATAATGGAAGGCCAGGCCAGGGGTGGCATAATACATGCTGCAGCACCTGGTAGGCCTAGGGTACACCTATGCCCTGGGTACCCAGGGTACACTATACAGGGGCCAATAAGGTGATCCCTACCAATTGGGTTATGTACCTAAAGTACATAGTATTAATTTAGAGAGAGAACAGCTGGGCTGTGGGTCTGATTAGCAGGCCCACAGCCACATCTAAGTAGAAAACCAGTGAAGCAAAAGCAAAAAGTGGGGGTGAACATAGAAAGCAGACCCTACTCTCCTACACAACCCCCCCCCCCCCTCCAAACGTAGGGACATTAAACTAACCTTGACCAGTTGAGTCTTCATGTTCTAAGTGGAAATGTCTGGAGAGTCCATCTGCATTGGCATGGTCAGTCCCCGGTCTATGTTCCACTGTGAAGTCCATCCCCTATAGGGAAATGGACCACCTAAGAAGTTTGGGATTTTCACCCTTCATCTGATTTAGCCACAAAAGGGGCTTATGGTCTGTCTGAATCTTGAAGTGAGTGCCAAACAAGTATGGCCTCAGCTTCTTCAGGGCCCAAACCACAGCAAAGGCCTCCCTCTCAATAGATGACCAACGTTTCTGTCTAGGGGTCAGCCTTCTACTAATAAAAGCAATGGGCTGGTCTTGACCATCTACATTCAGTTGTGAAAGAACAGCTCCCACACCCAACTCAGAAGCATCTGTCTGGACTATGAACTCTTTGGAGTAGTCTGGACTTTTCAGAATAGGTGCACTGCGCATGGCCTGCTTCAGGTCATCAAATGCTTTTTGACAGCTTACTGTCCACTGAACTTTCTTTGGCATCTTCTTAGAGGTCAAGTCATTAAGTGGTGTCACAATGGACCCATAAATCTTAACAAACTTTCTGTAGTACCCAGTCAGGCCCAAGTAAGCTCTGACCTGAGTCTGGGTAGTTGGAGGAGTTCAGTCCTTTATGGTCTGGATCTTGCTCTCCAGTGGTTGAACCTGACCCCCACCTACTAGGTGGCCCAGGTACACAACCTTGCTCTGCCCTATCTGGCACTTAGTGGCCTTGATAGTGAGGCCTGCCTTTTGCAGGGCCTCTAAAACATTCCTCAGGTGATGTGATGTGATGGGGTTTTTATAAAGCGCAGGTTGCACTCCAAGGAGCATCTTTGCGCTGTAGAAGAGATTTAAGAATCCTAGTGATCTAGAAAGAGAGGGGCGGTATCTAGACTAGGTTTTTACATTGCTGTTCGGAGAGAGTGAAAATCCAAGTTTTGAGGGCCTTTCTGAAAATTGCTTCTGTGGGGATTTGACGGAGATAAGAGGGAAGAAGGTTCCAGGCCTTGGAGCCTAGTACCGCCAGGGATTTTCCTCCTTTAGTCTTGAGTCTGAATTTAGGAATGGTGAGAAGATTGGCCCCTTGAGACCTGAGGCATCGCGTGGGGCTATAATGCTTGAACATTTTCAGTATGTAGTTGGGTCCCTTTCCATTGAAAGCCCTAAAGGCGATCAGTAGAATTTTAAAGAGCACCCTTTTGTTGATGGGCAGCCAGTGTAGGAGGTTCATTGCTGCTGTAGCTGAGGTTCTCTTTTTCAATCCTAGCACTAGTCTGGCAGCAGCATGCTGTACCATTTGTAATTTGTGGCAGACTTCTCTGTTGGTCCCTGCATATAGACTGTTACAGTAGTCAATGCGGGAGGTGATGAGGGCTACTGCGACCGTTTTCCTTGCAGAGAAGGGAATTAGGTCGTAAAATGTCCTGAGCCCTTTGATAATTCCGAAACAGGTCCCTGCTACGGCTGTGGCTTGCTGTTTGAAGCTCAGGGAGGGGTCAAATTTGATCCCTAGGTTACGGACTGAGGAGTCAGTGCTTGGGGGGGCAATGGCGTCTTCAGGCCACCACGATGAGGGGTTGAAGGTATTTCCTTTGCCGAAAGGAAGAATTTCAGTTTTCCCAAAATTGCACATGAGATGATTTAAGTTCATCCATCTGAACGTGGCGGTAAGGCAATTTTGGAGCCTTTTTTCGGCTTCACAGGTGTCATTCTCCAGTACCAGAATGAGCTGCGTATCATCTGCGTATGCAATGGTATCTATACCAAAAGATGAGATAAGGGTGATTAATGGGGCCATATATATGTTGAAAAGTGTAGGGCTCAAGCAGGAGCCTTGAGGGACTCCGGAGCCTACTAACTTTTCTTCTGACCTGTACTGTCCTAAAACCACCACTTGTCTCCTATTTGCAAGGAAGCTTTTTATCCAGCTCAGTGCAGTTCCAACAATTCCTGCCGCGGCTAGACGGTCCAACAGAATGGTATGGGACACCGTATCAAACGCCGCGGACAGGTCTAATAGAACCAGGACTGCTTTCTTTCCCTGATCTAGTGCTCCACGGAGGGTTTCAGAGGAGAAGATTAGAGCTGATTCTGTAGAATGTTGGGATCTAAAACCTGCTTGGTTGGGATGCCAGATGTTGTTGGTTTCCAAGAAGGCAGTGAGTTGTTTATTAACAGCTTTCTCAGTAAGTTTGCAGAAAGCTGGGAGTAGGGAAATGGGGCGAAGGTTTGGGTGGACCAGGTGATCCTCCCAGGTGGAGCTAAAGACAGCAATATCATCAAGATAAGCTGCACAGTAGTCATCCAGGCCTGTAAGGACTTGATTCATCAACCTTTGGAAAGTGGCAGGCGCATTCTTCAAACCAAAGGGCATTACCACAAATTGATAATGTCCTCCTGGGGTCGAGAAAGCAGTTTTGGCTTTTGCGGTTTCAGCTAGCCTGATTTGCCAGTAGCCAGCTGTGAGGTCAAATGTGCTCAAAAACTTGGCAGCCGCCAATCTGTCAATGAGCTCATCTGCCCTAGGTATTGGGTGGGCATCTGTCCTAGTGACAGCATTGAGACCTCTGTAATCCACGCAAAACCTCATCTCTCTCTTACCATCTTGGGTGTGAGGTTTTGGCACAAGAACTACAGGACTAGCCCAAGGGCTCTCTGAAGGTTCAATGACTCCCAGCTCCAACATCTTTTGTACCTCAGCTTTTATGCAGTCCCTGACATGGTCAGGTTGCCTGTAGATTTTATTCTTCACAGGCAGACTGTCACCAGTGTCCACCTCATGGGTGCACCAGTTTGTCTGACTTGGGGTCAGAGAGAACATATGTCTGTAGGACTGCAGAACTTGCCTGCAGTCCTGTTGCTGATGATCAGTGAGGCTGCCAGAAAAGACTACACCATCAACTGAGCCATCTTCAGGGTTCTGAGTCAACAGGTCTGGGAGAGGGTCACACTCTTCCTCCTGCCCCTCATCTGTAGCCATGAGTAAGCCCATGTCTGCCCTGTCAACATATGCCTTCAATCTGCTGACATGAAGCACCCTGTGGGGGCTTCTGGGAGTCCCAAGGTCCACCAAGTAGGTGACTTCTCCCTTTTGCTCAACTATAGTGTGGGGTCCAGACCATTTGTCTTGGAGTGCTGCTGGGGCCACTGGCTCCAACACCCACACTTTCTGCCCTGGCTGGTATACAGTCAGCATAGCCTTTTGGTCATGCCAAGCGTTTTGGAGTTCTTGGCTTTCCTCAAGGTTTTTAGAAGCCTTCTTCATGTACTCTGCCATCCTGGAGAAGTTTGGGTTGTCTGAGTGGTCTCTCCCATCCTTCCCTTACTAGACATAGGGGTCCTCTTACAGGATGCCCAAACAAAAGCTCAAAAGGGCTGTAGCCAACCCCCTTTTGTGGGACCTCTCTGTAAGCAAACAGAAGGCAGGGTAAAAGGATGTCCCATCTTCGCCTAAGCTTGTCTGGTAAACCTTTTATCATCCCTTTTAGGGTCTTGTTGAATCTTTCAACAAGCCCATTGCATTGTGGGTGATAGGGGGTAGTGGATTTGTAGTTTACACCACACTCCTTCCACATTGCAGTCAAATATCCTGACATGAAGTTGGCACCTCTGTCAGACACAACCTCCTTTGGAAAACCCACACTGGAGAATACTCCAAGTAGGGCTCTTGCCACAACAGGTGCTGTTGTGGTCCTCAGGGAAATAGCTTCTGGATACCTGGTGGCATGGTCCACTATCACCAGTATGAATCTGTGCCCAGATGCTGTTTGGGGTTCCATTGGTCCTACAATGTCTATCCCCACTCTCTCAAAGGGAACCCCCACGACAGGTAGTGGTATGAGGGGGGCCTTTGTGGTGCCATCTGATTTGCCACTGGCTTGGCAGGTGACACAGGAGCGACAAAACTCCTTGGTATCTTCTGACATGTGAGGCCAGTGAAAGTGAGGGACAAGTCTGTCCCAAGTCTTATTCTGGCCTAGGTGTCCTGCAAGGGGAATATCATGGGCCAAGGTAGGAAGGAAGCCTCTGAAACTCAATGGTATGACCAACCTCCTGGATGCACCAGGCTTGGGGTCTCTAGCCTCTGAGTACAGCAGCCCTTCATCCCAATACACTCTATGGGTACCTTGAGCATTCCCTGCAGCCTCAGCAGCAGCCTGCTGTCTGAGGGGTTCAAGAGAAGGACAGTCTAATTGTGCCTGCCTCAGATCTGCCCTTGAAGGTCCCCCTGTCCCAAGAAACTCAACCTGATCAGGTTCCAGTTCTTCTAGGACAGTTCCTTCAGGGCTCTCAGAATCATCCTCCTGTGAGGGCTGATCCACTACCTGAGGCAGGGGGGAAGGCACAGCCTTTACCCTACTGCTCTTTCTCTTGGGTTGTTTCTGGTCCATTGTCCCAGGATCCAGCACTTGTTCAGAGTTACACTTTTTGGCCTGTGACCTGGTCACAGCAAGGACATGTGTAGCCTGTCCGGAATTCGGTTTAAACCGATTGTGCTCGAGAATACCCTACCGGACGAAAATCAGCTGACCTGGTTTAAACCGAGTGTCACTGATTTTCATTGTTGTTGCGCGTTTTGGCCACTTGATGGAGCCAAAGCATTAGAAACTAGGCCTGCCTGTGGCGGCCTGGCGCTGAGGTGTCAGGGGAAAACCCTGCTTTTGCACATGAGGAGCCGAGGTGTGAATGGCCCAAGGGCCAGAGCAACACCAGGCCCCCTGCCTGGCTCACGTGGGGGGTGGGGATGGGGGAAAGAGGAGCTGTTGTGGTCTGCCGTCTGTTTTACTGCGGGCCGCAACCAAGTACTTCACAGGTCTTTAAAAAGACCATTTACTTAACGAGTAGATAGATTGTTTTCTTTCTAAAGCTAAGAAAACATGCAGGGAATGATGACGTGCCCGCCAAACCACAGCCGGGGCATGGTGAAGGACTTTTCATTTGCACAACTAAAAGAAAGACACTACTATCCAGCCCGTCAGCCGAAGTACCGTCATACCCGGAATTATGTACATTCATAAAATGTGTTGCTCTTCAAGCTACCTCAGAACCCCACGAGGTGGAAGACGGGCTTTATTTTTTCCGGCAATATCTCGGTGCAGGACTCTCTGAGGAGGCACGCAGCAATCTGTAACACACATCGTAAAGTGGATGAATGTTGATTCCTTTAAATTAAATGGGGATACAACAGAATTCCTCTGCTGTTCTGCGAGTAAGGTTCCGATGCCACTACCCCTATCCTCTGGCCATTACCCACAGAGATAGAGTTGCGCCCACCTGAGGCTGTTCGTAATTTGGGCGTCAATTTTGCCGAGCCTCGCACGTTAATAAAGAGGCTGAGGTCTGTCTTCACTGCTCCGTGGCCTCAGAGAGCTGTTCTCGGTGCTACCCGTGCAGGTCACATCTCCGACTGCACGGAACGTTACACGGAGTCGGCTTGAGTATTGTAAGGCTCTTCTCCGTGGATCCCCTGAGTGTGGGGTTCGGAGACCGCAAAGAGTGCAGACAGCTGCTGCTAAGCTAACATCAAATAGACCCGGACGACCTTCTGCATGGACAGCCCTTAGAGAGCGTCACTGGCTTCAAGACTGTAGGACCCGTGTTCAGGGCCCCTCGGAACAAGGGCCCTGTGCTGTATATGTTCCTAGGGGGCCACTGAAAATCTCATTCGGGTACAAAGATTCTGAAAGGCCCGACAAGGTGGACGAGCATTTTCAATCAAAGCTGCTCAGTTGTGGAACAAGCTTCCGGCCAAATTAAAAACACACACGGACCTGCTGAGATACAGGAGCGCCTTGAAGACTTGGTTATTCCCAAAGCAGGAGAGGCCCGTAGCAGAATGTTATTCTCTGCCCCCCCCCCCCCAAACAACTTTAGGCTTCAGTGCCAGGATACCAATCCGGTCACAGTGTGATTTACAAATGCTACAAATAAATAAATGATAAAATAAATAGGGCTCTCATACACAAGGGGGGCGATCAGATTTTACAGCCTTTGTTAGACACCACAGCTACAAAACTGGCCATGACATTGCATAGATAGTAATGCCATGTAAATGAACATTTAGTTTAATAGCGCCACCCTAATCACTAGCATTCCCATGCCCAGGGGGAGGCTCAGTGAGAAGACATGTATCTTCCGACCCATCCCCGTGCACCCTCCCTGTGCCCCACGCCCCTCCAGTTCTGCTTCGCAATTGCCGAATTGCCAGCAGCTGCCCTGGAAGCCTCCCCGCCGTTTTCCTTCTGCTAAAAAATATAATAACTGGGGAAGCAGAGACGCAGGGTTAAGTCTGAGGGTGTGTGTCTGCCGAGGCGTGCCAACTGATGCCTCCACGATGCTCTCCTGCCATCCTGTTACTGCCTCCTGCAACCCCCACAGGGCTTTGAAAGTTTTATTTTTATTTTAATGCATGCAGCATGATTGTCATAAGAATCGGCATTCTGTGGTCTGGTCGACCTTGGATTCCTCTCCTAGAAGCTGGGAAAGAGCTCAGTGCGAGGGCAATTTCCACCAACTCGAAGGAGAAGAGTCTGAAACTCAGAATGCCTACTGTCTCTCTAAATGTAGAGCAGAAAGCAAACATATAAAGAATTGCTTGTCACACATGAACCATTACTGCTCACCACTCCCTGGCAACCTCAATCTACAGAAGCATTTAGTTTATCCTAGCATGCGTGTACTAGTTTAGCATGCACAGTGGAACCTGTGGGGCACATAAAGACGGGGACCTTCAGCAAAGATGGAACACGACGTGTTGACTTACATTTGGGGGCTCACTGACACTATTTATCACTGTACTCAGAAGGTGCAGGGAGCTTGCCAGCTTCCAGGGAACAGTACAGTAATTCACAGCAGAGCACATCAGTGTTCCATTCCATAACGGAGGTCTTATCTGTAAATCAACAGAGCTGGCCAGCGCACGTCTGGCTATATTTACCTGCTGCAATAGCCATGTCAAATGCCTCACATTTGCATTTCCACTTCCATTTCTGCTTTCCGCCACCTCTCTCTCCTCCAATATCATCTACACCCCTTCTTTTTTATCTCTTTCCCTCTCTCCCTCTCTCCTCCTTTTGTTTACCACCGCCCCTCTCACCCCTCTTCCTACTCCCATTGTCTCCCTCCTTCTCTCTCTCCTCTCCCTCCCTCAGTTTTTTCTCTTCTTCCTTCTCTTTTTCCTTCTCATCCCTTTACCTCCACCTTTTAGAAATGTTTACATACAAAGTCTGCAGTGAATTTCATGTGACGTCTTAATGAACAGCCTGTATTCCAAAGCATGTTGAAAATCAGACATGTTCAAAACAGCATGTATGCAGTATGCAATATGGTATGCACTTCCACTGTCACTTTAGTGCTAAAAGAATGATAATAGCTGTGACCAAGTGTGTGTTTCTGTGCCTTCCTTTAAGTTTGCGGTTTATTTCTCAAAACTGCTGGGGATAATACGCTATCATCTATGTTGTATGGGAGATTATTGAACAACGCAGAAAATGCAATATATGCGCAGTCAGCCATTCCTTTGAAAGACACAAAATGAAGTGCCAAACAGTGCTTCGTACACACAACACGTGTGAGGGCACTATATCGATGATACAAGGCAATGCAACACACTCTGAGCAGGAGAGGGGCAGCGACTCTGGAACACAGACTGTAACTTCCAACTTGCTGAGTGACCAATTCACGCTTTCATTTAAAACAAGCATTTGTAATGCAATAGGTCTCACATTTACGCGAGTTTGAGCTATTGACATTGCAAATAACAATGCCTTGTATTTTTGTTTTCGTTTTTAAAACATAAATAAAAGGCATTGTCATTTACAATGCGAATAGCTTAAACTCGCATAAATGCGAGACCTATTGCATTGCAAATGCTTGTTAAATCTGAGCTGCAGAATCAAAGGACAATGGAAAGTATTTCATGAATGTATTAAGCTTCTGAAATGTAGAGCAGTATACATTTTCTGAAGAAAAATGGCAAAAGCAGTAATAAAAGCAAAGCGTTCCATAAAAAACGGTAAAACACTGTTTCAGTTGTTGTTTATGGCGCGAAAAGGAGTAACCACTGAAAAGCACTGTTTTTTTGAGGTATTGAAATCACTGGAAAACACTGAAAAAACACCACCAGAATTTCCCAAAAATAGAAACTGAAAACAGGAAAGCCTAGACATGTGCATCTATCCCCAGCATTTCTGCATGGGTCCTATACTCCACGTCAGACCAAACTGAAGTTTCAAGGTAATTTCCCAACAGACACTCTACAGGAAGGTCTGAACTTACCACAACTTTCTTGAGGCCAGTTACCCCTCCCCAGGAGAAGTTAACAATTGCCACACTATGGGAGGTAGTGGCATTGCTAGCGTTGGTCACTAGGTAGTTCTCACCTAGCATGATCTGTCCAGGGTCCACAAAGGCAGGTGTCACCATTGTGACACTAGCCCCAGTGTCCCTGTAGGCCTGAGCCATTCTATTATTGATAAAAGGAGTCTGTCTGTACTTGCTCAGGTTACTGGGACCCACAGTAGATGACAAAGCTATGTCCCCATCACAGATCAGAACAGCCTGAGTTGGTATCCTGACTAGGCCAGAATCCTCCTCAGTTCCCAGGGTTAACCCTACTACACCCTTTTGCTGGGAACCACCACTTACAGCTGGACTAGGGGGTACAGTTGCCTTAGGGGCAATGGTGGCTGGGGGCTTATCCTTTTTGGTGCACTCACTAAACCAATGTGAGTTTGATTTACAATAGTTGCACCAGGGTTTCTTTTGGCCATCTTTCTTTTTATCCTTTTTGGGACCACCCTCCCCCTGAGCCTTTTGGGGGCCTGGTGAAGACTTCTGGTCTTTTTGTTTCTGATCATTACCCTTCTGGTCTGCCTTTTTCTGATCACTGCCCTGGTTCTGGTTTTTCTGCTTAACTCTAGGCCTTCTTTCCCAATTCCTGGGGAGAAGTTAGGTCAGAGTCAATCAAGTGTTGATGCAACAGCTGGTTTTGACAGTTATTAAGGATTTGTTCTCTCATGATCAAATTATACAATCCTGTATAGTCCTTAACCTTACTACCCAATAACCAGCCTTCCAAAGCCTTAGCAGCACAATCTACAAAGTCTGTCCAGTCCTGAGTCTGTGTCTTCTGGGTATCCCTGAACAACAACCTGTATTGTTCAGTGGTTAGGCCAAACCCATCAATTAGAGCACTCTTCAGGACAGTGTAATTGTCAGCATCCTCATCACTAACTGTGAGGAGCTTGTCTCTACCTTTCTCAGAGAAGAAGAGCCACAAGATAGCTGCCCACTGACTTTGGGGTACCTGCTGTACTTTGCAGGCTCTCTCCAAAGCAGTTATCCATTTGTGGATGTCATCCCCACACTTGTAGGGAGGGACAATCTTGCTCAGGTTTCTATTATCATAGGTCCTGTCTCTATCCTTAGGGATATTGCTGCCACCAGTGGGATCTAACCCACTTAACTTTTGTTCTCTGGCCAGAGCCAGCCTCTCCTTGGCAAGGGCAAGTTCTTCCCTTTCAATCCTCAGATTGGCTTCCCTCATTCTGGCCTGATGCTCTTTTCTCTGTGGAGAAGTCATTCCCCTATGAGAAGAGGCCTGGGAGCTATTAGAGACATGGGAGTGGACAGATTCCCTTGAAGGGGATCTTCCTCTCCTGCTTCCCTGGTTAAGTCCACTTGAGGGTCTGAATGGGGGGGGGGGGCATTCGTGCCTCCCATGTAGGCTTAAGTTAGCCTTGCTAAGTCTCCTAACCTTAACCTGGCTGTCTACCTCATCTTCTGAACTCTCTGACTCATCTGTAGGGTGAGGGGAGTCTCCTGTCGAGGGTAGAACCTCATTGGTACCTAGGGTACCATCTTGGGAGGCTTTCTGAATATCATATTCTTCTAGGAGCTCCACTAAAATAGATGAGGGTAGGGTTTGAACCCTGTTTTAACTTTCTGGAGGTACACAATTGTCTCATCTCCTGAAAAGTTAGGGTATCATATCTGGAGGGTATCTTTCTAGGAAGTCCCTCCCCTGAGAGAGTATCATCTTGATCTCCTCTCAGAGACATGATCTAGTGAGGGTGTGGTGTGTGCACCTACCTACACTAGTTGTATCCACTAAACCTCTCTAGTAGTTGTAGTCAGGGTGTGCTAGGCCCTTCAATCTACAACAACTAAGTCCAGTAGGCTTAAGTATTTATAATCTATGTTATATGTACCTTAACAATATCTATGTGATCTTTCAATTTAGTATCTCAAGATTACAATGGTATTACAACAGCAAGCTCAGATCCCAACCCCTGCTCACCAATGTGAGAAGTTGGCCTGATATATGATGTCACTAATTCTAGTGTACACCTTGTATCAGTCCACACAACCCTTATGGTGATTGGTTGTAAAGTCAACCTTATAGACCAGCTATCCTAGTGGTAGTATGGACAAGAGCAGTCTTAGGCTAAACTCTGTATGGCATGTGAAGCCAGCTGTTACACCATTTGTAACCCCTTGAATACCAAATGAAAGGACACCACAACAGATATATATAAAAATAGAATGTATTTATTCTAGTCAAACCCTCAGCACTCTTTATGAGATTAGAGGTAAGTACAACACAGTCTTATTTAGGCATACATTAAGTCACACAGGCAAGTTATACAGATAGGCCCTAGGGGCCACGCAAACCATATACTAAGTAAGTGGTATAAGAACCACTGTCACGAACACAGGATAGGCCTAGGCCTAGGGAATCGCTGGGGCTACACTATACTACCAAAGGTTAGGAAGTGGGAGGCCCACGGGATTCAGGTGCAGAGTGGAAACACTCACGCGTAATGCGTAAAAGTCGATAGAAATAGTAGTTATTAGAAATAAAGAGTTTAAGGACACTTCTGAAGTAGCTAGGAGTTTGAGACTTGGAAACTAGACCCTAGGATAGTCAATACCCTTGTGAGCACCGGAGTACTCAAGTTACCTAGCCCACGGGCTGCGGGTGCATAGGTGTGAACTTGCGTCAGGTTTCGTCGTTGACTCCTATGGATGCCTGAAGGAAAGTTGCTGACAGGCTGTCAGTGAAGAGTGTCCGGTGGATCCCAAGGTTGGGATCAAGAAGGAAGGAACCTGCAAGCAGAAGGGTCAGAGTCTAGGTCACCAGCCAGGAGCCGGGAAGGAACCAGGAATGAACCAGGCGATGTCGTTCAGATGCAGGTGAAGAGGTGAAGCTTGTCGCAGCAGCCACGGGTACCAGGAGACGTCGAGGACAACCAGGACCAGGAGGTGAGCTGTCCCACGAAGCCTTTTGCTGTCGGCGGCGTCGATGTCGATCTAGGACCCAACAAGCCTTGGCAAGCGGAACCCACGCAGGATGGAGGACTTGCTTCTGGTGCAGACCAGGAAGGTCTGGGGTGCTTCTCTTTCACAGAGGAGTGAGTCCCAGTCTGGAGGAGCCGGACCAGCAAGACAAAATCAAAGGTTCGTCGTCACAGAGGTCACTAGCCAATGGGCCAGCAACCGGACAACACGTTGAACAACACAAGTGCAGAAGGGCCCCACGCAGAACACGTGAAGTGTGGGGAGCTGCTCTTCTTTGCAGATGGTACTCGGGATTGGGGCTTCTCATTTCCCCAAGCACAGCCTCAAGGAAGCCTCAGAAGTTGCGCTAGTCAGTTACTAGCCACTTTTCCCAAGTCGCCGGTCCCACGTCCCTCGTCGCCTCCACGGGTCTCAGCTTTGCTGTAGAGGTGGATCTGGTTCAGAGGTGTCTGGAAGTCACGGCGCTGGTCAGTCTCTGCAGTCGTCCCTCATAGGATCAGTCGCAAAGCAAGCAGCGGTCGCTGGATGGTGCCTGGTTGCCCAGGGTGGTCACTCCTTGGCCACAAGGGAGATTCTTCAGTCTTCTTCCTGAGGTCGAATGTCGAAGGTCCAGAGTTTCTGTTCAAGTTGCAGATTCAGGATAATCTAGTTCTGCAGGGCTCAGCTACCTACTATTATACTGGGCTAGTGGGCTGGGCTACCTGCAAGGTCCCTCCTATGGGTGGGACCAGAAAGGGGAGTGGTTACACCCCCTTTCCCTTTTCGAGTTTTGCGCCAGAGCTGGGGCTGGAGTGCCCCAGCGCCGGTTTGAACTGGACTATGCATGGGACACCTTGTGTGCCCCAGGCAGTGTCTAGTTTCTTTCAACCCTCCCTGCCCCAATACACTAACTCCTGTCTGGGGTGGTGCTCGCACCTCCCAAGGCAGGAAACCTATTGTCCAAGCCTCCCTCGCTGGAAGGACTCCCAGCAGCAGGAGGTCAGACTGGTGTCTGTGGCAGCAGCATCCATTTTGTGATGCTGGGGCTCTGGTTAAATTTAACCGGGTAAGTAGGTTTCAACATGTCTTCTCCCTATAGAAGGGAGGAATAATATTCTCATCGCCAGGAATGGTATGGGGGTATTATTCCAAAGTGTTAGACACCTTACACGACATGTTTTGATAAAGCCAAACCATAGTTACCATAACCGTTTAAGATTATAAGGTACTTTAAGAGTATATGGTAGGCTATATCATAGAACAGCTATAAGGACATGGTTCCGAAAGCTGCAGATAGGCTCAGCTCATGCTAGAGCACCATCTCACATGTTACCAAGCACTCTGCCTCCAGGATTGTTAAGGCCTGCCATAGGAGTGGCTGATAGGTACACATGTGTCTATATTTAAGGTAGGTATAGGAATACTACACCTAAGCAAGGGGTGATTACACGACCTTGCCCCAGCTGAGTGATCAGCCAGTTGTGTCATAATGGAAGGCCAGGCCAGAGGTGGCATAATACATGCTGCAGCCCCTGGTAGGCCTAGGGTACACCTATGCCCTGGGTACCTAGGGTACACTATACAGGGGCCAATAAGGTGATCCCTACCAATTGGGTTATGTACCTAAAGTACATAGTATTAATTAAGAGAGAGAACAGCTGGGTTGTGGGTCCGATTAGCAGGCCCGCAGCCACATCTAAGTCGAAAACCAGTGAAGCAAAAGCAAAAAGTGGGGGTGAACATAGAAAGCAGACCCTACATCGTGTAGCTAGCCAAGTCCCCAAAAGTGGCACGCTCAACCCTCTCTCAGTCTGTAGATGAGGGGGGTTAGGAATTCTCTGAAGTCATGTCCTACATGTTAGAGGCCAAAATAAGAGCATCTATAGACTCAATCAATCAATCAGTTGTTTGTTGAGCGCGACTACTCACCCGTAAGGGCTATAAGGCGCTAGGGGTGGGGGGGGTGCAGGTTCCAGTCCTTCAAGGAGGGGGGGTCTGTCGAAGAGCCATGTTTTGACGTTTCTTGCGAAGATGGGGAGCGATGTTGTCTGTCTGAGGTGGAGCGGAACAGCGTTCCAGGCTCCGGCCACGATGAAGGAGAAGTAGCGGCCTCCCGATCTGGTCTTTCTGGTGCCGGGGGCCACGGCGTAGGAGAGCTGGGCTGATCGTAGGGTCCTTTGGGTTGCGTGGAATTTGAGTCGGCTGTTCAGGTATGCTGGTCCAGTGTCGTGGAGGGCCCTGTGTGCGTGGGTGTGCATATTGAAGGTGACTCTAGCCTCGATGGGGAGCCAGTGGAGTATGTGCAGGTGCTGGGAGATGTGGCAGTGTCTTGGCAGGTTGAGGACTAGTCTTGCGGTGGCATTCTGGATGTTCTGTAGCTTGCGGGTGAGGTTTTTGTTTATTCAGGCATAGAGTGCGTTGCCGTAGTCGAGTCTGCTGGTGACCAGCGCGGGAGTGACGGTCTTTCTGTGTTCGAGGGGGATCCATTTGAAGGTCTTACGTAGGAGGCGGAGGGTGTGGAAGCAGGTGGACGAGACGGAGTTGATCTGGCGGTCCATTTTGAGCTCGGAGTCCAGGATGATTCCCAGGTTGCGTGCGTGGTCCGTGCGGGTGGGTGGGCTTCTAAGGGCGGGGGGCCACCAGGTGTCGTTCCAGGCACCAGTGTTTGGGCCCATAATGAGTACTTCTGTTTTGTTGGTGTTTAGTTGTAGGCAGCTGATTTTCATCCATTTGGTGATGACTTCTATGCCTTCTCGAAAGTTGTATCTGGCAGTGTTGGGTTCGTTGGAAAGGGAGAGGATGAGTTGGGTGTCGTCTGTGTATGACACAATGTTGAGTCCGTAGGTTCTGACGATGGGGCGAGCGGAGCCATGTAGATGTTGAAGAGAGTAGGGCTGAGGAAGGACCCCTGGGGAACTCTGCAGGTGGTTGGTGTAGGGTCCGAGAGGAAAGGGGGGAGTCTGACCTGCTGCGCTCTGCCAGAGAGGAAGGAGCGGATCCAGTCGAGGGCCTTGTCCTGGATCCCTGCGTCGGGGAGTGTGCGTATTAGGGTGCGGTGAGAGATGTGTCGAACGCCGCTGAGAGGTCGAGGAGGACGAGGGCTACTGTTTCTCCTTTGTCCAGTAGGGTGCGGATGTCATCTGTTGCAGCGAGGAAGGCGGTTTCCGTACTGTGTTTTTTTCTGAAGGCAGATTGGGAGGAGTTGAGGATGTTGTGATCTTCGATGAATGTGGCGAGTGTGCTGTTGATGGCTTTCTCGTTGACTTTAGCTGGGAACAGGATCAGGTAGATGGGTCGGTAGTTTTTGAGGTCGGTGGGGTCCGCCGAGTGTTTTTTCAGGATGGGGTTGACCTCGGCGTGTTTCCAGGCGTCGAGGAACAAGGTGGTTGCCAGGGAGCGGTTGATGGTGTGGCGGATCATGGGTGCAATGGTGTCGGCAGCTCTGTTGAAGATGTGGTGGGCAGGGGTCCGTGGGGACCCTGGAATGGATTGACTACATTGTCTTCAGTGTGTCTTCGATGGTGAGGGCTGTCCAGTTGTCAATCGCTGGCTTCAGGGTGTCGGGAGTGGTTGGTGAGGGTTCAGTGTGTTGGTTGTCTTCATCGAAGTTGTTGTAGATGCTCTTGATTTTGTGGTGGAAAAAGGTGCTGAGTTTGTCGCAGAGGTCTTGTGAGAGAGGGATGTCGGTAGACTCACTGGTGGGTTGGGCGAACTCCTTGATGATGTTGAAGAGTTCTTTGCTGTTGTGTGCGTGTGTGGAGATTCTGTCTTCAATCGCTTTTTTCCTTGTTTTTCTGATGAGTTGGTGGCGGCTCTGAAGTTGTTGTGGGCTTCTGTGGATTTGGTGTTCCTCCTGGCCTTATCGAGGCGGCGGCAGGTGCGTCTGGACTCTAGAAGTTCCGTGGTAAACCATCTGGCTTTCTTGGCGTGGGTGTTGTTGTTTTTCTTGAGGGGGGTTATGGTGTTGACGCTGTTGGAGATCCATCTGTGCAGGGTTCGGGCTGCAGTGTTGGGGTCGTCGTTTTCTGCAATGGGTGGGGTGGAGTTGCTGATTGAGGAGGTGAGCTGGTCGTCAGTGATTCTGGTCCAGTTTCTTCGTGGGAGCAGGTGCTGGTGTCTGTGGTTGGTGGGTGTTCTGAAGGTGAAGTGAACGCATCGATGTTCAGTCCATGGGAGTTCGGTGGTGTGACTGAAGGTGATGGAGTTTCCTGTTGTGAAGAGAGGGTCGAGGGTGTGTCCTGCAGAGTGCGTGGGTTCAGTCACGATCTGGCAGAGTCCAATGTTGTGGATGTTGTCCAGGAGGGATGTGGTGTTGGGGTCTAGTTTGTTGTCGAGGTGGAAATTGAGGTCTCCCAGCAGGGTGTAGTTGGTGGATGCGATGGCATGCGGGAAGATGATGTCCGTGATGGAGTTGGCAAAAGGTCCGTGGGGTCCAGGGGGTCGGTAGATGAGGGTTCCTTGGAGGGTGGTGGTAGGGCTGGCCAGTAACTTGAAGTAAAGGCGTTTAATCAGGTCTGTGGGCTCGTCGGAGAGTGTGCTCAGGCGGAGAGTGAATTTATGGACGATGGCGATTCCTCCTCCCGGGCGGGTGGGGCGGTTCTTCCTGGAGATCTTGTATCCTTGGGGAATGGCGATGTCCGGTCCTGAAGTGGTGTTGGTCCAGGTTTTGGTGAAGAACGCTACATCCAGGGTGGTGCTGTTGAGGAGGTCCCAGATTTCGGAGGCGTGTTTGTGGAGGGATCAGACGTTGAAGAGGATGCATTACAGGGTCTCCGGTTCGGTTGTGTTCTTGTGGGAGAGTTGTGCTGGGTCCGTGTTCCTGGCGGTGCTGTAGGTGTGCCAGCAGCAGTGACAGCTGAAGGGTCCATGGGTGTCGGCCGGTGATGCTAGCTTGAAGTTGTTGTTGCGGCCTGGGTTGAGTGCATGGAGTGCCGCTGGCAGTGCGGATGACCAGGGTTCCTGCTGCTGGTCGCGGTCGGCTCACAGACGGGCGCTGACGGGCTTGTCGTTGGCACGCCTATGGCGCGCCGCCACGCAGTGGCCGCTATTAAGTAGAGGTCAGGGAGGGCTGGACAGCTGGGAGACGGGAGCGGGGAGGGAAAACAGAATGGGCCGGTCGTGCAGGAGGGGAGGGGCCACTGGGGCAGCAGCGGCAGGAAAAAACGGGAGGAAAGAGTGGAATAGGATGGAAAAAATGCAAGAAAAGTGGAGGACTGGAACTATAACGCAGAGGGCAAATATTGGATAAAGGTCAAGCAAACTGTAGTTCTCCGTTTCTTGTATGTCGGAGCGTTCTAGTTTGATGGTGAAGTCTTTTGCAAGTAAAGTCCAGATCTATCACAACTCGGGTGAGATGTCGCTCACCGGCGAGGGGCACAGTGTACTACTGTTCTACAGTTAACTGAATGGTTTTAATTGTTAGTATTGTAACAGGGAAATAAGAAGTCGTGATGCCACAGGTGTATAGTTTGAGGATGGGTCTTCTATTTGACTGTGATTTTCCTGTGGGTGGTCGTCACATTGTTCCCGTACACGAGGGAAGGTTTTGGGTAACAGCCCTTTGACTAGTTAGGTTTGTTACTCCCATATGGGGTATGTAACCTCCACAAGGGGGTCAAGAGCTCTTTTTGCATTTCTGTTTGGTTACTCCTTCTTGGGGGTATGTAACCTCTATAAGGGGTTTGTAGTACCTAGGTTAACCCTCACACAGGGTTGAGTTATTGTTGCACACAGTGTTGAGTTATAGTTGCGTGCAGTACTAATATATATCCCTTCACGGGAGTTGTTATGGGTGACGATCCATTTACATGTTTGTTTCCCTTTCTCTTGGGATTGTAGTAGTAGAGTATGCTATCTTTAGTGCTACTCTAGGTTATTACTTTGGGCATTGGTTGGGTGGGGTCTTTTACCCTTTCCGTTGTAGTGCATTATGTCACAGTGTTTAATGCAAAATGCTTCAAATGTATTTCGGGTAATGTTATTCTTGCTTCATAATGTTTTTTTATTTCTTTGAGGAAGGGATGGGAGATATTGTTTATCAAATGTATTTATCTTATCCGTTCTTTGTATAATGGTTCTTTCTCCTGGGATGTTTTAATTTTATGTTTGCATCCGTGGCACTTGTACCATTATTCATTTTTCTTTTGGATAGTTCTTCCTTGATGTTTTATCACTTGCATGTTTGTTTTCGTTGAAGACAAAGGGATAATGCTATATCCTACTTAATTGAATAACTTGTAGTCCAGCCCTGCTGCCACTAGCTGCTCAGCCAGACCGTGAGATGGTCATAGAATGCTGGTGTGCCTGTGATGCATGGAATGCCTGGGTGTCTGAGTGGATGAGTGTTGGCAGTTGAAGATGGGCTGAGCAGCTAGGGAGGCTGCTCCTGGTGGGGCTGGTACCACACTAGGCTGGCTGGAGTAGAGACAGATGTGACCTGAACTGGAGACTGAATAAAGATGGCTTAAGAATACCTCCTGGCTCCAGGTGTCTTTCTACAGAGATCACAACACAAACATTCTCAACCATCCCACTCAAGGATTTGCTTGGCTGTCACGCAGAGCTTGGCTGAATCCCGCTTCCTCCTTCCTACAATGATTAAGCTACTTGACTACTGGCAAATAATACACTGCAGACAAACATTTCTTCCTTTCCCCTTCCCCCACTGTTTAACAACTCTGATTTTCCCCCTGGCACGACAGAGATGAGATTTTACTCTTGGAATCAAGGACATTCTCCCTCTTAAAGGATTTGTTTGACAACAGTGACCTCCAGCTTAGGGGTTTTGGCTGAAAATTCGCCTGGTCAGATGCAACCTCAGTAGGCTTACACAGGCTTTACTCTGGATTGGGGGGTGATTTCTTCGAGACAAACTCTGTAGAGTTGAGACACCCAGAAAATCTATTTTTAACAACAATATCACATGGAGGTGCATCTACTGGTTTTACTGCTACATCCTCGGCCTCACTCTCCATAGGAAGCACGCCTATATTGGCAAAAGGGAAAGACACTTGGGGGCTGAAATCTCAGAGGATGCTTATCTGAAAGAGGGTTGCAAATGTGCATATGTCATAGGAGAACGCATGTAAATCATTGACACAATGGGACCCCCACAATGGTACCCCACACGATTGCATAAGATGTTTGGCAGCCCTGAATTAGGCTGGAAAGGCTGTGGTGAACGTGGCACTCTCCCGTACACCTGCTGGTCAAGCCACCATATGCAGTCCTTCTGGCATGAGGTTCTTATACAAGTATGAGTTAGAACAAATGTTACCCTATCCCGGGACCCACTTCTAATACTCCTAGGAAGCCTTGGAGAGCAGAGACTGTATCCCACGACCAGCCCAATAGGAAAGTTACTTTCCCACTTACTGTTAGCTGCTTGTCTAACCATTACCCAGATGTGGAAACAACTGCACACTCCAACACTCAATATGTGGTGGGGAAAAGTATGGACCATATATGCCTTGGAGAGAGTCTGCACTGATTCATGACCGCACCCATAAACTTGAGGAGACTGGCATCCGTTTGCCAACACATGAAGAGACCAAAGAGTAGGAGGCATTCCCATGATAATGTCTAGGACTCTGTGGAGCTCCGGTATCAGCAACATGTCCTCTTCCGAAGACAATATTGGGCAAACTCCAGCCCTTGAGGAACGCCATACATGATACAAGCTGCCCAGTGCTTGCAAAGGGACTCCGTAAACTTACAACACAGTAGAATGCGACTCATCAGACTCGACATTTTCGTGTTTTTTTCTTACTTCTTTGCTTTCCTTTACCTTTAAGATAGTGTACACAGCGAGCAATTGTGTCTTTCATGTGTGTATTTCCCCATCATGAGTAAACCTAAAAAAGAAAGTTGTTAAAAAAAATAAAACATGACTCGCCGACCAGCAGCCGTAATTACCTTCAATGAAAGGCCAACTTCATAGCATGCTAGCAGAATTTGGCACTCACACAGCCACATGAGTTCTAAACTCGGGAACCTAACTCAAACCAACTCATGGCTCTCAAATTCCTTACGCACAAAGGCAACGAAAAGAGCCACCAATGTCTAACTCATGCCGTATAAAATAAAGAAAATCCACGTTTGAAGGCAAACTTATAAAAAAGCAGCCTGTAGGGCAAAAACATTCAGTCAATGTGAACAATGTAATTCTCATCCTGCAAGGATAAAGATAACAAGCATTTACAATGCAATGGTCTCGGCATTGGTAAAGTTAGAGCTATTGGCATTGCTCATGACATTATTTTTGTTTATGTTTTTGTTTTTAAAACATGTAAAGAAACGGCATTGTCATGAGCAATGCCAATAGCTCTAACTTTACCAATGCCGAGACCATTGCATTGTAAATGCTTGTTCTTCTGAGTACCGGAACTTCTCCAGGCCTGAGGAGTGTGCCCGTACTCACCCGGGCCTGTCAGGTTTTGGGCACAACGGTCACGTGAGCGTGCACACGCGGCCAGCGAGCAGGGACTGCTTCAAATGTGGTGTGGCGTCACCCTCCACCCTGCAGGGTGGCAGACACAAATGGAATTACCTGTAAAGCATTAGTCATTGTATATTTTCCCTGATAGAGCCAGCTTTGCTTTTGCTCTGAAGACCCTAAATAATTCTTAATCCATTTTTTGAAATAAGTTTTCTTTAATTTATTTTTAGCGGCAGTGAATAGAAAATCCAAATGTAAGGAATAGGCACAGTGGGGACCCAGGGGGTACTGGAACCAGCAAAAAAACCTAAGCCTCTGTAACCAGTTTACAAAGGCATGTTAAAATGCAAATGGTCTTTAAAGACCTGTGAAAAAACACAGGGGTGCCGGAGATAGGAATCCAGACACTGCCCAGCTGAGCCCCCAGCAGCTCAAGGTTCATTGCAGCAGCCCGGGCTGAGACACAGGACGGGGGAAGTGTGGGGGGGGGGCTGAAGCCCTTGGGCCTGGGCAGAAGTGTGACTGGGAAGGCGCGACCCCCTTTGCACCACTCCATGGCCCCCCTGGGGGTCGCGCCCCACAGTTTGAAGACCCCTGGTAAGGCAACCCAGTTCTACACCATGCAAAGTCCAACAGTTAGTGCCTTAGAATTGGTTGATAGTTATTGTACCATTTATACTCCCCCCCCCCCCCAAAAAAAAAGCAGTGGGCTTTTTGTGAAAGAAGTTTAATGTAGTAGGTGTTCAATTGACATGTGACACATTCTCTGGCTCAGGTGAGCAGTGCCACCAACAAGAGGCACATGGGTTCCCAATCTTCCCCAGTGAATGGAAGGTGCAGATTCACTAGTCTGTTCCCATCCAGAGCAGGGGTCTCCAAATGTTTCTGTACAAAGAGTTACTTCAGCTAAAGTTAAATCATCTGGTGCCACTAATACATTTTATCAATGTACAATATCGGACACGTGCCCTTTGGCACTAGGGACATTCCCACAGCAGTACATCTATACAGTTCAGCTTGAGTTACTATTCAGCTATGAGCTTTAAATATATTTGGAAATTCAACTGTTTTGTCTTTATCAGCATATCAATTCGTGAAAATGAACACTTTTCATTCAAACACCTCTTCCATTCTGGCCCACACTGAGGCAACCCTGCTCCGACTCCAGGTCTCGGTCTGACGGATAGAGCAAAGCCTTCACATGTTCAATCTCATTGTGGAGACATGTGGTCATGTACTGGCCATGTAGTGTTGTGTCTTGGCATGAGGGCCTTCTCTTGGTCCGGCTGGCTTCTACTCCAAGGGTCCCCGATATGAACAGCGCTGCCTTCTTTAACATACATGAACCCACTGAATGTGAGCCGGGCGGGGGTCCACTTTGGAGAGCCAGTTCACTGGAGTTCACGAGCTGCCAGCAGCCTGCGCATTACCTGTTTGAGACCTGTGATCTAGAATAATATGCACGCCACAAAACTGAGACCACGCGGAAGGAATGTAGATGTGAGGGAAGTTTCGAACAACCCGAACAGTAATTGGCTTGGGTTTAAAATAATAATTAATAACAATTAAAGCCACATTAGTTAGATTAAAATAGGTTAATAAACAAATAATAATGAAATGGCATCCTAGGGAGGTTTAGGTTCAGAGAAGCAGAGATGACCGCTGACCACCGGAAAGTGGCAGGGCCATTCACAACCGGATCCAAGGGACATAAATAGAGCACTGCCAGGGATAACTTTGTCTGGATATAATCTGGGGGTGGGGATTGCTTGAACAGCTTGCGCCTCAGATGTTACGATGCATCTTTCTGCGCACACCTACATGTTCCGGGCGGTGGGATGCACCACACCCTTCAGGAAGAGGGGTCCGTTAAAGTATGGGTTGTAAAGCCTAAATTATTGAACGATGCCTTTATACTCTGTATGTGACGCTCGTGGCGCTTCAAAGACATAGCTTGAATACGAGATTACGTCTTCTGATGAATTTCCGTGGCGCTTCAAAGACATAGCTTGAATACGAGATTACGTCTTCTGATGAATTTCTGCTTGATGTTATTAGGTATTTTAACACTGGGATTGGTGCTTACACACCCCTTTTATTATGCAGTCGGAGAAAGGAAAGAAAATGTAAGGTAACCGCTGTTACCTTGTATTTTTAAATGGAAATGGCCGCTGAGTATCGGAAAATGGCAATGACATTTGCAACCAGTTCCAATGGCCACAAAGAGAGTGCTGCGTGGGAATAACTTTGTCGGGTTACAGTTTGTGGGAGGGGACTGCTAGCACAGCCTGGGTGGCTCCAGGCGTTACGATGCATGTTTCTGTGCACACCCACATGTTATTGGCGGTGGGATGCACCGCACCCTTCGACGTGAGGGCTCTGCGATCCAGCGCAGGAACATGGAAATGCACAATACGCAGGTTCCAGTGGCTCATTTTGAACACTGTTTTGCCTATTCTACCGTCGCTATGGATAAGATATGCTGCAGTATCAGAGCGCCACGCTTACAAGGCCCCGATTATACAGACCAACCAAGCCAGGCCATAGCCGGAGACACGTGCTCCTCTGTGAAAGGGATTCCAGCGGAGCTGAAGATCTGAGATGACAATATCGTTGATGACGAAGGAGATCAGGTGAGGGAGCAACGCCGGGACACCACCGCCTTTCTCCGAGGCACAGCAGAAAATGCCTCGGAGAAACGCCACGTCCTTTTCGGATTTGGGGGCGTGTTTTGCTGTTGTCTCCTCCCTGAGACTTCTCGCAAAAAACACGCCCCCCGATCCGAAAAGGACGGGGCTTCAACGGAGTGACTGGACCTCTTCTCCAGTGGCTGGCCAGCATTAAAGAGGCCAGCCAATGGAGAACAGGAGAGAAGAGGGGCGGGTGCAAGCCCCTCTTCTCAAAGTCATTAAATCTCAGAGCGAGACTGCGCAAGCGCAGCCTTCGCAGCCGAGACCTAAAAAGGGTTTCTGGAACTCTTTCAATTATTTATCTTATGGTTATAATAGGGCAAACAATGTGAACATTAGCGAGCTGACTTGGAGAACTCATATAGAAAGACTCTATGGCACTAAGTCCAAATACCCAGCTTTACTTCAGCAAAGCATTATTTTGGCCTATAATAGTAAAGAACTACAGTTAATCATGGGAAAATTGAAATCTGGAGATGTAGCAGGTTCAAATGGCATTCCGGTGGGACTGTTTTAGTCAGAATTAGATTACTGTTCTAAGTTGCCGTCTCCTTTATAGAGCTACTATTTGAGAAGGAACAAGATCCCAGAATTATGGAGAGTATCTGTATCTTCGGGTGATCCAACGAGCTCCGGGTTAATGGCCCTTTTCGATGTCTAAGCCAACTTTTTTGTAGGCCTACTGCTTCAAGAATTTAAAGCGTGGTTAGAGGAAAAAAATATTGTTTCACTTAACCATACGGGCTTTTACCATGGAGTTAGTACGTCTCCCAACATCACAGCTCTGCCAATCTTAATCGATAAGTCTCAAACTCAAGATCTCCTCTATTGGCTTGTTTTGTAGATTTCAACTCAGCTGTTGATAGAATATCACGGGAAATATTGTGGTTAAAACTGAACCGTTGGGGCATTCGACCAATATTTTAAGGGTGATACAATTATTATTCTCTAATAGGTGGGTACACATCAAGCTTAGTGAAGGCAACACATTGTCGAGGAAAATGTTTACAGCTGATGGATTAAAGCAGGGTTGTGTTATATCACTGCTCTTTAATCTGTACATCGCAAATTTGAATGATGCAATCAACATAGACAATCCCCATCTACCAAGACTTGCTCTCCAACCACTACTTACGATACGCAGATGACATTTTTCTACTGAGTAAGACACAAAGGGGGTTACAGAGGCTACATACAGCATTCGAGGCGCATATCTTAGAACATAGAATGGAGTTCAACATAAAGAAAACAAAAGTGATGGTCTCCGGAACAAACTCGAAAAAAGAAGCCAGCTGGTCTCTCAAAGAAAAATGGCATCAGGATAGATGTATACTTATCTTGTGCTGATTTTAGGGTCCATTTATCATCTCCATAAGCAAAGGCACAAACACTGACTTTCTCTTTTAAAACAAAACATCGCAAACTTCAGAGCCCGTCATTTGAACTCCTACTTTAAGATGTAAATTCAGAATGATTACTCACATTAATACATGGAACAGAAATCTTTAGTGGGAAAGAAGCTAGCAACATATTCATGATTCGCACAAATATGGCACAGGCAAAAATTCTCCTTACATTTAGTTTGGCCAAACACCTATTTGCCCGGCAAGGGGCATTTCTTAAATTCTGTCAGAAATTGCGAGATGGTCCAAAAGAAACATAATGATTTTAATTATTCAGACGATAACTAATTAGAGGATACATTGTTCCTTCTCTCCGTTGTTCCATTTCTCCATCTTTTCATCCTTCTCTCGTCATTCTTCCTTCATTCACTCTCCTTTGCAACATCCATCTTTTTCTCCATCCTTCATCAACTCCATCCATCTCTCTGTGCATGTATCGATCCATCCACCTATCTCTCATCCATCCATCTTTCCATCCTTCTCTCTGTCCATGTATCGATCCATCCACCTATCTCTCATCCATCCATCTTTCTCTCCATCCCTCCCTTTTGTGCTTGCTTGTTCTATTTGTACCTCCAACAACCTGCTTCATGGAACTATTCTCTTTCAGTGGTACACATGGGCTTCTGTTTGGAGACTGGGGTCTCCATTAAAAGGCAAAGGAGCCAAACATAACAAGCCAGTCTGGTGGCTTAGTGGACTAATGCATCTACTTTGGGGACCTCAGGGTCACAAGTTCAAATTCCGGCGGATCCACCAAGCCTTTCATCCTTCTGAGGTCAATAAAACGAGTACTGTTGGGCAACAATAACCTTCTGTTTTTCAGTGCCAGGATACCCTTCTGGGTGAACGTGAGCTTTACAAATACATGTTGATGAATGTGCTTTTTCTCACTTATTCTCCAACCAAGGTGCTAAAGCGGAGGGTTAGTGGCGCCCCAAGGAACACACCTGGGTATTAATGCAAAATGGATCTTCAGTGTTTTTAATGTACAATGTTGAAAGTGTGGCAGCCTGTGTGCATTCAGCAAATATTATTCTACATTTTAATCCTCAATATTATTTTATTTTCGATCTCTGCATTTTCCAGACCTACAACTCATCTATGTAAAAAGTAAAGTCAGTTTTACGTCCTAAAAGCTTAAAAACTGAAAGATTTGGAGTATGACATTCCCATCAATTGTTAGTCAAAGACCAATGTAGATCCTTCTTTGCACAGTCATTTAAAATCAAGTTAAAGTACTATTTAATATCTAAAATTGGAAAACATTATTATAGTTTAAATTCAGGATTACTTAACGTTTACCCTGTTTAAGTTTGAAATAAATGCCTTTAAATTGTTTGTACTACAGTTCAACAACTGCTTAAAATAACCCCCAAAGCTGCAAGGAGTGCTGTGTTTTTCGATAAGTTTGACAATGCAGGTAATGGTAATTACTATTATTATGAAATGTGCAACTAATCCTGAGAGCTGTATTTACCATAGTGCCCCATGCCACAGAGTTTGCTAGTTTAAATGGGGTGAAGGACAGATGGTACTATTACTCAATGTAATAGCTCTAAAGTTATGAGCTAAAGGATGAAACGCCACGTTGCCTCTGCTAGTTTTCCCTGCCATGGCCTGCAGATGCCACCGAATGTCAGCTTTGAGCAACTTCACGGCTAACCCAGCCCATCTTGCAGGCAATATCTTATAGAAATCTTGCCAGCATTTTCACCTTATTCTTGTGTTGCAGTGGAAGTGTTTTTCTTTTCTGGGCTCAACAATGACTGTACAACTTAGTCACTTTACTCACATTCTATACTTCACCCACAGAGGCATTGGTCGTCCGATGCGTCGTCGCAGTGAGGGGTGAGAAATCAGTGTCGAACTGTTTGCCACCCAATGAGGACCAATAATTAGTAGCCAACTCATAAATCCGTGATCAAATTTAAGCACGCTACTCTCAGACTATAGCTCTCTCTATCATGCATTTAAAAGCACATAATTATATGCACAGTTTCTGTAGAAAGAACATTAAGACACAATTAATTAAGACTCAGACAAATTTATATAATTTGGTTATTGTATTAAAGATACACAATCAAGGCACATAAGTAACATTTTAAGCAGTTCAGTCACACGTCTGTCAGCTCGTAGTTTAAATCCACACATTTATTCAAAGTAAATGTATTGCTGAATAAAAGAATCCATAAAGAGGATGGTTCATATTAGAGTTTCCTAACACGAGCAAAGCTGAGAGGATGGTTCAAATGAGTTCTCTCAGCATGGGAAAAGGGATCAGATTAGAGTCCACTAAGGAAAAGTCCATGGGCATGGGCATGGGGAAAAGAGCTATAATCAAGAAAGTCCAAGTCTGGTCTCTCGCCAGACAGCTCCAAATCATCCAGTAGGTAAGTTCATCAGCATAGAAAAAAGGCAAGCGGCATGAGAGGTTCGATGTTATGGTGGGTAGGTAGGCAATACAGAGGCATTCCATCCCTCCTCCTTGGAAAGCCATTCTTTATACCCCAGATAGTTAATTTGTGACATCAATTGTCACCATACAACTGTCTGATCATCATGTGACCATTTTTCCACTCATCAGGTACAAAACTGATACTCCAAAAAAATGTCCCATGTTGCTTGTGAGAAACGACTGTCCATTCTGTCCTCACAGGTTAGTTGACAAAGAGCCTTTTTACTTTGTTGCTTTTCATGTATTAAGTCGAAAGTCCATGTTCCCATGATTTCACTCACAAAGAAGTACGAAGAAAGTATCTTATCCTTTTAGGAATGTAGTGTGAATATTTTCAAGAAAGCAACATTGTGAAAACGTAACAAGAGTACATTACATCAGGCCATGAAATCATGCAGACCTAAGAAAAAATGTAATTAACTGCATTTAAAGTCAACACTTCTTATTTAGTAAAACAAATTGATAATGATGGTTCAAGCATAATGAAATAAGCCATATGTGGAAATAATTGTAACATTTGTCAGTGATTATTGCATAAAAATGTTCATCTCTAATTATGGCCCACTACCACAATTTTAAAAGTACCTAAGCGCATACTATTCTTAAAAATCATTATAATAAAATTGTTTTAGGAAATCTAAGACTCTAATAATTTGAACTATTTATGCTGAACGTTTCAGTCACATACAATGTAACGTCTTATTTGCACCAGTTTTTCATTTTCTGTGGTGCATTACAATATAGGCAGTAGAGACGCTAAATGTCATCATTAATATTGGCACAATCACTTGTAAGACTCATTTATCATATAGATATACTGATCCATATTCATAATTTTGTGTTATTATGCATCATAGAAATCTTTTTCATCAATATCCTTTCATAACAACTTTGTTTAAAATATAAGGTAATTGTTGCAAAGTCATCCTGTGCCCTGGGCAGCCCTTCAACGTTTTGCTGACTGGTACTGGTGGTTACTGACTCTGACTGACCCTGGGCTTTGCCTAACCATGCCCAGGGCCAGTGCTATGCTGAAAACACCTACATACACTAGGGTATGCTAAGGGTTGGAGTACCCCTGTGATTGGCATGACCTACCCCATAGGGCCCTAGTACATATTAGGGCAGGGTATTGAAACTACCTATCAGTCCCTAGTATATAATAGGGCATGGCACTTTAGAGGCCAGCATACCTTTCTGCACTTGCACGTGTGCACTGCTGAAGGCTGAGGTATTTTTTAAAGTGGCTCTGTGTGGCAGGACCGCTTTTAAAAAGTAAAGTGTGCCCAAACTCGACTTTTGTGTTTGGGGCACTTAAAAATTGTTAACCTACAATGTAATGTTTGGGCATATTAGGTACCCCCAGGGTCTCCCCTAGGTGTCCCAGCGGTGGGGAGTCAGGTGTCTATAAGGTGGACCCTCAAATGAGTTTGATATGCCCTGGGTAAAGTGAAATTGCACTTTTTACTCCCCACATTGTGATAAAGTGCTGCCCAAAATCGACTTTGGTGGTAGGAGCACTGTGGAGGGAGGATCTGCAATATAAAGTCTCACCTAGGTGTTCCTGGGGTGGGGGTCCTGTAGATATATGTAGCGTACTTATAAAATATGTTTTTATAAGCCCTGGTGCTGGAAAAATGGCCAAGTCACTTTTCCCATTGCAAATCCCATGCCATAGGTTAACATTGCAAAAGGTAATTAGTTAATAACTGGAGAAAGAAAAGCCATAAAACTAGGATTAAAGGACCCATTAGAATGATAATGATAAATCAAACAATATGGTTTTGTTGAATTTATTGTAAAATGTGCAGAAAAGAAGTTATAAGACTTATTTTTTGTCTGTAAGCCAAAATTCTACCCTATACTGCTCTGCCCTGATTGGTCTGAGATAAGGGAGTGAGTCTGTTTTGAAGAGGTGATAAATGACCCCTGGTGTTAGGAAGCCTCTCAGGGAGCAGAGGTTCCTGGGCATAGGAATGCCAGAGCAGGGGGAGGAGTCGTAAACCATGGCATTCAAGAGTAAGGGTCCCCCCAGGGTCATTTACAACTCTCCTCTTTGACCCAAGGCAGATGCTAGGCTTAAGAAAGGAATGAGCAGATGCAAGGTGGAGAGGCTATGGAGATTACCCATCCTAGGGGTGTGTTTAGGCATCTCTTCTCTCCCTGCTGAAAATTCTGACATATTGAATTCTTGAAGAATTCTTGAAGAATAGTGGTTTCTGGGTTAGCATTTTGCCACACTCTGCAGGAAGTGGTCAGACCTTTGGGTGGAACCCTGCAACCCATTGGACAAGAGTGACCTCCTGCTTGACCCAGAGAAGTTGGAATAAGTATCTGAGAAGGGCGGAGCCCCTCAGATCTGCAGCTTGAAACTTAAGAAAGCAAGACGGGACTTGCTGGAAGTTTGATGTGCATTTCCAAAGGACTGCACCCTCTGCACCATCTGCAACCACCGCCTGCGGATTACTTTACTGTAAAAGGACTAAAGAGTGGACTCCCTGCAAGCTACAGGTTAACAGAGTTCACCTGGACATCACCACAAAGAATCCCAAGCCTGGCGTACTACCAGTGGATTTGTAAGGGTTTTGTCCAAGTGGATTGTGGGAATTGAAATCTCACACTTTCAAGGACCCTCTTGGAGATTCCAGGACCTTGGATTGTGTGTTGGATGCTTTGGGACCTGCAAGAAGAACTTCAGGAAGGAGTTCTAACTGGACCCAGCCTGCTGGAGGGGGCTGCAAAAGAGTGGTGAGTGATCCTCCAGAACAATTGCTAAAGGTGAATGTGTCCTGTCAGAGGCCACAAAACGACTATAAGGGGCACTGTTGGTTTCGAAGAACTAGAAAGTGACTAATCTTTAAAAATTCATATCTCTGGTTCCCTACAGTGGATTTTTTTTTAATTTTGGTGTAATTTAAAAGCTAAAAAGATTTCCTATTTTTATAAATTGGTGTTGGATTTTTATTTTGTGTTGTGACTTAATTATTTACTGAATTGGTGTTTTTAAATGCTTTACATACCTGTCTTTGAAGTTAAGCCTGCCTGCTCGCAGCCACGTTACCAAGGGTTGAGCATAGGAATAATTTTCTAAGACCTATTCTGAGCCCTATACTGTGTTAGTGGCCTTAGTGCCAACGGCAGACCTACATTTGCCCCTACCAATAATCCCCTTTCTTACAGTAATCAGTAAATGAACAAGTTCAATACATTATTCTTTCTTTCAAATCTTTATTTCCATTCAAGGAATCATAAAAGAAATCATAAACATACAATCACAAAAAAAAACAAAATTACAATAATAAAAACATCTATAAGTAGTAGATACAGCAGCAGTTACAGGAGTATTTCAACATAAAAGAACCACAGAATGAAGAATTTTAAATTTCAATTCGCCTTTGACGTACTTAAGCCATGGAATGTTGCATAGAGCTGGGTGTAGGTAGAGTTCCATAAGTTCGGAACGATAACTCAGGAGTTCAGGGGTTATCCAAAGGCGCCTCCAGAAAGTTAGGGGCTTCACACCAAGTTCCTCCTTTATTGGTCTCAAACCCATGTCGAGCCTTAGGGGAAGAAGCGGCGTACTTGTTGGAAGGGTAGCCAAGTTCCGTAAGAACTTGTTTTCTGTGGCGGTAATTTCCGGGGCACAATCAATGCCCCAGAGTTCGCCGCCATATGTTAAAGCCCCACGTGCCTGCATTTTATAGATTTCCAGAGGAGGACCAATAGGATGGGTCATGGATTGATTCCATAGTTTCAGAATGCCCCCCACCCTTTGAGTTAGCTTTAGGTTAGATTTTATCTGATGATGGGACCAAGACATTTTTTCATTCAAAGTTAGTCCCAGATACTCGAAAGTAAGGACTCTCTCTAGGCTAATGCCATTTATGGTGGGGTTAGGGCGAAGAGACCTAGGGGGATTAAAGATCATGAATTTTGTCTTTGCCGTATTGATCTCTAGCCCCCGATCAATACAGAAGGAGACGAAACCGTCTAAGACTCGTTGGAGCCCCATAGGGGTCTTAGATAGGAGCAGGGTGTCGTCAGCGAACATAATGGCAGAAATGCCAATGCCCGCAAGCCGTGGAGCATCTCTATTTGGCACATCGTTTAGATGAGAAATAAGACCATTTACGTAAAGACAAAACAGCGTGGGGGCCAAGACGCAACCCTGCCGTACCCCTCTTTCGACAGGGAAGCTAGCTGGTAGGCTACCATCTCTACCACATCTTACCTTCGCATTATTATTAGTATGAAGGCGGGCTAATATGTGCAGAAGAGGACCCGGAAGTCCTAAGTCTTGTAACACAGTCCACAGTTTCGTGCGTGGGACTAAGTCGAAGGCCGCGCGCAGGTCAACAAAGACTGTGTAAAGGGAACCCCTGTCTATCTTTACTGTTTTCCAAAAGAGCATGCATAATCTAAAGATCTGGTCAGTTGTAGAGACGCTCTTTCTGAAACCGGCCTGGTAGTTGCTCAGAATCCCAGAAGTCTCTGTCTAATCCATAATACGGTTCAGGATCAGCCTCGAGAAGAGTTTCTGGGCGACATCTATCAGACTGATAGGCCTATAATTTCCAGGCAACAAGGGGGACCCTTTTTTGAAAATAGGCACAACTTCAGCACCGAGCCAGGTAGGAGGGACAGGAAAACCATCAAGAATTGCGTTAAATAATAATGTAAGATAAGGTACCCAGACTCTTGGTTCATGTTTGTACAGGTCTCCTGGGACCCCATCCAATCCGGGTGCCTTACCTGGAGGGAGCAAAGAAATTGCGAGTTGAATCTCACTCAGCGTGAAATTTATCTGATCCTGACCAGGTGCGGCATATAATGGGGCCTCCGAAGCAAATGATAACCCCTTATAGAGAGAGCCGAAGTGACTTTCCCAAACTTCAGGAGCAATATTTGTTTTTAGAATTGCAGGAGGTTCGGTTGTGCCATTTGACACAATCAACCAAAATCTCTGTGCGTCCCTAGATTGTAAGGCAGATGTTAAATTATCCCAATTTTCAGAAGCCCACTCCAATTTAGCATAGTGTATTAAGGATCTATAGATCTTTCTCTTGTGTTGGATATCAGGCCTACAAGCTTTCTTTTTTATTGCATCCAACAAAGCACTCTTGGCCAATCTGCAGGTCCTATTGTACCAATGAGGCCGATTTGCAGATCCTTTTTTACGGGTACAGTTGGGTTTAACAGACGAGACAATGTGGAGAATAGTTCCTCATTAGTGCTGACCAATTTTCCGAAATAAGTGGAAGAGGAATACTGCTCTAAAATTTCTACTACATTGTTTAGTGCAAAGGCCACTACTGCGTAGACTTTGGATAATTCTTGCTGGTTACCGACCAGTTTATTCCATTTAATTCTACGTTTATTGTTTGTAAGGGTGGCTGAGCCTAATGTCTCCGTGTTAACTGATGGCACTAAATCAAGAGGGCTCAGACCTGCTAGGGAAACATCTAATATCAGGGGGTTATGATCACTCTCCCCCCTAGAGATCACCTGAAAATCAGAAACTATATTCCATTCCTTGGTCTGTACAAATATGTAATCGAGTCTGGCCTCCCTACCTGACCTATTAAATGTGGGCCTTGGGGGATTATCTGAGATGGTTCGTCCGTTACAAGCCCTAATCGAATGAACCATTGTCAGGGAAGGGATCTGGATAGCTAGAGGGGCCCAGGCCCTAACCATTGGGCCCGCCACCTGGGGAATATTCCAGATTTCATCCTCCTCAAGATTTATTTGGTCCACCAGCCCCTCAAGTGGTTCAAAATGAGAATTCAAATCACCAGCTATAAGGAGCATTATGCGATCGGGGATCTTGGTTAGGACATTTGACAGGGCATCAATCACCCTCGATTCCACACAAGGATTCACGGGCCTAGCATACACATTAATCACCGCTAGCTTAGTATCTAAGCCCCAATCCAATATCAAACATAGAATATCATCAGAGCCAGTTTCAAAGTTCGTATAAATACATCCCAAATGAGTGGCAACCCAAGTAATTAAACCTCCAGAGGGACGGCCTCGACCACCCCACACAGCCGGAATTGAATAAGTGGCAAAGCCTACTCGATGATAATCTTGTCTTGCCCAAGTTTCTTGGAAACAACAAATCTGATGGAGATCTATAAAGGAGCCCCATATTGGACAATCAAGTTTACTGGCTAATCCAGCTATATTCCATGACAGGACTTTGTGTCTAGCTATACAATTAGAAGCAGCAGCGGGGGTTCTACAAAGAGGAGGGTCACACAAATTCAGCGAAGTAGTGGTGATAGAGGGAACAAAAGTAGAGGCAGAACAGGGGGACTGCTGTTTAAGAGGTGGAGACACATCCGGGGAGGGAACAAGAACAGGAACCGCCTGCCTGAGTCAATCAACATCTTCAAGACAGGCATACCTGTTGTGAGTTAAATAGTCAACACGTGAAGGTTCGCCAAAGCGGGTGTGCCTCAGTCTACCTCTCATTGAATTAGGCCCAACTTTAGACCAATTACCATCCGGCTCAACCTGAGAAAAAATGTCAGTTGGAGGATAGAATGAAGACAGTGGTAAGGGGTTAATAGAAGAGGTGCCAGTACTTCCAATCCAATTAAAAATATAGGGAGCAGTTAGAGAATTGCTAAAATTAACCAAAATGCAATCACCCTTAATATTCTTCGTAGTGCTTCCTAGCCAAGGAACCCTCCTAACCATTAAAACCTCCGACCTGATATTTGGGGGGAGAGGTCTATGCGTATTGAGCCAATTGATGACTTTATTTTTTAAGGAGGCATATGATTCAGACTCAGGGTTGGTAAGTTCTGGGACGCCAGTTAGGATTACAACATAGGGTGAAGCTTCTGGAGGGAGATTAATTACATTTTTCCTATTTGCTCTAGCCATATTTGAGTGAATGCTAGCACCTGAATCCCCAGTGATTTGACCCACGTCTATATATTTTGGATTAGGTACTGAAATGAGGTTCTTGGTTAAGGTTTGTGATTGGCATTGGGCAGGAACAGAGGTAGAAGTTGGGGGAGCAGAGGATGTATGCGAGGGAAGATTAGGTGTAGAGCCTGAAATTCTTAGTGAGAGGATATCCTTTCTAGAGAGAGAATTTACCAAGCCTGAGGATGTGGGCCGGGAAAGAAAATGAGAGTCAATCTTACTCGTTTCACATGCGTCATGCGGCTTGCCTCTACTCTCAGATAAATTTACAGGTGCTGATAAGGCCCTTTCTATTTCTTTGAGCCTTACATCAATAGCATCAAACCTAGCAAACAGTGGGATAAAAAATGCCTTAAGAGCAGTATTTATACTATCAGTAAGTCGGGCATGCCCCTCATCGGGTCCGTGATCACGGTCAGAAACAAGTATAGGAGTATTAGGTTTCGGTGAAATTAATACCGATGGTAGTGTTGAAGTACCACTGGTAACTTGTACAGATCGAGTACGTGTTGAAGTAGATGCATTAACAACACTAGTATGAGATCTATCAAGTCTAGCTTTCTTCCCTCTCCTAATACTCCCCACGTATTTTCTTTTAGGGACTGCACCCTGCTTAATGTACTGGGGACAAGTCGGCGTCAAATCGGGTGATAGTGGGTGCGTAATTTGATCTGTACACTCAGGGATAGATTGAAGAGTGTCTCTGCGTGAGGGGGAACTAGATCTTAGATCATGTAATACAGATTCAATTGTATGGTCAATACTATCCATTAGTGCTGCCTGTGAATAATCAAGGTTCGAAGGGGACCCTACAGTTGCAATTAAACCCAGTGAAGACCGCCGTGCGCTAACAATCCCATCAGATAAGCGCCTTTCTAACATATTCAGTTCCCCCTGAATTACAGAGTTAGCCCTGATGATGAAATTGTCCAGAGTACCGGATACAATAGGTTGGGGTCTTAATAATTTACTATGAGTATCCATGGTATCGGGCTTCCTCAGACACAAAGGCGTCAATGTAGCAAAGCAAAGGGACGAAAGGACAGGGCCCGGTCCGGTCTTGACCGTGCTTGAACGGGCTTAAACGGGCCCGCCCTTTGCTCGGGCTTCGCCCCGGACTGCGCCCCGCACGCGTCCCGCTCACGCGATAGTAGGCGTGAGTTATGTAGCGGGAGGGGGAGGGGCCGGGAAGAGTGACCAGGTCCGCTAAGCAATTTCGTGGCAGGGCACCCTGGGCCTCGCAGTCCCAGCAACACCAACAGGCTCCGAGAGTAGCAGCGCTGTGAAGAGTGTCCCAGAAGGTCCTCTGTGCAAAGAGATTAAAATGGTTTTAAAACAGGAGACAAAGTCTGCGCCTACGAGCGGCTCCCGCGAAGCGGGGGCCGCGAGGCGTTATGTAGGCGAGGCACTTGGAGGAGGGGCCGGGAAGAGTGACCAGGTGCGCTAAGCAATTTCGTGGCAGGGCGCCTTGGGCCTCGCAGTCCCAGCAAAACCAACAGGCTCCGAGAGTAGCAGCGCTGTGAAGAGTGTCCCAGAAGGTCCTCTGTGCAAAGAGATTAAAATGGTTTTAAAACAGGAGACAAAGTCCGCGCCTACGAGCGGCTCCCGTGAAGCGGGGGCCGCGAGGCGTTATGTAGGCGTTATGTAGGCGTTATGTAGGCGAGGCACTTGGAGGAGGGGCCGGGAAGAGTGACCAGGTGCGCTAAGCAATTTCGTGGCAGGGCACCCTGGGCCTCGCAGTCCCAGCAACACTAACAGGCTCCGAGAGTAGCAGCGCTGTGAAGAGTGTCCCAGAAGTTCCTCTAAGGGTTAGAGTTATAGGGTGTCAACAGTACCTGGTGGATGTGGCATCAAGGGAGAAGCCATAAAGTTTCAGGTTTCTACTGCTCGTGTCAGGGCCAGTCAAGCCTACCCATCTCACCGGGTCCGGATAGTGGCATTCTATTAATCCTGCTACTTCTACAAATCCAAACACACTTTTACGGTGCGGGTACTTCAACTTTTCTCAGTTTCAGTGTTATTTTTCTAGACGTGTGCAAAGTGCGTATTAGAGTTTTATTGTCAGAATCTGTTTTCATGCTGTGTAAAGAATGACCAGCTTTTATGCTGCATAACTTGCAAACGTAAGTAACATTGGTCCCACTATGCATGTTTTTATTATATATTATTGCTGTGTGACTGTCACATGTCACTGCCAGTAAAAAGTCAACCTTTTTTTACTATTTCTTTTCTTTAGTGGGCAAATAGATACGTTATTTATAGGTGAGTTGGTACTCGGTGTTAAAGGGCCAGCCTCTGAGTTCAGCTCACTGAGTTGGTGAGTCTATGTGCTATGAATCTGTGTAATATATGTATGCAGCTTAAAGCGCATAAAACCCATCTGGCCTGCACCTGTCCAGTGCAGGCTGCTAGTCCTTCCATCTGACGGAGAACAGCCCAGAGGCAGCCAGAGCTGACACTGGTTTCAGGAAGGCCGTGCTCGGGAAAGAATGCAGCATGTTTAATGGCTGCTATACAGACTAGGACATGTTTCTGAGTCTTTGCGTCCTTTGTGTCAAGGAGTTTTGGACTAAATGCAGCTCTAACAATGTATTCGTTGCAAATGTACAAGCAAAGTCAACAATAGTCGATGACCAGCTAATCGTGTGTGTTCAGTTATGTGAGGCTTATTCTGACCCAAATCATCTCCATGAATGACATTTCTATTAATGATAGGGGTTTCTAAGCGCTGGCATGTCACCTTCATGTTACGTCAGAGCGCTGGGTATAGATGGGCGACATTTTCGGTGTTTTTACCATCCCTGACGAGGTATTTTTTTGGATTCGTGTCCTGGGAAGGTTGCTCTACTTCTTGAAGATACGACACATCTGTATTGGTTTATGTGGACAGTGCCAAGAATGACATTTGTTATCGCTTAATGCATAGTGTTGTTTCACGTCAGTAATAGCTGAAAGCGCAGGCTGTTTGAAGACTTAGAGAAGTAAGAAAAACAGCCAATCCTGCCATCTAGTGGTTAGGAAACACACTTATTCAGCTGCAAATTGCAGGCGCGTAGTCAGTGGCATAGATGATTGCAAAATTATGCTTCGTGACAGGCACCACATACCTCACACTACGTATCACATTTCACGAAGAGAATGGGGAATTGTCGCTCAGCACGGTAGAGACGCAGAGCATCTGGTCGTGTCCGTGTATGTATACCCTTGGCCCAGTGCCAAGCGTCAATTTGGGAGCGTGCACGCGTTTTTGTGAATGCGTACGTCAGAGGCACACTCTATTCCATCCCAGCATGGGGCTAGTTTGTGTTAACCGCTGCAAAGACTAGGGTTGCCACCTTTTTCTGAGAAAAATATCGCCATTTGTTCACCGTTAATGATTTTGCAAAGGCCTAAAATGACACTATAATAGAACTTTATATAAAATCGGCTGCTTTCATTTTTAACAAGGTTTCTCTCTCTTTGTTTATTTTAATTATTATTTAGAGGTTATTAAGGCACATGCAGAACACATTTTAAAGTGATTTCTTATCATGTTTACTGTTTAAAGTATGTGCTGATGAGGGTGAGAAAAAACGGCTTTAGGTGATTTTCCTAATATTTTTTACTGACGGGAACATAAACATTCTGATAATGCTGGTACAAATCAGCCCGGTGCTACCCTGTCACAGTCTCCTGTCCCTCAGTTGTGGTTCATCCTCGGCCAGGCAGAGTCATGCAGCCTTTGGCATGCCTTCGGATTGGAGAGGAGGTGGTGGTAGTGACCTCCACCTTGCCTTGGGGCATCTTTGTGGGTTGTGCCTCTGGGGGTTCTGGCCCCTGGGAATCTAGGGATACTAACATCTGTTGGTGGATATATGTCCCACTCACGATTCTTGGGACTCATACATTGGCCGATTCAGGGTTCTGATTCTCACCTGGCTAATTTCTGGTCACCACTTCTCCCCATTGGGCAGTCATAATTTCTTTGATTTCAAAATATTTTATTAAAGATTTTAATACAAAACAGGTGGTTGGTATTTATACATGGACTAAAGGTGTTGTCAAAAGTAAAATTGCTCAAGTATTACATAATGATAATACAAAAGTGAGTAAACAATTACCAAGCAGCCTAGTGAGGCAAATACATCTGTGTTGACCAACCCTCCGCAATGGTGGGGGAGCATCGCCCCACTGGCTCTGAGCCAGCAGGTGAAAAATAAAACTATGTTCTATCATCGTTTTCTTGTTCATTTGCCGGCTCTGAGCCAGCATGTGCAGGGAGGGGTGAGGGCGGTGCATGGGAGGGGGAAGGAGTGCTATGTGCACTTCTAAGTGCATATGTTTGTTTGGCTGGCCGTCTCAGGCCAGTAAAACACACATGCGCACTTAGGTTTCTCCAAACTGGCTGCATTGTACAGCCGGGCTGGAGAAACTGCACAGGTTCCCTGTCATGAGCGGAACATCTTTTCAGTGCGCTCAGGCAAATCCCCATGCTGCTCTCATAATATGAGAGCAGCACGGGGTTTGCACAGGGAGTCTGTCTCAGTGTATGCTGGGAGCCTGGGACCAGGAAAAGCACACGGGTGGGGCCAGAAAGGTTACATGGAGGCAGGACACGACACGGGAGGCGTCCGGCAGCTTAAGGTAAGTTCCATTTAAAAAAAATTATTATTAAATCCCCTTACTTTCCCCCAATGTGCTCGTCCTCACTCGACCGGCTTGTGAGAAGTTGGCCTGATATGTAGTGCTCACTATTCTAGTGATCACTGTGTATCATTCCAAACGACCCTTATTGATGATTGGTTGTAAGTCAACCTTATAGACCAGCTATCCTAGTAGCGTGGATACGAGCAGTCTTAGGCTAAACTCTAGAGGGCGTGTTAAGCCAGCTGTTTACCATCACATATACCCCTTGAACACCAAGTGAAAGGACACCACACAAGTTGTTATGAAAATAAAGGATATTTATTTATAACAAGACTACCCTGGCTCTTTATGAGTCAGGGAGCTAAGCACAATACAAAACTCTTAGGAAAATACTTCTGGTTGCACAATTCACACAAATGCCCGAGGGCACGAAACCATTACACTGCAAGTGGAAGGGGGGAAGCTTAGAAAGTCTAAAGTTACTGATTCCGGAGTGATCCGATCAGTGGGACTAAACGAAAAAGGAACTGGACACTTGTAAAGCGAACCTGCGATGGAGCACCGAAATGCTCGAGTTACCTAGCCCAGAGGCTGCGGCTGTGGAAGGTTCGGCAAGATGTCGGAAGTCCTCGTTGTAGTCTCAGGAGCCTGAAAGAAGAGTTGCTGGCAGGCGACCAGTGTCGATGTTCAGCGAGATCCAAGCCTGGATCGGTGATGAAGGAAACCTGAAAGCAGAGGGGACTCAGTTCTCAACCGCTAGCCAGCGATCGTGTGGGCACCAGGGGGTACCGGCTGAAGTCACCTCGACCAGGTGGGTGGCTGTTCCTCGGACCAGGAGGCGCGGCGGCGACCAGGATGGAGGGCGAGCTGTCCCATGCAGGTGTCTGCTGTCGATGATGCTGGGCCCAGGAATGGGGCAGCGGATCTTGGCAGTGGCAAGCCCACGCGGTGGAGTCAAGATGGCGTCTGGAGTGGACCAGGAGGGTCCGTGGTACTCCTCTGTTGAAGGGGAGCAAGAGCCAGTCTGGAGCAACCAGACTAGTGATGAAACAAACGTGGTGCGTCGTGAAGAGGGCCACAAGCCGGTCGGCAAGTGGTCGAACAACGCGGTGAACAGCAAGGAGCGGAAGGGTCCCCACGCAGATCTCGGGGATGCTGGGGGGGGCAGACTTCGGTGCTGGAGCTGCTCAGGGTTAGGGCTTCTCAAACCCTAGGTGCACTCACTCGAGGGTCCCTCGGTGGGCGTGCTAGATAAGCGTTGTGCAGGTTTTGATGATGGCCGGTCCCGCAGGTCTCGTCACACCTACGGCTCTCAGCTGGGCTGATGAGGTAGGTAAAAGGTCAGAGATGGCAGGGAACTCGGGTCTCGTCGAGCTGGGCAGTCTTGATCCGTAGGAGAGACTTACAGCAACCCGCAAGCGCTTAGGTGGTGCCTGCTGGTGCAGGGTGGCTACTCCTTAGCCACAAGGGAGAGTCTTCAGAAATAGTCAAGAGTTCCTTTCGTGGAAAGTAGTTCAAGATTCAGAGTTATCCGATTATCTGATTATCCAATTTGGGAAGGGGACTCGCTCCTACCTTTATTCTAAGAAAAGGGGCTGGCCCGTGACTAGGTTCTACCTATGGGTGGAGCCAGGAGGGGGGTGGTTACACCCCTATCCTTTGTCCGGCTTCGCCCCAGCTCAGGGACTGGTGTGCCCCCGAAACTGGTTTGAGCCGGGCTATGCACAGTGAGCACCGGGGTGCCACTGGCAATCACCTTCCTTTCAGCCCTGCCTACCTGGGATACACAAACCCTGTCTGGGATGGTGCGAACACCGCCCTCGACAGGAAACCCTTTGTCCAAGCTCCCCTCGCTGGAAGGTCTCCCAGCAGCAGGAGGTCAGACTTGTGTCTGGTGGCAGCATCCATTTTGTGATGCTGAGGCTTGAGTCAACTTTAACCGGGGTTCAAGGTTACTTCCATGTCGTGCCCCTCTAAAAAGGGGGGAATGCTAACCCCGTCGCCAGAACTGGCGAGGGGTTCGTATTCCCATTCGTATGACACCTTACTCGACATGTGTAGGTGATGCGATGCCAAAGTTAGCAAATAACCGCGAGGATTATAATGCATTTAAAAGTAGTTGGCCCGCGTCACCATGGAACGGCTATTAGGACTTGGTTCCGCAAGCCGTCGACGGGCTCAGCTCGCGCCAGAGCACCGTCCCACATGATTCCCTGCACTCTGCCTTCAGGATTGATAAGGCCTGCCATAGGAGTGACTGATAGGAATCCAGGTGTCCATTTTAGGGTTAGGTATAGGAATACTACACCTACAGCAAAGGGTGATTACACCACCTTGCCCCAGCTGTCGTGCAGCCAGTTGTGTCAGATTTGGGCGGCCATTCCAGGGGCGGCATAATACATGCTGCAGCCCCTGGTAGGCCCTGGGTACACCGATGCCCTGGATACCTGTGGTATGCTGAGACAGGGACTGACAAGGCGGCCCAGTTCCAATTGGTGGATGCACCTAATGTACATGTGTTTAATTTCGAGAGAGAACAGCTAGGCTGTGGGTCTGTTTGGCAGGCCCACAGCCGGGGAAAGTCATAAACCAATGAAGCAAAAGCAAAAAATCTGGGTGATCATAGGATTGCAGACCCTACTCTCCTACATGACCCCCCCCCAAACTTTGGGACAATAAGCTAACCTTGACCAGGTGAGTCTTCTTGCTCTAAGTGGAAATACCTGGAGAGCCCATCTGCATTGCCATGATCAGTGCCAGGTCTATGCTCCACTGTGAAGTACATCCCCTGTAGGGAAATGGACCACCTAAGTAGTTTGGGGTTTTCACCCTTCATTTGATTTAGCCACAAGAGGGGCTTATGGTCGGTCTGAATCTTGAAGTGAGTGCCAAACAAGTATGGCCTCAACTTCTTCAGGGCCCAAACCACAGCAAAGGCCTCCCTCTCAATAGCTGACCAATTCTTCTCTCTGGGGGTCAGCCTCCTGCTAATAAAAGCTATGGGCTGGTCATGACCATCAAAATTCAGTTGAGATAGAACAGCTCCCACACCCAGCTCCGAAGCGTCTGTTTGGACAATGAATGGTTTGGAGTAGTCTGGACTCTTTAGGATAGGTGCTGTGCACATGGCCTGCTTTAGGTCATCGAATGCCTTCTGACAGCTTGCTGTCCACTGAACTTTTTTTGGCATCTTTTTACTTGTCAGGTCATTTAGCGGGGTCACAATGGATCCATAATTTCTGACAAACTTCCGGTAATAACCAGTCAGGCCCAAGAAAGCTCGAACCTGAGTCTGGGTGGTTGGAGGAGCCCAGTCCTGGATGGCCTGTATTTTGCTCTCCAATGGTTGAACCTGGCCTCCACCTACAAGGTGGCCCAGGTATACAACCTGTGTCTGCCCTATCTGGCACTTAGTGGCCTTGATAGTGAGGCCGGCCTTTTGCAGGGCCTCTAACACTTTCCTCAGGTGGACCAGGTGATCCTCCCAGGTGGAGCTAAAGACAGCGATATCGTCCAGATACGCCGCGCAGAAGTCGTCCAACCCAGTGAGAACTCGATTCACCAGCCTTTGGAAGGTGGCAGGTGCATTTTTCAAACCAAAGGGCATTACCACGAACTGATAGTGCCCAAACCGGGGTAGAAAATGCTGTTTTGGGCTTGGCCTCCTCAGCTAACCTGATTTGCCAATACCCAGCTGTCAGGTCCAACGTACTTAAGTAGCTGGCCGAAGCCAACCGGTCGATAAGTTCGTCTGCTCTTGGTATTGGGTGGGCGTCAGTCTTAGTGACTGCATTGAGACCTCTGTAGTCCACGCAAAACCTCATCTCTTTCTTACCGCCCTGGGTGTGAGGTTTCGGCACGAGAACTACGGGACTAGCCCAGGGGCTGTCCGAGGGTTCAATGACTCCCAGCTCCAACATTTTCTGCACCTCCGTCTTGATGCAGTCTCTGACATGATCAGGTTGCCGATAGATTTTACTCTTTACGGGCAGACTGTCCCCAGTGTCGACCTCATGGGTACACCAATTGGTCTGACTGGGCGTCAGAGAGAACATATGTCGAAAGGATTGAAGAACCTGTTTACAATCCTTTTGTTGATGTCCAGAGAGGCTGCCACAAAAGACAACACCATCTACTGACCCATCGTCAGGGTTCTGAGAGAGCAGGTCCGGGAGAGGGTCACTCTCCTCCTCCTGTCCCTCGTCTGTGGCCATGAGCAAGCCCATGCCCTCCCTGTCGACATATGCCTTGAGCCTGTTTACATGGAGCACCCTGGGGGGGCTCCGGGGAGTTCCCAGGTCTACCAAGTATGTGACCTCTCCCTTTTGCTCAATGATCGTGTGGGGCCCAGACCATTTGTCTTTGAGTGCTGCCGGGGCCACTGGCTCCAGCACCCACACCTTCTGTCCAGGCTGGTACACAGTCAGGACAGCCTTTTGGTCGTGCCAAGCTTTCTGTAATTCTTGGCTCGCCTCAAGGTTTTTAGATGCCTTTTCCATGTACTCTGCCATCCGCGAGCGGAGACCGAGTACATAGTCCACAATGTTCGATGCCGGCTTTCTGAGAGGTCTCTCCCATCCTTCCTTTACCAAACAAAGGGGTCCCCTTACAGGATGTCCGAACAGAAGCTCAAAAGGGCTGTAGCCAACCCCCTTCTGCGGGACCTCTCTGTAGGCGAACAAGAGGCAGGGTATCAGGACATCCCATCTCCGCCGAAGCTTTTCAGGTAGTCCGTGAATCATCCCTTTTAGGGTCCTGTTGAATCTCTCAACAAGCCCATTGCATTGTGGGTGATAGGGTGTGGTGAACTTGTAGTTGACACCACACTCCTTCCACATTGCAGTCAGATATCCCGACATGAAGTTTGCACCTCTGTCTGAGACGACCTCCTTAGGGAAGCCCACTCTAGAGAACACTCCAAGTAGGGCCCGTGCCACCACAGGTGCTGTAGTGGTCCTAAGTGGAATAGCTTCAGGATACCTGGTGGCGTGGTCCACCACCACCAGTATAAACTTGTGCCCTGATGCTGTCTGGGGTTCCATTGGTCCGACAATGTCGATCCCCACTCGTTCAAAGGGTACCCCCACCACCGGTAGTGGTATGAGGGGGGCCTTTGTCGTGCCACCTGACTTACCACTGGCTTGGCAAGTGACACAGGAGCGGCAAAACTCCTTCGTATCTTCGGACATGTGGGGCCAGTGAAAGTGTGGAACAATTCTGTCCCAAGTCTTATTCTGGCCTAAGTGACCTGCAAGGGGAATCTCGTGGGCCAAGGTAAGAGGGAAACCTCTTAGAGACAAGGGGATGACCAGCCTCCTGGTCGCACCAGGTTTGGGGTCTCTTGCCTCGGAGTACAGGAGTCCATCGTCCCAGTACACTTTGTGGGTACCTGTGGCGTTCCCTGCAGCCTCAGCAGCAGCCTGCTGTCTGAGGGGTTCAAGGGAGGGGCAGTCTAACTGTGCCTTCCCCAGGTCTTCCCTGGAGGGTCCCCCTGAGCCCAGAAACTCAACCTGACCAGGTTCAAGCTCTTTCGGCTCAGTTTCCCTCAGTTCTTTAAGGTCAGCCTCCTCAGAGACTTGATCCACGACCTGGGGCAAGGGGGAAGGCGAAGCCTTACCCTTACTGCTCCTCTTCTTGGAAGGTGTCTGGTCCGTTCTTCCAGGATCCAGCACCTGTTAAGTGGGGCACCTTTTGGCCTGTGACCTGGTCACAGCAAGGACATGTGCTGGCAAGCCTAACATTTCCATGTGAGTCCTCTGCTCCACTTCTGACCATTGTGACGTTTCCAAATCATTGCCCAACAGACATTCTACGGGGAGGTCTGAACTAACCACAACCTTTTTCGGGCCACTTACCCCTCCCCATGAGAAATCAACAACTGCCATACTGTGATTGGTAGTGACGTTGCTGGCATTGGTCACTAGGTAACTGGTACCTAGCATGATCTGTCCAGGGTCCACAAAGTTAGGCGTCACCATGGTGACACTGGCACAAGTGTCCCTGTAGGCCTGAGCCACTTTTCCATTAATCAAAGGTGTCTGTCTGTATTTGCCCAAAGTATTGGGACTGGCATCAGGGGACATATCCATATCCCCTGTACAGACAAGGACGGCCTGAGTGAGTGTGCCGACTAAGTCGTCACTCCCCTCGGTTCCCAAGGTTAACCCAACTAATGCCTTGGGAGGCGCACTACCACTGCTGACTGTACTAGGGGGTGCAGGTGCCTTAGGGGCTGCAGTGGCAGGAGTTTGCCCTCCTTTCTTGGTGCACTCACTAAACCAGTGAGTCTTACTTTTACAGTATTGGCACCACCTTTTTGACTTGCCTTCTTGAGTCTTCTTCTTCTGTGAAGCCTGACCCCCACCCTCTTTGGTTTGTTGGGGACCTGTCGAAGACTTCTGGTCATTTTGTTCATTCTTGTTACTACCCTTCTGGTCTGCTTTCTTCTGACCACCCTGGTTCTGATTCTGGTTCTGCTTGACCCTTGTTCTGACCCATCTGTCTGCCTTCTTTCCCAATTCTTGGGGAGAGGTCAGATCCGAGTCGACAAGGTGCTGATGCAACAATTGGTTCTGACAGTTGTTTAAAATCTGTTCTCGCATGATAAGATTGTACAATCCTGTGTAATCAGTAACCTTGCTACCCAGCAACCAGCCTTCCAAAGCCTTAGTGGCACAATCGACAAAGTCAGCCCAATCCTGAGACTGAATTTTCTGGGTGTCCCGGAACAGCACCCGGTACTGTTCCGTGGTTAAGCCGAACCCATCAATCAGTGTGTTCTTCAGGACTTGGTAGTTGTTAGCATCCTCAGCTCTCGTAGTGAGGAGCTTGTCCCTTCCTTTACCTTCAAAGGAAAGCCACAGTATAGCTGCCCACTGACTCGGGGGGACGCACTGGACAGTGCTGGCCCTCTCCAAGGCAGTTATCCACTTGTGGATGTCGTCCCCTTGTTTAAAGGGGGGCACTATTTTACTCAGGTGTCTAGTGTCTATACCCCTGTCTTTCTCTCTATTGAGAATGCTGCCACCAGTGGGATCTAACCCACTTAATTTCTGCTCTCGGGCCAGGGCAAGTCTTTCTTTGGCGAGGGCAAGTTCTTCCCGCTCGATCCTCAGATTGACTTCCCGCATCTTCGCTTCATGCTCCCTTCTCTGAGGGGACGTCATTCCTCTCTGAGAAGATGCCTGAGAGACATGTGTATGAACCGATCTGCCAGAGCCTCTGGAGAGAGACCTAGCTCGTCCGTTCCCAAGGTTTCGCCCTAAGTGGGATGGGTATTCCCAGACGTGGGACCCGTGCTCACTACGACACTGGAGTCAAGCTATCTTGGCTGAAGACGGCTGATAGCCAGAAACCGGTCCTAGGATGCTTGATTCCGGTCCAGGGAAGACATGGCTTGGCAGTTCGGGCTGGACTGTTCCCATGAGGCACAGGGTCAAGACTGATTTGCATATGGCCATGTCTAAACTGGGGTGGTGTAGTGGGCAAAAGAACGATGGATTTAACCCAGATCTATTGACTGGGGGAGAATGTCTGCATTGTCAGCATTCCGTCCATCATTTGTTTGTTGTAACGCTTTTCGCCCTAAGTGGGATGGGTATTCCCAGACGTGGGACCCGTGCTCACTACGCCACTGGAGTCAAGCTATCTTGGCTGAAGACGGCTGATAGCCAGAAACCGGTCCTAGGATGCTTGATTCCGGTCCAGGGAAGACATGGCTTGGCAGTTCGGGCTGGACTGTTCCCATGAGGCACAGGGTCAAGACTGATTTGCATATGGCCATGTCTAAACTGGGGTGGTGTAGTGGGCAAAAGAACGATGGATTTAACCCAGATCTATTGACTGGGGGAGAATGTCTGCATTGTCAGCATTCCGTCCATCATTTGTTTGTTGTAACGCTATTCGCCCTAAGTGGGATGGGTATTCCCAGACGTGGGACCCGTGCTCACTACGCCACTGGAGTCAAGCTATCTTGGCTGAAGACGGCTGATAGCCAGAAACCGGTCCTAGGATGCTTGATTCCGGTCCAGGGAAGACATGGCTTGGCAGTTCGGGCTGGACTGTTCCCATGAGGCACAGGGTCAAGACTGATTTGCATATGGCCATGTCTAAACTGGGGTGGTGTAGTGGGCAAAAGAACGATGGATTTAACCCAGATCTATTGACTGGGGGAGAATGTCTGCATTGTCAGCATTCCGTCCATCATTTGTTTGTTGTAACGCTTTTCGCCCTAAGTGGGATGGGTATTCCCAGACGTGGGACCCGTGCTCACTACGCCACTGGAGTCAAGCTATCTTGGCTGAAGACGGCTGATAGCCAGAAACCGGTCCTAGGATGCTTGATTCCGGTCCAGGGAAGACATGGCTTGGCAGTTCGGGCTGGACTGTTCCCATGAGGCACAGGGTCAAGACTGATTTGCATATGGCCATGTCTAAACTGGGGTGGTGTAGTGGGCAAAAGAACGATGGATTTAACCCAGATCTATTGACTGGGGGAGAATGTCTGCATTGTCAGCATTCCGTCCATCATTTGTTTGTTGTAACGCTTTTCGCCCTAAGTGGGATGGGTATTCCCAGACGTGGGACCCGTGCTCACTACGCCACTGGAGTCAAGCTATCTTGGCTGAAGACGGCTGATATCCAGAAACCGGTCCTAGGATGCTTGATTCCGGTCCAGGGAAGACATGGCTTGGCAGTTCGGGCTGGACTGTTCCCATGAGGCACAGGGTCAAGACTGATTTGCATATGGCCATGTCTAAACTGGGGTGGTGTAGTGGGCAAAAGAACGATGGATTTAACCCAGATCTATTGACTGGGGGAGAATGTCTGCATTGTCAGCATTCCGTCCATCATTTGTTTGTTGTAACGCTTTTCGCCCTAAGTGGGATGGGTATTCCCAGACGTGGGACCCGTGCTCACTACGCCACTGGAGTCACGCTATCTTGGCTGAAGACGGCTGATAGCCAGAAACCGGTCCTAGGATGCTTGATTCCGGTCCAGGGAAGACATGGCTTGGCAGTTCGGGCTGGACTGTTCCCATGAGGCACAGGGTCAAGACTGATTTGCATATGGCCATGTCTAAACTGGGGTGGTGTAGTGGGCAAAAGAACGATGGATTTAACCCAGATCTATTGACTGGGGGAGAATGTCTGCATTGTCAGCATTCCGTCCATCATTTGTTTGTTGTAACGCTTTTCGCCCTAAGTGGGATGGGTATTCCCAGACGTGGGACCCGTGCTCACTACGCCACTGGAGTCAAGCTATCTTGGCTGAAGACGGCTGATAGCCAGAAACCGGTCCTAGGATGCTTGATTCCGGTCCAGGGAAGACATGGCTTGGCAGTTCGGGCTGGACTGTTCCCATGAGGCACAGGGTCAAGACTGATTTGCATATGGCCATGTCTAAACTGGGGTGGTGTAGTGGGCAAAAGAACGATGGATTTAACCCAGATCTATTGACTGGGGGAGAATGTCTGCATTGTCAGCATTCCGTCCATCATTTGTTTGTTGTAACGCTTTTCGCCCTAAGTGGGATGGGTATTCCCAGACGTGGGACCCGTGCTCACTACGCCACTGGAGTCAAGCTATCTTGGCTGAAGACGGCTGATAGCCAGAAACCGGTCCTAGGATGCTTGATTCCGGTCCAGGGAAGACATGGCTTGGCAGTTCGGGCTGGACTGTTCCCATGAGGCACAGGGTCAAGACTGATTTGGATATGGCCATGTCTAAACTGGGGTGGTGTAGTGGGCAAAAGAACGATGGATTTAACCCAGATCTATTGACTGGGGGAGAATGTCTGCATTGTCAGCATTCCATCCATCATTTGTTTGTTGTAACGCTTTTCGCCCTAAGTGGGATGGGTATTCCCAGACGTGGGACCAGTGCTCACTACGCCACTGGAGTCAAGCTACCTTGGCTGAAGACGGCTGATAGCCAGAAACCGGTCCTAGGATGCTTGATTCCGGTCCAGGGAAGACATGGCTTGGCAGTTCGGGCTGGACTGTTCCCATGAGGCACAGGGTCAAGACTGATTTGCATATGGCCATGTCTAAACTGGGGTGGTGTAGTGGGCAAAAGAACGATGGATTTAACCCAGATCTATTGACTGGGGGAGAATGTCTGCATTGTCAGCATTCCGTCCATCATTTGTTTGTTTTAACGCTTTTCGCCCTAAGTGGGATGGGTATTCCCAGACTTGGGACCCGTGCTCACTACGCCACTGGAGTCAAGCTATCTTGGCTGAAGACGGCTGATAGCCAGAAACCGGTCCTAGGATGCTTGATTCTGGTCCAGGGAAGACATGGCTTGGCAGTTCGGGCTGGACTGTTCCCATGAGGCACAGGGTCAAGACTGATTTGCATATGGCCATGTCTAAACTGGGGTGGTGTAGTGGGCAAAAGAACGATGGATTTAACCCAGATCTATTGACTGGGGGAGAATGTCTGCATTGTCAGCATTCCGTCCATCATTTGTTTGTTGTAACGCTTTTCGCCCTAAGTGGGATGGGTATTCCCAGACGTGGGACCCGTGCTCACTACGCCACTGGAGTCAAGCTATCTTGGCTGAAGACGGCTGATAGCCAGAAACCGGTCCTAGGATGCTTGATTCCGGTCCAGGGAAGACATGGCTTGGCAGTTCGGGCTGGACTGTTCCCATGAGGCACAGGGTCAAGACTGATTTGCATATGGCCATGTCTAAACTGGGGTGGTGTAGTGGGCAAAAGAACGATGGATTTAACCCAGATCTATTGACTGGGGGAGAATTTCTGCATTGTCAGCATTCCGTCCATCATTTGTTTGTTGTAACGCTTTTCGCCCTAAGTGGGATGGGTATTCCCAGACGTGGGACCCGTGCTCACTACGCCACTGGAGTCAAGCTATCTTGGCTGAAGACGGCTGATAGCCAGAAACCGGTCCTAGGATGCTTGATTCCGGTCCAGGGAAGACATGGCTTGGCAGTTCGGGCTGGACTGTTCCCATGAGGCACAGGGTCAAGACTGATTTGCATATGGCCATGTCTAAACTGGGGTGGTGTAGTGGGCAAAAGAACGATGGATTTAACCCAGATCTATTGACTGGGGGAGAATGTCTGCATTGTCAGCATTCCGTCCATCATTTGTTTGTTGTAACGCTTTTCGCCCTAAGTGGGATGGGTATTCCCAGACGTGGGACCCGTGCTCACTACGCCACTGGAGTCAAGCTATCTTGGCTGAAGACGGCTGATAGCCAGAAACCGGTCCTAGGATGCTTGATTCCGGTCCAGGGAAGACATGGCTTGGCAGTTCGGGCTGGACTGTTCCCATGAGGCACAGGGTCAAGACTGATTTGCATATGGCCATGTCTAAACTGGGGTGGTGTAGTGGGCAAAAGAACAATGGATTTAACCCAGATCTATTGACTGGGGGAGAATGTCTGCATTGTCAGCATTCCGTCCATCATTTGTTTGTTGTAACGCTTTTCGCCCTAAGTGGGATGGGTATTCCCAGACGTGGGACCCGTGCTCACTACGCCACTGGAGTCAAGCTATCTTGGCTGAAGACGGCTGATAGCCAGAAACCGGTCCTAGGATGCTTGATTCCGGTCCAGGGAAGACATGGCTTGGCAGTTCGGGCTGGACTGTTCCCATGAGGCACAGGGTCAAGACTGATTTGCATATGGCCATGTCTAAACTGGGGTGGTGTAGTGGGCAAAAGAACGATGGATTTAACCCAGATCTATTGACTGGGGGAGAATGTCTGCATTGTCAGCATTCCGTCCATCATTTGTTTGTTGTAACGCTTTTCGCCCTAAGTGGGATGGGTATTCCCAGACGTGGGACCCGTGCTCACTACGCCACTGGAGTCAAGCTATCTTGGCTGAAGACGGCTGATAGCCAGAAACCGGTCCTAGGATGCTTGATTCCGGTCCAGGGAAGACATGGCTTGGCAGTTCGGGCTGGACTGTTCCCATGAGGCACAGGGTCAAGACTGATTTGCATATGGCCATGTCTAAACTGGGGTGGTGTAGTGGGCAAAAGAACGATGGATTTAACCCAGATCTATTGACTGGGGGAGAATGTCTGCATTGTCAGCATTCCGTCCATCATTTGTTTGTTGTAACGCTTTTCGCCCTAAGTGGGATGGGTATTCCCAGACGTGGGACCCGTGCTCACTACGCCACTGGAGTCAAGCTATCTTGGCTGAAGACGGCTGATAGCCAGAAACCGGTCCTAGGATGCTTGATTCCGGTCCAGGGAAGACATGGCTTGGCAGTTCGGGCTGGACTGTTCCCATGAGGCACAGGGTCAAGACTGATTTGCATATGGCCATGTCTAAACTGGGGTGGTGTAGTGGGCAAAAGAACGATGGATTTAACCCAGATCTATTGACTGGGGGAGAATGTCTGCATTGTCAGCATTCCGTCCATCATTTGTTTGTTGTAACGCTTTTCGCCCTAAGTGGGATGGGTATTCCCAGACGTGGGACCCGTGCTCACTACGCCACTGGAGTCAAGCTATCTTGGCTGAAGACGGCTGATAGCCAGAAACCGGTCCTAGGATGCTTGATTCCGGTCCAGGGAAGACATGGCTTGGCAGTTCGGGCTGGACTGTTCCCATGAGGCACAGGGTCAAGACTGATTTGCATATGGCCATGTCTAAACTGGGGTGGTGTAGTGGGCAAAAGAACGATGGATTTAACCCAGATCTATTGACTGGGGGAGAATGTCTGCATTGTCAGCATTCCGTCCATCATTTGTTTGTTGTAACGCTTTTCGCCCTAAGTGGGATGGGTATTCCCAGACGTGGGACCCGTGCTCACTACGCCACTGGAGTCAAGCTATCTTGGCTGAAGACGGCTGATAGCCAGAAACCGGTCCTAGGATGCTTGATTCCGGTCCAGGGAAGACATGGCTTGGCAGTTCGGGCTGGACTGTTCCCATGAGGCACAGGGTCAAGACTGATTTGCATATGGCCATGTCTAAACTGGGGTGGTGTAGTGGGCAAAAGAACGATGGATTTAACCCAGATCTATTGACTGGGGGAGAATGTCTGCATTGTCAGCATTCCGTCCATCATTTGTTTGTTGTAACGCGTTCCCAAGGTTAGGCCTGCTTGAGCGTGGGCCCGGGGTTCCCCCAGTCCCATTGTGGAAATATGGATTTTTCTGGTCAGTTATGTCCCCTATCTTGGACCCCAACGGTTCTATGTGCATGTTACAAATACATGTATGTTCCCTCCAGTTCCAGTTATGAAGACGCAAACACATGTGCGTCCACCGTCAACATGTCCTCTATCCGATCCGCCATGAATAGGCCGGATATTCCATTCCTAAGTATGAAAGGCCACCGGTTTTATATGGTTCACTTATGCCATTTTACAGTCCAGGCAAGTAGGCCCTGATTCTGTCATCGAACTCTTCTTGCCTTCTGCCTCTGAAAGCTCCAGTCTGAGCCTGCATCTGTGACCATGAACTTTGTCTCATTCTCTGCGCGGCTCACAAAGCCTGACATCAGCCTGCTGGCTGCCAAAAACTGTATTTCACCTTCGAAGTTATCTGCTCCGTTCCCTGCCCGATGCATTCCTGTCTAGTAGTTTAAGTAAACATTCTTCCAGCTACCGAGCAAAGGCCCGGCTTCTCTGTCTTTATGCAAGTAATTCATAGCCCTATTGCTATGGAAGTTTTCCGCCCTCGCATCTAGTGTAGACACTTAGACGCTTGTACACGCACTAGCAGTCAGTATAGTCAGTATAGAATAAGATTCTACTCGAAGAGACCTCTCTTTTGGATAACTTAGTTCTTTAAACATAGGATGTTAGATATGATTTGGGATTAGGTTGACTTGACCCTCCAGACTTCTGTCGCCACATGTAGAGCTAAATGTCAAGTCCCCTTCACCCCCTAGTTACACGTCAATCACACGTCATGCTGCTGCGCGCGCATCTCTGCCAAGTATTTCTGCTGACATTGCAAAATTCTTTCATGTAACCACCCTCTTATGACATCACATCTGATGACGTTCTTTCATCACTCCCAGTTACGCCCACTTCAGCTACGTATGTGAAATGTTATCTTTGCTATCAATTGTTACGCCTCTTGCATTGGACTCACTGTAATGCCTATTGTATAAAAGTGAATAATTATCAATAATGTATGTACTTCACTTCCTGAACCTTCGTGGTGATGGAACTTGGAGCAACCGATTATAATCGACCACTGGAATAAAGCCCATTCCGAACCTCTAATACCACGGATTCTGCCTCTTATTTACTGAGCTATTTTATTATGTTTCTGTTTCAAATTAAGTCCCGGTAATGAAATTATTTACCACATGAATGGCGCCCGAACAGGGACACTTTCTCATCTCACGCGCCGGCGGTGCGTTGCAGGCCCGGTCTCATTCCACAGCTGGACGGACAATAACGCGTACCAGCAGGATTTCCTGTATCTCCCTCCGGTCAAGCGGGGGCGACTGAGGCTGCGATCAACACCCAGACGAGGCGGTGAGAAGTGCGAAGTATCCCGACCAGAGCCTAGCTGAGAGAGCAAGATCCGAGGTATACAGAGGCCCACCAGTTTCCGAAGTCCCAAGTCGAGTCCAGTGTCCGAAGTGTTCGAGTCGAGTCCAGTCCGGTTCAAGTTCAGTCCAGTTTCCGAGGCCTTCCGTTTCCGAGCTACCCGGTGAGTACCATTACTGGGGAGGCATTCTGACGTGCACATAGGTTGTGCCGGTCAAGACGGGTTTGGGTACACAAATCCGGTCTGCACTGTTTCAACAGTGTATCTGTACTGTTTAGCAGTATATCTAGTATATCAAGTATATAAATTCAGAATAATTCAGTTCAAGTCGAGTATCATGTTTAGTGATTAAGTTTTCCTTAGACCGTCATCATCGTTGCTCAGTTAAATGTTAAATGTTAAATGTTTTCTGCATATTGTGGTATGAATGACTGTTCCTTATTGTGTTTAATGTATTAAGTTTGTTTAGAATCAAGTATCAGATCAGTTTTCAATATGCCGCTCTTTTCGAAATTAAGACAGATCACAACAAGAAAAGGGGTACTCGAAGAAGCCGTTCCTATTCCTCCTAGGGACACTCCAGGGTACTTCATGTATCATAAACATGGCTTAGACGCTATATTATTTCTTGATTTATGGGTAGACTACACCAAGGAATTACCAGAAAGTCAGAGGTGGCCCGCAGCGGGGACCTGGGATGCAGAGTGCATCGTGAAAGTAGAGGAAGAGTTATGGAAAAAGAAAGCTAGACAATCACAGAAAGACGCCATTGAATTATGGCGTAAAGAATCGTATAGACGTACAGAAAAAGCACGTAGACAGGAAGAGAAGAGTAAAGAGAATTCAAATGAAGTCCGAGAAAATCTATTAATTGAAGAAGGTGCACGAGTGAAATCAGAACAAGTAGACAGACAAAGAAATGCCCTTATGAATGGTATGTATCCCCTTCTGGCCGAAGGATTACCTAAGGCTACTCCAGAGATACCAAAAGACTTGCCAACCCCATTATTTCCAATAAAGGTACATCCTAAGGGGCATCCTAGAACCGCAGAAGATGTTTTTCTTTCCTCATATTTAGATGACGCAGCTCCCGAGTATGCTAATCCCGCCCCACATAGACCGCCTGCCAGGGAGGTTCAACGCCAAGATCCAGTACCCGTATCCCTACAGCAACAAGTTCTGACACAAGTTCCGGCAAGCACATCTGTTTCTGCATCTGTTCCTACGGCTACTTCTATAGCTGTGTCCACACCTATAGTTGCTGTATCACGTTCAACGAACCCTTTCACACCCGATACCCCAGACGGGGCTACCGGAGGTGCTACCAGCATTTTTTCTACGCCACCTAGAATAAATAAACTTACTTTTCAAGAGTCAGCACATTCACGTACCCCCAAACTCATAAATGCCCGTACGCTTAAGGAACTTCTTATAGATTGTAGATATGACCCTGTGCCCGGCAAAGAGGACGAAATGACCCTGGCATCATTACGTATCAGACGAGCCGCGGTGTATTTAGGGAAGTTACCAGGAATGACTGCGCATCTAGATAATATATACCATTTTGTCCAAACAGGGCGAGATTCTGAAAGTATTAACAGAGCTATGGAATACCAGAAAGTGGAGATACAGGGGGAACTGTTACGTTTCCTTATAAATTGTGTGATCAGAAATCAAGACCGACCGGGGGTAGACCCGGAAGCAATGCAAATTCTTACCAGATGGAGCCAGAATATATCAGAAGGGAGACATGATAAGAAAAACTGTATAATAGCCATGTGCCGAAAGATCCGTAAAGAAATAGAACGCCTACACGAAGAAAGATTAGCGGTAGAACAGACACCATAGCCTATGTAGGTAGAGGAAGATCCTGTAATAGTAATAGATATCTTATTGACCCGATACGTCCGATATGTCAAGATAATAACAGGAATTTTCAAACACCTATGATAAATATAAGGTCAAACGAGCATTCATTCCAAGCAGCTGACAAATTACTCCGAGAACGAAGGGGTTATCATTTTCTCGATTCTATGGATGAACAAGAATTAGCCAGGTCAGCTGTCCATTGGGTTGACAGTCCCGGAAAGTATAGTGACGATACGGTAGCACGTACATTTTTGAATCTCACCCCAGACGAACAGCGTTTAGCTGGGATTTATATGATTCAACAACTTCTTATACTATATCAGAGTCAGCATTCGGACCCTGGTCCCTTGCCTGATATATTGACTGAATTACTCAAGAATAAATGGAGAGGTTCAGGTACTAAGTTAATTAAAGAAATACTAGAATCAAGAAAGCAGTACATTCTTTTTGTATGTTCAGAACATGTCTCATTGCCCATCAAGGAAAGAACCACGTATTACATGGATAGACAGAATCCCTTACGAGAAGTGCACCCAATAAAAGGCGAGGACAATGAGTTTAAACGCGTATTTGTATATACGCCCATATCAAAAATAGAATTGTTAGAAATGAAGAAAGTGGTACCCAGTCATGACAAAGACCCAGCGGGTTTTCACCGAGAAATTAAAGACATGTTACTCATGGGAGAGTATACCTATCCCGACATTATGACAATATTAAAGGTATTAATGCCTGCTGGTATTTATGAGAAACTCAGGGAAAAAGAGTGGGAGGTAGGAGACCAAAAGATAGAATGGTCAGTATTAGAAGCAGAAGAAAAGGCCCGAACTGCAGGAGCAGGACTTGGGGATAAAACTAAAGCACTACCAGGTTTATTAGTACAGGTACTGCCACGTTTATTAACTACGAAAAAGGAAGACTGGGGTACAATTTCAGCCTGTAAACAGAAGCAAGATGAAGACACTAGCGATTACTATGCCCGATTTGAAAAATGTTTTGGTATAAATAGTGGCATAAAAGCAAGTAGCGAATCATACCCACATCTGTTTGTAACAAAATTAGTAGAAAATGCCCTGCCTCAAGTGAAGAATAGAGTATTAAAATTCGAGAGTACCTGGCAAGGTAACACCCCATCACAAATGTTACAAATGTTACAGTACCATCACAATAGAATTAGAGAGGAACAAGAACATGAACATAGACGTATGAAAGACACGAAAATGAAAATGCTAGTTTCCCAGATAGTTCCAGCTGAAGGACATAAAAAGGGTATGACACATTCCGGTGATTCAACAGGACCTGTAAAAGGGACATGCAATTATTGTAAAAAGCCAGGTCATTACGTACACGATTGTCCAGTTTTGAAACATAATATCGCCATAGGTAATACAAAAGAAAGACCACGGCCACCTAGACAGGATCAGAATGAACAAGGAGCCCCGCAGCATGCACAGTCCATGCCAGCTCCACCACAGTCTATACAGTTTGTGCCAGCTGCACCAGCGCTGCCCGTTGCTGCCACACAAACCACGACAAGACAACTGTACCAGACCGCACAGTATGACTATCCTGATTATCAACGATACGCATGAACAAGCCTAGAGAGGGAAGTTGACTTACCCCTTATCGAGATCCCTGTAGATCAAGAAGGACCTTATGTACATAGTGAATTATTAGGCCAAGACAGAAAATTTTTACTCGATACAGGGGCAAGTCGAACAACCATAAAACGTAGTGAAGTTCCAGGGGCACCCCTCTCAGGCTCTCAGAATATTTCCCTTGGTTTTTCAGGAAAACCTATTGTTAATGAAGTGTCACAACCTCTTCCACTTACAATAGGACCTTTGACCCGAACTACAGATTTATTACTTACTAAATCATGTCCAGAAAACCTGTTAGGAATAAAAACACTGAAAGCTCTAGGAGCTATAATATGTTGTTCTCCGGAAGGAGTAAGATTGTTTTTACGTGATTTTAAAGGTCATTATGTGTCTAGAGACATGGATCCCCGATTACAGACTTTACCTACACATCTATGGGCACAAGGCCCTACTGATGTTGGTTGCATGAATATTACACCCTATCGAGTCACATTAAAGGCAGGAGTGGTACTACCACGAATGCAACAATACAAGTTACCACCAGATGCTGTAGTGGCCTTACTGCAAATCATTGACGAGCTCATTGCCCAAGGAGTGGTTGTGGAAACAGACTCCAATGTATGTAATTCACCGATAATTCCGATTCTCAAACGAACAGATCCGAAGGCCCCGCCAGTATATCGACTGGTTATTGATCTGCGCGAATTAAACAAGTGCATTGTGCCACAATTCCCTGTGGTCCCCGATATCTCATCATTACTGACAGCTATTGATTCCGAAGCAACATTCTTTACTGTAATTGATCTCAAGAATGCCTTTTTCAGCGTCCCAATAGATCCGGAAAGCCAATATTTGTTCGGATTTAGTTTAAATGGACGTAGCTTTAAATTCTCACGCGCACCTCAAGGATTTACAGAAAGCCCCAGCATCTATAGCCAAGCACTGAAACGAGAACTCGACAGTATCCACATGCCAGTTAACACTGCTCTGCTTCAATATGTCGATGATCTGCTGATCACCGCTAGAAGCGAACCCGAATGTGAGAAAGCATCACTGACAGTTTTACAATTTCTAGCCGAGAAGGGGCACAAGGTGTCCCCTTCTAAGCTGCAATTCTGTGTCCAGCGAGTTATTTATCTTGGACACTCGCTGTCCAAGGAGGGAAGGCAGCTTACACCCGACCGCATTCAGTTGATAGCTAACATGCCAATTCCCAAGACACAAAAGGAGGTACGAGCTTTTATAGGCCTCACTTCATATTGTAGGCAGTGGATCCCTCAGTATGCATTTCTAGCAAAACCACTCATTCAGTTGACAACGCAGGAGGCAGCCACATCGACTGTTCTCCCTTGGACTCAGGAACATACACAAGCTTTTGAAAGCTTAAAGAAAGCTTTATGTCAAGCACCTGTTTTAGCAACACCATGTTACCATAAGCATTTTACACTCTTTGTTACAGAACGCGAAGGTACTGCCTTGTCAGTACTCACACAGGAACAAGCAGGAGCACACAAACCATGTGCTTATTTTTCTAGTACATTAGATCCCGTAGCTCAGGCTTTGCCTGCGTGTCTGAAATCAGTGGCAGCGACAGCTTTAGCAATCAGACAAAGCGATGCCATAGTGTTAGGACATCCATTGACAGTACAAGTACCGCATGCAGTAGAGGTTCTTGTGAACCGAACGCAAACACAACACTTGACCATAGCAAGACTTACAAGGTACGAACTGACATTGTTTCAGCCACATATAGAAATCAGACGTTGTAACACATTGAATCCTGCCACACTTTTACCTGTGATTGGAACAGACCCACTAGCTCATGACTGTATTGAAGTTATTACAATCACGACGAAACCCAGACAAGACTTAACCGATGTCCCATTGTCAGACCCAGACCTGACATTGTATGTAGATGGTTCATGTATGAGAACTAGTACAGGAGAATTAGTGGCCGCTTACGCAGTCACAACAGATACTGAAATCATTGAAACAAATTGCATAAATACCTTGTCAGCTCAAGCCGCAGAGCTCATCGCTCTGACACAAGCCTGTATTCAAGCCACAAATAAAAAAGTCAACATATACACTGATTCACGTTATGCATTCGGAGTTGTACATGACTTCGGCGTGCTGTGGCGAGAGAGAGGTTATTTAACTTCTCACGGTACCCACATTCAGCACGGACCCCTCATTCATGCCTTATTAGAGGCAATACATCTACCCACTGCAATATCAATTATGAAATGTAAGGCTCATACGAAAGTTACTGATATCATTTCTCAAGGCAATGATCTAGCCGACAGAACAGCTAAACAGACCGCTCAAACTCAAACATCCGACATGACAAAGACAATAGTTCCGACGCTGACACATTGTATGACAGTTAAAGATCCTACTCTTGACGTAATTGACATACAGACACATGCTACACCAGACGAAATAAAGAAATGGACTGAATTAGGAGGGATCCAAACGGACCAAGGATGGATGATGAAGGAAAAGTCTGTGTGGTTCCTTCCTGATTCAATGGTCCAGGTTATAATTAACACTGTACATAGTCCCGCACATCTAGGAGAAAAAGCTATGCTAGACAGCATTCAACACATTTGGTTCAATAAACATTTGCGAGCAGCAGCCAAACAAAAGGTTCGTACCTGTATTATCTGTTGCCAGTTCAACCCAGGAAAAAGCGTTCCCGTAGAACAGGGTGGATTTCATCCTCCTGATCATCCTTTTGAAGTCCTCCAGATGGATTATATCCAGATGGAACGATGTAGAGGATTCAAATATGTTCTCGTAGTTGTGTGTGCTCTTTCCCGTTGGACGGAGGCATACCCGGTTTCAGATTACACTGCCCCGACTACTGCCAAACAGTTGGTTCGAGAATTCTTCCCACGATACGGTTTACCACGTGTTGTTCACTCAGATAACGGCCAGCCGTTCTCATCCGAATTAATGAAACATGTTTCACTTCTGTTAGGCTATCAGTGGAAGTTTCACTGTGTCCGACACCCCGAAGCAGCAGGTCTCGTAGAAAGACATAATCAGACTCTGAAAATAAGATTATCCAAAATATGTAGAGAGAAAGGTGTCGACTGGGTAGTAGCATTACCAGTTGCACTCTTTTACACAAGAAAGGTAGCACACTCTCGAACAGGGCTATCCCCGTATGAAGTGATCTTCGGCAGACCACCAAATATGTGGGGGACGCCTATACCTCGTAAAATTACTGATGTTGACTGTAATATGCTGACAGATTACTTGGCTTCCTTGATGTCTGCACTACAATCTTGTCGTTCACAGGTAGCTGCAGCTTTTCCTGACAACACTGAGGTGAAACCCCATGACATAGTTCCGGGAGACTTGGTCCTCGTGAGGAACTTTGATCGAAAGACTCAGCTGGAACCTAGGTGGAGGACGCCCCAGCTGGTGTTGCTCACCACAAGAACAGCCGTGAAGATCGAGGGCAGGAAAGGCTGGATTCATTCAAGTCATATCAAGAAATTTCATGGACTACCAGCAGATGTGAATACCCCACCTTGTGTGTCTTCACCCATTGACTCAAAACTTCCTTTTGTGGAAAAAAGTGATTCCGAACATTATAAATTAAAGCTCAGGCCCAATCAGTCGAGCAATTTGATTGTTTAAGTCCTCTCCAAGGTGAAGCGGTTGAATTGTCTCTGACATGTATCCCTTGGACCTGAATAGAGAAAGCACCCGAAAAATGTTGAAACGACAGGCGTACTGTAAATCACTGCGTAGTCATTGCATAGTGACGTTATTAATTTTGTTCTTCTCAAGTCTTTTAATAATTACTGCAAGTATATTGTTGCACATATATTATCCTATTTCTAGACATGTTTACAATGTTACTGCTGAACATTCTTTTAGTGAATTACCTCCGCTTGAGTTGTCTTATAGATTTGCGCTGCGCAATAACACGTTTATTAGTATGTTGCATCATTCCCATCAGGTTAGCAATGCTACAAATTGTTGGATATGTGGCCGACTCCCTCCCTATCAGAATTATAAAGGAATTCTACCTCTCTTTCCATACCCGTTCACACACAACGGCTCCTGTGGAGCATGGTTTAGTTTAATTAATTCTCTAGATTCGAATTCTGCAGTTTATCAAGATAACTGGGTATGGGGAAATTTGAACTTAGTTTTGCTTAAAGTCTGCCACCCTAACAAGGAGGGACTTCCCCAGAGAACAGGAACTGATCTAGAAAATGAAGTGTATGGATTAGGTAATTTTACGCTTAATCTTATGATCCTAAATGTCGAATCAGAAGCTACTCCAATTTTGCCCGCTATGTCAATATTTCCAGTAAAAGGTGAATTATGTATAAGAAAGAATGGTTCCATACACATGGGCCATAGTACATGCACCACTGTAGTAGAATTTAGTGATCAAGGCAAGTCTACATTTAGAGCTTCTCGCCATTCCTATTTCATATGTGGTCAGACGGCATATGTACGTTTACCTCTAGATTGGGATGGTACTTGCTATATTGGATTCCTTTTGCCACCTGTTTTTCTAGCTCCTCCTGATTATCACAGAAATACTCATTTAGTATATAATAGAGTAAGGAGAGATCTCCCAATAGTCGATTACACTGAAACAGCATGGGAAAAATACACAGATTTCAATAAAGGTCTCTTTCCCTATATAGGTACAGTTACTAATAGTAAGCTGATACGTAGATTAACCAGAACCCTTGAAGCAGTAGTGAACGAAACTATTTCCGCCTTAGGCAATTTGACAGAAGAGCAGTCTGCTATGCGGATTGTTGTGCTTCAAAATCGTCTTGTCCTTGACGTCATCCTGGCCGATAGGGGCGGAGCTTGTAGGGTCATCGGATCAAGCTGTTGCATTTTCATACCAGAAAATTCGCCATCTGTATATAAAGCCATAACTCGCCTTCATAAGATTGTAAGCCAGATACACCAGAATCCAGGCACCTGGACTTGGTCCGGTTGGTTTTGGAGTGTATTATCTACCTTTGGATGGAAGGTCCTATCTTTCCTAGGTATTGGCCTTCTCATACTATTCAGTTGCTGTCTATGTCTACAATGTGGACCAGCGATTTGTGGTCTGTGTGCCACATCGTGCATTCCACATCAAGATTTTCATTCAAGATCCCGGAAGAAGAAAGAAGAACAAATGATGCTATATGAACAGATCAATGGATTAATGAAGATTGATATCTCTTGACGGGCAAGTAGGGGACAAGGAGGGAATGTGGAAATATGGATTTTTCTGGTCAGTTATGTCCCCTATCTTGGACCCCAACGGTTCTATGTGCATGTTACAAATACATGTATGTTCCCTCCAGTTCCAGTTATGAAGACGCAAACACATGTGCGTCCACCGTCAACATGTCCTCTATCCGATCCGCCATGAATAGGCCGGATATTCCATTCCTAAGTATGAAAGGCCACCGGTTTTATATGGTTCACTTATGCCATTTTACAGTCCAGGCAAGTAGGCCCTGATTCTGTCATCGAACTCTTCTTGCCTTCTGCCTCTGAAAGCTCCAGTCTGAGCCTGCATCTGTGACCATGAACTTTGTCTCATTCTCTGCGCGGCTCACAAAGCCTGACATCAGCCTGCTGGCTGCCAAAAACTGTATTTCACCTTCGAAGTTATCTGCTCCGTTCCCTGCCCGATGCATTCCTGTCTAGTAGTTTAAGTAAACATTCTTCCAGCTACCGAGCAAAGGCCCGGCTTCTCTGTCTTTATGCAAGTAATTCATAGCCCTATTGCTATGGAAGTTTTCCGCCCTCGCATCTAGTGTAGACACTTAGACGCTTGTACACGCACTAGCAGTCAGTATAGTCAGTATAGAATAAGATTCTACTCGAAGAGACCTCTCTTTTGGATAACTTAGTTCTTTAAACATAGGATGTTAGATATGATTTGGGATTAGGTTGACTTGACCCTCCAGACTTCTGTCGCCACATGTAGAGCTAAATGTCAAGTCCCCTTCACCCCCTAGTTACACGTCAATCACACGTCATGCTGCTGCGCGCGCATCTCTGCCAAGTATTTCTGCTGACATTGCAAAATTCTTTCATGTAACCACCCTCTTATGACATCACATCTGATGACGTTCTTTCATCACTCCCAGTTACGCCCACTTCAGCTACGTATGTGAAATGTTATCTTTGCTATCAATTGTTACGCCTCTTGCATTGGACTCACTGTAATGCCTATTGTATAAAAGTGAATAATTATCAATAATGTATGTACTTCACTTCCTGAACCTTCGTGGTGATGGAACTTGGAGCAACCGATTATAATCGACCACTGGAATAAAGCCCATTCCGAACCTCTAATACCACGGATTCTGCCTCTTATTTACTGAGCTATTTTATTATGTTTCTGTTTCAAATTAAGTCCCGGTAATGAAATTATTTACCACACCATTCTCATGCCTGCTTAAGTTGGTCCTTGTAAGCCTGCCGACTACTACTGGACCCTTGTCTGCCTCGTCTCCTGATAACTCGTCCTCGTCCTCCTCCTCTGTGTGGAGGTCGAGGTCTGGGTCACCGAGGGTTCCCTCTAAGGGAGGCATGTTCCCATCAGCACTGGGGGGACCTGTGTTAGAGGACCTCCTAGCATCGTACGCCTCTAAGAGACCTATCAGTATTGCGATGGTAGGGTTAGAACCCTGGTTTAGCTTCCGGGAGGCACACAGTTGTCTCATCTCCTTGAAGCTAAGAGTTGCATATCGTGACACGACCTGTGGAGGGTCACTGACCACTAAGGGAGTCCCTGCAGACTCTCCGTGGACCGACATGCTTTTCTAGCGAGGTGTAAGTGTTGCACCTACCTACACTATGGGTTTACCTACTGATCCCTTGCTAAGAGTTGTAGTCAGGGTGTGCTAAGCCCTGTTACACTACAACCGCCGGTTCAGTAGAACTCGGAGTATTCTAAGTTAAGTTATATGTACCTGGGTACTTATGTGATCTTTCACTGTGATATTCTTAGGATACGTGTGTGGTAAAACAACAGCAAGCTCAAATCCCAACCGCTGCTCACCAATGTGAGAAGTTGGCCTGATATGTAGTGCTCACTATTCTAGTGATCACTGTGTATCATTCCAAACGACCCTTATTGATGATTGGTTGTAAGTCAACCTTATAGACCAGCTATCCTAGTAGCGTGGATACGAGCAGTCTTAGGCTAAACTCTAGAGGGCGTGTTAAGCCAGCTGTTTACCATCACATATACCCCTTGAACACCAAGTGAAAGGACACCACACAAGTTGTTATGAAAATAAAGGATATTTATTTATAACAAGACTACCCTGGCTCTTTATGAGTCAGGGAGCTAAGCACAATACAAAACTCTTAGGAAAATACTTCTGGTTGCACAATTCACACAAATGCCCGAGGGCACGAAACCATTACACTGCAAGTGGAAGGGGGGAAGCTTAGAAAGTCTAAAGTTACTGATTCCGGAGTGATCCGATCAGTGGGACTAAACGAAAAAGGAACTGGACACTTGTAAAGCGAACCTGCGATGGAGCACCGAAATGCTCGAGTTACCTAGCCCAGAGGCTGCGGCTGTGGAAGGTTCGGCAAGATGTCGGAAGTCCTCGTTGTAGTCTCAGGAGCCTGAAAGAAGAGTTGCTGGCAGGCGACCAGTGTCGATGTTCAGCGAGATCCAAGCCTGGATCGGTGATGAAGGAAACCTGAAAGCAGAGGGCACTCAGTTCTCAACCGCTAGCCAGCGATCGTGTGGGCACCAGGGGGTACCGGCTGAAGTCACCTCGACCAGGTGGGTGGATGACGTCGGACTCGGCTGTTCCTCGGACCAGGAGGCGCGGCGGCGACCAGGATGGAGGGCGAGCTGCCCACGCAGGTGTCTGCTGTCGATGATGCTGGGCCCAGGAATGGGGCAGCGGATCTTGGCAGTGGCAAGCCCACGCGGTGGAGTCAAGATGGCGTCTGGAGTGGACCAGGAGGGTCCGTGGTACTCCTCTGTTGAAGGGGAGCAAGAGCCAGTCTGGAGCAACCAGACTAGTGATGAAACAAACGTGGTGCGTCGTGAAGAGGGCCACAAGCCGGTCGGCAAGTGGTCGAACAACGCGGTGAACAGCAAGGAGCGGAAGGGTCCCCACGCAGATCTCGGGGATGCTGGGGGGGGCAGACTTCGGTGCTGGAGCTGCTCAGGGTTAGGGCTTCTCAAACCCTAGGTGCACTCACTCGAGGGTCCCTCGGTGGGCGTGCTAGATAAGCGTCGTGCAGGTTTTGATGATGGCCGGTCCCGCAGGTCTCGTCACACCTACGGCTCTCAGCTGGGCTGATGAGGTAGGTAAAAGGTCAGAGATGGCAGGGAACTCGGGTCTCGTCGAGCTGGGCAGTCTTGATCCGTAGGAGAGACTTACAGCAACCCGCAAGCGCTTAGGTGGTGCCTGCTGGTGCAGGGTGGCTACTCCTTAGCCACAAGGGAGAGTCTTCAGAAATAGTCAAGAGTTCCTTTCGTGGAAAGTAGTTCAAGATTCAGAGTTATCCGATTATCTGATTATCCAATTTGGGAAGGGGGCTCGCTCCTACCTTTATTCTAAGAAAAGGGGCTGGCCCGTGACTAGGTTCTACCTATGGGTGGAGCCAGGAGGGGGGTGGTTACACCCCTATCCTTTGTCCGGCTTCGCCCCAGCTCAGGGACTGGTGTGCCCCCGAAACTGGTTTGAGCCGGGCTATGCACAGTGAGCACCGGGGTGCCACTGGCAATCACCTTCCTTTCAGCCCTGCCTACCTGGGATACACAAACCCTGTCTGGGATGGTGCGAACACCGCCCTCGACAGGAAACCCTTTGTCCAAGCTCCCCTCGCTGGAAGGTCTCCCAGCAGCAGGAGGTCAGACTTGTGTCTGGTGGCAGCATCCATTTTGTGATGCTGAGGCTTGAGTCAACTTTAACCGGGGTTCAAGGTTACTTCCATGTCGTGCCCCTCTAAAAAGGGGGGAATGCTAACCCCGTCGCCAGAACTGGTGAGGGGTTCGTATTCCCATTCGTATGACACCTTACTCGACATGTGTAGGTGATGCGATGCCAAAGTTAGCAAATAACCGCGAGGATTATAATGCATTTAAAAGTAGTTGGCCCGCGTCACCATGGAACGGCTATTAGGACTTGGTTCCGCAAGCCGTCGACGGGCTCAGCTCGCGCCAGAGCACCGTCCCACATGATTCCCTGCACTCTGCCTTCAGGATTGATAAGGCCTGCCATAGGAGTGACTGATAGGAATCCATGTGTCCATTTTAGGGTTAGGTATAGGAATACTACACCTACAGCAACGGGTGATTACACCACCTTGCCCCAGCTGTCGTGCAGCCAGTTGTGTCAGATTTGGGCGGCCATTCCAGGGGCGGCATAATACATGCTGCAGCCCCTGGTAGGCCCTGGGTACACCGATGCCCTGGATACCTGTGGTATGCTGAGACAGGGACTGACAAGGCGGCCCAGTTCCAATTGGTGGATGCACCTAATTTCGAGAGAGAACAGCTAGGCTGTGGGTCTGTTTGGCAGGGGAAAGTCATAAACCAATGAAGCAAAAGCAAAAAATCTGGGTGATCATAGGATTGCAGACCCTACTCTCCTACACGGCTCACCACCTTTTGTTTGTGGCAGACGCCACTGCCAACCGCATGTTGAGAAATAACAAGCATTGGCATAGCCAATAGGTCTCGCCTTTGGGACCTTATAAGTGTTTAGCCATACAACAGTTGATGTTGTTGCACCAAGGATATTGTGCTGCATAACTAAATACTTATAAGGTCCCAAAGGCGAGACCTATTGGCTATGCCAATGATTGTTTGAGACTGGCACTTATCTTTCCTCAACTAACTGATGCAGAGAAAGAGAGAAAAACACAAAAGGGCAAACAGTGAAAAAAGAAAGCTAGAACACCAGTGATAAAGAATGAAAGCCAGAATCAAAACAAACATACTACAGTAACAAAGACAGGAAGTGTTTGTTGGTGAATTAGAGACATAGTTTACAATAAACACTACATAGTCTTGGTATTTGGCACCCCAAGCTTTCATAAAACCAGCTGCGATCTTAGGAACAAAAGCTTTGAGCCCAGATTTTTTATAAACAAAAAAGCACTGACATGTTAGGCATTTTTACACATTGCATTAAATATTACACATTTAAAAGTACAGTCGCAAGGATATTCTATAAATTACACCGAATCACACAATATACACACAAAAGCAGGAGCATAGATTAGCATCCAAGAATACACTTTGGAAGTAGACAGCTTAGCCACTGCACCACTTTCGTTAGTTTTATACCCATCAGTAGTTTTGCAAACTTAACTGCCTCAGCTGCAATGGAACAAGCCGTTCAAAAATGTGCAGACAGAAAAAACTGCATATTAAGTTATTTTATTAACTTATTGATTGCTGACACAAACGACACCTTTAATACTTGATTTTTTTGTAAAAAAAAATCTGTCACGAAACACATTTAGTTTTAAAAAAAACACCAGTAGTGAAACTCTTTAAAAAAAGCTTAATTAGCAAGAATTTCTCATGGGCTTATCACCTCGTTTTTCCTATCACAAAACATTACTAATATTACTAAATTCTGATTTCAAAACAAGCATGTAGTCAGCACTAAAAAAAATAACTGAGCAATATTAAAAAAAATATATATATATAAGAAACCATTATCTCGACCATAAACTCACCAGTACTCGGGCTTTAATTCACATCCCTTTCTATGATTCGAGGCGACTGTGATAGACTCCAAATGCGCCTAATTCGTTTTGCAAGCAACAATAAGTATTTTGCCTTGACACTTCTGTATTTAATTTAGTTAATCCCGTCAGACTTCCAAAGTTAAGCCTACTAGTAGGGTGACTAAAAACAGATCGTTAATTCTCACAGACTTTAAACAAGGTCTGCATTGCAGCACTTCAATAAACACAGATTTGGTGGACTGAAATACCTCACCCAGGCCTGTTTTCAAACACAATAATACCCGTTCTGCATTCTCAGAATCCTTGGATATAAATGGACATCAATTCTTCAAAAATGTAAATGCCATTGTGTGTTGCACTAGGGCGCGCGCTAGGCTAGCCTTGTAATTGGCAGTAATGAAGGCCATATGCACATCCTTGAGCTGTCCTGCATCGCTGGTCCTAAGAACCCCACGAAAGAAGCAACAATGAACCCGAAGGACCCACGAAAAAGATGTATGCTGCCAACCTGCACATTCTAATTAATAAAAACGAAACCCAAACATAACGTGCTTTGTTTCCCTTGTTTAATGAGGACCTTGTAACAGCACACACGGTTTACGTCGATGTGGCCTAACTGCCAGAGTTGCCGACTTTGGAGCTGGGGAACCTGGTTCGAGTCTCGGCGTGGGCTCAACATCCCATGATTCGGGGCAAATCCCTTAATGTCCCCGTGCCTACTAAAAACGAATGCGTCCTTGAGTAATGTAACTGGTGCTCATCTAAAGCGCTCCGATACCTTCGGGTCGATTTCGCCCTATATAAAAACTGCAAAAACAACGAAAATACATTAACTGTAATGGTGGAGATTTACACGGGCACTCTGGGCAGCATTTCCACTACCGTAACCGGCCCCACTTACAATGCAGTGTCAAACGATACAATGATTCCCAGGTTGAGTGCGTGGTCCATGGGGGTGGGCGGGCTTCCGAGGGTAGGGGGCCACTAGGTGTCGTTCCAGGCGTCGGGGTTTGGGCCCATGATGAGTACTTCCGTTTTGTTGATGTTTAGTTGTAGGCAGCTGTTTTTCATCCATTTGGTGACAGCTTGCATGCCTTTTCGAAAGTTGTGTCTGGCGGTGTTGGGTTTGTTGGATATTGAGAGGATGAGTTGGGTTAGTCTGCGTATGACGCAATGTTTAGTCCGTAGGTTCTGACGATGGGGGTGGGTGGAGCCATGTAGACGTTGAAGAGCGTAGGGCTGAGGGAGGACCCCTGGGGGACTCCGTAGGGGGTAAGTGTAGGGTCCGAGAGGAAAGGGGGGAGTCTGACCCACTGCGTTCTGACAGAGAGGAAGGAGCAGATCCAGTCGAAGGCCTTGTCTTGGATCCCTGCGTTGTGAAGTCTGCATATTAGGATGCGGTGAGAGACTGTGTCGAATGCTGCTGAGAGGTCGAGGAGGATGAGGGCTGCTGTTTCTCCTTTGTCCAGTAAGGTGTGGAAGTTGTCTGTTGTGGCGAGGAGGGTGATTTCCGTATTGTGTTTTTTTCTGAAGCCAGATTGGGAGGAGTCGAGGATGTTGTGCTCTTCGATGAATGTGGTGAGTTGGCTGTTGATGGCTTTCTTGATGACTTTAGCTGGGAACGGTAGCAGGGAGATGGGTCTGTAGTTTTTGAGGTCGGTGGGGTCCGCCGAGGGTTTCTTCAGGAAGGGGTTGATCTCAGCGTGTTTCCAGTCATCGGGGAACGAGGCGGTTGCCAGGGATCGGTTGATGGTGTGGCAGAGCATGGGCACGATGGTGTCAGCGGCTCTGTTGAAAATGTGGTGGGGGCAGGGGTCCGTGGGGACCCCAGAGTGGATTGACTTAATCGTCTTCAGTGTGTCTTTAGTGGTGAGGGCTGTTCAGTTGTCGATCGCTGGCTTCAGGCTGTCGGGGGTGCTTGGTGACGGTTTAGTGTGTTGGTTGTCTTCGTCGAAGTTGTCGTAGATGCTCTTGATTTTATGGTGGAAAAAGGTGCTGAGTTTGTTGCAGAGGTCGTGTGAGGGAGGAATGTCGGTGGACTCGCTGGTGGGATGGGTGAACTCCTTCCGATGTTGAAGAGTTCTTTGCTGTTGTGTGCATGAGTGGAGATTCTGTCTTCAATCGCTTTTTTCCTCGTTTTTCTAATGAGTTGGTGGTGGGCGTTGGTGGCAGCTCTGAAGTTGTTGTGGGCTTCTGTGGATTTGGTGTTCCTCCAGGCCTTTTCGAGGTGTCGGCAAGTGCGTCTGGACACTCGAAGTTCGGTGGTGAACCATCTAGCTTTCTTGGCGTGGGTGTTGTTGTTTTTTTTGTGCGGGGCTCTGGTGTTGGCGCTGTCGGAGATCCATCTGTGCAGGGTTTGGGTTTCGGTGTTGGGGTCGTGATTTGAAGGCATCCCATTGCATTGGGGAGAGCAAGCATAAGGGGGATTATCTTGGAGGAAGTTTTTAATGGCTGAGCGAATTGTCTCAATATGCGGCAGGTCTTGTAATATGACGGAATATGAGCCTCCAAGATTTGTCAGTTGGGGTAGTTGTGGCCCAGTCCAGAGAGGCCGAAATGGCTGAATGATCTGAGATCAATCTGGGCTCAATGGTGGAACCAGAAACCATTATGGCCATATGGCCATATTATTGGACACCAAAATGTGGTCAATTCTGGAGAATGATTGATTGGAGTGGAGTAGAAAGTATAGTCTCTGGTATCCAGGTGTTGAATATGCCAGCAGTGTACTAGGGAGTATCTAGAGTCAATCTTGTAGAGTAACTTGTGGGATGTAGATGGCCTAAATTTGGCTCTCGAGCTACAATATATGGTGGGATCAAGTGGAAGATTAAAGTCGCCCCCCATAATCAATCAGGAATCATTGGGGAGTCCAGTAATCAATTTGTCAATGTGTTTCCAGAAATTTATATTGTTTACATTGGAAGCATAAATATTCAGCACATAAAATTATTTACCAGATTTCAACAGTTTATTTAGTAGCCACCTTCCATTCTGTGTACTCAAGAATTATCTTCAAGGTTGCTGATGCATTGTTCTGCCACAGATAGTTTATCTGTTATTTATTTTATGTCACACCACATGCCAGCCACATCTTGCTGCATAATGTCTATGCTGATTTCTGTTTTTTGAGCCAGTTGTAGGACGTCAGACAGCTTTTTAAGAATGGTGTCCATTGTTTATTTTAGTTCAGCCTTGGCTTTAACGGGAGACTCTGGGGCCGGAGGCTCTGGTTTAGTCCTTTTCGTACCTGGCTTGGAGTCTTTTTCTGCCTTCCTATCATTTTATGAGTCTCGAAGGGATAAAAGGAAGGTGGTAAGACGAAGGGCAGGAGGATCAGTTGCTGAATTTCGGGATTGTAGGCAGTAAGCTGAGGCCACTGGTGATTGGGCAGGTGTATATGAAGTGTCACCACAGCAGTAATCTTGTGGAGATTGTGTCAGGAGTCAGAGGATATGCGTTGGTCACAGAAATATTCAGTGGTTCGGAGAGCCATTGCGCCAGAAAACACAGCTGGTGGTAAGAGTTTAAGGCATTCTGTTTCCAAGGTGAAGCCTATACACCCCCTCTGTATCAGTCAAGAATGACAGGGAATGATTCTTTAGATGTGTCTCAGCATTCGACTCCTTTGTGCTGAGGTACGGTATCGGGAGATTGCCACTGTGCTAAGAGCGAGACCAGGGCTCAAGAAGTAGAAACATTCAACCTGAGAAGTGCTCAGTGGAGGGCAGCCTGAATAAACTGGTTAGAACTTCGAATCACCCTTCTCACCACCCTGCAGTTGCAGGGAGATGGCTCAAATAATTCAGAAGAGCAGAGAGAGGAGATAAAAATGATCGCTTTAGTTCAAAAAGAGTCAATTATGTGCAGGTAAGGGAGTGGTCATGAGGCTTGTCCACTCACATGGAGAAAATAGGGCTAAGCAGCTGGTTAGAGCCTCGGATGCCATTTCAGTCATCATGTCTTTGCAGACAGATGTCTCACGTGTGATTATTAGAAATGTGTGCAGGAGGGTAGTGGGTGCGCTCTATTCCACTTACCTCTATTCAAAAGGATTCGGCCCACCATGTGTTCATGGCCGTAAAAAGTTATGTGCGCCTGTGGTAATGTGGATGCAGGCGAAATCCCAACATTCACAACACTCCATTTATGGGGGCAGTTTGCAGCCCATTTAGATAATTTTGGGGGGATGAGGGCGCGAGTATAGATCCTGCCTAACAAGGAGACACAGGGAGTAGTCCCGATGTTGAAGTCACCTTGAGGTTAGGGCCATCGGGGCTCCCAAAGAGGACAGATATGCCCTACCGGCAAAGAAAAAGTCACTTGCTTCATTCCTGAATGTGGGGAAGGAGGCGGTCAGCATCGTAACCTGAAAATATGCCGGCGACTAATGCGATCGCACCAGATTGTTAAATGCCACCTCACCACATTGTGTAGTCAGGATTGGCTGAATAGGAGTCCTCGTGTGGTCTGTTCTGACAGCGCGTCTCCCCCGGGTATTGCAGAGGTGAGAAGCGTCTCAGAGCGGCTAAGGCATTCCCTAAAAGTCCTGGAGCTTTCCCCTGGTGCAGGAAGCACAGCTATTGCATTGGACTCATAGTAGGGTTCAGGTAGTGGCGCAGAGGAGACAGAACTCACTCAGGTGGCCATTTTCCTTCACATCAGGCCACGCCTCCTGGACAGGGATCATTGTACCCCTCTAACTAGTGGCAGCCCAGTGTTCAGGTTTAAAGCTTATCTGGAACTTGCCAGTCATATAGTGTTTTTGGATCAATACCGTGTCTCCTACCCGTATGCTGTTCTGTTTTGCCTGTCTTGTTCTTACCCTAAGCAGTGTCCAGGTACAGAAGAATTAGTTGAAGTGAACTATAGGTGATTCAATGAATGGTTGCTTGAAACAGGAAAGATTTCAGTTGAGTACGGAATGAGAAGTCAATCAATCAATCAATCAATCAATCAGGTATTTATAGAGCATACTACTCTCCCATAAGGGTCTCAAGGTGCTGGGATGGGGGTGGCAAGGGGGATGTTCGGGCAACTTTGAGGTCATCTGAAGAGCCAGGTCTTAAGGTCTTTTCTGAAGGCTTGCATGTTGGGCATCGCCTGATGCTGAGGGGGAGTTTGTTCCAGGTCTTGACCATGAGTTGGGAGAAGGATCTACCACCCGTTCTGGATCTGTGGATGCGGGGGATTTTGACAAGGGCTAGGTCGGTGGAGCGGAGGTTTCTCTCGGGGGTGTGGAAGGAGATACTTTCATTGAGGTGTTGTGGAAGGCCCTGTAGGCATGTGTGAGCAGCTCGAAGGGAGCCTGTGGAAGTCGCAGAGGTACTGGGTGATATGGCCGTGTCGTGGGATACTGAGGATGAGTCTGGCTGTGGCATTCTGGATAGTCTGGAGTGATTTGCTGATTCCGGCGTTGAGACATTTTCCATAGTCCAGCCTGCTGGTGATGAGTGCATGGGCGACGGTCTTCCTGGAGTCAGGGGGATCCATTTGAAGGTCTTGTGGAGTATGCGGAGGGTGTTGAAGCATGTGGAGGACACGGCATTGATCTGTTGGTTCATGGTGAGTGAGGAGTCAAGTATGATGCCGAGGTTGCAGGCGAGGTCCATGGAGTTGGAGGGTCGTCTGAGGGCGGGGGGCCACCAGGTGTCATCTCACGCGGCAGGGGTGGATCCGAGGATGGGGACTTTTGTTTTCTCCGAGTTGAGCTTCAGGCAGATGCTGCTCATTCAGGATGCAACATACCTCATTCCTTACTGGAAGCTGTGCCTGGTGATGTCGGGTGACTTGGTGAGGGAGAGGATGAGCTGGGTAGGGATACTATGCTGAGTCCGTGTTTTCTGACGATGGTTGCAAGGGGTGCCATGTAGATGTTGAAGAGCATGGGGCTGAGGGAGGATCCTTGGGGTACTCTGCATCTGAGCTGTGGATAGGAAGGGCAGGAGTCTTATTCTTTGTGTTCTGCCAGAGAGGAAAGAGCAAACCCAGTCAGCACAGAGAAAAAAAGTGGACATTATAATATTTAATGGCCAAATAGGAGAATGACCACCCTCCCAATGTCAGCTTTTGAAATAAATAACAGTCGGAGAAGAACTAATTTGCTGGAGTGTAGCAATCTGTTGGTAGCATCCGTTTTTATTATGTCCTGAAGATATGTGCCTATTGTGTTGAGAGCATGATGGCATACGTCTAATAGTGAATACATGTAGAAAAAGGAAGCTTGTAAAAATATCCAAGTGAGTGGAAAGAGATGATCTTTCAGTGAAGTTAAAGCTATGATGAGCAGCAGAAATTCGAATCAGTTGAAGACGTTCTGAAATGAAATTAGTGGTAAAGAATAGAAGAGAATAATAATAATAATTTTAACTGGGAGAGAATGAGAAATTGGGCAACTTGCTGAAGTAGTGGTAGGAAAAAAGGTAGAACTTTCTGGAGCACTCTCATAATTAAAATGAAAACTGAATTAACTTTATTGATCAGTGGTCGGAGTGCATTAAAAAAAGTATGGGAACTGTGATGCTAGGTGCAATGGGGAAGGTGGGGGTGAGTGAGTGAGCATGAGGGCATGGTCAAAGGCATGGCTAAAATCCAAAATATTCTCAACTGTTTTGTTATTTCAGCTTCAGTAAACTACATATAAAATAATGTGCAGACTTTAGAGGAGGAGCCAGAGCCAGATTTGGAGCCGGAGGCCTGCTGCTGGAGGAAGTACAGCTAGTCACGTCGCACGCAGGGTGACATAGAGGGGACAGCAGTCTAGTTTTGCTCTCCTGCTAGGATGGTAGCCGAGCCCACAGGGCCACCGTAGGTGGAGAAGATTGGCCACCCCTCTATTAATTGCCCTCGGCATCAGGAGGGGAGGAGTAAGGCCAAGAGGTCTCATAAGGGGTCACCTCCTAGGGGTGGGCCTCTTTGGCGGTCAGTGTTAACCACCCACCCTCCTCCCAGCAGGTCCAAAATAGAAAAACAAAAACAAAAGAAAAGAAAAGGGAGTTGTATAAATAAACATATATATGTGTATATATACAGATGTATATTAAATACTTTTCTATTTCAGACATGCCAATATCATCGCAAGGCGGAGTTACAGGGCTATCCTAATGCTTTAAACAACTAAGAGGCCTCCAGATAGGGGATCTTGGAGCCAAAAGCAATTGCCTCAGGTCACTGGGAGTCATTACAACGGGGCCTGGGATGACGCAACGGCGCTCCTTAATCCCGAAAGGGACAGTTAAAATCCTGAGCAACTGTGGAGACTGCCAAGGATCCAGCAAAAACCAATAATCCCTCCCCAGCATGGCTAACTTTCCCAGCCCGCACAATAGAAGTGACAGCGCAAGTTCACTAAGCTTTGGGGCTGACAATGCCAACCCATGCTCCAGGTTTAGCCTCTCCGCCCCCACCCCCGACCCCCCACGAGCCACATGAGCTACATGAACATGAGCTATGAATTTACAAATTAGAACTGCACTGAAAATCTCCAGCAAGATTTACTTTGAATGCGTCTGATGAGAGAATATTAGAGAAGCTTGACTAAAACGCCCAGCACAAAAACTTATCAGGAATGGAAACAGGTCAACTGGGCAATTATATATTGAGGCAACCCTGCTATCAAGTAACTTCACTCTTCTGGCAGCCACAAATGCTTTAACCGACAGTCCCACAAATTAGAACTCCAGGTTAATTTAATACAAACTCCTGCAATCACAATTTCCAGTATGGACACAAAAATAAATGTGGAAACTAAGCGCTGCACATACCATCGAACAGATGGGTCCTCTATATGCTGTTGCACTCCCATAGTGGACAATCTTTGTACCCTTCCAGAGGTACTCTTTATTTTGGTAGACAACCTCAAACTTAACCATGTTACCAAAGGAGAGCCTAAAACAGACCAAGCCAACAGCTCAGCCTCAGCAGAGATTGGTAAAAATTCAGAAGGCCCAATAATTCAAATGGTCCCTGTTGTGGGTTGCAACTCCGCAACTTTGCAGGACGCCACGAAGTGCAGTACGAGTGAACCAGCAAAGGACTTTATCTATAATGCAAGTTCCATAGAGGTAATCCAATCGTCCACCATTCGTCTACCTAGGAGGCAGAAGAAACAGTTAAAGAAAAATATGAAGCTGATATATTCTAGCAGGCCTGGTCCTAGCCTTTAACTCTGCGCCTAGGTCTGCCATCAATGCTTCTCCTCAGCCACATACCCCCCAAAATTGTTTCCAATTTTCCATCAGGCCCAAATTTCTACAGTAACTCAGCTTGGGAGCTCTTCTTTTTTAGCGCAGGTAGACACTCATACCGTGGATCGCCCTGTTGGCCCAGCATCTTGGTTTCATAAAAATTACCCAACTCATCCAAACACTACCTTAAGCAATGCTAAGTTTGGAAATTCCTTATCAACCCACCCGGAAACCATGACCTCTCTGGTGAACTATTTCCTGCAATCATCACATACTCACTTAGACGATATCCTGGGTCAGCACACTGTGGCTTCACCTTCTAGGAAGTTTGGCGGCAGACATTAATATCAGTCTACTCCGACTAGTGTTATTCGGACAGACAACAATTGTGGTGATACAAATCACTTGAACACTTCTCAAGAAATATTAGATATGCACACCAGCGCAACCCCTTGAATAATGCTTCAAGTGTTGGGAATCTAAAAAGCGGACTCATCTACAAAGGAGCCAGTAAATTGGACGTGGGACGACCGACAAATATCATTGAAGATAACTTTTACTCAACGTAGACATCATGGGGTCAATATGACACCTTGAACAGGGGAAACATTCTTCATCTCCTGCAGCACGTTCTGGCACTGACCCACCTTCAATCTAATGACATCCTTAGAGTCCAGTTTGACAGATTTCCTATATCCAGGAATACAGACTCCACGTAAGTCATTTGGAGAACCCTGCAATTGCAACCAAAGTTCTTAACGAAACAAACAACTTTGCGCTATGGGGCATCCATAGACCAATGGGATCATAAAAATACTCCCACATTTTGAACAACAAATTCTTCTCAACAAAATGCAAACTGGCCTCAAGTATCCCTTGGGGCACAAATGGACCCTCAAACGCCATCTGGTCGAGCACCCTTAGGATCCAAGTCTGCCCAAACAAAAGCTAGCATGTTAAACGTGTTGGCCAATCCAATTCAAGCACAAATTCAGACACAGACTGGGGCTGGAAAGCAGCATCGATATCAGCTAAATCGAATAACTGCTCCTACCACTTCCTACACAAGATTGCACACAGGGCCAGTTTCTTGCAAGCCCGACCTCGCCATGATCTCCTGGAATGTACAAGGCCTAAAGCAGATGTCCACCCAAGATGAGGCATTAAGATTTATCAAGGATGCCGACCTCCTTTGCCTGCAGGAAACATGGGTACTGTCTGCGGTCCCTATAGCAGGCTTCTATGGTCCATACAAACTGGCTACCACAACAAAACATTTTGAAGGTCCATCAGGCAGCTTCGCAATTTACACAGCCACAACGCTGATCTCAACCTTGCCACAGCCGATACGTGTCGCTCATCAATCTTGGCAGTCACCATTAAGGGGAGTACTCTCAATAGGAGGGCAAAATCAATTTAGTTAATTAACGTGTACCAAAACATCCATAGAAGCAGCAGAAATCTCATGTTTTCATCTTTTTGCTCGGCACTCACAGATTCCCCACTTACGAGATTATATTAGCTGGTGACTTCAACATTCACAATTTAGACAGCACGGTAGGTCTGCACCATAGTTCTGGCCCTTTCTCATTAGGGGAAATACCAGCCTGGCTAAACACCCATGAACTCATGTCATTGTATCACAACAAGTTGGCAATAAAACTGCTAACACATTCAGGTACTCGTATAGAGGCATTTCCACACCAGACTACACCATTGGAAGTGCTTGGTTACTGGTTAAATGCAAATCCTATACCGTAATGGAATGTAACGAAAGTGATCTCTATCCACCAACAATACAGTTTGGCTTGGAGCTTCCTATGGGCAACCAATTGAATTTACTGGGTGAGCCCACAGGTTTAGAAAAAACCTCACTGCTCAGGCAAATAGACTGGAGCAAGACACAGTTGGACTTATTTTAGAGCTGGAAGAAGAAACAATGCGTGCCAACTCTGGACCCTACAATACGACTGGGACCAAATTATTGACATAGTGTTCCGGAATCTGGAGGACAAGAGAAACCATTGCCCATCAAGAAATAAGGAATTCAGTCTGAAGAACGCCCCTTGGTTCACTTTGAATTAAGGTTAAGCAAAACCACTCTAAGTGCTGTCGTTAGAAGGTACAGGAAGGATAAAACTAGTCAGGGTGCCTTAGAGCAGTTAAATAACAAAAGGGAAGTTCATCGCTCTCTGCTGTGGAAATCAAAAGCAAAACGTGGAGTCGTAATGGATACACCTCTATTCCCTTCTGTCTTGTAAAAACTAAGAGAGGTTCTGGCGCTATATTAATGCATTAAACAATAAATCTGTTATCAGAGGGAACAGTGTTCCAGCAACAAAATGGGTAGAATACGTACAGAACTTGTATGAAGATAGTGACCCCACAGCCCGCGGCCATAGTGAAGCTCATATGATGCAGGGACCCAACCTGGATTGCGAAGAAGAGGCAACTAGGTCTATGATATTTAACAGAGAATCTGTGTATAAAGCCATCAAAGCCATGACAACTAATGGGGCCCAGGTCCCAACGGCCTGCCAAGTGCACTTTTTAAGTCAGACGTAGACTTTTGGGCCAATTGTCTCATTTCCCTGTATGTCAATCAATCAATCAATATGTATTTGTAGAGCGCGGCTAATCACAAGCAAGGGTATCCAGGCCCTAGGTTGCTGGGCTCAGTCGAATAGCCAGGTCGGTGTCTCTTTCTGAATTCCACCAGAGGGTGATGTCCGGAGGGGGAGGTCATTCCTGTACTAGGCAGTGAGGTAGGAGAAGGAACGGCCTTCACTGTAGCTTCTGTGGGTGCAAGGTGTCTGTGCGAGGGCGAGGGAGGTGGAGCGAAGGTCTCTGGAGGTTTGTGGAAGTTCAGGTGGTATGTTGGTCCCTGGTCTCGGAGGGCTTTTTAAGCATGTGTCCGCATCTTGAATTACCATCTTTTCTGATCGGGTGCCAATGCAGGTTTTTGAGCTAGGGAGTGATGTGGGTCCATTTGGGCAGGTTGGGGATGAGTCTGGCTGCTGAGTTCCATATTGTCTGGAGTCTCTTCATGAGTTGGGTGGTGGTTCCTGCGTGCAGTGCGTTGCTATTGTCCAACCGGCTGGTGAAAAGGGCTTTTGTGGCGGTTTTCCTCATGCTGTCGGGGAGCCATTTGAAGATCCTTTAGAGCATGCAGAGAGTGTGGAAGCAGGTGGAGGAGACTGCGTTGATCTGTCGTTCTATGGTGAGTTTGCTATCCAGGATGATGCCGAGGTTGCGTGTGTGGTCTGTAGGTGTGGGAGGATTTCCGTGTTCGGCGGGCCACCAGGTGTCATTCCATGGGGAGTCATTGATCCCAAAGATCAGCACTTCAGTATTATCAGTGTTGAGCTTCAGACAGTTGGTCTTAATATAGTCAGCGACATTCGTCTTGCAGTTGTGGAATTTGTGGCGGGGTCTGCTGAAAGCAAGAGGATGAGCTGGGTGTTGTCAGCTTAGGATATGATGTTGGAAATATGGGTTCTGATGATGTGGCCACGGGCGTCATGTACGTGTTGAAGAGGGTGGAGCTGAGGAATGAGTCTTGAGGGAATGCCGTATATAGTGCTCTTTGGTTCTGCGGCGAAGGGTGGTAGGCAGATTCTCTGGGTTCATCCTGTGAGGAAGGATGCGATCCATCTGAGGGCATCTCCCTTGATCCTGATGTGATGAAGTCTCTTGAGGAGTGTGTGGTGGGATCTGATGTTGAACGCCGTGAAGAGGTTGAGGAGGATCAGTGCCACTGATTCTCCCCTGTCGAGGAGGGTGCTGATGTCATCGATGGCAGTGATCAGGGCGGTCTTGGTGCTGTGGCTGGAGTGGAAACCAAATTGAGAGGTGCCGAGCAGGTTGTTTCTCTCCAGGTGTTCGGTGAGCTGATGGTTGATGGCCTTTTCAAGAACTTTGGCAGAGAATGGGAGCAGTGAGATGTGGCAGCAATTCTTGAGTTCACTGGGGTGAGCGGAGGGTTTCTTGAGGAGGGGCCTGGCTTCTGTATTTCCATGGATCAGGGAAGATGGCTGTGGTGATGGATGCATTGAGAACAGTGGGGAGTTGGCTGAGGTTGAAGAGGTGGTGTGGGCAGGGGTCCGTGGGTGCTCCCTAGTGAATAGAATTCATAATGGTGCTGGTGTTCTGTATAGTGAGATGGCCCCATGCGGGTAGCTGATGGTCGGGGTTGGGGTCTGTTGGTGTGAGGAAGGTGTTGAGGTCGATGGGTTGGGGTTCGAAGTTCCTCTAGATGGTGCATAGCAGTTCTCCTGAATGTCACATAGTTCCTTTGTAGGGGAGATCATGTTCCCGGTGGCTGCAGGCAGGAGAACTCTTTGACGATGTTGAGGAGTTTCTTGGTGTGGTTGGCGCTTGCTTCGATGTGGTTTATCAGGGCTTCTTTTTTCATGTCTTTGAGTTGTCGGAGGTATTTATTGAGGGCTGTTTTGAAGGTGGGATCTCTGCTGGTGCACCATCTCCCCAGTTGTTTGCAGCTGTGTTTCATTGTCCTGAGTTCTGGTGTTTACCAGCAGGTGTGTTTGGTGGATCTGTGGGTACTGGCTGACTTTTAGGGACGGGAGACATCCGTTACAACGTCGTCTTTGTACCGTGATACATTTACAACGTGGCTATTACAACGCAAGTCGTTACAACGACTTGCGCTGGATGGCGCTATACACCAAGGAATAGTATGATTTACTATTCCAACACCTTCCCTACTGTTACGTAGGCTGGAGTTGGAATAGTAAATCATACTATTCCTAAGTCCAGTGCCTCTAGCGCAAGTTGACTGCGTTATAAACATATTGCGGTGTAAAGACTGCATTGTTATGTCATACATTCTTAGGGACAACTCTGTCGGTGCAATTGGTGATCCAGGTGGTGACGTTTTGTACAGCTTGTTCCAGGTTGACTGCGGGGTCAAGCTGCATGGGTTTGAGGGTGTCTGTGTCACTTTGTTCCAGCTGCGGAGGGAGGAGCTGGAAGGCCTCACGGCAGTCCATGGGGATCCTGTGATGGTGAAGTGGATGATGGCGTGGTCGGTCCAGGTGAGTTCTGTGACATGACTGCATTTGACTGGCCATGAAGCTCGAGTCGAGCATATATCTGTGCTGTGAGTGGGGTCAGTGACCAGCTGGGTATGGCCGATGTTGCTCATGAGTTCCAGAAGGTTGGCAAAGTTGGTATCTGTGGGGTAGTTGTGGTGGAAGTTGAGGTCGCTGAGGAAGACGTAGTGCTTAGAATCGATACATGGACTGTTTTCAAAGCACAAAGGTCCCGCAATCTTGGAAGGGCTCCACTCTCCACCCAATTCACAAAAAGGGGAACCATGCAATCTCAGGTAACTATCGGTTAATCACATTACTGGATGTAGATGCCAAACCTATGCCAAAATTCTACTCTGTGAACTTAAGACATGGGTGGCTGAAGCCAGTATCATACCCTTTTCTCATACCGGATTTAGACAGCATTCCTCTACCATTGACAACATTGTTGCTTTGTCATACTTGGCTTATAGTGCTTCCATTCCTTCACAGCTGCCGCTATTTGCATCCTGCCGCTTTTGACAGTGTTGACCACAATATCTGCTACCTTGCTCAGAGCAATTATTTCACTGTATTGAGACACGTGGGTCCACGTCAAGACCGGCACAGAAAATTCAGTGCCTAAACAAATTCTGACCACATGGCATCTAATGCAAGGGTGTGTGCTGTATAATTTTTACACCACCAACATAGATCGCTCACTTGCTAGGGCAAACTCAATTCCACCAAAGGTTGAGTCCATCAGGCTCCCAATAATTCAATACGATAAAGATCTGCTTATACTATATCATACAAAAGTTGGTCTGCAGGGATATCTCAACAAGCTTTACACTTACAATAAGCCAACAAATTGGCAGCAATCGAAAGGTACAAAACTAAGATGTAGTTAAGATGGGAGCTGGGCAATCAATGGATCTCTCAAACATCCAAATACAACTACCTTGGTGTCTGGTTTATGGATATAGGCAACCCAAATTTAGATCGTAAACATATTAGAGAGAAGGTCCATGCAGTCTCATTTAATCTATGCAGATTATTTCACCAGGTACACTCTCAGAGGCCATACTGCGAGTCACATGGGCGAAGCTGCTACCTAACATCTCCTATGGTCAACATGCTTACCCAGGGGCATTAACGTCAATAGTGGATAAGTCGCACCGTAATGCCATTAAGAGGCTATTCCATCTCCCAAAATATTCCTGTCACTCACACTTCGATTGGAGTTTGGTGTGCATGGCCAAGACTTTGAAAGCAAGCCTGCCTTCCTCAAGTATCACCATGCCGTAGAACAGGCTAAACCAGACACCTTAAACATCAGGTTCTACATGCAATTTACATTGCTTTGACTACTCCATGGCCTTTATACTTTAGAAAGGCGTTTCTTGATTTAGACGTTAATCTGGCTACATTGACGATCCTAAATGTCCCCTACCCCAGCATAAAAGCTATCTTGAGGACACCGGTCGCACACAGCTTGAGGAAAGCTGACTTGGCAACTGCTCATTCCATCGCCTATGCCGCCCCAATCTTAAAATCATACGGGCAAGCGACATTGCATTTATACTTAAAGCCAGCTGTAACCAAGGAAGCCAGGCATTGCATCTTAAGAGCGTGACTCGTGGTTCTTCCCATTAATGAATTTCGACTAGAGTGGGCAAGAGCACCAGGGCGCATGCCCTGTAGATTATGCGAGTATAAAAGAGCATTTATGCCACATCTACTGTGCTGCTGTACGCAGTTTTTAACTGCACGTCGCAAATTACTAAAGCCAATGTCCATGTCAAATGGTGTCTTCTCCTGCAATGAGGCATTGGCATTGTGCATGTCCACAACTGTTCCCAGGTTCTTGGCTCGCTTTGGAAAATTGGTTAATAAGATTTGTACCGCCATCCGGCAGTGAACAACTTGATTGTGTTGGTTACCGAAACTGCTGCAGAAGCAATATTTCAAAGTTATATTTATTCATTCTTTTAATGGAGTATTATTATCATCCTGCTTTATCTTTCAACTGGTGCTTACATCTTAATCGATTTTGGGACTTTTTAAAATGATTTATTGTGATTAATTGTACCAATTTTAATTAATTGACACAAATAAAACCATTCATTTTTTTACTCATATAAAATAACGCTCAGCTTGAATGAAACATAAATGAAAAATAAATGCAAGTAATGCTAATCAGTGGGAAATGCGCAATCATACATTATGAAACCTCTATTGGTTAATGCACTGCACTGCAGAAGTCTATGCCTGTAACCAGAGGGCCACAGAACTGAATCCTAGTTAGTGCAGTGGAGAATAGTGAGTTGTGTATGCTTAGTGCTACGCGGTCCCGTTGTGTGAACGAAAGCACTGTGATTATGTAAGTCTTTATTTGCCTTCCAAACAGCATAAAATAGGCTGCTACAAAATGTGCAAAAGGTTAAAGATAAAAAGTGCTTCCAAATGTGATTTTAGTAATACCCAGACTGTACAAAGTGCAGTTGTTTTTTATACTTGTCTTTTAAAAGCACACACTTAACAGCTCAGCGTGTAACTCCCTTGCAATACCACTCAAAAAAGAATAAATGTGTGTCACCAGACAGCTTCAAGTGATTCCATCAATTAAGGTCAAGACCGGCTTCCAAGCACGCTTTATATACGCAGATTAACTAGTGGACATTTACATTTCTTTCAGGTAAACAGGCACCCTGGCAAGAAGGCTTGTTTAGCTGTTTACCTCTCTCTCGGTGTCACAGGACAGGAGACTCCCTGCCTTACACTTCAGCTGAAGCATTCCAGCTCTCATAATTAACCTTCCAGGTGCGTTTTTTTTTTTACAAAAAGTAGGGGAACTGCTGTTATAAAATGTTAACAGTAGGGGCAAGTAGTGCCCCCTGAGATACCCCACTTCGACCACTGTTACTTACAAGATTCTTGAACGTACAGAGTCAAAAAGAACATTTAAATTGTGGACTGAAGAGGTTAGAGTGGGTGTAGGGCTGCTAGGCAGAACTCCAAATGTTGAGATTGCTAGTAAAAATAAGCACCTTAGGTTTCCCCCTTCAGCTTCAGTGAGCTAGCATTCTTGAAGTTGCACTGATGCAGTTTGTAAAATTGATTGGGCTTTCCGTGAGGTTAATGTTAAAAAAAGGATGGGGGGACCAGGAGCTAGTTAATGGTACAGTGCCCATGCTCAAAGCTAAACATGAAGTCAACAAAACAAGGGGGGACACTGTTCCTAATGCTTCATCATCGGGCAGTTGCTCCTCGTTGGGCCGGCGCTGCAATGCCCTACGGGGAAAATACTTTTAATGTGGTGGTACCCTTGTCAGAATAAAAAACTCGTAGGTTAGAAGTTACTCCTATAGGCGCAATGTGCCCAGGTAACTATGAGGTTGACATGTTTCACGCCTATGTGGTCATAAAGATCCGTGGCGTTTCATCAGGACCGAATAAACTGTGAGTGATGTGTAGTGCACGTGAAAAGTGATATAAGGGTAAATTATTCTGACAAGGGTACCACTACATTAAAAGTATTTCTTCTGGCAACACTTAGTCAGTTTTATCTCCCTGCACGCACTTTGTCACCCTCCACATAGGACTCACTCCACACACCCACATGCACCAAATGGCAGTTCTCAAAAGATCTCCGATAAAGTGACCCTTCGGGGTACCTGTAGAGCATTGCAGCGCTGGCCTGACGAGGAGCAACTGCCCGATGATGAAGCATGACATCCTTCTGGGTGTGTCAGGGCTACAAGAGACAAGACTTGCTCTTCCTTCTCTTTTGAGTGAGTCCGAGACCTAGGATACCTCTTTTTCCTTTTCCCTCTCCCTCTAGTGAGGCCGTGACTTTTTGCACTACTCACCTAGGAACAGTATCTCCTCTTGTTTTGTTGACTTTCCATGAGGTTGCCTTTAAAAGTGACTGCTAGATGGGTGTCGTCAGCAAAGGCTATGAATAAAAACTGAAAAGAGAGCAATAATAAGAGGTTAAAGACAGTGCTGCTCTCTATGGATACTTTTGAACGCCACAGGCCGTATCCAGAGATGATGACTGAAACGAGCGCGATGAGCAGCTTATGTATGATTAGTAAGAAACGATGAGGCTGAGGCCAAGGCTGTATCACTAATGACTAGGTGGGACATGCGGTACGTAAGCGTGTGATGTGAGACTGTGTCAAAGGCAGCACTAAGATCAAGGAGGATCAAAAGTGTTTTTTCTTAATTTATCCAGTGCTAGACAAAGATCATCAGTAATGGTAAGTGGTTTCATTTCAACGAAGAGTCCGAATCCTGACTGTTCAGGATCAACGCTATTGTGACTTTTGATAAAGTGTGAGTGTTGGGTGTCTTTGATTCAAGCATTTTCACAGGTAAAGGGAGAAGTTGGGTGGAGTGTAAGTTAACGAGAACAGAAGGGTCTGCATCAGGCTTTTTTTAGGAGAGGAGTGACTGAAGTTTTACCAGTTGTCGGGAACAGTTTCCGTAGTGAAAAAACACACACAATAATGTTTTAGAATGAAAGGCATATGATTTTAATAATTTTATTGACGTCTTATGCAGTAGAAGGGCCCAGAGTTGAACCTCAATTAATTGATTTGGCTACTGCTGTAACAGATGACGTGTAAACCAGAAAAAAGGAGTCAAAAGATGTAGAAATTAGGATCTTATCCATCTTCTCTGAGAAAAATGTGGAATAGTCTAAGCAAAGTTTCATAGACGTTTTAACAGTTTTGTTGCAAATGCTGGTGGAAGAGAAGTCTCTTACAATGTGGAATAGTTCCTTGGATGTGCGAGTAGCCTGGTTGATGCGCTGAGTGATGTACTTTGCGTGGGCATCTTTTAACATGTATTTAAAGAATGTAACAGCTCAAGGCCTCCTTTGTTGACTTAGGATCGGATTGTGAGGTGTTGGTGGTCAGCTTGAGGACACTGATATGGAGATAGTCACATCGAACAATCATCAAGGATACTAGAGTGCATCATACTCTATGGTGGGGCATTAGGACCTTGTGCTTTGCCATGTCTCCATTACCAACTTCTTCCAGGCATATACCAGTGGGTTTGTTCATGGTCTACACCATTCTTTCAACCTACACATTCGTCTGGGGCCACCGGGGAACAATGTTCCAGTGGGAGATGCCTGGCGACTCAACATATTGTTGAAAGTCTGTCCCTTGAAAGGGCCAGCCTTTGTCAGTTTTGATGATGAAGGCAAGGCCCAAGTTTCTTGGGATCTTTTTGAGCTTTGAATATACTTGTTCACATGCTGTTGAAGGGTGCCTTGGGAATTTTATTTATGCTTCCTTCACAACTAGCAAGTATTTTCCATCCGGGACAGATCCAAAGCCAAAAGCGATGACCCACCAGGGCATTGGGCATCCCTCTTTTGAGATAGTTTGGCACTGGATGTTCCTGAGCTCCTGTAGCTTGACACCATCCACAATCCCAAGCTGCTTGATTCACCACAGTCCATCCCTGGGAACTAAAACTTTCCCCATAGTCAGGCCTTGGTCTTTGCTGCTCCTTGGTGCTCCAGTTGGATCAGGTACTGTGGTAGAGATTTGAATATCAAAATGAGGTTCCCTCTGAGTAGGACAACTCATTTAACTGCCCCTAGTGCACTGTTGTTTTTCCACTGTGGCTTGAGATGTAATTTGCTTGTTTTGTCTTTACCCTAGGAGTCTTCCAAAAAGACTTTGCATGGATTAGTATTGCTGCTATGATGGTCTGTGATCTGTTTGATGTTTCTCAATGACACTGCCTTCGGGCATGCTATTTGAGCCATAGTGTTAAAGTGGCCCCATGTCCTAGTTGCATCTCCAGTGTCACGTGGTGTTGTCTGGCACTAGTGTTGTGGCAGGCCACAAGATTTTTGTATCCCAGCTTGTACGACAGAATGCAACTTATACTGTTGCAACTGAAGTGTCCATTTTTCAGACCAGGGATGGGGTATAGCGCCATGCCCATGAAGAAGGATAGGAGGGTTTGTGATCTGTAACTATTGAAATGCCGCCTGTATACATACAAGTGGAAGTGGGTGCAGCCCCCACTTAATGGCTAGTGCTGCTTTTCAGTTTGTGAATATCATTGTTCTGTCTCTCTGAAGGCAGAGCTCACAAATTTATTTGGGATTTCACTATTTTCTACCTCCGATTTGCATTAGAACAGCTCTCTGTCCAATTGGGATGGATCCGCGATGAGTTCTGACCCTGGCAGGGTAACGCAGCGCATGGTCATGTCCTGGAGTATGGAGTCTTTGATGGTTTGGATGTTTTGATTGTTTGGGAGCCTCATGTGGATTCATATTGTTATGGCCCCGGTTGTTTAGGCTTGCTCGTAACTAGCATTGGTGATACTCAGGTATTGGTCAGGATCCTTTCTCGATGCTTTGTAAGCTTCGCATCTATGAGTGGCCAATAATGAAATGGCCTGTTCCATGTCCTATGGACATCGGCTTGATTACAGTGTATGTGTAAATACACGGGGAGTGGCTTTCAGGCACTCTCAGACATAGAACAGGTGGCCATTGTGATTTAGTGTGTGGTCAATCTTGTGTGAGTTTATGTTGCAGGCTATCATATTTGCTCTAGGTTGAGCATGGTGCATGGCTCTGACTTGGTTACAAAGAACTTTGCGGGGCCACTGGCCGTACCATGGCTAGTCACTGTGCTGAATGCTCCAGTGAGGGGCAGGCGATTGAGTTGATAAAGATTCAGGTGTTTGTGGGTGCCAGCTTGGGACACAGTCTCAGGTAGCTGTACTGGTTTTAGCTCACTCCTGAGTCAGTCAGTTCTGTGATGCATGGCCCTTGCACTCTTACTTGGATGCTGGGTTGACTCCTTCTCTGGTTGTTGACTTTAACAACCAGGAAAACATATTCATCGTTCTCATGCAGTGTTTCAGCATCTCACGTGCTTTGGTGGAGTGGTCCAAGCTTTGCTCCAGTCGGTGACCATTTGCATATTTCTCCCTTGTAATTGTTGTGGTCTATTGGTCTCTTGGCATCTTCCACCCTGGCATATCCTTGCACAGTGACTGATACACCTGCTTTCATAACATTTAATTGGTGGTTACGATGATGAACCATAGAATCCACAGCTTCTTTTGTCATCCTTGCTATTGTTTCTTGCTTTCTCAAAATCGGGCAAGGTATGCCATCCCCCAATGGCGTTCAGCACTTCTGTCTTAACCACACAGAGCTCTTTTGGTTCTTCCTTGATTGATACTTCAAGGATAGTGGATTCCATCTGCTCCCCTTGTGAGTCTGACAGTATATGGGACCGTGGTTGTGTCCAGCGATATTCTGGGTTTTTGGAGGATGAGACAGTCCAGGACCACTGACCTGCATCCCTGGATGATTTCTGCACACAGGTTTGGGTCGTCATCTGTGTAGGTGCTTGGCAGTTTGTAAAATTGTGCATAGAAGACGTCAGCAGATTTGCATTCTTGTGACTGCTCTGTCTCATCTTGAAGCTCTAGAAGTCTCGATACATTTATGAGTCAACGTACAATTTCAGGGTTGTGATTGATTTTTCCCATTCCCCCTTCACCTTTTAGGTTTCTGAATAATTGGACGTTCTTACCTGTCTAGTGCAGCAGCAGGAACCTCTTTACACCACAATCCTTTTCATTTGGATTCTTGAAGTAGATGTCATTCCACCCACATGTGTGCGTGCAGCAGTTGCTAGATTGCTTAGTTCAGTAAATGGTGGGAGAGGGGGTTGGATCCACCACCACCCTCTTGATGTATTGGCCAAATCTTGGTCACTCTCTATAGGTCATCCAGTTGGGGGCCTGGTTGGATGCCAGGTTGTGTTGGCCCTTGGGTCTATGTGCTCTCTTGGTTATTGTCACCCATGAGTCCATGGTGTGTCAGACAGAGGTCCACTTGTTTCTTCTTGTTCTTCCTTTCACAGAGTGACTCAACACCACCTCATTATGAGCCTCCCACGTGTTTCTGATGAACTGAGGCAGCCTTGTGCTGATTGATACTACCAAACTGTTGTGTGGGCCTTGCCGGCATGGCGCCAGTCCAAGGTGATAAGAGCTTGCGTTTTGTCATTCCCTTCCTTGTGCATGTGTTAAGGTCCTCGTCCATGTCCAGGCCCTCCGCTCTCTCAACTCCTCCCCTGTGTTGTTGTTTTTCTTGAAGGCCCAAGCACTGTGTCCAGCATATTGTGGGGTCCTTGGCAGCCCTCTCATCTTGTGAGAGGCCCTTCAGAGGGACTGTGGTAGGTGGTCCTTGGGCTAGGTAGGGTGTGCATGGTCGGGAGACTGTAATGAGACAGACTCCACTGGTGCCTGTTCACTAACCCCACTGAAGCTGGTTCTCCGTGCTGGTCCAGGCCTGCCTCGTGGGTTCCTGTGGGTGTGGCTTTCTTGTTGCGTTGGGGTTGGAGGAGCAACGTAACGGGGTACCAATTTCCGCCTTGTCATCAATGCAAAATTGCAACTCAGAGTGGAAATGAGAGACTTGGACATATGCAGTGCTTTAAATGGGAAAAAATAAGTGCAGGTACTCATCAATTTAAGCAGTGAATGGAGGAGGGGCAATTGTGGGCGGGGCTTGTAGGCAGACATTTAATGGGACCCACATTTTCTTGGTGCCAATTGTGCTTGATAATACAGAAAGATTTCTGCTATCTGTAGAGTATTTGGTTTTTCCCCCAATGTGCAAAAGGTTACGTTTATTATTGTGGGAATGTCATACCAATGCAGCTTTTCTCTGAGCCTATGCACATATGAAACATAAAAGTCATGAATTTTCTTATTGTACACAACAGCTATTGTAAGCAATTTGACTAAGAAACTTGAATAACGATAGGCCTATTCCTTTTGACCTCCATTCCTTAGGGTACACCTTGCACATTGCATCTTTACATCCTTTTTTTCTCTGTTGCCTCCTCCCCTTTTTACACACTGCCCCTTGAAAAGTCAATGGAACAATTGGAGCATGCACATCACTTAACCAGATTAATACTGCAATTCGGATGAGTATGTGAAACTTGTCAAATGGACACAGGTAGGCTGGGACGGGTAAGGACAGTAGTGTGCATGCTGATGGACTGTCTGCCTGCCCTACAATGGACTGCCTAGCTGAATGATAATCACCCAATAGATGGTAGCAGCAGTGTCGGATCGGGATCACAATTCGGCCTGGGCACCAACAAAAAAGTGGCCCACATTCCCGAATCATGCCTGTTTCTGAAACAGCAAATCTTATTGGGCTCATTTTTAGACACATGTTTGATTAATTATGTATTTTAAAGCTCATAGATCCAGAAATATCGGCGAAAACTAGAAGCAGTACATTTTGGCGGGGCGGGACAGGTAAAATAAAGTAGCCCACAACTCCTGATCTGGCTATGTTTGACACCTGGCCGTTTTTTTACCAGCATTACTAGTATTCGAATGTCCTTGCCGGTATAAAAATGGAGAAAATCACCTAAAGCTGGTACTTTCTCCTCTGATCGATATGCACTTTAAAGTTTAAACAGTAAACATAAGGTGAAAGCAGTTTAAAATGTGGTGTATAGCTGCTTTAATGACCTGTGACTGGAGGAAGAAAAGTCATGTTGAAGAAATACAAATACAAACTTTTGTATCATTGTATAAATAATCCGCTCTCATCATGATGTTGCAGCCTTTGTGGATTCTGAAAGCATGAGCAAACATAAGATTCTTTTTTTTATTGTACTTTTATTTATGTAAGGTGAACTAGGCCCAAGGGCAGAGATTACATGAGCACCAGTTACATTACAGAAAATCAAATTCATTTTTAGTATAGGCATTGGACAATTAAGTCATTTGCCCAGAATCACAGGATGTTGAGCTGAAGCTGGGACTCAAACCTATTTCCATAGTTCCTTATTCAGCAGCTCTGACCCTAACATTACATCCTCTCAATTTTCCTATGTGGGAAAGATGCCTCACAGCCTATGCAAACATAAACCCCCCACAAAGGCCTGAAAGACACTGGAGTGAAGGTGCTAACAACAGGCCCTCAGCGAGGCCAATTCACTTACTCTTCCCCCTTTCCCAGCCAACTATGCCTTCAGGGCGCTAGCCTGGACAGGGAGCAGTGAAGAAAAGCAGAGAGCCCCTTATACACCATCCCATCTGTCCCCCAAACCTCCCTGCAGACTGGTGCTGAGAGGTGCATTCATCTCTGGAGTCACGCTGTAACTTAATTAGATTGCGGGGTAGTGGATAGGCTCAGAGTCTCACACCTACAGTGTGATTGACTGGGCAGGGTCTGATTGGACCCTTCACTTTCATTCACAGAGGGCCGCAGGGCATCCACAACCCTAAACAGCCCTTAAGTGATGCAAATGAGCCACTGCGAGATGCTCAGCAGCGGCTCCATTCAAAGGTGTACACTGCCACCTCCCTCCATTCTGCCTTCTTTTTTTCGGCAGCAGTTGAGTAGAGCACTTTCTGCACAGCTGCACAGTCCCCAGTGCAATCGAGCCTGCCCTGCCTGACTTTCCCCTAAGAGTACCGGTACTCTTCTTGGCCAAGGAAAAGTTCCGGTACTCAAAAGGGAGAAAATAAAAAAGTGGTGGTACTCCGTACCGGTGAGTACCAGCCCATTTAAAGCACTGGACATATGACCTCTGATTCCACGTGCTCAGATGTCCTTTATTCTAGTGCTTAATGTAAGGCGGTGGTTTCCAGTGTTCAGCACCAGTACTTAATTGTCAACACCGGCACTTATGACAACTGCCACATGGTGGCGCTGTTTTTCAAATTTAGAAATGAGCACAACAACACTTGTTTAATAATGAAATATACCTTAAAAATGACTAATACCTGCCGCCTACCCTATTATTATAGCGTTGGTTGGTCTGGAATAGTCTTCATTGTCACACTTGTAGGAGTGTGATGGTTAGTTATTGTGTTAGAAATGTTCTTTGCAGTGCTGGCAGTGGTAATGGGTGGTACAAGCGCTGGTGGCCACATGAGGGGGGCCCTGGCACTTGTGTTTTTCTCTCCAAATTAAGCACTGCTTTATTCACACCATAATACCGTGCCCGGAGTCAGGGTGCATGCATGAATGTGTGCGTGTAGTTACGGCACTCTACATAGAATGACATGGATTGGGGTTATCAAATTCTTGTTTGCAGTGTTCAAGCGACGAATTCACTAAAGACGCCCGCTGTGTATGAAATGCACCTCTCCTTCACCTGGGAGTCAAACACGTAGGTTTTGAGCTGCATGTTGCACCACAGTTATAAAGCACTAGGGGGCTTATTTATAAGGTCCTTGCACCATTGGTACATCATTATATATAATGTCACACACCAGCGGAATAAGGGGCTTGTAAATACGTCCCCAGATGTATTAATCCAAAATTGACATCAAACCAAAAAACATCATTAACATATATTTCATGACTGTGGTGTGGCTTGACAGCACAGCTGCTGCCAGGCAATTGTGTGAGCATCACTAGATGGGCTTTGGCTCTGTCCACATGTTGGGATTCAGGACTACATGTTTTGGTTGGGCAGACGTTGTGTCCTTCCACGAAAAAAAGTGCTTGCCCTCCACACAGTTGTGATAATGTTGTTGCTGAGGTTGAACTTTCAGGGGCACACACATGACATGTTAATGCTGTAAAAGTGTCTTAGATAACTAGATGGTTTATGGCGTTCGTCTTTCTCTGGCAGCAGCAGAGATAGGAGGAGGGCAGTCATTAACCTACATTGATTTTAGGTCTGGCTTGACATTGGAACTGTCACTTAACCTTTCACTGATATTAATCTACAGTTCTTTGCTTCCACATAAATACTATTAATTCAGGTGCTGTTTATCTGTAATGCTTCACATTATCATACAAAATTCCTTTACAGCTAGAACTATTATCCTTTAAAATCAGAACTATTGGCATTGTCAGTGCTTGTTTAGTTAGATAACATCTCGCCAAGGCCACTAATATACATTGAACATTGGTAGTGTAGACAGCGTTGTAGCTGTTCTGTGGCCAATAACTTAAATATAACGCTTTATACCACAGTTCTTGAACATTTTTTATTTTTTATTTAAATGATTTTTATTAGCAATTTTCACAAAATTTATAATATTCTTGAACATTTTAAGTGCCCTTACATAATGGGTGTCCAATTTAAGGGTACTCACTTTATTAAACTCGGATGTTGCATTGATCCTGTCAGTTCTTAAACAGAAGTCAGCAGAGGGAGCCCTTAACTCACAAAAATATTTTCTAGCTGGCTCTGGCGCTGACCGCTGTTCTACTTTGAAGCATTTTTCTGTGCATCACAAGAAAAGTTTCACGCACCTTTCAGATTGTGCCACTGAAAGAGTCGCGCTGTGGTGCATAAAGAATGTACATTGTCCATTATACGCCATTTTCCCGGGATGGGTGAACCCCTTCAAGGGCCTTCAAACATTCACGCCCATTCAGCCCAAAACCAATGTATATCTGTCTATCTGTGAGATAATGGAGACTCAGGGGGGTGGGGGGGGGGGGGGAGGATGGGGGTGGGGGACGGGGGGCTCGTGGCATTCTGCAAGGGGGAGGGGCATCATTTTACTTTACTCCACTACTCCACTGCACTTTCCATGTGGACATCTGAAAAGATTCCCTAAGCACTTACAGAACAGCTTCATGTCTCCTAGAGTGAAAAGCGACAGAAAAACATAATGCGAATCTAGCAATTGAAAGGGAACGTTAACAAAAAATGCCAAGAAATGCTTCTCACATGAATACCCTATGTCGGCAGATCCCTGACAAGGCAAGTTCGAATGCACATCGTTTTTTCATTAACGAGCTGAAATGTTTGCAAATGCCCGGATAAATGAAAATACACTTACAGCCAACATGTATATATATTTTTTTGTAAACCTATCAAACAATGTGACTGCCGCAGACATTTTATTCAGTTTTGTGACCTCTAGTGGTTCCAAATAAGTCTTTATGAAATAAATGTGGTAGGTAATGTACACTGACGTAAAACAAACTTTTATTATTCTTGCAATAGTTATAATAACAAACCAAACCCAGTCCTTTTCTACACAATCAGGAGATGATGCCCTCTTGTGGTACTCTAAGTTTCACTGTTTCCAATGACTCTCAAAGGCCCTAATGAACGAGTTTTTAACTCTCATACTTAGTAACATAAAACCGAGAAAAGCAAATTCAAAGGAAAATACTAAAAGAGGAAAGACTGTCTAAAATTGTAACTGGAGAAGGTTGTCTAAGAGGAGGAATCCATTGAAAACACGTAGTGACAAAAGAGTGGCAAAATCCACATAAATGTCGACCAGGACCCAGATTTACCAACACATTGACAACGTTTGTGTTACATTTCAAATGCAACATATTAAAAGTGAGGCTCCGGCGGCGCAAAGGGCTTGTAAACAAACCCCCAAGTATCCATCTCAGATCATGAGTTGAGTTAGAAAGTTGGCCCTAGAAGCACTATGCACTACTTTCCATCAAGAGGACGTTCCATGGTTGGGGCATAGGTATTTCAAATCGACCACCCATGGGTTTTGATGCCAATCACCATCTACTAACAACGGTACTCAGGGGTTTGTGCTAAATCCGTATGCCTCCTCGAGGCAGGCATAACGGAGGAGAAATGTTATCATTTCTCCATACTTTTCAAACTTTGCATGTGTGCTGCATTGTACATCACACATGCAAAGTGGGAAGCATATAGTATAGTTTTTGTCCTGGAAGGCTCCCCTTCCATTTCCAGTATAAAACCTATGCTTGATAGAACACACACACCCGGCAGTATAGTGAAAGGGTGTGTGCGTTGGCGCATGGAAGCCTAAAGTGTGCTAGCGCTGGGTGCGATAAAGACAGCTCTGTATCTTAGTAGATAAGGTGTTGTTTTTTACTCTCCAATTCACACAGCATATCGCAACAACTTTAGTTTCTGTGCTGCGTTACGTCATATTTTCGTACATTTTTGCTACATGTTATCCAAGGGGTTATTTGCCGCTTATAATTACTTTTTTTTTTTTTTATTATTTTTTTTTATAGAGTTTTATATAGCGCAAACTTGACCCGAATCGGGTATCAGAGCGCTTTACATAGCACCAGTTGCATTAAATGAGGACACATTCATTTTTGTTAGGCACAGGGAGATTAAGTGATTTTCCCAGAATCACAGGATGTTCAGCGTCATTGCCGAGACTCGAACCCAGTTCCCCAGATTAAAGGTCGACCACCCTAGCCGCATATACACATACACACACACATACATATATCCAGGAAACTCCACTGCACAGCGACTGCAAGTCGTCAACAAATGGAGCACGGACCACAAGTAAGTGCAAAGAATCTGGTTTATTTTCTCCAAGCTCTGTCAGCCATTACGCGTTTCGGCTCCAGGGAAGTAACAGTGCAATTTACAAATAAATACGTGTTTGAATACAAAGTGTTAAAACCAGTCTGGCTGTATCTATTCAATACAAGATATATACATTATGTACAGTGAGTAGACGATTAGAGTTCAAACTGTATCATGGTATAAATACCCATTTAATCTATCTGGATGTCTTGTCAGTTGTTAATATCGCTATTGACCCTCGGTCTATTTACATGTGCAAATTCAGTGCCATTTACATCCATTCAGTATTTGATAGTAACATCAATCTTAAAATCAATTAAAATCTATGCGGAAGGATGCAAAATCTACACTCAGGGTTTACAAACCAGTACAACCATTTAACCATGTTGGCTCCCAGTCTATTTGCCAATGCGAATCAGATGCAACGTTTTATAAATACAATTTATGATATTAAAAAATAGATTTTTTAAATCCAGTAAAATCTATATGAGAGGATAAGAAATCTGTAATCAGGGTTTAAATACCCAAACATACATTTCAAGTAACCACTGTTTGTCATACCATTGATTACATTTTGCAGAATTGTACTCCATAAATAAATAAATAAATACCTACATGAATAAATAGTTATTAGACACCAACTTTAATAATAAAATACAGTCTAAAAAATAATTCTATAAAATGTAAATAAATATTGGTACTGATCTATCTCCTCTATTGTAATTAGTGTTACCTTGCTAAGTCTGGGTATATGCGCCTGACTCTGGATGTTATTGTGTAACTGTATATGTTGTCCTTACCTGGTTAACACTGTGCGAATCCTAATTGTTATACAATCAGGATATAAAGTGCTAGTGCAGTAGCCCCTACTTAATCGGCAGAAGCCTTTGTCGAAAAGTAGCATGAATTAAAGTGAAAAAAACCAAAGAACGAGGTATTTTAAAACAAGATAAAAGCCTTTATCTTGATGTGGACTTTATTCGACCGTGGGGTAAAGGATATGGTTAATTGTCGGAAATCCGTCGCCTTATCATTTATAGCTCTTAGTACTATTTTGCTTGTAACGTTTAGAACTTAAAATTTGATATCAAGAAGCCCAGATATAATGTAAATAAAAACCAGACATAAAAAATCATTAGTGTAATATTACAGACATGTGTACAAGGCTTCAGTTATGTTGAGACCATTGGGGCTTTTGGAATCCAGTTCCAAAATATATCTGGTTTCCATTTTGCGTAGAGCTTTCTCTCTATTGCCCCCTCTTCCATTAAAAGGTCCACAATAAATTATGTAATATTTCAAATGTTTAGGGTCTGATTGATGGAATTCTTTGAAATGTCGGGCCACCGGGTACACTGGATCTTGATTTTTTTATTGCTCTTATGTGCTGTCAAATCCTCTTATGCCCCTGTAGCTTGGTACTTCCCACATACCGAAGCTCACAGGGGCACTCGAGGATATACACCACAAATTCAGTTTTGCACAACAGTGCTTTGTTGATCTTTAGTTCATCACCCCTGAATGCAGTTTTAAAGGTGGTGGTAGTATTAATGCCATATTGACAGGCTTTACAGGTCTTACATCTGTAAAGACCTTTTCTTTGGCTTAGCCAGTTTCCCTTTGGTTGATCCACTGGATTAATTACAACCAACCTATCTTTCATGTTGGGGGCACGTCTGTTAGTGATTGACAGTCTAGTGGGCAATGTGTGACCCAACACCGGATCGTTTTTGACCAGAGGCCAGTTTCTTTGAATGATACGATTAATTTCTTTGTGTTGTTTACTGTACCCCACAATCATTCTAAATTCATCATTAGATTGTTTTTTAGCTGTGCATGGTTGTACAGAAGTATCAATTCTGGTATCTAGTTCTATACCTTGTGTCTCTAATTTTAACAGGGTGTCTCTGTTAACTGCATTGCTTTTGTGGATGGCAGCGTCTATGCATTTTGCTGTGTAACCCCGCTCAAGAAACCTGCGTCGACTATCTAGTTGGGCTATTTGCAATTCGTTATCAGTGCTGCAGATTTGTTTTAGTCGAATCATTTCCCCGTAGGGGATACTCTGAATGAGGTGTTTTGGATGTAAACTAGTGGCATGTAGGACTGAATTCACTGCGGTTGGTTTTCTGTGTATTTTCGTTTCAATCCTACCCCTCTCAATATACACCTCAACGTCTAAAAAGAGAACCCTGTCTGCACTGATCTCTGCAGTGAATTGCAAATTAATATCATTTTGGTTTAGTTCATCAATAAATGATATTGCTTCTCTCTCAGAACCCTGCCATACTAAAAACAAATCATCAATATATCTCCACCAACATATCACATTTTGTCTAAGGGTGTTCGCATATTTCCTATGTAGGACCAGTTCCTCCCACCAGCCCATGTGGAGACAAGCATAGCTGGGGGAGAAACTGGCCCCCATAGCAACCCCCCGTAACTGTTGATATAAATCATGTTGGAATAAAAAGATGTTGTTGTGGAGGTAAAAGTCAATCATATCAATGAGCATTCTGTTATGATTTTCAAATACAGTAGGTCTTTGTCCCAGATAGTACTTAACTGCCCTTAAACCGTCTTTGTGGCTAATGCTCGTATAAAGAGCAGTTATGTCCATTGTTATCAATAGATAGTCGCTACGCCACACAAAGTTGTGCATCTTTACTAGAAAATCAACCGTGTCCTTTAAATATGAGGGGAGTTTCTGGACAAAATCCTGCAGGAAAGGGTCTATATATTGCAACGTGTGTTCAGTTAGGCTGTTATTGGCGGAGATAATGGTGCGTCATGGAGGTTTAGTTGGGTTTTTATGTAGTTTTGGTATGAAATATAGAACTGGGATTGTGGGTGAATTGTTCCTCAGAAATAAATATTCATCCTTACTTATCAAACCCAGACCCTTCCAGGCCATCAATTTGGTGTAGTAATTCTCATATGTTGCTTTGAGCACCGATTGATCACTTCTGCGGTAACATTGTTTATCTGATAGTTGATTCAAAGCCTCTTTGATGTAGTCTGCCTTGCCCCAAATTACTAAATTGCCGCCTTTGTCGGCATTTCTTATAATGATTTCCTTATTGTTTGACAATTTGCTCATCAATTGATGGTATTTTATATTTTATTTCTTGCTTATTTTTCTTGCTTCCACTAGTTTTGTTGATGTTGTAATTCAATTGTTTTAATCCTGCGATGACCTGTTCGTGATATACATTAATGGCATCCCTTGGCATGATTGGGACAAAGGTTGAGCGGGGTTTGAATGTCTTCTCTTGAATGGCAATATCTGTGTCAGTGTCCGGTGGCATTTCCTGATCCTCATATTGCGATCTTGTTTGTGCCAATGATTGAAGATCTCTGAGGAGTGGCATATCTTGGCTTGAGAGGCCAAACAGGGGTGGAGAACATGTGAGAGGAGATGAATTAATAACTTCTGCACTCTCTGATTGACCAGACGCATTTTTAAGAAGATGGTGTTTTCTGAGTTTTAGTTTTTTGATACCCTTAAATACGTCCATTCTTGTAGCGGCATAATCGAAGGCACTTTCAGGGCAAAATGATAAACCCAATGAGAGAAGCTGTAACTCTGCCTGATTTAAAGTTACTGTTGATAAATTCGTCACTGTGATATCACTCAAGTTGGGTTGTTCTGTAATTACTTGCGATTCCACCGGCGTGTTTGGTATCGCCTGGTGGTTTCTCCTTTGCTTTGCCCTTCTCCTTTCTCGGCGTTTGTGGGTGTTGGTTTTGTTTGTTGTCTTTTGGGTTGCAATGTTTGTTTTCCCTCCTCTACTAAAAAATCCAATTCTTCCACAAGTGAGATTGCGATTGGAACTCTTTTGTCACGGATCTCACCTTCTGTTTCACTTTCAACTGCTGAACTTAATTCAGAAGTGGGCGATTCAACTTGTTTTGATCCTTTGTTGCCCCTCGATAGAGTTTTAGGGCCACCACAAAATTTAGCTATCTTCATATTTTCAAATTTTTTGGCGAAAGTGAAGATACGCCCACATTCGTAGTCAGTCTTATCCCGGTGATATTTATATGTTTTCCGCTCCCGTATTTTATCCTCTTCTTTTATCAAACGTACTGTCATGTCTGTTCTCAGTTTTTTCTCCTCATCACTCTGTCCCATTGCCGTTATTTCCTCATTTAAGGTATCTATTTGCTCTTGTAATTTTTGGCGGTCAGATTCTGCGTATTTGACCAGCAGAATTACCAGTCTTCTGGACGATTCCAGGTTTGTTTCCGCCCATTCCTTCATCATTTGGGGGTCTGGCATTTCATAGCTGGGCGCACTTAGTATACGCAGGCCTCTTGGTATTCGGCCGACATCCAAATATCGTTGGAGGGAGCGTCCCTCCCACCATTTACTTTGCTCGCTTTTCATGAGCTTTTCCAGGATTCGATATTTATCCCGGAGTGTTGTGTTCTTAGCTCCGGTTGTTACATTCTGGGCTATATAGTTTGTGGGCGGCACATTTGTGTCATTAAACATTTCGGCCGCTGCGGCCTCACGGTCTCTCAACGTGTCGGCCGACATTACTTGGGGATTCTTAATATTCCCTTCAACACAAACAAGCATTTACAATGCAATGGTCTCGGCAATATTATAGGTAGAGCTATTGGTATTGCTCATTATTTCTTTTATCATTTTTGTATCCCTAAATAAATGGCATTGTCATTTCTATTGGCATTAGCTCTTTTTTGCATATGTGATACCTATTGCATTAGCAGAGAGAGAGTGAGGTAGTGAGAGAGAGTGAGGTATTGAAATAGAGAGTGAGGTAGTGAGAGAGAGTGAGGTAGATAGAGAGTGAGGTAGTGAGATAGAGAGTGAGGTAGATAGAGAGTGAGGTAGTGAGATAGAGAGAGTGAGGTAGTGCGAGAGTGAGGTAGATAGAGAGTGAGGTAGTGAGATAGAGAGAGTGAGGTAGTGAGAGAGTGAGGTAGTGAAAGAGTGAGTAGCAGGGGGTACCCGATGGGCACATTAAGATTTGTAAAATTGTAGTAATGCACTGCCCAACATTTTTACTGACTTTACTTTCTTTTGCTTCTAAATCCCTCTTCATTTTGCTATATAATATTTCCAAGTACTTGTAGCTCGTTATGCCACAAACGTATTCCCTCAATGCCTACGTACTTCTGTATCTTTTAGCATAACAACACTTTGAGTCTTCTCTAGATTGATGACTAGGCTGTTAGTTGCAGCAAGCTGGGACCAAAAATCCTTTTCCCAAGCACCTGAGGGAGAAACTGCATTAGCCAGACAGACACGCTTTCCCAAAGTTTACTAATATCAGGGCCATGGGTTATGATACTGTGAATACCAGCATGCTGGTCAGGGACTCGGGACAATGTAAACTAACGATAGGATTTTAGTTGATAAGGACTCCCTTTATATTCCTCCGGTGCAAAGTGATGTTTATTTATGTCGAGGTCGCAATAAACATGCATGTGTAGGCCATGTGCAGCGAGCTCCTGTTGGCTTAGTCTTGGAAAGAAAGCTTACTCTTTACTCCCCGGACATCAGCCCTGTGCAATCTGCTTTTGATACACTCGGTTTGAACTTGCAATAATCAGGGTTTAGTGATGTACTATGGCCTCTAGGCCCCGGTGACACTGCACCTGCTGTACCATCTGAAGTTACACCCCTTCGCTTGCGAAGAGGTGTGGCGCAGCGACCAGGCGGCTGACTCCAGAGCACGGGGCTCACGGTTGGATCCCGGCGGCAGCTCAGCCAGCACCAAGTGACTCTGGGTAGTAGCTCGTTTAGTCTTCTCGACGACCCCCAGTGCCTTGGGGGAGATTAGTTCGCGCTTTAAAAATACAGGGTTTTAACTCGTGTTTTTTATTCTTCTTGGAACGGGGGGGGGGGGGTCAAAGCAGCGTCATGGTATGGCAGTCCATGTGCTCCCTGTCTCTGGAAATGACAGAAACACAGAGCAGAATTATTTCACGATTCGCTGAGTCGACCCCTGCTTCAAAACCAGGGCTCATGACACCACTCTGCGGACTGCATCAGCCGTAGCATATAGGACAAATGCCGCTCGTTTTAAGACTGCTGTGCATCGCTCCGTCGCACAACGTGCACACCAAGGGGCATAGTAGAGGGCGGAGTTAGGGAATTACAACACTGAGTTATGTCGTTCTGTAATAATAAGCATCGGGCGTATGTCTCATGGTCTCAAGTGGAACTGTATGGGGACTACTGCGCTCACTTCAAGGTTTTTCCAATGTCGACTGTTTGCAGCCGAAGTTCTAACATCCTGCCTGCTGCAGCACTCCTCACTGCGCTACTCACATTTTCACCTCTCTTTGCAGGACACAAGTCCTAATGCAATTGCAGCCTGCTGGCAGCGTGTGCCAGGCTTAATGTAAATGCGCCTTCTCCCTGACATGGGAGCCGCGTGCAGGCTGCGCCGAGATCGGAGGGACGTGGAATGCTGACGGGCCGGGATTCGCGCGCTGCCTGAAGTTACATCACACAGCCCCATTAATTGAGTAACCGGGAGAGGTGGAGGGCCAAAGGGCTGCGGCCGCACGGAAAGAACAGCGCTTCCCTCCCGCCAACTGTGTAATCTCGTGACCGCGGAAAGCAAACTCGGAACTCAGGAGCTCCCTCCCGGATTTACACAAACCCGATCCGGTGGCACAAGGGGGAAAGACGTCCAAAGCACGGTGCGGATCCCTGCTCGTGGAACTGGAGCCTGCCCCAGCAGCGCCGCCACCAGCACAACAACACGGCGCCGGACGGATGGATCCTCACGGCCAGAGAACAGCATAAAAATGGCGGATGGAAGAATCGAAACTTTTTCGCATTCGGGGGCGTGTTCCTGCTGTTCTAAAAGGGCGTGGCTAAAAAGTGGAAAGAACAGCAAGGAACACGCCCCCGAATCTGAAAAAGACGGAGCCTATTTGGAGGGACGGCTCTCTCCTCCAATGGCTGGCCTCCGTTTAGGAAGCCAGCCAATGGAGGAGAAGCAAAAAGAGAGGCGGGCTAAATAGCCACTCTAGGAAACATTAAATCTTCCGACTTCCGGTTCTGCCTTCGGCAGACCGGTAGTCCTCGACCTAAAAACGAAGTCCTTGCACAATTAAAGTGTATTCGCAAAGTCGTTATCCAGTGTTTTGGCACACCCTTCTACCCAGTGTTTGCGCGTTTTCTGGCAGTCCTACCTTCAGCTCCTGACAGTCCTCCTCGGGTGCATACATACATATATATACACACACATATACATACACACACACACACATACACACATACACGGATCCCTGACAAAATTTCGAAGGTCAGAAAATCGACCTACAAAAATATCGCAACACAAATATCGATGTCAAGAATATCGACATCCTATCTACAACATGGTAAGTACAAAAATATCGAAAATAAAATATCGATGTCAAAAATATCGTTTTTAAAAATATCGTTTTTTTTGGGTTATAAAAAATATGTAAAATAAACATAATAATACTTATAAATAAAATAAACATAATTAAATATATTTCACAATGATAAAAATTAATAATTAATAAATATAATTTAATAAAAAATTAATTAAACATAGACATATAGGGGCCGATTCGGATCCTGGAGAAACCGGGTACGAACCGCCGGACGGAGCATTTTCTCCGTCCGACGCGTACCTGGTCAAAAAACATTACAATATTGCAAGTACGATTCGTATGGAAAAACTATTTCCGTACGAATCGTACAAAACACCGACCAACGAAAATATCCATACAAATGTGATCTGGGAAAGCGCCGACGTGACGTCGGGACGCATTCAGGCTGCGTTTCACGAACCAGGAAGTACGATCCGTACCGACGTCACCCCGCACGGATTATATTTTCCGACTGCCAAAAACTGCCGGGAAATCAGGACGACACGCACAAGGAGCACCTGTACGCGACGAACAGCCATGGACCCCAACCTACGTGTCATCCCAGCCCTCATAGCAGTCCACCTGCTCTACAGGAACCGACGCAGACGCCGCAGGAGGTCAGAACAACACCCAGGGGCAATGGGGGGGGCAGGGGCAGGACACACGACCCCCACCCAAGTTACAAATCACACATGCCCTGGACATACCTGACCTTCAGGGCCTGGTCACTCCGAGGGGGTGGGGGCGTGTCCAGCAACACATGCGTCCGCCACAACGGAAGTGGGTCATGACGCGAACCAGCAACAAAACAAGTCCGGTACGTACCGTACCCACGCCTTAAGAGCGTGGGTATGGGTCGTACCATGCCCACCCCTACGCCACCCCAACAATGGCGGGACGGCCTGTACCCACGTACTAAAGGCCTGGGTACGGGCCATACTAGCATTGTTGGGGTGACGTAGGGGTATGCGTGGTATGACCCGTACCCACGCTCTGAAGGCCTGGGTACGGTGCGGACCCCCACCCGTGTATGTACGGTGCGTACCCCCCACCCGCGTATGTATGGCATGTACCAACACCCCACCCGTGTATGCATGGAGCGTACCCACACCCCACCAGTGTATGTACGGCGCGTACCCCCACCCCCGTATGTACGGCGCGTACCCCCACCCGCGTATGTACGGCGCGTACCAACACCCCACCCGTGTATGCATGGAGCGTACCCACACCCCACCCGTGTATGTACGGCGCATACCCCCACCCCCATATGTATGGCGCGTACCCCCACCCGCGTATGTACGGCGCGTACCAACACCCCACCCGTGTATGCATGGAGCATACCCACACCCCACCCGTGTATGTACGGTGCATACCCCCACCCCGTATGTACAGCGCGTACCCCCACCCGCGTATGTACGGCGCGTACCAACACCCCACCCGTGTATGCATGGAGCGTACCCACACCCCACCGGTGTATGTACGGCGCATACCCCCACCCCCGTATGTACGGCGCGTACCCCCACCCACGTATGTACGGCGCATACCAACACCCCACCCGTGTATGTGTGGAGCGTACCCACACCCCACCAGTGTATGTACGGCGCGTACCCCCACCCCCGTATGTACGGCGCGTACCAAAACCCCACTCGTGTATGAATGGAGCGTACCAACACCCCACCAGTGCATGTACGGAGCGTACCCCCACCGGTGTATGTCCCCAGCGTACATGGCCAGACACAGGAGGGGTGGGTGCCTATCACTCCCAGCAGTGCCCAGACATGGGAGGGGTGGGTGCAGAGTCCTCACAGCAGTGCCCAGACATGGGAGGGGTGGGTGTAGAGTCCTCCCAGCAGTGCCCAGACACAGGAGGGGTGGGTGCAGAATCCTCCCAGCAGTGCCCAGACACAGGAGGGGTGGGTGCAGAGTCCTCCCAGCAGTGCCCAGACACAGGAGGGGTGGGTGCAGAGTCCTGCCAGCAGTGCCCAGACACAGGAGGGGTGGGTGCCTATCACTTCCAGCAGTGCCCAGACACAGGAGGGGTGGGTGCCTATCACTCCCAGCAGTGCCCAGACACAGGAGGGGTGGGTGCAGAGTCCTCCCAGCAGTGCCCAGACACAGGAGGGGTGGGTGCAGAGTCCTCCCAGCAGTGCGCAGACACGGGAGGGGTGGGTGCAGAGTCCTCACAGCAGTGCCCAGACATGGGAGGGGTGGGTGCAGAGTCCTCACAGCAGTGCCCAGACACAGGAGGGGTGGGTGCCGAGTCCTCCCAGCAGTGCCCAGACACAGGAGGGGTGGGTGCAGAGTCCTCCAAGCAGTGCCCAGACACAGGAGGGGTGGGTGCAGAGTCCTCCCAGCAGTGCCCAGACACAGGAGGGGTGGGTGCCTATCACTCCCAGCAGTGCCCAGACACAGGAGGGGTGGGTGCCTATCATTCCCAGCAGTGCCCAGACACAGGAGGGGTGGGTGCAGAGTCCTCCCAGCAGTGCCCAGACACAGGAGGGGTGGGTGCCGAGTCCTCCCAGCAGTGCCCAGACACAGGAGGGGTGGGTGCCGAGTCCTCCCAGCAGTGCCCAGACACAGGAGGGGTGGTTGCAGAGTCCTCACAGCAGTGCCCAGACACAGGAGGGGTGGGTGCAGAGTCCTCCCAGCAGTGCCCATGGAAAGCAAAGGGTGCAGTACCCACAGATACAATACCCACAATTGTCAGTCAGGTGCTCCAAGACCCTGCAGAACACGAACCACATGTGTGCGAGGCTGGGAGTACACACATGCAGAGTGTGTGAAAGGGAACATGTCCACATGAAGTCACGTAAATATACTCGATACTCAAGTACAGTGACCACCAAGGATGCCACTAATGATGCAGGTGGAGACATCGCCCAGCATGCATGGGCAAAGTTGAACGGATCCATCACACACCAAGGAAATGTAGACACAGCTCAGCACAACATTTAGGAAACACCCTGCAGGGAAGATGTCAGGGTCCACAGAGGAAGGAACACACCTTGGGACAATGTCACCATGCAGTAAGAGCTGAAAATGAACAAAGTTATTTTGCAAATACCTTGTGATGGCACACAGATACCAGGGTCCACCCCATGAGCAGCACACTATTACTACATTTCCTAGACACCTAACACATTATCCCCACCCCAAACCATGGAGCAGCACCACCAACAGCAATGCCAGGAAAGCATAAGTGTGCAAAAGAAAAACAAAAAGCTTTATTCAGCATTCGAATTGTCATTTTTTTGAATGTCCATTATTAACAAGGCCCATGGGCCAGGCCAGCAGCAAAGTCCTGGGGGGGGTACACATCGGGACGTGTGTCCCCTATCTTGCCTGCACAGTTCACATGTCCATTTCATCCACAGAAGGGGGGGCATCATGTGGGGGGGAAGGACCAGGTACCGCAGGGACAGGAGGGGCAAGGGTAGGTGTTGTGGGTGCAGGGATGGAGGACTCCACCACAGGGGGTGGGGCAGCACCAAAGGTGGATGTGAGAAGGGCGCTGCACACGGTTGCAAGGTCCTCCAGCGTCTCCCCTGCACCCGAAGGAACCACAGGCCCCAAGGAGGGGGGGGGGTCGGAGAGATGGGTCGCAGCGCTATTGGGGGAGGGTGTGGACAGGGGGGGGGACTCAACTACCCTGCAGGTGTCCTGCCTCCACCGCTTGCGGGGTGGAGCCACACTGGGGCTGATGGACAGAGTGGGCAGGACTGACCCTGTGTCCGACTCTTGGCCAGGAGAGCTGAGGGGAGTGGATTTGGAGGCAGGGGGTTTTGATGAATGTGGACTCCCACTGTGGCTGCGTGTCTTGCGTTTGCCCCCCGACCCAGTGGGTGTGCCTACTTCACCCTGTGTGTGCGTGACAGGAGGTGTGCGGTTGGCTTTCCCTGGTGGTGTGGTGCCTGTGTCTGGTGGGGTGCGTGCATGGGTACGTCTGGGTGTGCTTGGGACGGGAGTGGGAAGTGTGGATGGTGCAGGGGTAGTGGGGGGGACGTAGCGCTGCAGTAGACCCACTGCTGCAGTCAGTGTCGAGTCTATGGACCTCAGCAACTGGCGTTGGTCAGACTGCGCAGCTGAGATGCCCTCCAGGTATGCCTCCATTTGGGTGATCACTCGGGTGTGGCCATGGAGGACATTCAGTATCGCAGTCTGACCAACCTGCAACTGGCGCAGGATGTCCACAGACTCGGCATTTGAGGCAGCAGTGGAGACAGGGGCAGGGGGCGCGGTGCCTGGCAAGAAGGAGACACGTGGTGACCTAGCACGGCGGGAAGGGACCAGAACAAGTGGGAGGCCGGTGATGGGAACGGAGGGGGCGGGTAGAGATTGTGTGCTGCTTTCAGCTGTGGGAGCAGCCTCCGCCCCCTCTGGGAGCTCAGCCTCGGACCCGTCTGCGTCATAGTCGGAGGTGTAACTGAAAAGGTCCTCCGCCTCACTCCCCTCGGCCTCCGTGCCACTCGATGTGCCAGACAATTTGGCACTGCTGCCACTGGTGCTTGGTCCCTCCTCACGCTCCGTGCCAGTGTCTCCCTCGGAGTCCCCCGACGATGCTGTGGGCAAGGTGAAGAGACAGTAAATAATCTGACACCTGTATACATATGTCACATGAGTCAGATCTACATAGGTCACAGTGCATAGGCTGAAAAGCAACATGAGTAACATCTACAATACAAGGTACATATGTAGGCCCTGCAACACACAGCTGGTTGACCCACCATGCCACTGAGAAACAATGGAGTGCATGACACAACAGCAAATTACTTGATATCAAATTGGACAGAGGAGCCAGGCTCTGGGGACAATCGTGCACTGCATCTGTACCACACAGTGTTGCCAAAAAAGGGATGACCAGGAACCATGTCTATTGACTTTTTGCACATGCTGCAAAGCTAACGCATTGAAACATGCCCAACATGACTGGGTCACTGCACCTTGAGTGTATGTCCAGACAAACATCACACACAGGCCAGACCTAGCAAGGAGAATACAGATTTGGACATGTAGGCCTTGCCCGCACAAACCACCCCTTACCTGAGACAATGTGATTGAGACAGAGGAAGTACTGACACCTCTTACTCTGGGATGGAAACACATGGGCTGCACTAAATCCTGATTGTACTCAAACCACCACTGTTGCGCCTGTCCACATACATCATTGACAATCAACCATCATCAGATTGTCGTACCAAGACACACAGGCACTGCCCACCGTGAGTATGCACAAGCAAAATTGGGTCACACTGTAACGTGGACACATGTAGCACAGTTTACGCTAATACAGATGAGGCCAGTGTACAATGCCACAGAGCCCAACCTATGCCGAAGACACTGAGAATGTCCACATTGTTGGATGACACACATGATACCTAGGAAAAGGTGCCCCAGGGACACACCTCCATGGTCCTGGATGGATATGACTGCAACTGAAGCAACCGCCCCAGCACTATGCATTACTCCCACTCATGCACATCATGTCAGAGGGCACAACATTGGACATGCATGCTGTAAGGTAGTACACTTCTAAGACACAATCCTATGTCGGGACTCAGCATCAGTGCCAACTGACATGGACCCCACAATGACTGACCTGGCCAGGGCACAGGCAAGCTCCCAAACCTGCTCACACACCACCCCCACACATGATGCTGCAAGCATTGGGCACTTGGATTAACTGCTAGCCTAGATTACCTTGTGCAAGAGTGACTACCCACAGACCAAGGAACACATGGCAAGGAGGGGAAGGGAGGAAGAACAGCAGGTGTTTACTTTGGGGAACTGGTTATGCACTGCACATTTAAACCCTGGCAGTGTATCCATGCAGCTGCGCACTTCCAAAAGCTGGGGACGCATGACAGACACACATTTACCTACCCCCTTCCTGCTGCTGCCTCTCCTGTAAGCGCCTATCCAAGTCGGGGAAGACCACCGCCAGCACACGCTTATGGATGTGGGTCAGACGCCGGCGCCCACGGTTCTTGTTGCTCTCAGGTGAGTCCCCCAGCAGGACCCCATGCAATCCTCCTCGTCCAGCACCGGATATCCTGCCAGCGTTTCCTCACCTGGGCTAGGCGCCGCTTCCGACCCTCCGTCTTCCGCACGGCACTGACGACTCGCCTCCATATCTCCCCCTTGGCATGGACGCCTACCTGTGAGGATGCAAAAGTGAGAATACTTTAATACACCTGAGCAATGATACAGAGACACACATATTATTAATTTGTCTGGTTTGAACAGGCCATGGTATGCAGAAAACTCATTGCACCATTGTCATAGGGACATTATCCTCTGGGGAAGGCAAAATGCACTACGTGGCAGTGAAATACACAGGTGGCATGAGGGGTGCCACACAATTAATGATCCTGGATCACACTGTGCATCACAAGCTACACCAGGATTATGTACAGCACCTCAAAGCAGTCACATGCCCCAGCCCACTGACGCAACCTCAGCAGAGTACACAGACACAGACAGGTACAGGACAATCACCTTCCATTGCCAACTGCGGGTACAAACCTCACTCTGCCCATGTGCCACTAGACTGGGGTTGTCACAGGTGTGGGGCTGGCTCAGCACGGCAGTCACACAGCACTGCTCCCTGCACACATCACATGGCCAGGGTATATCCATCCCTCATGCAGCTGGTGTGCAACACTCCCCATATGCACTCACCCACATGACAGGGGACTTACACACACACACACCAATGTCCAGGGGACGTACACATCATTTGGACACTCACAGCACAGGTACAGTAAACAAACACACATCTATGGGTACTGTCACCTGTCACACTGGGGGGACCACAGAATCACATCAGGACTGTAGCAACAACATTCCCAGGAGGAGTAGCCAGGCAGAATGTGGCATGCACCATGCATTGTTTTTCACAGTAAGCACAATGCAAGTGCACACAGGAACTACAGCATGCGCTGCATGGGAGACATGAGGCATTCCCCACCCTAGGACCCACTCCCAACAACAGTGCATGTCTGTCACACAGGGACACGATGCCAGAAGTCACAGTCACAAAAAAGGGGCACAGTCTAAGCTAGTCGAGTCAGCCCTCACCTGCTCCCCTGGTCGACCATACAGCATGGTGTACTGTGGGAGGATCACATCCAGCAGGGCAAGGTTCTCCTCCTGTGTGAATGGCTGGGCCCTCTCCACAGACCTGGACATGGTGCCAGAGGAATCAGGAGCAGCAGCAGTGTTGTGGATTCAAAGGATGTGCAGGCAAGTGCTCTCTCATGGGACCTGGCTGCCTTATATCTGCCTTGCTGGCCTGTTACATTAACAGGAGTACAGAGAGATTGGTCAGTCACATTAGCATCCTACGTTTCCTCCAATCCCTTTAAACCTACCCCAGTGAGGGGCTTTGCATGGTTTGAAACTTGAGCATGATGTCAAGTCAACAACCACTTTGCAACAAAGTAAATTGTTTCCAACCGACTTCTGCTGGCCACCTGATGCAAAAATTCAAACTTAAAACTCGGTCTCTATGACAACCAGCATGCATTTAGGCCCTTATACTTTTCCCTCATGTGTCCCCTATGTTATTTCAACATTTTCACACAGGTACGGTGCGTTCCACGGCCCTAGGGCACCCCAAATGCAGTAATACTGACCGTACACGCGTATGTATGGTCCGTATTACTATGGCGTACGCATACACCAGCACACCCACAGTGATAGGGACCCTACACACGCGTGTACGGCCCGTATTACTATGGGTATGCTGGCGTATGCATACGCCATAGTAATACGGACCGTACATACGCGTGTACGGTCCGTATTACTATGGCGTACGCATACGCCAGCATACCCATAGTAATACGGGCCGTACACCAGTGTGTAGGGTCCCTATCACTGTGGGTGTGCTGGCGTATGCGTACGCCATAGTAATACGGACCATACACGCGTATGTACGGTCCGTATTACTATGGCGTACGCATACGCCAGCATACCCATAGTAATACGGGCCGTACACGCGTGTGTAGGGTCCCTATCACTGTGAGTGTGTTGGCGTATGCATACGCCATAGTAATATGGATCGTACACGCGTATGTAGGTCCGTATTACTATGGTGTACGCATACGCCAGCACACCCATAGGGATAGGGACCCTACACACGCCCTCAGAGCGTATGTACGGTGCATTTCACACCTGACAGTGGTGACATGTGGCACACAGACAGGAATAGAGCTGTCATACTTGGTCAAGGCTGGACATCAAGGCATTGTCTGTGCAGTACTATGTGTGTTGGGCACCGGTGTGTCAGGCCGTGATGTGGCACATAACTCCTGAGGTGTGAAGCAAATTAAAGTATGATGAGCTGTGTACACATGTCATGTGTGATGGTGCACTATGTGCCACACATCCCCTTCACTCCATTGATATGTGTGCATGTAGTACAGACTTGTTGAGCCATGCGTCACTGGCATGGCACAGTCACCGACACCCGCAACTGTCCACTGATGCCAGGTACACGGAAAATTACCCCTGAGATGTGAATGCCCGCGTTGCACGCTGTAACTATGTCATGTGTGTGTCATGTGTTCCCATAGGTTTGCTGTAGGTGTTTGGTCAAATGCATCTGCACTTGCTGCAAACAACATGTGGCTGTGTGTAGATGGGCATGGCACACTGTTACGCACAAAAGCCCACATGTGTAATCCGACGTAAGGTGTGTATGTATGCATGGACGCGGAGTTTCATAGCAAGGACATATCTGCATACTCTCAATGTATGTGTGATCACTCTTGACATGTACTCCCTCATGGCAAGGTGTGTGGTCTGTCCCCTTTCTATGACATGTGACCTGTGCATCTAGTGTTCCGCAACCTGTATGTACAATAAACATCCTTCTTCTGCACATATGTGGATGTCTGTAACTCCTGTAATGCGTCTGCCTGTTCACTTACACTGGCCCACAGCTAGTTACATGGCATGGCATATTGAGGTTGAGAATCGACGTTTGTAGCTGGCTCTTGGTAGGAGTGTCCCCTGCCTGACATACGTGTCCAGGGCCCATTGCACAGACCTGACTCTGTATGTAGCATATGTGTATTGGCTGTTGAACATGTGCTCAGTACATTGACATTGGTGGTGTACTGTACTCACTCTTCGTTGTCCCTTCAAATTCACTGCAGGGCTCCGCCTCTCCCTCGACCAATTCCGGACTTGGCTGACCTGAGGGAACATGACTGTATACGCCGCTACCGCTTCCCCCAACATTTGATTGAGGACTTGACGACACGGCTGGCACCACACCTCCAACCGCTACACAGGTATCCTGGTGCACTGACACCCAAGATGAAGGTGATGGCATCCCTACATTTCTTTGCCACGGGTACCTTTCAACATACCATTGCTCACGTTGGTGGCATGTCCCAAACCATGTTCAGCCGTGTGCTGCATGATTTTTTAGAGGCCATGTTGGTTCACCTAGATGAGTTCCTTAAATTCCCAACTCCTGAGCAGTTGACAGGTGTCAAGCGTGAGTTCTATGCCCTGGGAGGGATGCCCCATGTCATTGGGTCCATAGATGGAACACATGTGGCTTTGGTACCACCACAGGCACAGGAGGTAGCGTATAGGAACCGCAAGCATTACCACTCCATTAATGCCCTTGTGGTGTGTCTTGCCAACATGGTGATTTCACATGTCTGTGCTCGTTTTCCAGGATCAGCACACGATGCCTACATCATGAGGCGTAGCAGGGTGCCTGAAATGATGCTGCCGCTGCGCAACGAACGGGCATGTCTTGTTGGTGGATATACTCTGTCAGTCCTGTATTTAGCGTCATCTTCCTGTCTCACTGCTTCTCCTGACCCACTTTTGTCCATGATGTTTCCATGTAGGGGACGCTTGCTATCCCAACATGCCATGGCTGATCACGCCTCTCCGCAACCCCAGCACGGCTGCCCAGCACCGCTACAACAACGCCCATGGGCGGACCAGGCGAGTGATAGAGAGGACGTTTGGCCTCCTGAAGAGCCGATTCCGTTGCCTCCACAAGACCGGTGGCGCACTCCCATATGCACCGGTGAAGGTATGCAAGATCTTCCTCGTGTGCTGCATGCTGCACAACATGGCAGTGGAGAAAGCTGTGCCACTCATCCTGGATCCGGATGAGCAGGACCATCCACCCGTGGAGGATGAAGGGCTTGGTCACGAGGCAAGTGATGTGGAGGAGGATGATGCGGAAGAGGACATCCGGAGTCGGCTCATACGCAACTTCTTTGCTTAGTGGTGAGTTCCAGTGTCTGAGTGTGCATGCATTGGGCTGTGTGTGGTATGTGTTGCAATGTGTGTGTCCATCTGCATGTCTGCCAGGTGAGTCAGAGGTGTGTTTGGATGTGTCACTCGAGTGATGGTGCAATAGATGAATGTTTTTCCAGAGTCATCCTTGTCACCTAGCATGTAGACAACCTTATACGTGTTGGGTACATGCACATGCATGCGGATGTGCTTCTAATGGCTGACTTCTGGTGTGTCTCTCATCCACAGGTACTTGCGCATGCTGTCTGCTGGTGGCATTGTTGTGCTCCTGCTATTCCTCATGAACACGGCAACATGTGCTGAATCAGCGTTACATGCACGGACACGTTTGGAAATCGCCTTAGGGTAAGGGATGCAGCACGGCATTTTGGGTGTGGTATTTGTTTTGATTGTGTGTGCACTGCTCCTGTTCATGTTTGGATACTTAACATACATGTAGATTCACCATGGGGCACATGACATGGAGCTGAATTCACCTGAATTGATGGTCAGACTTGCTGACAGTCATCTGTAATGGGATTGTGGATTGTGATGGAGCCATCAATGTGTCTAACACTGCCCTCGAAAACATACGGGTTGCACCGGGTTGACATGGTGTGTGAATTCCCCATTGGAGGCTCAATGGTGTATGGCAGCCTCTCCGTGAGCAGCAGGGGGTGTTTAGCTGTAACCGTCACTTGTGTGCCAGTCCTATGGATTCCCAGCAACTGTGGTGCAAAGGGGGGTGCCAGTGTCGGTCCCACATGTTCATCCACATGACCTGTGTTTGTGTTGACAGAGTTGCATTAGCATTCCGACACACATGACTAATAAAGGTGCCCCTCTGCCTCCAAGGTGCCTCACCTCTGTCAATGGTGGTCTGTTGCCACTGTGCATGCGGCATGTCTGGCATAGTTATCAGAGATGGTGCATATGGGTCTATGTGTAGAGTAGCAAGATGCCAGCTGTTTGTCAGGGATTAGAATCTGTATTGTGCATGATGTCCATGGCTGTATAGGTATAGTGGCATGTCAGTCTCCACGACGGCCACTGTGCTGCATGTGCATCCATTGTGTGTGTGTGTGGCATGTTGAACTAGACATTCCTTCCTTGACATACACCTTTTGCATAGTTCATTCCTTAGATCCTTGTCTTTGTGTGCAACTTGGGGCATTGTTTTCTTGACATGGCACATGCTGCTGCAGGGCCTGCAGCAAGGGCACCCAGTGTCAACAGAAACGAGCTAGTGTTCATCATGGATTGCTTGCTGACATGTGCTATGCTGATCAGCGGCATCTGTGCCTCATGCTGCAGCACACTCTGCATTAGGCACAAGTTCCCCAGTTCCATCCACCTCAAGGCAAGAGAGACCATCCCCCAGGTCAACTACGACATCCGTGTCTAATCCTACCCTGCACTCTACAGACATGTGCGTTACAACTCCCATGATACTTGTCCACATCCAGGGTGCATCTGCACAGCTCTGCTTCTACATCCGGCGACCAAGCCACAATAACGTCCAACAGAGATGGGGGGAATGGATCACTGACAGTTGCAGGATGACCTTCTCAATCCACGCACACACTCAGGATGCAGCCCACAACCCCAGCACAACCTTGTGGCACTGTGATTCAAGACCCCATTGTGCCATCCAACCTTGGCCGGCCCACCATTCTCCACATCCATCTGACTCACGCATGCAGGCCATGGTTCTGCCACCTGTCTACACATACCTGGGAGTAGCACCCCAGGACACTCCACATGATCCCTGACCTCTGCGCATGACTGTTGCTCTTCTGAATAGGTCTGTGGGCACAGTTGTGCGGCACCCCCTCAGCTGGTTGGGCCTATCACGGGTGAGTATGGTGCTCCATGTCTGTATTGGATGCTACATTGTGACCCATGTGTGTCCTGTGCCAGACTCAGACCCCAGGGTATGCATGGTTGGAGTTACTTCAAAACTCAGGCATGGTTTGACTTTACAACACACACATGGAGTGGAATAATGCAAAATGACGGCATCATCTTGTGATTGTGAAGATATTTATTTGTGGTGGGGTACGTGTTTGGGGGGATAACAAGAGGTGCTTGGCGGGAGTGTAGAATCCAAAGTTCACTGGGGGAGTTGGTATCCTTGCCAATGGAAGTCCTCAGAGTCTTTGCCACAGTCTTTGTCAACATTGGTCAGACAGTGACCAGCAAGTCCATTTGGTAGAGAATGTCATTTGCTGTAGTGCTGCTGTTGGGCCAGAGGGCCAGGTGCCAGGCCAGGTGACCTGGGAGATGGTGATGTTCCGCTGACTCTCACGGTCTTTTGCGTGGACGACCCACCTTCCTGCGGGGACCCTTAGATGCAGGCCGTGACGATGCTTGGGATGCTCCGTCGGATGAATCCTCCTCCTCCTGATCCCTCCCTGTGGGTGGTGATGTTCTTCGCCTGGTGGCACAGGGAGGGTTGCCCATGTTGTCGGCAATCCGACGGAGTACACGGGTCATTTCCGTTTGCACCGCCACGACCTCAGCCTGTCTTGCCTCCATCCGTCCTTGTTGTCGCTGTTGACTGGCATATTGCTCGGCCTGCATGTTCTTGATCTCATTGAGGGTCGCCACTATCTGGCTGAGGCCCCTGGTGTCACGCCGGTATGTGTCGAGGATGTTGCTGACGTGTGACATTACCGGTTCCTGAGCCAAGTGGTCAGGTTTGCGCCTCCGCCGTCCTCCACTCCCACCACCCCTGCCCACTTGCACCTGGCCTGCCATTGTGGGCACATCGGGTCTCCGGGACCCCTGAGGGATGGCATTTGCGGTGTCGCCTGCCTCCTCCTGGGTGCCCGGAGAACCTTGTCCCTCCTGGACAGACTGGCTGTGTTGTTGTGTGCGGGCAGGGCTCCTGGGTGTGTCCTGGGATGTGGCAGGAATGGGGGTGGTGGTTGGCACAGTTGTACCTGACGCAGGTGCTGCAGGTGGTTGGACACCAGAAGGGCCAGGTTGGTCTGGGTCGTCCACGGAGTGGTGAGAGTCGTCGCTGCCGGTGGGGTCCTCTTCACGCAGAGCCTGGTCCTGTGAGTCTTCCCCCCCAGTGTTGGGGGGAGATCGACGACGTTGACCTGTGTGTGAGAGAGACAATGTTAATTGTGTTACATGTGACATCAATGTTCATTCATTTTTCAGTTGGCACAGTTCCTCTTGGTGGTTGGATATGGCTTGCATTCCTCTCGCAGTGCACTTGTGCATGGGTATGTCCCTTGGCCACAGCTTTCGACACTTTACCTATGTGTGACCCAATCTTAGTTGATGCATCTTTTTGGAACGCAGTCAGCAGTGTAGTGAGCGGGCGTAGCAAGCCATGCAGAGCCGCCTTACGTGTTGCACTGCAATTTGCCAAATGGTCTGTTCACCATGCTATTTGAGAATGCAGGTTGGTAACTTGGGCATTTGTGACAGGGTTCTAACATACACAGTGGGTAGGTTTACTGGGTGTAAGCTTAGGTTTGTGCCTGCAGCACGGATGTACTCGTGCACAGATTGACACATGGCCCAGTGTTTGTCACAGGATAAAGGGGGGGTTAAGGCACTGGGAAACCTTGTCTACATGCACACAGTCCACCTGCTGACGAGCGGACATGGCCACACCACCCAAGGGTGATTTGGTCTCCCTGTGTCTCCCTTTCTCCCTCCGTCAGCCTCCTCCCTCTGTCCGTCTCCCTGTGTCTCCCTTTCTCCCTCCCTCTGTCAGCCTCCTCCCTCTGTCCGTCTCCCTGTGTCTTCCTTTCTCCCTCCCTCTGTCAGCCTCCTCCCTCTGTCCGTCTCCCTGTGTCTCCCTTTCTCCCTCCCTCTGTCAGCCTCCTCCCTCTGTCCGTCTCCCTCTGTCACCCTCCTCCCTCTGTCCGTCTCCCTCTGTGTCCCTTTCTCCCTCCCTCTGTGAGCCTCCTCCCTCCCTCTGTGTGTCACCCTCTGTCACCTCAGCCCAGCTTCCTGGGCACACACAGTTTGCAGGTCTTTCACAGTCCATTGGCTTGTTCATGTGGGTTTTTTTCTTCTCTCCGGGCACCTATTGGGCAGAGTGTCTGAATCTGTGCTGCTGCTGTGGCGGTGTGTGCTGACACTCTTCCAGAGTGATGTGTCTTGATTAGCTGCTGTTATGTGCAAATTGTGCCTTCATACCCATGCCATCGTGCTACGCGGCCACCATTTGCAGGCATCACAGTACTGTGTGGGGACACACTGTTTGTATGGCTGTGCCCTAGGCCATATGGGCTGAGGGCATTGTTGTGTGCTTCAGAGTTGCTATGTGTTAGTTTTGGGACCCACCCTCCCGGCATCGGGGACATCTTGTCTTGTGTTGGTGTTTTGTGTGGCCTGTGACTTGGCCTGGCCTTGCCTGGTGCATGGGGCATGGAGGCGCTAGTGGCATGTGTGTGTTTTTGGAGTGTGGTGTGTCCGGTGCTGGCTTTGGGGGGGTTGCGTGCATGATTGGGATTTTGGTTGTGTATGGCGTTCCCCCCATGTGAGGTGAGTTGTTTGTGTACTCACCAGGCTCTCGGACTCCTTCTACTCCGTCTACTCCCACCGGCGGCAGCGTGGCCATCACCTTCTCCTCCCAGGGATGGTACTGTGCCAGTCTGCGGGGAGGCCCTCCTCCAGTGATGTTCCCCTGGTTGTGATCGTCCGTCATTTTGCGGCGGACCGTCCTCCGCAGATCGTACCACCTGGCGTGGCACTCAGGCCTGGTCCTTCTGGTGGCCCCAACAGCATTCACAGCATCGACAATCCTCTGCCACATGGCTGTTTTTTCGGATCTGCTGGTCTGTCTGACCAATGTTCCAAAGAGCTTTGGCTCGACTCTGATGATTTCGTCGACAAGGACCTCCAGCTCCTCCTTTGTGAACTTTGGATTCTTGTTAGTGGGCATGGTGTGGGGTGTGGGTGTGGATGGTTGTGGGGGTGTGGGTGTGGATGGTTGTGGGTGTGTGAGTGTGGTTGTGAAGGTGTGTGTGTGAATGTGATGAGGGGGTGTTTGTGATGGTGGTTGTGTGAAGGAGTGCAAGTGTAAGGTGTATTGATGGCTGTAGTATGGTGCAGTGCGTTGTCTCTGTGGTCTGGCAGTAGTGGATCTGTTGCAAAGGATCATGGTTTGTGTGTGTTGTGCCTTTTTATTGGTCCATTTGTGGGTGTGGCTGTGTTTGAACTTTGGGTGGGTGTGTTATAATGTGTGGTTGTGTTTTGGGCCTCTGTTTGGCTGTTTGGTAGTTGCAGGTCAGTGTATGGGGTGTATTTGTGCTTGTTGGACATGTTTTGTGGTGTTGTGTGAATCAAATTGACTCTCCTTGTGTTGTTTGGGGTTGTCCTGGTTCAGTATGTGTGTTTTTGGCATCTGTACGGTACGTACATGCACTGGTGGGGTGTTGGTACGTGCCGTACATACACTGGTGGGGTGTTGGTTCGCGCCGTACATACACGGGTGGGGTGTTGGTACGCGCCGTACATACACAGGTGGGGGTTCGGCGTGTACATGCTCTGGTGGGGTGTTGGTACGTGCCGTACATACACTGGTGGGGTGTTGGTTCACGCCGTACATACACGGGTGGGGTGTTGGTACGCGCCGTACATACACGGGTGGGGGTTCGGCGCGTACATGCACTGGTGGGGTGTTGGTACGCACCATACATGCACTGGTGGGGTGTTGGTACGCGCCGTACATGCACTGGTGGGGTGTTGGTACGCGCCGTACATACACTGATGGGGTGTTGGTTCACGCCGTACATACACGGGTGGGGTGTTGGTACACGCCGTACATACACGGGTGGGGGTTCGGCACGTACATGCACTGGTGGAGTGTTGGTACGCGCCGTACATACACTGGTGGGGTGTTGGTTCGCGCCGTACATACACGGTGGAGTGTTGGTACGCGCCGTACATACACGGGTGGGGGTTCGGCGCATGCATGCACTGGTGGGGTGTTGGTACGTGCCGTACATACACAGGTGGGGGTTCGGCGCGTACATGCACTGGTGGGGGTTTGGCGCGTACATGCACTGGTGGAGTGTTGGTACGCGCCGTACATACACGGGTGGGGTGTTGGTACGTGCCGTACATACACGGGTGGGGGTTCAGCGCGTACAACCGCGGCGGGGGGGCCTTTGGCGCGTACATACGGGGGCGGGGGGGGGTGTTCGGCGCTTATGCGGGCACATGTCTCGATGGTTGCTATAGGAGTTCGGTCCGTACGGTGTTTTTTCCATACGGTTGTAAAATCGGAAGGACGGGACGGATCGTACTTGCGCGGTCGTACTTCATTTTTCCGATTCGTACGGTAAATCGTCCGAGGATGTGTCGGACACATTTTCCGAACCGAGGACGTGTGGGGAAGTTTTCCCGATGCGATTCGTATGGACTTTTTCCCATACGGATCGTACTTGGCAGTTTGTACGCTACTTGTACGATTCGTACGGCAAAAAATCCGGATGCGAGTCGTACGGGGAATTTTTTTACCGGATCCGAATCGGCACCATAATATATAATATATATACTTACTTAATAATGTTTTAATAATTATTTTAATAAATTATAAATTATATAAAAATGTTAAAAATTGCAAAAACATTACACACATAAAACAATAACATAAATAAAAATTTAATAATTATGTATAACAAATTAAAAAAATTACATTTAATTTAAATATTGTTAAAATTAATTATATACTACATTAGCTAAAATAATAAAAAAAATATTAAATAGCAGAGACAATAAAACTACTACTCCAGCTCCAAAAAAAACAACAGAACGGAAAATGTTGGATAGCGTAAGGGTAAAAATTACTATTCCCACTCCAGAGAGTGCAACAGTAGGGAAAGTGTTGGATAGCGTAGGGGTAAAAATTACTATTCCAACTCCAGAGAGTGCAACAGTAGGGAAAGTGTTGGATAGCGTAGGGGTAAAAATTACTATTCCAACTCCAGAGAGTGCAACAGTAGGGAAAGTGGTGGATAGCGTAGGGGTAAAAATTACTATTCCAACTCCAGAGAGTGCAACAGTAGGGAAAGTGTTGGATAGCATAGGGGTAAAAATTACTATTCCAACTCCAGAGAGTGCAACAGTAGGGAAAGTGTTGGATAGCGTAGGGGTAAAAATTACTATTCCAACTCCAGAGAGTGCAACAGTAGGGAAAGTGTTGGATAGCGTTGGGGTAAAAATTACTATTCCAACTCCAGAGAGTGCAACAGTAGGGAAAGTGTTGGATAGTGTAGGGGTAAAAATTACTATTCCAACTCCAGAGAGTGCAACAGCAGGGAAAGTATTGGATTGCGTAGGGGTAAAAATTACTATTCTAACTCCAGAGAGTGCAACAGTAGGGAAAGTGTTGGATAGCTTAGAAGTTAAAAATAACATACTTATAAATAAAATAATTCTTTAAAATTATTAATAATTTAATTATTAAATAACTCAAAATTACTTACAAATACCAATAGATATTTATTAAAAACATAACTACCAATAAATAATTAATTAGCAATAAATTATTAATAAATACCAATAAATAATATTAATGAATATTAATTACCAATTAAAAAATATTGAACAATTACATTTTCTATACCAAAAAATAATTATCAAACACTAATTACCAATTAAAAAATATTAAACAATTACATATTTTTTATACCCAAAATATTAATTATTATACATTAATTACCAATTAATAATTACTTATTAGTATATTAATTAGAAATATCAATAAATAATATTTAAACATATTTAATTACCAATTGATTATTAATCAACAAATTATTTTTCATAACCAAATTATTATAATTTAAAATATTTACCAATTAATAATTAATCTCCAATTAATTAATTATCAATACCCAACAACAAATTTAATAATCACTTAATTAGATTTCAATTACTTCCAACACTATTCCCCTATAAACACACAAAACACTCAAATAATAAAATAATACATTTAACATAATTATCAATTAATCAATTAATAAAAACTAATTACCAATTAATAAAAATTTATTACCAATTAATACCTAATTAACAATAATATAATTATCAATACCAATGAATAAATAAAAATATTACTTAATTACAATTAAATTACTTCCCACCCTATTCCCCTATAAACCCCCAACCCGCTACAGAATTTAAACGCAAAAATTATTTTAAATTATTTTATCATTCCTAATAATTTATAATTAATTTCATATAATTAAATTACTTCCCACCCTGTTCCCCTATAAACCCACAACCCGCTACAGAATTTAAACACAAAAATTATTTAAGATTAATTTATAATTCCCAAAAATTTATAATTAAATTCATATAATTAAATTACTTCCCACCCTATTCCCCTATAAACCCACAACCCGCTACAGTACTAAAACACAAAATTAACTTAAAAAAAACATTATTAACATATAAAAATTGTATACATATATTTTAAAACCTGTAGAACACTTAACAAAAAATTATGAACACATACATATTAAATACATAATAAAATATATAGTAATATTATAAATATCGATATTAGTGACATCGATATTAGTAACATCGATATATTTCATATCGATATTACTAATTTCGATATTACTAACATCGATATAAAAAAAATCGATATTACTTACCTTAGGGTCGATATTCTGTCCATAGATATTCTTGACATCGATATTCTATCCCTACGATATTCTAAACTTGATATTATTGTAGGTCGAAATTAAATTTTCGATATTTAGACTGCTCACCCACATACACACACACACATACACACATACATACACACACATATACATACACACACAAACACACACACACACATACACACACACACATATACATACACACATACATTTTACACTCATACACCCACACCCAACAACACCTCCACACACACCCACACAACACACCCTCATCTACACCCCAACACCCCCATGGTACCCCCAGATACTACACATAAAATACATTATAAACCTCAGTCATTGCAGCACTTCTACTAATGTTATCAAAAGCAGAGCACTGGGGCCTCTTCCAGCACACTATCAAGTAACACAAGAAGTACAAGAAAACCCAAATCCTGCCAGAAAAACCGGAGAAAGTCATGGCTCAGCAAAAAACATTATAAAAAACAGCTAAAATGAGCTTCTGCAAACACAAAGACTGCCTGGAAGTCAAGCAACCTATAATTTAAAGTGAAGCCTTCGAAAGGCACGGAGGTGCCAGTGACTAACCCATGGTCAAGCTGGAGACCTTTTGGAATCAGAAACTGGCATTTTAGTTTTGTTTCTGTATTCACACTGGTTGCAACTCCATTGTTGCCACATGGGCTCTGTGTCATAAATGCCTCCTTCAGCCAGTCCAGGTTTTCTTGATAACAGCATTCTTCATTTTTTAAATCCATACTTATAATGTTAGAACCAAAACCTTAATTCCCCAAAATTCCCTAACACCATTTGAAAAAGTTAGAAGGATAGCTAGGGAGGACATAAGCAGGATAGATAGGTAGCACAGAAGCAGGGCCACTGGAATTATGCAATTGTTTTTTGCATAGCTTAAGCTTTGCAACATTTGCCATATAATCCATCATCTGCTGCATAATTTGCAGATTTTAACCCCCAAAAATAGTTCCTAGCTACAAAGGTTCAAAAGTTACTAAAAAGGCAGTGGCACGTTGTGCTGCGCAGGGTAAAGCCCTTTGCAAAAGTTGACTGTTCACCTTTCTGTTGCTTATTCCTATATTGTTGTTAAACTGGTACCAATAAGGTGCAACCTATGCTCAGAGAAAGTGTAAAAATGACAAAATAATTAAATAATACTGTCACAAAATGTGCTGCCTCATAATTTGCCTTTTCTTTCCATATGCTATTCAACACTGCCGCATAATTTGGCCCTTCTATGCACATAGTTCCAGTAGCCCTGCTCATAAACAAGTGTCTACACCTTCTACCTTGTATCCAAACCTTGCAGATTGATGGAGAACCTCTCATGGAACTGGAGATTAGAGCGCCCTGAGCTTGGGTAGTAAGTAAGTATAAGGAAACAGGCTTTTTTCAGGTTTGCCTCCCCATTGTGACTACTAGGCACTGATGTAATGGCTCTTAAATGCTCTGAGCCCTGCTAAACGGACTCAGTGCATGGACTCTGACCTTAAAATGATTCATGTTTAATTGGCTTGTCATCAATTGGCATAGCCAACGTACTTGTAAGTCCCTAGTATAAGGTACCAGGGGTATCTAGGGCCTGTAAGCTGAGGTGTCTCTCGTGGACTGGTGCGCTATTAGTGCCACCACAAGTACAACAAGATAAAGTATGTCTCCCAGTCTGCCACTTCAGGCTGGAAGAGCAGTTTTGAATTGCTAACTCTTCTCTGTCATTTAAGGTAATGGCAAAGACCTAACCTCCCTTTTGTTGAAGTCACACCTAAGGTAGGCCTAACAAGCTCTAAGGCAGCGTACTGTACGTTAACAAGTGGAACATGTACTTCTACACGTTCCAGCAGTAAAAATCCTACATTGTCCTTTTTACTGTGAAAAGGCTAGTAGCCCTATAGCCAAGTACAGAGTTACAAGCTGACATCTCAGCCCTTCTAACTTCTGAATGGAACTACTAAAGTTGATACTGTAAGATATCAAAAGAATCAGAGCATTAAATATGATTTAATGGTCGAATTTAATGTCACTGGCGAGCAAAATGCAACTTTTGAAGTTGCCACTTTAGTTGCTCAAGGTTTCCAGTGCCTGTTTACTGTTTTACTCGGGGTATGTGCCGCAGACACCTTTCTGCTCTTCTGGGGAGACGTGTTAACAACACCCAGGAAAGATAACAATAGAGCTGCCACTGAAGGAAGTGTTACCTCCCCCAGGCAGGAAGCCACACAGGTGTTAGCCCAAAAGGCAAGCTTTAAAGGTAAAGCTGCCTTCGAAGAGCAAGTAAGGAACACTTGGGACAGGGGTGCTCTACTGTTTAGGTACACAGGCTGGCACTAGGCACAGGGAAGGGGAAGCCAATTGTCAAACCAGTTTTCCAGTGGCACGTAGCCTCCTTAGTAGCCACACCTCTGGGTTGGGCTAGAGAGCTCTGGACACCAAGAGAGAGTTCTTCCACCTTGGGAGTGGGCAGAATGGTGCATCCTGGGATAGCCAAATGCCACACTTCCCGGGAGGTGGTCCTCAGTTGGGAGGGAACTAGGTAGTCCATTGGCTACCAACGGCATTCAAACCCCAAGGGCATTTTCTGTACTTAAATAGGGCACCCCTGGCACCCAGAAGTCAAATCTTGACTGAACTGGAAGAAGGATTGAGGCTAGAACTGTCCTGCAGTACCGCGGACCCTGCAAAGAGTGACTGCACTGTTGTGGACTGCACCTGCCGCACCTTGTGATTAGCACAGGAGAGGGACAGTGCCTGCCGTGTCCTGCCCAAGAGGAAGCTATCTCCAAGGCCTGGCCACAGCCAAGAGACTCTAGGAGCCAGCTGATTGTCCTCCTGTTTGTAGCACAGGGACACAACAGCTGAAGAAACCTGCTACTGCAAGTTGGTAGCCCAAAGTCTTCAACCTGCTTTCAACCGCCGCTGTGCAGCACCAGGAACCAGATCCTGATGCATAAAGTTGCACCTAAGTTTGCTGAACCTGGGAGTGCTGTCAAAGCGCAGCTGGAGCCGCCAGACGACAAGTTATGAACCCAGGATTTATTTACTGGTGACTGTTATACTGGGCGACTGGTAATCTAGTGGTGACTAGACTTCTGCCAGGACCAAGATCACTACAACTTTACAATGACAAAAATAATTGATACCTTAGCCCCTTTAAAACTCAAAAGAATACAGGTTAAAGATAAGAACCCATGGTTCAACAGACCCCTTAATGAAGAAAGACGGAAACTCAGACTAACAGAACGAAAATAGAGACAATGCCCATCATCCCACCATCTAAACCTGCTAGGAAAGATCAGGAACGCCTACAATAAAAGCATACTGAGAACAAAAAAATACTTTTTTAGAAGGGAACTTGCTGACGCAAAAAACAGACTGGGTAAGCTATTTGAATTGTTAAAAGAACAATCTAACAAAATGGCCAAATCCTCTAACATCTAAACCGGAAATAAACTGTGAAGAATTCTTTACAGCTAAAGCTAGCTCCCTTGGAGAGCGAATTCAAGAATGCCACTGATAATCCCTCACACCCAAAGAGGAAACCTACCGGAAATCCATTTCAACCTGCACTATCAACGCCCAAAAATAATGCTCGTTGGTCAACCTTCAAGCTACATGACCACAATGACATTTCCAAAACCTTTTTGGCCAAAAAAAACTGAACAACCATTAAAATGATCCTTTCCCTTCAAAATGTTGGTCTGCAATCAATCATATGCTCATCCCCATCTGGACTAAGATAATTAATGCTTCACTAGCTCAAGGATCCTTACCAGATTGCCTAAAAACTGGCCAGTTCATCCCTTTCTTAAAAAAAAATACCGATAGCCCCTCGGACCCAAACAACTTTCGGCCGGTATCAAACATTCCCATGCTAGCCAAAGTACTGGAAAATGCGCTCAACAACAACTGAGCCAACACATTTCCAAATTCAAGCTACTAGACGACTGCCAATCAGGGTTCAGACCAGATCACTGTACGGAAACAGCAATCCTGCACACAGTGGATGACGCTCTACTTGCTCTTGACCGTAACAAAACTTGTCTTCTAGTTCTTCTCGACCTATCGTCTGCTTTTGACATATCAAATTACTAGACCGACTTGAGAAAAGGATGGGATTATCAGGAACATGCCTAACATAGTTTAAATTCTTCTTAGAGAACATATCACAAAGATTCCTGGTGAACCAAAACCTATCTCTAACATCCCCAATTCAAACTGGAGTACCACAAGGTTCAAGTCTTTTCCCATCACTATTCAAACTGTATGTCGAACCACGAAACCACTAACAGAAATATTACAGCACGCAAGCATCTCCTTCCACATGTATGCAGATGATACTCAGCTGTATATGAAGATTACATCATTGGAACCAGGCATTAAAGAGGACCGTTCAATGGCTATCTATCAATCATCTTAAGCTTAACTCGCAGAAAACAGAATTCCTGCTGATTTCCCTCCTAAAAGCTCCACGTTGGTAAAGGAATGGACCAAGACGATCACTGAGCTAAACTGTACCCCGATCCTAGTGGAATCTACCAAATTTCTAGGAATTACGCTGGATAAGGATCTAACCATGCGAACACATCAACACGAAGGCAAAAAATGCCTGCTTCCATCTGAGCGATCTTAGAAAACTGAAACCGTTCAACGGAAATTGAATGCTATGGTACTGTGAAGCGCTCTGACACCCAATCTTGTGTCATGTTTGCGCTATAGGAAACATTGAATAAATAAATAAATAAATAAATACCAAGAAAACTTAGAGGGACATCGACTCTTTGACCAGGATAACCTCACCCCCTTTGTGGACCTAGGAGTATTTGCAACAAGACTGCCATCAACCGCGTCGCATCCAGAGCATCCTTTGGGCATCTTTAGCATCCTTTATCCCTTGAATCAGGACCACTTCTAAAGGAAAGCTCTGAAAGGAACAAAGGTGTCTGAAACTGCCTGAAGACTGCTTTTCTGAGGTAACTGTTTCTGAGGACCTTGCTGCTTCCCCAAACTGGCTCCCTACTGGAGTTGGTCACCTAAAGTAACTTTAAGTGACCGCATTACAGCTAGCCCAACTTTTGTCTGAAAAAGTTTGTACGTGTGGTTTCAGTTAAGTGAAAAGCTTTAATTTACTATACCCATTTTAATTTCTATATCTGTGAAACTCTCCAGTGGGTCTTTTTTGTTGTGGTGCTAAAAGTATATAAAATAGTCTATTTTTATAAATTGGTGTCAGAATTGGTGTCAGATTTCTTTGATATCTTATCAATTTCTTCTTCAAATGTTTTAGTGCTGTTTAAATGCTTTACACGTGTTCCTTTTTGTAAGCCTTGCTACTCAGAGTCACAGCTGCCCAGGTTGAGCTGAAGGTTTGACAAATGAAACCTATGGGTCCTAAAGGGGTTGGTAAGAGTATTACATGGCGAGGTCCCACAACCACACCATATAATACACCCAATTTCCTCAGAGTAAACAAGGGGTTTTCTTCATTGTGCAATACTATGGGCCTGATTTAGATCTTTATACAGACAAATAATGTTCCGATCGGGGGAAGCAACCAAAACACAGAGAGCTGATTGTATCACTGTCTCCTAACAGCATATGAAATTTGATGTTGGGATGTCTCCCTTTCAGTGATGTTATACCATTACTTTGCAGATGGACTAGCATCGCTTTTTAAGACTGAGTCTGCTGGACAGTATTTTGTTATACTTTTGGCATTTGTTGTCAGACGTGAACAGGCTCAGTCTTAAAAAGTGATGTTAGCATCAGCACATTAAACACAGAACAAAAATCACAACATTTGGTTTACTCTTTGAAGAACAGCCCTTTTCAAATGCACCCACCAAGCTTATCTCTCCTTTGGTAAAATAATTGTAATTTGGATAATCAGGGGCAAATCACAGCAATGGGATCATGTGCTACAGAGAAACGATTATGAAAAAACTGATGCAGTGGAAACGTGGGGTATACATATTCACCACACATAACTAATTAAATAACCAGCTTGTCTTTTTTCTTATAAAAATACAATTTGGCCCATACCTATAACTGGGCCTCCGATGAACCTTTTGAGAGTTGTCAGGGACTGACAACTGTTAAGGCTGATGATACCCCCCCTTATGAGGACCTACAATAAAGGGAATATCCAACAAACCATATATACATTTATGTACTAGTCACATTCATCATGATCATCAATAGTCACAGACTCAGTTTTCACTAAACACTAAGCTTTATCTATTTCTTGAAAACATATGTAAATGATCATACAGTGACACAATACCAAATCATAGATCATCACACAAGAAAGTAATTCACAATATTATCCCATTTAAACGAGCATGAGAGAGTGGATAGGAAGAAAGACAAAAGAGCATTGTAACAAGATCAATGCAATTTACAGAATAACAAACAAACCTAATTAAAACTATAGCACAGCGTGCTAATAGTCTGATGAGCTAACCCTCCGGATGGAAGGGAAAGCTGCGCAACCTCACAAAGGTATGAAGAGCAAAGTTAAGGAGTCAGGATAGGACAGCTACAGCCATAAAAGAGCTTAAGAAATCAGCTCTCAGCTCACACGGAGATGCTCACCCTTGTCACTCTTGCTTAAGCCACACCACGCGCAGAGTAGATTCTAACACTAATACTTGTACCCTAAATGTTAAAGTCCATCCCTAATTTAGTAGTAAAGTCCAAGCAATTCACAGTTCTCATTGGTTCAGGAGCATAGGGTGTTCAGTCACACTACTTCCGTCGCACCTCACTCTCAAGAGTTCTTTGTTTAGAGCCATGCAGTCATCTTCGTCCTTCAGCAGAGGAAATCACAATATTCTCTTTCCTGGGCTTGTGCACATCTTCAGATGATTTGCAACATTTACTAGAACAGTTATCCAAAAAAGTAAAAAAAAATCCCCCGGGCAGTAGGAAATTCCGCACGATACTCCAACCATGTAGCCGTCGACAATAAAAGAACACAATAATCATAATGAAGGACCAATACATTTCTCAGCAGCAGCCTACGTTAGAAAAAGCAAATTAATCCCTAACAGTGTTTGAGGCCTTCTCTGCAAAGCGTGCAGTTTCTCTAGGAGAAATAAACAGATTCAATTATTTGTTCACATAAAAAGCTCCATTTCATTAATTCCTTTTTAATCTTCATATTATTCTAATATTAACACAAACATTTTCAACAATTATTCTATATAATTAATGTCACTCGTATAAAACCTTTTTGTCAATGCATTTAATTCACGTTGCACATGGAAAACAAAACCTCTTTAACATTATTTTTCTGCTGTCTCTCTTGCAGAAATCATTTGCGGCCTACAGGAACCATTTGTCATTTTCCTGTTCGTTTCTCGATTCTCTTCCCAAATATCCCATGTTAATATTTTCTTTGTTAATCTCACAATTTTTGTTAATAATTTCACACTATGGGAGGTTTAATCCGAGCAGGTTTTATTGATGAAAATCCTGCTCCATCAATCCCCCTGTTGATGGCTACTTAAGCCATCATAAATCCAAAAATCTGATTACAATCTGGTTTGATTATAGCTTTGTAGTTCTCATTTGTTTCAACCGAACCCCAGCTATATCTTTCATTACCTCATAATAATTTCTTTTCCTGTATTCTATTTCTATTTTTTCTCTCTTTCTCTTCTTTGCTCTTCGTTTTGTCTCTTGTGTTTCACCCTTATACTTGCAGCATTTATACATCAGAAATAGCATTAATATTCCAGTAGCAGTAGCAATGAGAGGTGTTAGTATTCTCCCTAACAAGCTATTACCAAATGTTAAAAATCAGTCCCCTAGGGAGGAAAAACCCTTACCAAGTTTCTCCCAAGCACCATCAACCTTCAGTTCAGCTAAATCTTCTCGTAAATGCATAATATTAGTAAAATATCCCTCTAGATTCTTACTTTTATCAGAAATATATGTACAGCATTGTTGAATATTCAACATGCTACAGACTCCGTCCTCTTTTGCCAATAATACATCATGAGCAAGTATGTTTTGTAAAACCATAGACCTCATGGCCACCATTTCGGTATCAATCATCAATTACTCACCAGCAGTGTCTTTTGATAAACGATCAACCACTGCGGCCAATTTTCTAATTTTATGTGAATTTAAAATGACCCCAACTGAAGGTATCAATGCTCCAAAAATATCTCCCACAATTACTGCAGCACTAATTCCCCTTTTACTATGTGTTAGTCCACTCTTTCCATTGCTTCCATGACTCTTATCCACATGATAAACCTTAGGGAAGACAATTCCCATATAACAACACCCATACCAATGTGCTAGTAACGTATAATAGGCATTCTTACCACACACATAATAAATTCGAGGAAAAACAGGATCCGTACCGCTCTTCAAACCCCAACCTCCTGTAATTAGGATGGTATGATCACATTCACTAGAACCAATGAAATAGTTATTATAATCTGTCTTCTGTCTTAGTAAGCAAATTGTCCCATTATGATACCAATCCAGGGTCATTGCAGCATATATCCCACCTTACTTGTAATCTCTCTCTCGCTGAGAAGCCATTGCCAGAGAAACGGGAGGTCTGGCCCTGTTATTTTAACCTACTTATATGGAAGATTGAGAGCGGACCTCTGGAAGAGGATGGCATGTTGCCTTTTGAGCCCAGTGTCATTCTTTGGTGTAGATTTATAGACAAGAGTTTCATGATATGGATGGGTACTGAGACCTACTTATTTTATTTCACTAAGTATTCAGTCAATCAATCAAGGATTTGTAAAGCACAACAAATCACCTTTGAGGGTCTCAAGTTGCTGGAATTGCTAGCCGCTACGTGGTGATATATTCATTCAAACAGCTAGGGTTTGAGTCCTTTCCTCAATTGCATGAGTGATGAGTCAGTCCTGAGGTGTAGGGGAAGGTTGTTCTAAGCATTTGCCACCAGGTGTGAGAAGGATCATACTCTCCTGTTGACTCGGGGATCTAGAGGGTGTCTGCAAGGAAGAAGTGAGGCAGATCATAAGTGTTTGGTTGGTTGGTGGTAGGTCATGCTTTTGTTGATGTAAGCTGGTCCTTCATTCTGCAGGGCTTTGTATGCATGGGTCAACATCTTGAACTAGCATGTCTTCTGAATTGGGAGCCAGTGTAGCATCTTGAGGTGGGGTGTAATGTGGGTTTATCTGGGGAGGTCGAGGATGAGTCTAGCCGCTAAGTTCTGGATTGTCTTTAGTCTCTTCAGGAGGAGTGCGGTGATTCCTACGTAGAGTGTGCTCCCGTGGTCCGGAGTCCTCTTGGTGTTGACTGGGAGCTACCTGAAAATCTTGCAGAGCAATCATGGGAAGTGGAAGCAGACGTATGAGACTGCATTGACCTGTTTTTTTCATAGATAGCTTGCTGTCTAAGATGATGCAGAAGTTGCGGGCATGTTCTGTCGGGTAGGGGATGAGCCGAGTTCAGAAACCATCTTCCGTCTTTCCATGAAGAGGTGTTTTTCCCAAAGATGAGGACTTCCATCTTGTCTGTGTTGAGTTTGTGACAGTTGACCCTCATTCAGTCGGTGATGTTCATCATGTATCTGTGGAAGTTGGCTATGGTGGTGGAGGGGTCTTCTGACAGAGAAATGATGAGCTGGGTGTCGCCGGCGTAGGAGATGAAGTTGAGTTTGTGCAATCTGACGGTGTTGGCCAGAGGGGTCATGCACGTGTTGAAGAGGTTCGGGCTGAGGGCAATCCTTGGGGGATGCCGCAGATGATCTTGGGTTCTGAGGTGAACGGTGGGAAACGGATTCTCTGGTATCATCCAGTGAATTATGAGGCGATCCATTTGATGGTGCCTCCCTGGATTCTGATGTAGTGGAGTCTGTTCATCAGGATGTAATGTGAGATGGTGTTGAAAGCAGCTAACCGGTCCAGAAGGATGAGGATGAGGGCTGCAGTTTTGCCATGGTCCAGGAGGGCCCTGAAGTCATCCATGGCTTTGATCAGGGCTGTCTTGGTGCTGTGGTAGTTTAGGAATCCGGATTGCGAGTGGTCCAGGAGGTTGTTGTGCTCAAGGTGTTCGGTGAGTTGCTGATTGGTTGCCTTCTCAAGAACCTTCACCTGAAAGAGGAGCAGGGAGATGGTCCGGTAGTTCTTTGGTTCTGCTGGGTCGGCAGATGGTTTCTTCAGGAGGGGTCTCACTTCAGCGTGTTTCCAGTCCTCAGGGAAGGAGGCCGAGGTGATGGAGGTGTTCAGGACTTTCTTGAGCTCATCGCCAATTGTCTTGCTCCCGAGTTTGAAGGCGTGGTGGGGACAGGGGTCACTGGGTGCTCCCGAATGCATGGTGTTCATGGTGGAGATACTGGCTTGAGTAGTGAGAGGGTCCCAGTGGGTGAGCAGGTGTCTGGGGTTTGAGTTCCTTGTTATGAGGAGGTTGATGCTGTCGGCAGCAGAGGCTTGGGGTTTGAAGTTATTGTAGATGGCTGAGATCTTGTTGTGAAAGAAGTCCGCCAGGGTATCACACAGTTCTTAATAGGGGGTGATGACGTTCCCAGCGACTGCGGGCTAGGAGAACTCCTTCACAATTGCAAAGAGCTCCTTGGTGCGATTTGTGCTGGCTTCCATACGGTCTCCTAGGGCGTTCTTCTTTGTTTCTTTCAGGAGGCAGTGGTATTGGTTGAATGCTGTCTTGAAGGTAGTATGGTCTCTTTGTTGGTGTGTCACTTTCTTTCTAGTTGCCGGCAATTGCGTTTAGTGGATTTCAGCTCTGTGGTGAACCTGCTGGCTCTTCTGGTAGGTCCTTTGGATTTGGCTGGCTTGGCGAGGGCAATTGCGCTGGCGCATTCAGTAAACCACTGGGTGAGATTCTTTGCAGCCTGTTCTGGGTTGGATGTTGTGTCTGGGAGGTGGTAGTTGAGAGCGCAGTTCCTCTGGTCTGGTGTTTAATGTGAATGTTCTGAATATAGAATTGTCTTTAGAATACAGACAAACACAGATCACTCTTTTGGATTGTGATATGTATGTGAAAAGTGGAAAACTCGATTGTAATATACATAGGAAGAAAACGTCAAGAAACATCTTGTCCATGTAAGACAAGTTCAAATGAACCAAAAACCTGGAGCGACCTCTTGAGAGTTGCGAGCCTATGTAGTGATGACGAAGAATATACTGGAACAGTGAAAGACATATACAAGAGATTCGAAAAAAGAGCATGTAAGGACACTGTATTTGACCAAGGAACTGGCCAAGGACCTACTAAAACAAATATGAAATACTCAAACTAAATTGGCCAATATAGAGATAGGAACCGTGTATGACTAGGATAGTTGAAAATAAATTCAATTCAAAATTATATGGAGACTATTTGGTTGGTTGTTTTGATTTTTACTGGAAAAGAGATAATTGCTAACAATTCTTTGAAAGATGTGTGGAACTTGTCTACTGCAAATCATGTGCATTGAGGAGGAACTTGGGGTGTTTGCAAGCTACTATTGCTAAGTCACTCGCTAATGTGCATTCTTCAAATATGCAAACTCAATATCGAACACCGACTTTTCCGGTGTCCAGAAAATATCACACACTGGCAACCTCCTTCCACATTACCCACAAGCAGTGAAGGATGTTGACCTCCATTGTGGGGACAAATGCATTTTTTTAAATAGCCATTGGGGTTGGGAAGCCCTTTCCCTCATTGATTTGTGTATATATGTCAAAAGGGCGGCGAAAGGGTTAAGGGCTTGTCTGTCACTCACGCAGCCTTTCACTTAATGAGCCTATTTTGGTTCTGACCAATTGGTCTGATATCAAGTTAGTGATGCTCTTCACTCAGATAGGCTGATATTGCTAAAAGACCTACATGCAAAAACGTTTTGTTTTGCAATGTGCTTTTTCTAGGTAGGCAAGCTTGCTGTGTAGTTTGTTTAACATCTGTCTTGTTGGAAATGGCCCTTGCTACTGGCTTATCTCCAAACCTTTTGCTTCTTCCTCCTATTTTTTCCTGACCTGTGTTTGTTGGCCTGTAGGACTCTCAACACTTTATTACTGCTGATCAGTGCTAAAGTGCATATGCTCTCTGTGCAAATTATTATGGTGATTGGTTATCCATGGTTGGCATATTTGATTTACCAGTAGGTCCCTAGTAAAGTGCACTGAGTGTGCCAGGGCTGGTAAATCAACTGCTACTAGTGGGCTTGCAGCACTGATTGTGCCACGCACGTGAGTAGCCCTTAAAAAGGTCTCAGGCCTGCCACCACAGTACCTGTGCGCTGTTTGTTAACTGCCATGTCGACTTGGTGCGTGCACCCACTGGCCAGGCCTTACCCTTTCCTTTTCTTACACATAGGACACTCCTGTGGTAGGGCCAAGGTACCCCCCCGGGCAGGGTCCAGTGTATGTGAAAGGTAGGACATATACTGGTGTGTGTAACATGTCCTGATAGTGAAGTACTGCCAATTATGTTTTTCACTATTGCCCATAGGACAGAATGGGGAATGCTTTGTAACATTTACAAGCATATCTTCCCATAGGAATAAGATGTGTCAGGGACCAAGGCCCACACTAACAAAAGATGTTGTTGTGCACTGGCAGAGTGCCCCCAGAACTGGTTTGAACCAGGCTCAGAGCCCCTGGCACAAAGAGAACAAAGACATTTTGGGGTATAAGTATTAGACCTAAAACCCCTGAACTTTAGATCATTCCCGGAATTCAAGAGGAGTCTTTGTCAAGGAGAAGAGCTATTCGATATCGGCACCTGACGCGGAGGTCGTCCGTGCCGCGCTGCGGGTGCTTGGAGAGGCCGACCGTGGGATCTCTCGCGGCCTGGTGTGCTGGAGCAGGCCTGGACGGGGATGACCCACATGCTGAGGACGGCGTCGGCAGGAGTTGTGATGGTGGCTTGTCAGGGGGAGCCACCACCGGGAAAGAAGATTGGCGCAGGTAGGGGGCGGGGGCAGCCCAAGAAGGAGGCAGGGAAGCACGGGGGCAGGCGGCAGAGCCTGCCCGTGCGTTTGCCTAGTGACGCGAGGCTGTCTGCCTCGCCTGCGAGGGAGGTGGGGGCGGGGTGAGAGCCTGCACGCGCGTATGCGCTTTATTATGCCAGGGAGCCCGGAATGCGAGGGTGGGGGAGGGCGGGGCTTTGAGTTGCCAGCCCGGCAGCTGGCTGAGACCTGCCACATGCTGGGGGTTCACACGGGGGCTAAGGCGCATGGAACAGACTATGAACCTGTCCATGAGAGGGGGGGACCAGGAGCATGAGGGGCACTGGGAAGATTTTCCATTGAATCTGTCCAGTAGGCCAGGGAACACACAGACATTACAGGGAGTGGGGGCCTCACAACTGGCAGCCCAGCCCCCCCAAGGGGGAGGAGGCCAAGGGGGCACTGGGGGCCATTTTCCATCACAGGGTGTATAAGGGTGCTCGAGGACGGGGCAGGTGCCCTCCACCCCTGCTCCCCAGGTGGGAAGGCATGTCACTGGAGGAGAAGATCCGGGATCAGTGCAGGCTGATCCAGGAATCAGAACAGAGGTGGGCGGAGCTCTGTATACTTAGGGGGGACCAAGACGTTGACCCCTGGGATGGGGGGCCCCCCACTCCCATGTCAGAGGAGGAGGCAGCGGCAGCGCAGGACAACAGTGCGCAGGACCCCAAAGGCAAGTGGGTGTGGGTGGAGGAGAGGAGCCACCCCAGGACGGGGTTAGGGACAGCCGCGACAGCGGAGAGACCCAGTGGTGTTGGGGCCTCCTCAGGTTGGAGCAGCCTGGGGGGGTTCAAACCAGCGGCGGAGGCTGGTAAACAAGGGCGGAGGGGCCGGCGGGGCACAAAACGGTCCTGAGATGCCGGTCAGAAGAAGCAGTGGGGGTCTGCGGCGGCCCATACTCCACCGAGGGATAGGGCAGCATTGGCAGTCGCAGAGGATGTTGGTGGTGTGCATGGAAAGAAAGGAAAAGGACAGAAGAGAGCACTGCGTAAAGAGATGTGGGTGCCTGCGGAGATTGAGTCTGAGCTGCAATTGGATTATAGTGAAGAGAGTTAGGAGTTGGAAGAAGGTGAGGTGAGAGATGATGAGGATGAATTGACGTGGGTGATTGATGGCGGTCTGGGAGCGACGACACAGAAGATTGGTGTTTTGCAGGAGGCAAGTGCGGCCAAAGGCAAGGCAGAGGTGGTGAGCCAGAAGAAGATAGGTGCCAGAGGGCAGGAGCGAGACTCACGACCAAGCCTGACAGGTGAGGGCAACTGATAAGCGGCTTGTGTCGGGGTCCGAAAGGGGGGCGTAAAAAGGCCTGCCGTTCGGTGGGTGTGGGGGATGGGTCCATGAGTGACACGGGAGCAACGGCAAGTGCAGTATTGGCGTCTGTGGCAAAGGGGAAGAAGAATGGCTCCAAGCAGCTGGTGGTGGCCAGTGTACAGATGGAAAAAATGGAGGGTATTGAAGGGAAAGACGAGACTAAAGAGGACAAACACCAGAAAAAATTGCCCTACACGGGTTTGGCTATGCCATTAGGGTCTCACTTGTCAGACAAAACGAGAAACAGAATCTGGAAGCACGAATATGTGGATGTGTTCAAATTGTTGCATAGGGAGATCCAGGCAAAGGAAGGGTCGAAAGAAAGGAGTGGGAGCTGACCAGGAGGCCTATGGTTCCCGTCAACATGGAAAACTGGACCTTTGCCTTTCTGATATACGCCAGTATTTATTGTGAAAGGCATCTTGACAGGGCCATAGCTTTATTGAAATACATGGACATCATCCGGAAGGCACAGATGCACTTCAGGGGGTTTGCATGGTTGAGCTATGATGAAGAGTTTAGGGCACGTATTAGTGTTAACCCGGATAAACAATGGGGGGAGGTGGATCAGGGCTGTGGATGCAGTGGATGTCATCCGGGCAGTCATCTCGTCGACGCATACTGCTAGTGGCCTGCCGGTGATGTATCGGTCCTTTCCGGCACATCCCGCCCAGGCTGGGGCAGGGGGAAGTAACGTTAGCACCACCTAAACAAGGGGGAAGCAACACAGGTGCCTGTTGGAATTACAACAAAGGTTTCTGTTTCCGCTACCCCTGCAAATTCAAGCACGAATGCTCCAAATGTGGGGGACGACACGCACTGACTCAGTGTTTCATGTTGGTCACGCTGTCAGAACAATGGCTGGCCACTAAAGGGCAGGGGACAGGCTGAGCCAAAGGGCTCCTACCCCAGTTAGGGTCGCTGTGGCTCTCAGTGTACCGGACAGTGAAACTGCGTTGAAGATTCACTGGGGATTTACTGAAGGTTTCTTGGTGGGCTATCAAGCCTGAAGAGAATGACGGTGGGCAGAAAATGTGAAATCGGCCAGAGAGTTACCCAAAGTTATGGGAGCGAAATTGAGAAAGGAGGTTGAAGAAGGCAGGATAGCAGGCCCGTTTGTCAACTGGTCGGTAGACGACTTGATTATTTCACCTCTAGGGGTGGTTCCGAAGAAAGATCCGGGAGAGTACAGGATGATCCATCACTTATCTTGGCCAGAGGGGAGGTCAGTTAACGACTTCATTGCAGAGGAGGATTCAAGGGTACTGTATGCCTCAGTGGACTACGTGATCTGCTTGGTAAAGTTGTGTTACTTTCCTCCGTTCGGCCCTATTCCATAGTTTACTACCCCCCACCCTGCTCCTCCCCCGCCTGCCCCACTGCCCGCAGCACTCCCTCCACGGGCTGCTACTGGGAGTGTGCGTTTTGTTCTCAGTTGTATAGATAAAGGTTTGTCACAGACGAAGATAGCGGGGAAGTTGGTGGGGATTTCTTTTTACAGTAAGTTGTACGCAGGTTTTGACCCGGCAAAAGTTGAGGTACTAGGACGGATGCTGAGGGGTTGGGGTCGGGAGCAGGGGGAGAGGATGGGTGGAGCTCCCAGGAAGGCCATTACTTTTGAACTATTGCAGGAATTGTTGGGGGTTCTGCCTGTTTGTTGTTATGATGGTTATGAGGTTTCAGTTTTTCGTGTATGCATGTTGTGGATGTTTTTTGGGCAGTTTTGGGTTTCGGAGCTTTTGGGCACAAAGGGGCGTCTGGGGAGAACTTATGAGGAAATACGCTTGGATGGTGCCCGACTTGGGATTTGGCTGGGTCATTCAAAAACGGATCAGGGGGGAAGAGGAAAATGAGTGTGGCTGAATGAGACTGGATGCAAGGGGGCGTGCCCAGTGCAGGAATGGCTACAATTTTTGGGCGAGTTCCGAGGGCGTTCTGTTGAAAAATGTTGTAATGCGTCTGGAGGGAAGGTATTGGTGGTACTGCGCATGGCTTTGAGAAGAGTGGGCAGGGACCCGGCTAGATATGGCACCCATGCATTCCGCATTGGGGCAGGCATAGCTGCGGCACGACTGGGCTGGTCATGGGATAGGATTCGTCATATTGGGAAGTGGAGGTCCAGGTGCTGCAAGAGATATGTGCACAAATAAAGGTGGGTGGTGGTCCGGTCAGAGGGGTATCTTGCAGCGCGTAGAGAAGACAACATCATTGTGTTCTTTCTAACATATTTCTCTTGTCATAGGTTCTATGGGGGTCCTGGGACCAAGACAGTTACCTGGATTGTTGGACAATCTTTCGTACATCGGGCAGCCAGATATGCAGATCGATAGGTCTACGACCGTAACCTGGGTCTGAGGAGCAGCCACCAGGAGGTGCATTGGTGGGGTAAAGGTGGGATGCATTAGGGGGCTTTGTTGTCATGGCTGACGAAAAAGATATCGCAAAGAGGTTGTCCGGATATGTTGGTCCTGCATCTTGGGGAAAATGACTTGATACGGCTGTAAGGACTGGCGGTATTGCAGCAGATGCAGAGGGACTTGGAAGTGATGAAACAAAATCTGGCAGGGACATGCATTGTATGGACAGAATTCGCACCGCGCAAAGTATGGAAAGGGGAAGTGAAGCCGGTGGCAGTCGAGAAAGCCCGCAGGAAGCTCAACAGGGCAATGAGAGTTTTTTGTGCCTCTAGGGACATCAAAGTGATTGGTCAAGTTGGGATACGACTGGAGGAACCTTTGCTTTTCAGGGACAACGGCGTGCACCTTTCACAGTTAGGGAACACGTATTATATGGTGGAAATGCGGGATGTGATAAGCAAATTGTGGAATGAGTCTATCTGGTGTCAGAGGCAAGCAAAAGAGTGAGGGCGAAAGCTGTATGACCGAAAGAGATGGGGCCGGTAACCGCCCTACGGGGGTTACCTGGTTGGCAGTATTTTGGAGGGGTTGGGAGTCTCAGACGGGCACACCCACCCCTCTGGGGGGGGGGGAAGAAACAGGTGAATGATGGGGGTGCGGGATGCAAGAGTGCGTTGGCGGGAGATACAAGCGAGGATGTTGAAAGATAAGGGAGGAGGCAAATGGAGAGTGGAAGAGGCACAGAGTGGAATGAGAAGTGAGCAGTGTAATGACTGCGGTCTAGTTGTTGTAGCGACATCGAACACACACCCCTACATCCGCAGGCCAGGCGTGGCCTGCGGGGAGCCAATAAAGGGAGGCAGCCCGCTCGGGGGCAGGGTTTCAGACCACAGTACTGAGTGTGGGTGGTTATTGTACTCTCCCCAGTCCCCGAACCCCCTCACCCCGGCCCTCCCATGCCCGCAGCCCGTAGAGCTACGGAGAACAGGACACTGGCGACGAAGGTGGGATACGGTCCCACGCACACCCACCCGACAACGACAAGCTAAAAAAGGTCGGGGCGGCACCGGGGACTCCCACGACCCCACAACACAATCGAGAGGTGAGCGGGCCCCAAGATCACGCGGCCCAACCCCGGTGAGCAGTGAAGGATCCAGGAGGGTGGGCGAGGCACGAGCACGGCGCGACGGAGCGGAAGGAGCGGAACCGCCGCGCGGAGCGCGACCCACACAATAAGGAGCCCTGCGCGCATGCGCAGTAACAAACGGCCTACCGGTACACACGCGGGCAGCGCGAACAGGAGGCCCAGACCGCACGTGGCGGGGAAGGCGCGAAGGAAAGGAGGGAGGCACGCGCGACGTCGAGGACAGCCCCACGGCTGCAAAGAGCCATCAAGGGACCCAGAAGGCCCGGAGGAGGGAAAACACGGGAAAAAGAATATAACAACGACGAACATTGGCAAACACAAGCAGGTCACTAACAAGCAGGGGCCAAAGTAAATCGTCGCCGCCACTCCCTGAGCTTGCCAAATCACCCCACGAGCAGGAGGTACCACAGCCAATCGCCACGTCGGGCCACGAAGGTGCAGGGAGCCAAAGGGGGAAAACACAGCTAACTCGGCGACCCATGCTAGAGGGGTCGAGCCATGGCCGACGACGAACCGGCGACTCCTGCCCAGGTCCTGTACCAGCACGCCGCATCCGGAGTCCTGCCACCGTTCAGCGAGGTTGAGGATCCCTCAACCGCATCCCCCAGATGGAAGCTCTGGCTGGAGCGCCTAGAGAATTACTTCATGGCATCTAGGGAGACGGATGGAGCGATCAAGAGGTCGCTTTTACTCCACTATGCAGGGGAGGAAATCTTCAAACTCTTCAAGCACTTACCTAATACGGGCACGGTGAACGACTATGATGCGGCTGTCCAGGCCATTAATGGTTACTTTGACCCTCAGCTGAATCTGGATTTTTAAGTATTTAAACTGGGGCAGGCACGGCAGCGGGAAGGTGAATCTATGGACCGATTCTACGCGCGGGTGAGGGAACTGGCAAGCACGTGCACCAATGAAGACCAACCCAGAGCTATACGAAGACAGATTATCCAAGGCTGCAGGGATAAGACGCTAAGGGGTTTAATCCTGAGAAAACCAGGCATCTCGCTTGAGGACATACTCATATTAGCCCGGTCGCACGACCTGTCAGCGGTAAGGGCAACTGCCATGGACCAAGCCCTGAACAAACAATCGGGAAAGTGCGACAACATCAAGATGGAAAAGGTGGATGCAGTAAAGACGACAGCCAGGAACAAGAATCACAGGGGCACCCGGAAGGAAGGTTCACGAGCAAAATGCGGATACTGCGGATACGAGCCACATGCAGCCAAAGAATGCCCCGCACAGGGAAAAACATGCACGAATTGTGGGGTCCCGAACCACTTCGCATCCGTCTGTCGACGGCGAAACCACACAAAAGGACAGTGGAAACCCAAGTCGTTACCGAAAGCGGTGCGACAACTATCTCTAGACAACCCGATGCCCCCGGAAGGAGCCAGGGTTGCCCAAGAAAGATACCTGCCTACGGTGGACGACTACTCCGACTCCGAGGACGAAGAGGTGCACATCATATCTTTCGCACAGGAGCTGAAGCGCAGGAGGAGGCCACAACCGACGTGCACTGTTCAGTTGGGAGGGAATGAGATAAAGGCCATAATCGACACCGGGGCCACAGTGAATGTGATGGGACTGCAGCAGTTCAATCAACTACGACCCAGGCCACAGATAATACCATCCAGGACAAGGATTTTTGCGTATGGGGCCCACACCCCTCTCCCACTGAAAGGGAAGATGATTGTACCCATCAAGGCTGATGAAGTCGAAGTAACAGCAACAGTCCACATCATTGACAGGGAGGCAGAAACACTGCTGAGTAGCCACACGGCGGAGGATCTGAAGCTGATAGCCTTCGCACACCGAGTCCGAACACATCAGGTGGATGAACTACTGGCTCAATTTCCAGAACTCTTCAAGGGCCTGGGATGCATCAAGTGTGACCCGATACGATTGCACATCGACAAGACGATCAAGCCGACGGCGTTGAGGCATCGCCGAATCCCGTTTCATTTGAGGCCCGTGGTGGAAAAGGAACTGGAGAATCTGGAAAACCTGGGAGTCATCGAAAAGGTCTCGGGGCCCACCCCGTGGGTGTCACCCATGGTGATCGTAGAGAAACCGCGCCAGCCTGGAGCCATTAGGCTGTGCATAGACATGAGACTGCCCAATCGTGCCATCAAGACGGAACGCCACCTGACCCCAACAATGGACGATATCATTGCCGATGTAAACGGATCAAGGTGGTTTTCGAAGATTGACCTGAACGCCGGCTACCACCAGCTGCCCCTGGCTGAGGACAGCAGGTTCATAACCACATTTAGCACTCACATAGGGCTCCGGCGGTATAAAAGACTTAACTTTGGGATATCCTCGGCGGCCGAGGTGTTTCAAAATACCATCCGAGAGCTGCTGTCTGGGTTGCCGGGAGTTATCAATGTCAGCGATGACATCCTCATTCACTCAGCAACGGCGGCCGAACATCACAAACACCTGCGAGACACCCTGGGGAGACTGAGTGCTCATGGCGCGACGTTACACAAAGACAAGTGTCAGTTCTTTCAACCAAAGATTGAATTCTTCGGCTACGTGTTTAGTCAGGAAGGGATTCAGGTGGATCCTCGGAAGTCAAAAGCCATCAAGGACGCCCCAGCCCCAACGTCACCCACGGAAGGCAGGAGTTTTCTTGGCATGGCCACTTATTGCGGACGATTCATCCCGGGGTTGACAACGTGGAGCGAACCGCTTCGCGCCTTGACGAGAACAGACACCCCGTTGAGGTGGGGACCGAAGGAGGAGGAAGCTTTCCAGGGGATCAAGACGGCACTCCTGGAAAAAGCCACGCTGGCCTACTTCGACCCCAAGAAGCGGACAGAAGTACTGGTTGATGCGAGCCCCGTAGGGCTGGGTGCGGTACTCACCCAAGAACAAGGGCCGGGCCAGTGGACGGCACTGAGTTTTGCCAGCAAAGCCCTCACCCCAACCGAGGCGAGGTACGCCCAAATCGAACGTGAGGCACTCGCCATAAAATGGGCTTGCAACCACTTCCATCTATACCTACGAGGGCATCCGTTTGTAATGGTCACAGACCACCAGCCACTAGTGCCCTTATTCAAAGGAACCTCACCCCATCCGCCTCCGCGGATAGAGAGATGGGCGGTCTAACTGCAGCCGTACGAGATGGAAGTAGTGTATCGCCCGGGGGCCAAAAACCCGGCGGATTTTCTATCCCGTCACCCACCAGCCCCGGACCAGATGGGGACAGATGAAGCATGCGATGAATTTGCCCAGTGGGTTGCTCTCACAGCATGCCCCCAGAACATGACGCTGGATGACATCAAAGAGGGGGCTGAGCTGGATTCAGTATACATGCAGACCTTGAAAGCAGTCCAAGAAGGGTCATGGACGGGATACCTACACCAAGCAAATGCATGGGCGCAAGAAGACAGAGAATCACTCACCCAGATGTGGCGCATCCGGCATGAACTTAGTGCTACAGAAGATGGCATACTGCTACGCGGCCCCCGGCTAATTATACCGTCGACCCTGAGGCAGCGGGCGATCCAACTTGCCCACGGGGGGCATCAAGGGACCACCAAAATGAAGGCCAGAATCCGAGAGAAAATGTGGTTCCCGGGGCTGGAGCAGATGGTCGAGGAACATGTCCGGAGCTGCCTGGCCTGCCAGCTCACGGGCGAGCCGGACCGACCCCAACCAATCATCACGGAGGACGCCAGCCTAGTACCTTGGGAAAAGGTTAGTGTGGACTTTGGGAGCTTCCCCGGTGAGGGGCACACTCTGGTGGTGGTAGATGCATACTCCAAATACCCCGTGGGAGAGAAGGTGAGGTCCACGGCGTTTGGACAGGTGGGGCCCGCCCTTGAAAAGATCTTCTCCATGTTTGGTTACCCCAAAGAACTCCGCAGTGACAACGGGCCACCGTTTCAGGGCGCGGAATTTGCCACCTACCTCAGCCAAAGAGGGATCCGGCACAGGCGCATCACACCCCAATGGCCTCAAGCCAACGGAGAGGTGGAACGTTTTATGCGCACCCTAAACAAGACATTTCGCATAGCCATGGTGGAGCAGGCTGACCCAGAGCAACGACTTCAAGAATTCCTGAGGGAATATAGGAGCACGCCCCATTGCACCACCCAAAGGAGCCCGTGGAGCCTCATGTTCCAAGGGGCCAGGAGGGACCTCCTCCCCAGTAGCCGGGAGTGGACACCGGCGCCCGTCGACCAGGAGGGGACCCAGGAGAGACGCGAACAAAGCAATAGACGAGCCAATCACCGCCGGAGGGCCGCATCCAAGAAACCCTCGCTGGGAACACAGGTGATCATTAAAAACAGGCGGCCCGGGGGCAAATTTCAAACCCGTTTCGAACCCGGCCTCTGGACTGTCGAGGCCGTAAAAGGGACCATGGTCACCGCCCGGAAGGGAGGTGAGACAGTGACAAGAAACGCTTCCTGGTTCAGAGCGATGTCACCGGCGGACGGAGGAAGGGGCACTGAAGACGGGTTGCCCCTAGAGAACACTGTGCTGGAAGAGGATGAGCAGGCCACCGTAGAACGTACGCCAGCCACACCAGGGGGGACTGTGGCAGTTCCCATGCCCGTGGCAGCCACTGGTAGCCCTCGGGCCATGACGCCGAACGAGGGGCCCCGATCGGGGAGGTATGGATTGAGGCCAAACCCCCAGCCCAGCCAAAGACTGAGAGACTTTGCATGCCGGCTGAGACCCAACCTCCGACATCAGGGGAAACCGCAAGTATCACAACCAAAATGTGTAAAGTGACTATCATACATGGTTCAGAGTAATGTTGTGGGGGGGGGGGGGAAAGAAAGAGGAAAAGACCCCGGAGTTTGGTAGGGATGTAATGACTGCGGTCTAGTTGTTGTAGCGACATCGAACACACACCCCTACATCCGCAGGCCAGGCGTGGCCTGCGGGGAGCCAATAAAGGGAGGCAGCCCGCTCGGGGGCAGGGCTTCCGACCACAGTACTGAGTGTGGGTGGTTATTGTACTCTCCCCAGTCCCCGAACCCCCTCACCCCGGCCCTCCCATGCCCGCAGCCCGTAGAGCTACGGAGAACAGGACAAGCAGCAAGAGCGAGGTTAGAATGGGCGAGGTGAATGAAATGTTATTGGTTTGGGGATTGTTGAGATAAAATTGATGTTTTGGTTAGGATTGTGTGTTTTACAACCTGTCCTAATAAATGGCCTTTTATGCTTCGAGAACAGTCAGGTCGCAGACCAGTCTTCCCCCGGGGTTTTTGCACATTGGCCCAGAAGGACAGGATGTTCAGGGTACAAGGGGTTGGTCTGGGGGTGGGGATTCGGGCTAGGGTTATAAGGGCCAGGGGAGACGTTTCATCCTCTTCCTGTGCCCAACATCACTGGGGAGGCTTAAGGAAGTATTGGACCAGCCACCCACCCTACACATTTTGGAGGGCATGGGGAAGGGTAGGTATAGTGTGCCAGTTTAGGACGGGTTGTTCAGGTTGGGTGTGTGCAACATTTTGGAGGGGTGGGGAGTCTCAGACGGGCGCACCCACACCTCCGGGGGGGAGAAACAAGTGAATGATGGGGGTGCAGGATGCGAGAGTGGATTGGCAGGAAATACAGGAGAATGTTGAAAGATAAGCGAGGAGGTGAATGGCGAGTGGAAGAGGCACAGAGTGGAATGAGAAGTGAACGGCAAGAGCGAGGGGAGAATGGGTGAGGTGAATGAAATGTTATCAGTTTGGGTATTGTTGAGTTAACATTGATGTTTGGTTAAGAAGTTGTGTTTTACAACTTCTCTTAATAAATGGCCTTTTACGCTTCAAGAACAGCATGGAGTGTATTTATTGCGTGACAGTTCCTCCCGCAGCATTCGCTACTCTGCCTTATCTCCTCCCTCCCCTCCACCATTGGTACTCCGATGCCCGTGTGAATGCTTTAAAGGGCCAGCTTCTCGCAAACCCACAGGCTGAGCCCGAGCAAGCGGCAGCTACGCCTCTAATCCCCGCCAAGGGAGGCTGCTGCACCTGCTCACCAGCAAACAACACGCCAGAGGTACTGCAGTCACCAGGATCTGCATAGTATCATTCATGGCCCTGGCACACAAGGAACACAAAGACTTTAACCCTCTCACATCGGGTGCCACCACGCCTTACCCCTAAAACAGTTGTCCTCATTCCGCTGCTCAATTTCTTGATCGGAGACGCGGCCAGCATGCTCGCCGTAATTACCCTAATCCCCTTAAAGGGAGCGCCCGCGTTTGTCCCGTAAAGCTCTGATGTTATCGGAGCGCCTTCTGTTTTTTTATTTTCAGGCTCTCCAGCTACAGAAGAAATAACATGAAGCTGCAGAAATACTGTTTGTAACCTGTATTTTTGAGTTCTAAAAAATATAACTTACTATCCCGTATTGCCTTGTAACCCTCCCCCCCGACCGCTCCCCATTTGGTATGTTCAATTCTTCTGTTATTGCCCTTGTTTGGAAACAGCCGAGCCCTGTTCCAGCATCCATGTATAACTCAGGGGGCCATCTCCTAGTGTTCTGTCAGAGAGAAGCTTGTGAAAATTCTGCTCGTAGCAGCAGCAGCTTTCATTCTAGATTCCTGGAAAGTGGGCGCTGTATGGGGAAGGGCCTGTGTACCCAACAAGTCCCATGATTTAGATCTGAGTAATCCTAATGGGAGGCAAGTTAACCATTAACAGCTCTCTAGTGCGGCAGGGATTATTATACTCACAAAATTAAGTAGCAGCATTTTTTTAGAATGAACTCTGGAGCACAGACACCCGACATTGCCGAACATTCCAAACATGGCAAAGCACCTACTTCACTCCTCTCTATGCAAACACAAGTCACTTGCTGCCAGCGTGTTACTGCAACCATACAGCCTCTGCTAATGAAGTTCGCCCTTGTCCTTTCTGTGTGGCATGCACTGAAGGACTCAAGGACCCAGACTGCGGAGATCCACTGTCCCTACATGCACCCTTCCTTCCAAGCACACACTAGCTGAAAGACGCGCCAGGTTCAGCCGACAGACAGTAACCGAGCCAGATCTGCCATCTCTTTAAGGCTCCATCCAAGGAGGAGGCAGCAGCCTTAGGCTGGCCCCACAATAGAGCAAGGGCTTTGAAGAAACGGGAGCTTCTCTTCTACCCTCAGCCCTCACATGGACCCAGGGGAGCTGTGAAGCACACCCAATGCCTTTCCTCACCCGGCAGCCTCCATGCACCGCTTTACACAGAAGCAGAAGGAGACATTGATAGAGCTGATCAACAGCCCGGGTCTGGACGGTGCATGAGGGCGGCGGGACAAGGAGCTTCCTTCCAAGGCTTCTCAATTTGCAGAATTTGCAGCACCCATGGTCGCAAATCTGTACTACCTTCTTGGTCCCAGGAGCTACTATGGATTGCAGACACTGGCACAGTAAGATGCAATGGGCTCTGATGTGTGCTAAAAGAAATGGGCCAGTGCCCTGGCATTGGGTGACCACTTTTTCATTCCAGAGCATTGCTTTTACATATTATGAACCAAGACTACAACTCCCAGAATGCACTGGCATGTAAAAGGAAAGTCCAGGACGAGAAAATTGGCTGTCCCGGAGATTTCAATCCATCAGGTCAGTCTACCCTGAAGGGTAGTGCACTGCAAAAAACATTTGGAGTGCAGTGGGCGCCCCACCACCCTGGGCCGTAATACCACTGCTTCATAGCTGCTCTTGTGCCCTACACTAGACTGGGGCAGCATTATTACAAACCCCTATGTTATTTTCTACTGTTCAATTTGACGCACTTTGATTTTTGTTTAACGTAGTCTATCAACATGCAAAATAGTTGTGTGTGTTTCTGTTCTATGTGAGAACCAATGCACATCAACCAAAATAACATACATGCTGTACAGCTGTCAGTCCGTTTTCCACCCTTGCTATTGGCCTGATAATGCGAATTTACAAGTCGCTGATAACAATCTACTAAACACTGACAAATCCATCTTCAGCTCTTGCAAGCCTTTGACACGGGTGACCACCAAATAACACCTAATATAATCTCAAGTTGTGGTAATGCGCCTCATGATGAAAATATAATTTATTTTAAAAGAAAACTGAGAAGAGCCCACAGTTCAATTCACGTGAAAGGCAAATGCCATCACAGCAGCACAATCCTTTAAATGGAACACTTGTGACATGACAGGCCCTCCAGTGTAATGTCGCAAGGGCCAGGGGACGCGCACCTCTTTATCACTCCATGAACCTATTCCCTGATCTCAACCACTCCCTTGGACCACAGCACACCATCTAGTGTTAACCTTCTGTTGTCCTCTCCTGTGCTTACCCTCATGCCTCCAGTGGGAGCCAAGTCCTGTCCTTCATTCTTGCATCTCATCTCGGCTTCCCTCTTTAATGTTACAGTCCCTCCTATTATATTGCCCTTCTGACACACTCCTTCAGTGTTTAAGTTGTAAACAAATAAGTGTTGGGGTCCTCACGAGGAGGCCCCTGCAGCGTGCACCACACATTGCTCCAGCCCGCGCTGCTCATGACAGTAACAAAACTATTACATTTCAGACCCCTAAAGTGTGACTATTCATACTATTCCAGGCCCTCAAAGCTACAGAATGGCATCAGCACTGGTTATAGTCATTTTAATATATCTTCAATTAATAAGCATGTGCTCATCTCTAAATTAGACAGTCAGCGCCACCATGGTACAGAGTGTCAAAAGTGCTGTGCACCGGAAACCCCTGGCTCAAATTAAGCACTGCACTCGTTGCTCTTTCCTGTTACCTACTTGAGTTAGGCACTCCTCTTTGGGCCCTGAACGGTAGGAGTGGCCAGAAGTCTGGCATTTAGGCTCACAAAATGTTGAAAAGTGGGGCTCCATTCTACGTTTCACCTTTGCTCTGTGATCACTTACATAGTACTTGTACATCACAGCGCTCTTTCAGTCTCAGTCCAACAATTTCATTTCCTAGAGGCCTCAAACCATGTAGGCCGCGAGTTTTGAGCCGGTCCGTACAATAAAAACTACAAGTCCCAGAGTGCAACGTGCCACTACCTAAAAACCACGACTGACTGAAAATATAACAAATAACATGGGGCCCCAGTCATCTATAGTGAAGATATAACATATGCACTACTGTCAACCTTCATCTTTTACCACTTCCCGCTTTTCACAGCAAATTACTCTCCCTTCTTTTCCCTCTGCCTTGCACACCTCCTCCTCCTTCCCCTGTCTTATAACTGCGTTCTTCATTCCACTGCCGTTCACCAGCACCAGAGGTCCTTTTTAACCGGTCTTCTTCTAGTTCTCTAAAGGCTCAACTATTTTACCCCAGCGTGTCAGCTTGTTCTTCAAGTTAGTTCCACTCTTTCCTCTCAACTAATACATTCCTCTCCATATTTGTTAGAACTGGGGGTCTCTAGTTTGCAGAGGTAGGTACCTTTGACCAAGTAGGGACCCTTGCTTCTAGTCAGGGTAAGGGGGCTACACTCCTAAATAACCCCTGCTCATTCCCCTGGTAGCTTGGCACGAGCAGGCAGGCTTATCTCAGAAGCAGTGTGTAAAGCATTTGTGAACACATACAGTAATACAGTGAAAACACTACAGACACCACACAGGTTTTATGAAAATAAGTATTCTTAACACAAGACCCACACGACATAAATCCACAATACTATAATCAAAAGTAGACTTAAAGATAGTAGAAATAGCTTAGTTCAACTTCATGGTAAATGCGACACGTTTCTCACAAAGTACCTGGAATGCGTAACGCAAAACAAACAATAGGTTCGCAGAGAGGGTGATGCGTCGGTTCCTTGCTTCGGGGGAGGCGATGCGTCTGTTCCTCAGTGCTTGCGCAAAGTAGGTGATGCATCTGTTCCTTACCGGAGAGGAGGTGATGCGTCGATCTCTTACTGCGTTCCGGTCACGATGCGACAAGATGGCGCCTCGATGCGATACGATGATCCGGTGCAATGTGACAAGATGGCGCCCTTGATGCTATGCGACAACGTGACGACGATGCGTGCACGCCCGATGGCCGTGCAGCGAACTCTGTAATTTCTGAGCCATGAGAGGTCCTGCGACACGCTTCTCCGGTGATGTGACGGCAACCATTGCGGTGGCGACATGCTTCTCCGGTGATACGACGACCAGCAGCTGCGACGGACTCATGCTTTGTTGGTGATGCAACGGCGACACCTGCAGCGGCGACACACCTCTGGTGATGCGATGATAACAGTTGCGGCAGCAACACGCTTCTTCTCATTGAGTTGCGCTTCCAGCTCCCGACAACACGCAGGCTTCTGCAGATAGAATCCCCAGCAAGGGAATTCAGGGGGAAGCTGGTGGTGAAGTCTTGTATCCCTGAGACTTCAACAGGAGGCAAGCACAGTTCAAGCCCTTGGAGATTCTTCTTCGAGATGATGAAAGTTTCAATAAAAGTCTTTCCCCTTTCCTTGGCAATAAAGAAACCACTGTAAGCCAACCCCAGAAAATAGCACACTGGCACAGGGGCAGTCAACTCCTTCTGCTTCTCTGGTTCTTCTCCTTGGCAAAGGTCCGTCTTGATTCCCAGAAGTGATCTAAAGATCTGGGGTCTGGACCCCAATATTTATACCCGTAAATCCTTTGTCCTCTGAAGGCAGAGGGTGCCTGTACCTAGTCAAAACCAGTTCTGTGCAGCTTCCTGGCAGGAGGTGGAAACAGCATTGTTGAAGGCAGACCTGGCCCAGGTAGCTGAAAGGAAATTTCCTCCCCCTACTCTCTATTCTATGAAGGCTGGGGGCACTGAAAGGAAATCTCTGCACCCTACTCTCTATTCAGCCATGGTCCTATTCAGCCCAGCCCTGACCCATCAGACTGCTGGAGCCCAAGCCCTCCTGTCACTCACAAACCAGACATGTAATACACAACCTAGCAGAGGCAGGCTGGATGGTTAGGCAAGAAAATACCTACTTTCTAAAAGAGGTATTTTCAAACATAGAATGTTAAAACCAACTTCACTAAAAGATGTATTTTATTATTCCAAGTTCAGGCATAGTAAATTTATTTACCTATCTTGTTCCTAGAGTCAATTAGGATTATAAGATGTTATAATCAAACTGCCCATTCTGGCCTATGGGAACAGGTAGCCTTGCAATAGTGAAAAACGAAATTGGCTGTAATTCAATATCAGGACATGCCACACACATCAGGGCATGCCCTACCTTTCACATACAATGCACTCTGCCCTAGGGCCTACCTTAGGGGTGTCTGATATGTAGAAAAGGGAAGGTTTAGGGACTGGTAAGTGGGTGCACTTACTAAGTCAGTATGGCAGTACTGGACTGCACACAGGCTCTGCAATGGCAGGGCTGAGACACATTTTACAAGCTGCTTCTGTGGGTGGCACAACCAGTGCTGCAAGCCCACCAGCAGCATTTGATTTACAGGCCCTGGGCACACATGGTGCACTATACTAGGGTCTGACAAGTAAATCAAATAAGCCAATCATGGAGTCACTAATCCATTACATCAATTTAACATAGGGAGCACTTGCACTGTGGCACTGGAAAGCAGTGGCACAGTGCCCAAAGCATCTAAACCAGCAAAACATGTCAAAAACAGAGGAGACATCAGTTAAAAAATGGAAGGGAGACTCACGCCAAAGGTACCAGGTCTAACAATATTACTTTCAAAATATTCTATACAAGGCTCGCAAATTTCTATTCACCATACCATATAATTAAAAAACACAGATACCCTAAACAACACACAATTCGACCCCACCCAATTCCATAACTTTACAATTCCAATACATACGTACATTTACTCCACTGAAAACAAATAAACATATGTAAAAAAAACATTATCACTTACAATACCAATAGCTCTAACTTTCACAAATGCGAGACTGATTGCATTGCAAATGCTTGTTCGTATTATCACCAGGGTTCCAGTTCCCTGCGCATTTACATTAACAGTTACAATGATTCACTTTCTCTTTCGACCTCATAAAATTCCCTGATGGTGGTTAGGGCGATACATCATCCTTTCATACCTAAACATTTATTTTGGCAAACTCTCATTTTCACGTCAGTTTCACATTTTATTTCCAGCATCGAAGGGTTCTCACCTTCACTGCTGACAATGTGGTGGATGGACATCTTTTGGTATGAAAGGCAAATAAGGCAAGCCAGATGTCCCGTGTATTATCACTGTTTTAGCATTTATTATTATGCCTGTGTTTATTTTCAGTTTCACATTATCTGATATCCTCTTCCAGTACCTAGGGAGGAGCATTTTCATAGTATATTTACTATTGCACTATTTTCAGCTACACACTTACGACAACTGGAGTTTGGGGGTATATGTGTCTTGTTCAGTCTGACCGGTAACCAATGGCACCTCTTTAGGATTTTAAAATACCTGAACTCAGCCCTTTATACTTTTCCCCCAGAAGTTCTTCCCAGTCCCCCTCGTTAAATTGGATGCCCAGACATTACTCCCACCAGGTACATAAGTTAGATAAATTTTCTTTTGAGAAAATATGATTAACTAGTGTTAAGTATAATTCTGAAATCATAGTCAGAGAGGATGTGGCCTAATGGCTAGAGCAGTTGACTTTGAAGCTGGGGAACGGGGTTTGAGTCTCAGCAGGGACGCTCATAATTCTGTAATTCTGGGCAAATCACTTAATCTCCAAGTGCCTACCAAAAAATGAATGTGTCTGTCTGTAACGTAACTGGTGCTCATGTGAAGCGCTCTGATACCTGTTATATCTGTGACTGAGGCACCATGTGGCTAGCGTCATCTGCGGTACAGGCGAGTTGAAGTCCCTACATGGATGTCTGGCCAGCCAGGAACCTCGGTAACATCACTAGGCCGCTCCTGCAGCTCACATCATCAGTGTCCCCAGATTCCTCTGCCAACAACAGTATCTCCCTTTCACTGGGAGATGGCCACAGTTGAGGCGGTAACCTCTTGAATGTGGAAATATTCCATGTGATGGTCTGCGCAGTGACACGTGTGCCCTTCCGATGGACAACCATCCATGGTTCTTGCTCAAAAGGCAATCAAAATTTGCTGCCAGTGTATCGATTCTGTACCAGTACCAAATCACCCACCTTTAAGTCGGACATCTTGGCTTGTCATCGATGACTGGCATAGTCATTTAACTTCTGACGGCTTCCTTGGAATCGTCTGTCATCAGTAGGATCGGGCTGCCATCCAGGGATGATGCGGCATAGAATCCACCATGGCCCCACCAATGGGGAGGTGCCCAGGAGCTCTCCCAGTGGTGGAGTGAGGTGTCCGGTGGTACTCACGAAGGAAAGCATATATTGCAAGTTCAAGAGGTTGTTGGCTCGCACATGTAATCCGAATGACCGCATTTAAAGTTTTCATGAATCTTTCGGCCTCCGCATTGTCCTGAAGCCACTGTGGAGTAATCTTCTTGTGAGTAATGCCAAGGGACGACAGATAGGTTGTGATCTCCTGTCCATGAAGGGGAGGGCCATTGTCGGTTCGCAGTTCCTGTATCAGACCATGAGTGGCCATGACCTTCTTCAATTTGGGATTACCTCACTGGCACTCAATGATGATACTACCTCTACCTCCGGGTACTTGGAGTAGTCATCAATAATTACAAACATATGTCTCCCATCCGGCAGGCTCCCATAGTCAAGACTGGCACACATCCATGGACATTGTGGTCCAGTTTCGGTTATTACAGGTTGATGGCAGACTGGCCTCTCCAGTGGCCTGGCACAATCGAAAAGAACTGACCACTTCCTCAACCTTTTCATCTATCAGAGGGAACCACACCTTGGTTCACAATCTATTTTTGGTTTTAACCAAGCCTTGATGTCCCGCATGGGCTAGTTGAATAACTCGATCTGTGAGGGCAGTAGGTATGACAATGCGATGCCCTCTGTCCGGAACACGATTGCCTGCATTCTGAACTACTCATCCAGACAGAGGAGGGTCCATTTTTCCCAGTACCCTCGGTGGTTATTCCAGCATTTGCATTCTAGATTGTTCCTTCAGAAATTGCTGCACAGACTTGCTTGTACAAACCTTTCCATCTCTCAAGATGGCAGCCCCCATGGAGATTGGAGTCAGCGCTCTAGTCTTCCTGCCTTGCCTTCACGCTGTAGTGTTTCCTCCTGCGAGTGTGCCTCTCAAGCAGTGCACTTCAACTGTTTTTCTGAAGGAGAGAGCAGCGTTCTGAAGTTGTGCCTGCTCTGAGGAGATTTACTGCATCGGGTTTTTGGCTCTGCCTTTTGGCGAAGCAGTGTGCATACCAAGGGAGTTCCTCCCTCTTTCGAAGACTTGTGCCTTGTAGCATTTTTGAACATTAAAAAGGCTTCCCAACGAATTCCAGAGAATGGAAAGCATTCTTCTGCAATTCTCATCTGAGGGCCAGTAAGACTTTGATTTTTGGATTCAGTTTTCTGAGGCTCCACCCACCTACGAATTTTGATTAATGTATTTCAAGCACAGTGATCTTGAGTTCCAGGATAGTATTGTATATACATGTATTTAGTTCATGTGACTCTCAAAACCTAAAAAGAAGAGCTCTAAGAACACCACATTTTTGGTTGCTGGAAAAGAACCCTTTTGATACTGCATGAACAATCCAGAATAAACTTTCCTTTTGAAGTAGTAGGGTTCAAGAACAGAAAGGACTAATCTCCAGCGTCCTATTCAAGAGCGGCTAGCCTTCCGAAAGATTCAGGTGCACTGTGAGATTGAGTGAATGAGTTAAGTGAGTGTTTTAATGGTTTTAGGGGAATTATTCTAACTATAGTGATTATTTATTTGAATGCAGGTTCTGCTTGTAGTTCTACCAATCCTACATGAACGCACCATCTTTTCATTCAAGATATGTGAAGGAGGCGCAGGCAGAATTCCTGAGTCCGAAGCCAATATCTCTTTCTCTCCCGTTCCCCTTTCCCCGATGAGGGTGTTTTAGCGCAGATTACTTAAATTCTGTGCAGACATATGCAGGGGGGATTTGGGAACCAGCACCTGCTCCTGTGGAACTTTTGGCACTAGAAGGTGAGTCCTGACTCTCTCAAAAGGTACCCTGTGGTGTCCCTACTCAGTTCTTGCTGAATATGATACAAGCTCTCCATGATCAGTCGCGCTTCCGGGGTCACCAAAACCCAGTTCTTCTTGAGCCTCTGCCACTGGTGGTTCTTTATAGTCTGCAACGCTTCCTGAAGGCATTCATCTTGGTGGGTAGCTTCAAACAGGACTTTAATGGAAAGTGGAATGAGGCAGGATCGGGCTGTCACATATCGAACATACTCCTCCGTCTCATCCGCATCAGCTTCTTCTTCCGGAGTAGTTGCTCGAGGATGCCGAGACACATAGTCTGCGGGGTTGTGAGATCCTGGACAGTACTCCACCTGACAATTGTACTCCTGAAGTTGAAGCACCCATTTTTCAATTTGCAGAGGTGGTTTAGCAGCTGTACATTTGAAAAAAGGAAGGAGCAGCTTGTGATCTGTGGTTACTGTAAAGGAATTAACATAGACATACAGGTGGAAATGCCAGCACCCCCAGTGAATAGCATTTGCTTCCTTCTCAATCTGGGAATATCTCTGCTCAGTGTTTATTAGTGAGCGACTGGTAAAACACCACCGGGGCGCAATCATCGTCTTCAGTGCAGCGTTGCATCAGTAAAGACCCCAATCCTTTAGGGCCAGCATCTACCGCAATCATTGTGTCCTTGCCGGGGTCAAAATATGCTAATATAGTTTTAGACTAAAGGGCATCTTTAGTGGCCTGAAAAGCAGCTTCCTGTTCAGGGTCCCAGGACTAGGGAACGGACATGTTTGTGAGCTCGCGTAAAGGCTGCCTCAGAGTGGAAAGATCCTGAATGAAATGACCACAATAATTTACCATCCCTAAAAAACTGCGTACCTCCATCCCAGTGGCATGAGCCAGAGCTTCCTTAATGTCTCGGACTTTATCCGGTTTCGGAGTTACCCCAGCATATGAGGATATGTATCTAAAAAAGTGCATTTTCTGTTGTAAGAATTTGCATTTGTTGCGGTGAAGCATCAGACCGGCTTCTGAATCCTCAGGAGTAATTTCCTCAATCTCGCATTGTGTTACGGAATTGTATTCGCATAGATCAAAATGTCATCACTGACATTACCAACCCTGGGGAGGTTTGCCAGGAAGTCCCGAATAGTGTTCTGAAAACACCTCATCCGCGCTGGATATACCAAAGCTTAACTGCTTGTATCGCCTCAGGCCTACATGGGTTGAGAAGGTTGTTATGTATCTCGACTCCTCATCCAAGACCAACTGGTGTTATCCTAACCGCAGATGAAGTTTTGAAAACCAGCTTGCTCCACTCAATTCTCCAATCAGGTCATCAATTGTAGGTGTGAAATGATGTTCCCCTTTATCTTCACATTGGGCATGCGCATGTCCATACATATTCGCACCACCCCTTGCTGCTTGGGCTTTAGGGTGGGGACAATCAAGGGGTGGGCCCCGTTATCTTTACAATGATGCCAGCGAACTCTAGCTTGGCCAATTCCTTTTCCACCAAGTGTGGTAAATGGAACAAAATGCGCCTGTGATGTAAGTCTATGGGCTGCACTGATTTATGGATATGCAGATGGGTCTCCTTGCCTTTAAGCACCCAGTACCTTCAAAGACAGCGGGAAATTCGGCCAAGATGTGTGGGATGGCTTCCTGATGGACCCTGAAAGCAAAGGTGACAATGCCAAGGTCTTCAGCCGCCCTGCATCCCAAAAGCATACCATGGCCTTCTTTGGCAACATATACTTGAGATGCTACAGACTTGGGGCCATAGGAGATGTTCGTCTTGAATTTCGCTTGCATTACCAGAGACTTGTCTTGACCATATGCAAATACCTTGATCATTGCAGGATTCTGGGGTGGGACCTGTTGAAGAGCCTCATAAGCCGACATTATGTTAATGGTGGCTTCAGTGTCAATTACGACAGTAGTGACCTGATCTTCAATTTGTGTCTGGCATTGTAGCAACCGATGTGAAGTTTGAGCAGCGGTGCCAATGGTGGAAACAGAGTGGACAGTATGCTCTTCATTGTCGTCATCATCCATGTCACTACCTCCCCTTCTTACTTCCGGGAGCATGTTCACAGTGAGGCACTGTTCCCGACCTTTGCCAGAGCGACAAACATGCAGGAAATGATTGAGTTTGCCACACCCCGTATATTTTTTTCCTTGGGCTGGGCCTTCAGTGGGCAATAGCTACGACCACCACAGTATCCTGAGGTCCGTGTTCGCTGTCTCTCCGACTTGGTTTAGCCATAGCATTTACTATGATGGCATTGACGGGTTTAGTCTTCACCGGAGCTTGTAGGGCTGCTTCCATGTGGGCCGTCCTAACGAGGGGACAGTACTTTGGTCCTTCACAGCGTTAAAATATCCAATAAGGATTTTCCCAATTCCTCGAGTATCCGCTCACGAAATATTGCTGAGGCACACCCTTGTATGATTTGGCCTTGTATTTCCTCATTTTCGTTGTTGAATCCATATGTACTGGCAAGTTCCTTAAGGTGGGCATGGAAGGCAAGCCTGCTGTCATGCTTGACAAAACATGAACCAAAGTGCTCTGTGAGAGCGGCTATGAGGGTGAGGTGTGTTTTGGGCACTGCTTCATTGATGGATTTAGATATTTTATAAATGTCCCTTCCCCATATATGCAGAATCATATCTCTCTTTTGGGCAATGTCAACTTTGGTGGCTTCAAAGAAGAGTAGAACCCTTTCCACCTACTCTTTACATCTGGGGACTTGCGGCGACAAGATATCTTCCACTGTAAATGGCTCAACGGGCGGAATTGTTGCCATTGTGAGGATAGTGCTGGGTGTCACTCAAATAGACCCTGAAAACAATCCACTCTCGTAGATGTTGTACGTTTCTTCTTCGTTTTTTTCGGTTCACTAACAAAATATCGAAGTATAAAATATAGATGTTAAAAATATCGAAAAAAATATATAGAATGCAAAAATATTGACTCACTGGGCCCGATTCACAGAACTAACTTAAGACAAAATCCTAAACTTACTACCAATTTGGTATTCACAGAAGGCACTTACTCATTTTGGTATTCACAGAAGGCACTTACTCATTTTGGTATTCACAGAAGTTAGGAGTCCTAACTTTAGGACTCCTAAATGCCTTCTGTGAATACCGAAAGTCTTAATATTAGGATTTTTCTCAGTTTAGTAGTAGTATAGTTAGGAGTCCTAACTTCAGGACTCCTAAACCGAGAAAAATCCTAATTTTAACACTTTCGGTATTCACAGAAGGCATTTAGGAGTCCTAAAGTTAGGACTCTTAACTTCTGTGAATACCAAAGTGAGTAAGTGTCTTCTGTGAATACCAAAATGAGTAAGTGCCTTCTGTGAATACGAAAATGGTAGTAAGTTTAGAATTTAGTCTTAAGTTAGTTCTGTGAATCAGGCCCACTATACTTATACAGGTAGGTACAAAAATATTGAATCCAAAATATCAAAATTAAAAATATAGATGTAAAAAATATTGGTTTCAAAATATAAATAAAATAATAGATATTAAATATATATAAAATACTAATATTATCTTTAACAATATAAATTACATTCAATATACATTTTAACTAAATGTAAAAAATAAACTTAATTTAATAAAATGTAAACACACAAACATAATAATTTATACATATACATATATTTACTTTAAAATAATGTATTAACTTTAATACAACAGTCGGTAAAGTGTTGGATAGCGAAGGGGTAAAAATTACTATTCCAACTCCAAAGAGTGCAACAGTAGGGAAAGTGTTGGATAGTGTAGGGGTAAAATTTACTATTCTCACTCCAGTGATTGCAACAGTTGGGAAAGTGCTGGATAGCGAAGGAGTAAAAATGTGTATTTCCCACTCCAAAGTGTGCAACAGTAGGGAAAGTGTTGGATAGCGGAGGGGTAAATATTACTATTCCCACTCCAGTGACTGCAACAGTAGGGAAAGTGCTGGATAGCGGAGGGGTAAAAATTACTATTTCCACTCCAGTGAGTGCAACACTAGGGAAAGTGCTGGATAGCGGAGGGGTAAAAATGACTATTCCCACTCCAGTGAGTACAATAGTAGGGAAAGTGCTGGATAGCGGAGGGGTAAAAATTACTATTCCAACACCCGTGAGTGCAACTGTAGGGAAAGTTTTGGATAGCGGAGGATTAAAAATTACTATTCCCACTCCAGTGAGGGCAACAGTCAGGAAAGTATTGGATAGTGGAAGGGTAAAAATTATTATTCCCACAACACCCGGTCACCAACTCGTCGCTTATGTTATGTTTGCGACTCATGCAGACTCAGGCACCATGTGGCTAGCATCATCTGCGGTTATAAAAGGAATGGTGACGCAGCATGAAAGAAGACGCGGATGCCAGCAGGTTACTTGTTTAGCTCCAGCTCGGATCTCCTCTGACCTCACATCCAGCCAGGCGCATATTTATTATCAATGCACCACATGGTGCAGCACCAACCATTTGGACAAGGCTTAGCAGGGGTTTACAATAAAGCCCCTGTACTCAGGGCGTACATAAATCATTCTGTGATGCTCCTGCTACATCACAGGATTGACACTACAATACCCTCGGGTCGAGTTCGCGCTATATAAAACTCTAAAACAATAAAATAAATACCTCTGTGTTCCTTCCATATCATTATGTATCTTTAGGTAAAGTATCTAGATGGTGTAATATAAGAGTCTTCTGTCTTTTCTTTGAGTCAATGAGATAGTTGTAAATATCTCCATAATTGTGATGGAGGCGGTTCAAAGTCTGTGATTAATATGTGTAAATCTTTAATAGTATCTCTGAAAAGTAAGTCATCAATGGTTGCAATTCCCTGGGTTTTCTAGAGTGACCAACTAATTTTGTGTCCCCCTACGTAAATGTCTCCATTCTCCCATAAGGGTGCTTGTGAATATATTCTTGGAGAGATTGTGAGTTATTTATGTGCTCCAATGCCATGTGAAGTGGGAGGAATATATTATTGGGTTATGTCCGGCTAGTACTTGCGGTTGTCATCTATAATATGTAGTCAACTCCCCTGATGTACTCAGGATATGCTTTTCCATTTCACCACTGACGATACCCTCAAGATCATGAAGAACATGCACTCCAGAGTACCCTCAGACGCCTGACCGCACCACGTATTCAACAGAGCCGGCACACCATCGTCCCTGAACTCTGCTGCACCATTACTGCTCCATCAATTCCACCACCTTCCCAGAAGACAGGAGACATGCAGAGATAAACCCCTTTCTGAAGAAACCATCTGCTGACCCGACGGACCTCAAGAAGTTCAGACAGATCTCTCTTCTCCCCTTCCCAGCTAAGGTCATCGAGAATTAAATAATCTTAAAAAGAAATAAAAATCTTAAAAAGAAATAAACAATATTTAAAAAATATACGATTAAATATATTCAACATTAAAAGAACACATATTGCAATATTAATCACATATAACAAAAAGGTACAAATAATATATAAAATAAATTAAGAAAAACATTTATAACCAATATTTATTTAAAAGGAGTAAATATTAACAATCAAACAAATTATTTAAAACAGAAATGTATCTATTTTATTTCCTACCCTATAACACCACACCAATACAAAAAGACTTCAACCTTTTTATTTACATTTATTTACATAGTTAACATAATTAATAATACATTTAAAAACTATTATTGATAAACAAAATAATAAACATTCATTGAGTACACATTCTTTAAAACTATAATATCCACAACACACACCTAAAATGTATTACACAATTAAATAATTAATTACTAATTAATTAATTTAAAGTACTTAACAACTAATTAATAATTCTTCAATAAAAAATAAATTACTTCCGACCCTTCCCACCATGTACACCTATAAATCAATCAATCAGGGGAATTACAAGCACACTACTCACCCGTGAGGGTCTCAAGGCGCGGGGGGTATACATCACAACACACACCTAAAATTAATTACACAATTACCATCATTAATTAATAATTAATTAATTAACAACTAATTATTAATAATCAATTAAAAATAAATTACATCCCACCCTTCCCACCATTTTCACCTTTAAACTCCACAACACACACCTAAACTTATGTACACAATTATCATAATTAATTGCCAATTAATTCATTAAAATAATTCAACAACTAATTATGAAATAATTAATAATACATTAATTTACACATTTAACGCTATAACATCTCAATTAAACAAATATTAATAAATAAAAAGTATTCAATAAATATAATATAATTAAATTACTTCCCACCCTATAAACCCACAACCTGCTACGGAACTAAAAACACAAAACTCAAATAAAAAACTAAATAATAACAACTAAACATAATCAATACATTTTATATAATTAAATGACTTCCCACCCTATTCCCCTATATACCACCACGCTACAGAAATAACATTAATAAAAAATCTTTTTTAATAACTATATTTTTGCAAACGATATTAAACTCTTCGATATTTTTTAAATCAATATTACTTACCTAAAATCGAAATTCTTGACCGCGAGAATTTGTTCGTCGATATTCCTGACCCACGATATTTATGACACGATATTTGTGCAATTCGATATTTTTACTCGATATTTTGTCCCTGTGCCGTATTCTTTTCCTACTGTGTCTTGGCCAGATACAGTTCAAACTTGTCCTCCCTTCTGCATCATTCACTCCATCTGGTGCAACTACATGCTCCACTAGCAGTCTGCCACTGACCTCAATGTAAGGTCCTGTAGCACAGTTCCTGATACTTGGCCTGCACCGGTTCTGCAGCCAGGCAAACTGAAACACCCCTGCCAGGTGGACTGAATGAGTGTTGTTTCCTTTTTTTTTTGTCGTAACAACAGCCATTCACAGGAGCAGAACCACATTATTTGACAGAGCCAGCCAGCAGAGGGTGCTGCAGCACCAGTCCTTCTCACCCCCCACATGTTATCTTCCTCGCACACGCAGCTGCTATTATGTCCAAGATGGCCCGCTGTGGTCGGAACGCTTCGCTTCCCTTGTGCTGCATATAAGGTTTTCTCCAACATCAGCCTCCGGCACGCAGGGTCTTCCGACAGCTGGGCCGGCTTTAGCACTGGTGGCGCCCTGTGCGACAATGTTTGTTGGTGCCCCCCACAGACTCCCTCACTACCATCCTTTAACAGTGCCCCCTTAAGTCTCCGTAACCACTCTCTCGCAGATATATTTTTGAATTAGTTAAATAGTGCCTCCTATACCAATGTAGGGTGTCAGAGCACTTTACATCACACACATATTACACAGAGACAATCAGTCAAAAGTGTGTAAATTAGTGTATAGGAAATGTTCCTTAAGCCAGAATGTGAATCACATGCCATCCATACTGGTAGACATTTTAGTTTAAGAGTGCTCGGTTTGAAGAAGCACAGACTCACAATCTTAAACGTAGCCCCATGGCTTTGGGTTACATTTAATAATAAGGATTTTTTTTTGTTTACCGAAATGAACCCTTTTTGAAACATTAGATTAATGAAAGACAGAGGAGAAAATTATATTGCTGTAATCTATACCTTGCAGTTTGCATGCAGCTCTTTTCCAGTTATTAGCTCACTGTTCCATGTTAGTATTTAAACATCTACACTGTTGGTAACAAAAGGATCTCTCTGACAAAATTACTGACCTATTTAAACTATATGCACTTTCGGATCTACATGGTACACATTCTTTGCAGTAGGCACATTAGCCCTCTGTGCTACCATAAAATGAGTTAAAACTTCCACTTGACAAAACTCCTTCTCTCTCCAGGAAGAACATTAATCACCGTAGTTATCTTGACATTTTTATTGTATGAAAATTGCCAGAGGCCAGCAATGCAGCAGCAGGTGCTTTTAAAAAACCATAAAATACTTCCAAGCATGGCACCCCCTCGAAGAGTCAGCACCTGGTGCAGTGGCACCGCTCGCACCACCCCAAAGCCGGCCCTGTCCGGCAGCCGCTCCGAGATCGTGGCACGAGCACCGTGCATGCTGGGAATCCGCACATGGACGCCCCACAATATTCAGGACAACACACGGTCACCAACTCGTCGCTTATATTATGTCTGCGACTCATGCAGACTCAGGCACCATGTGGCTAGCATCATCTGCGGTTATAAAAGGTCTGGTGGCGCAGCATGAAAGAAGACGCGGACGCCAGCAGGTAACTTGTTTAGCTCCAGCCCGTATCTCCTCTAACTTCACATCCAGCCAGGGGCATATTTATTATCAATGCACCACATGGTGCAGCACCAACCATTTGGACAAGGCATAGCAAGGGTTTACAATAACCCCCTTGTACTCAGGGCGTACATAAAACATTCCGTGATGCTCCTGCTACGTCACAGGAGTGACACTAAAATGCCCTTGGCTCGAGTTTGCGCAATATAAAACTCTAAAAAAGTTTTTTAAATACCTCTGTGTTCCTTCCATGTAATTATGTATCTTTAGGTAAAGTATCTAGCTGGTGTAATAAAGGAGTCTTATGTCTTTTCTTTGAGTCAATGAGATAGTATTAAATATCTCCATAATTGTGATGGAGGCGGTTCAAAGTCTCTGATTAATATGTGTAAATCTTTAATAGTATCTCTGAAAAGTAAGTCATCAATGGTTGCAATATCCTGGGTTTTCCAGAGTGACCAACTAATTTTGCTTCCTCCTACCTAAATGTCACCATTCTTCCATAAGGATGCTTGTGAATATATTCTGGGGAGATTGTGAGTAATTTATGTGCTCCAATGCCATGTGAAGTGGGAGGAATATATTATTGGGTTATGATCGGCTAGCACTTGCGGTTGTCGTCTATAATATGCAGTCAACTCCCTTAATGTATTCAGTGTATGCTTTTCCATTTCACTACTGACGACACCCTCAAGATCATAAAGAGCATCCACTCCAGAGCGCCCTCAGACGCCTGACCGCACCACGTATTCGACAGAGCCGGCGCCACCATCGTCCCTGAACTCTGCTGCACCATTACTGATCCATCAACTCCACCACCTACTCGAAGACAGGAAACCTGCAGAAATAAACCCCTTTCTGAAGAAACCATCTGCTGACCCGACATACCTCAAGAACTTCAGACCCATCTCTCTTCTCCCTTTCCCACCTAAGATAATCGAGAAGGCCATCAATGCCCAACTCTCCAAGTTCATTGAAGCAAACCACATCCTGGACCTTTCCCAATCCGGCCTCCGAAGCAACCACAGCACTGAGACCGCCCTCCTCGCTGCAGCAGATGACATCCGAACAGTCATCAACCAAGGCGAAACTGCAGCCCTCATTCTCCGTGACTCGGCTGCATTCGGTACCGTCTCTCACGGCACCCTATGCACAAGATTCCAAAACGCGGGCATCCGCGACAAAGGCCTGGAATGGATCCTCTCCTTACTCACCGACCGAACACAGAGAGTCAGACTACCACCGTTCCACTCTGAACTCACAGAGATCAGCTGCAGTGTACCTCAGGTCTCCTCTCTGAGCCCTAGTCTCTTCAACATCTACATGGTCCCACTTGCAGCCATCGTCAGGAACCTGGGACTCAAAATCGTGTCCTATGCCGGCAACACCCAGCTGATTCTTTCCCTCACCAACGAACCCACAGTTGCCAAGAACAACTTCCATGACTGGATGAAGGAAGTCGCTACCTGGATGAAGAACAGCTGCCTCAAGCTCAACTTGGAGAAGAGTGAAGCCCTCAATATGGGCTCCGCCCTCTCCACCTGGGACGACTCCTGGTAGCCTGCAGCACGTGCAACGTCCCGACGGACCACGCACGAAACCTCTGCATCATCTTGGACTCCTCGCTTACCATGAGCCACCAAATTAATGCAGTCTCATCATCCTGCTTCCACACGCTATGCCTGCTCCAAAAGATCTTCATGTGGGTACCCACTGAGTCTAGAAAGATGGTCACCCATGAACTCATCAGCAGCAGAATAGGCTATGGCACTGCATTCTATGCCAGCATCACCCAGAAACTCCTCAAAAAAATTCAGAACATTCAGAACGCCTCCGCCAGACTTATCCTCAACATCCCCCACTGTAGCCACATCATTGGACACCTGAGAAACCTTCACTGGCTCTCAGTCAGCAAAAGAATCACCTTCAAGCTCCTCACACACGCTTACAAAGCCCTACATGGCGTGGGACCTGGATACCTCAACGACCGCCTTGCATTTCACGCACCCACCAGAGACATCCGCTCTGCCCAACTGGCCCTGGCTACCATCCCACGTATCTGCAAGACCACTGCCAGGGGGCGATCCTTCTACCTCGAAACAAAGACATGGAACACCCTCCCACTCCACCTCAGGCAATCACCGTCACTGCCTCAATTTAGGGAGGACCTCAAGACCTGGCTCTTTGACTGAACTATAACACCTTTGATGGACCAGCAGTCCACCCCAGCACCTTTAGACACTTATGGGTAAGTAGTTGCGCTTTACAAGCCACCTGATTGATTTATTGATTTATTGATTGATGCCACTTTGCACCTGCAGATTTATGACTGTTTTTGAGAATCTGGCACACACTTCTTTCATTCATGTGTAGATTTTGCATGCAAAAACATATGTAACCAAATGTGCTTAAGCCTGGAAAAGATGTACATTTCAAACAGTCAGAATCCAGCACCATTGCGAGCAGGACCCGATTGGCTATTCTGGTACTCTGGGATGTGGTTATAAAGGTTGCTGTCAGTGCAAGATGGGCTGCCATTACCCAACCATGAAGGCTCCTGTGGCCCCACTCTCCTGCCGGGTTCCTTTTATGTGATATTGATACGGGTAGCGCACTAAGCACCCGGGAGGGTATTCAGGCGCTTGGCAGGTATGTAGCTGTGTGGTCCCTCAAATGCTCATACGAAAAGCCACATGCGGAACTCAGGAAGTGAGGATGAGGCTCTGATGTGTTGAGGGAGGCTGTCCCATGCCTTGGGTGCGATGTAGGAGAATGAGCGACCAATGTTATGTTCAAGGGAACACCTCCCCGCTTACGCGAGGGTGGTCCCGTCTGTGACCCGGAAGGGCCTAGGTAAATAAATGGGGGCTGGACCGGATGATCCGGGTCAGTGCACCGAAGCGCAATACGAAGCGTAGGTGTGTGTTTTATATCTCCTCCACGATCCCGGAGTGCATGCTGCCCGCCTACCTCCCGCTGTCCTTCTCAGTCCTATACAGAACGTAACAACTGGCGACGAGGGGGTCTTTTCCGGACTCTCGCTACCCGACGGCTGGATCCTCGCTGCCTGACCCGCTCCGGTGGCGGCCGCCACACGGAGCGCTGCTACTCGCACGTGCGTGCGTCTACACGCGGCCTGTCTCGGCCGCCTCCCTGTTTTTCTCCCGGTCACCGGTGCTGTGTGCTCTTCCTCCTCGCCCCGCATCGAAGCTGCCGTCCTGCACCAAGAGCACGTGGGAGCGCTCTCATCGACCGGCCTGCTGCCTGGTTTGCCCCATCGCATGTGCCTGTGTCCTGGCGGTGCTGCATTGGAGGACGCCCCCCCCTTCAGCCTATTCTTCCCGGTCAGTTGCTGTCTGTGTCTCTGCAGTGGGTTGCTGTCTGTGGTGGCGGCGTCGGTGTGGCGCATAGGCTGCTGTGTGACGGAGGGGTGCCCGCGTCTGCTGATTCCTGCCCAGGGGGTCTTACCTGCCGCCGCCTGGCGCCACGTGGAGTGTGCTCGCCGTCGCTCGACGCCCGGTCCCTGTGACCTGGATGCTGGGTGCCGGTAGGCCGCATCTTGCCGCGGCCTGCGCCGGAAGTGCAGAGTTTTGGCTGTTTTGACTGCGTCAATCCCTGAAGCGCCTCATCTGTCGTTTCGAAGTCTGCCTACACCTGCTGTTTTGGTCCTCCCGCCCAGTCAGCGCCAAGATGACGACGGTTCCCCCGGTGGAGGCGTTCATCGTGGACGGCCCGCCGTCCGCCCAGGTGGCCAAATGGAAAGAGTGGCTGGAGCGCCTGGAGAACTACTTTGCCGCAGTCGGCCTCAAGCCTGAACGACATCGGCCCATGCTCCTGCATCTGGGTGGTTCTGCAGTTCACCGATTGGCCAAGTCCGTGGTGGAAACCGGCCCTCCCTACACCTATGCCACACTCAAGGCGGCCCTGACCGCACACTTTGAGCCCCTAGCGAATCCAGATTACGAACGTTTTCTCTTACGCCAAGCAAGGCAACAACCGGAGGAATCAGTTGACACCTTCTATGCTCGTCTGAAAGAACTGGCAAGCACCTGTACTCTACCGGACACGGATGACGAGCTGCGGGCGCAATTTATCCAAGGCTGTTCGTCCGTGAAGTTGAGAGAAAGAGTCCTCGAACTGCCCGGAATCTCCATGGCGGACATTCTCACCATGGGCCGGTCCAAGGAATTGTCCAAGGTGCGCGCCGCACATATGGAAACGGCCCTCCAACGTCAAGTGAAAACAGAGCCAGTTAACGCGGTGGTGGCGACGACCCCGAAGAAAACGTCTAAGAAGAAGCCGGAACACGGAACACCACCACCCTCGTCTCGTACCTGCTACATGTGCGGAGGCCCGTACCCACACCAAGGTCCATGCCCTGCGCAAGGAAAAAGGTGTTCGGCATGTCGTCGTCTGAACCATCTAGCCAAAGTGTGCCGATCGGCGGGACGTCAGCGGCAACAAAGTCGGCAGATCAATGCGGTGTATGCCCCTCCACCCGAAACTGAGGAAGACGACATGGATGACGATGAGGACGAAGGCACGGTCCATGTAATTCACGCCTTACAGCCTGATGGATGTCCGAGACGAAGGGCACCGAAGTGTCACGTCAAGATTGCAGGGCATCTCACGCCGGTGCTGATCGACACAGGTGCGTCCATTAACATAATGGCCCAGTCCATGCTGAAATCCTTCCCAACTCAGCCCGTCCTGAAGCCAACGTCCATACAGGTGTTTGCTTATGGCTCCGGCACACCACTCACTGTGGTAGGCGTCTTCATCACCGACATCGCCCACGAGGCCAACTCCGTCCGCACCAAGGTGTACGTCACCAAGGAGGGTACGGGGATGCTGTTGGGCTGTCGTACGGCGGAACATCTGCAACTGGTGGTTTTTGCGTTCGCTGTGCACCTGGAGGATGTCGAGTCATTGGTGGAAGAATTTCGAGACCTGTTCAACGGCATTGGATGCCTGAAGGACCACCTGGTACGGCTGCACATAGACCAATCAGTACAACCAGTTGCTCTCAAGCATCGGAGAGTGGCGTTTCATCTGCGGCCCAAGGTTGAAGAGGAACTAAGAAAATTGGAGGCCGCTGACATCATTGAGAGAGTGGACGGACCAACACCTTGGGTTTCCCCCATTGTGATAGCCCGAAAACCAAAACAGCCGGGTGAAGTCCGGATATGCGTGGACATGCGTTTGCCGAACCACGCCATCAAGCGGGAACGCCATCTGACGCCCACCGTCGACGACATTGTTGCGGAAGTCAGCGGATCGCGCTGGTTCTCGAAGATGGACCTTCGGGCGGGCTACCATCAACTCCTGCTGGATCCCGAGTCAAGAGCCATAACCACCTTCTCCACCCATGTGGGCCTGCGCCGCTACAAGCGCCTCAGCTTCGGGGTGTCCAGCGCGGCGGAAGTGTTTCAGGATACCATCAGAGGGGTGTTGGCTGGCCTCAGTGGAGTCATAAATGTCAGTGATGACATTCTTGTACATGCGCCGACTCTGGAGGAACACATGAACTGCCTACGATGCGTGTTCCGGAGACTCCAGGACAGTGGCCTCACGTTGCATCGCGAGAAGTGCGAATTCCTAAAAAAGGAGATAGCGTTTTTTGGATATCACTTTTCGCAACAAGGAGTGTCGCCCGACCCTGCCAAAGTTCGGGACATCCAGACGGCACCGGCCCCGACCACAGTCACCGGAGTGAGAAGCTTCCTGGGCATGGTCACCTACTGTGGTCGATTCATCCGGAACCTCACGAATCTAACAGCACCTCTACGGGACCTCACGAAGAACGCCGCAACCTGGGAATGGGGCCCCAGTCAAGAGAAGGCTTTTCAGGACACCAAACACGCTCTGTCCGCCGAAACCACCCTGGCGTACTTTGACCCCACCCGGGAATCCGAACTGTCGGTGGATGCCAGTCCCATCGGTTTGGGTGCTGTATTGTCCCAGAAGCAACTGGACGGGGAATGGGCCCCGGTTGCCTACGCGAGCCGGGCTCTGACAGAAACTGAGCAAAGGTACTCCCACATCGAAAAGGAGGCGATTGCGATACATTGGGGGTGTCGTCACTTCCACCTCTACCTCTATGGGCAGCCATTCACGGTTCATACTGATCACAAACCGCTGATTCCTCTCTTCATGGGCGTGTCGTCGAAACCACCCCCAAGAATCGAAAAGTGGATCCTGCAGCTGCAGGAATATCAATTCAAAGTGGTCTACCGCCCGGGGACGCAAAACCCAGCGGACTTCCTCTCCAGACATGCCCGGCCAGTTACCCGAGAAGAAGAGTCTGAAGCGCAGGAGACGGAGGAGTATGTCAGGCTGGTGGTGGAACGCTCTCGACCCCTGCCCATCAGGCTCGAGGACATCCTGGAGGCGACCAAACAGGATGACTGCTGGGAGTTGGTGATATCCGCGATTGGATCAGGAAGGTGGCACTCCCTGTTGGAGAACCTGACACACCGCACAGATGATGCACAACTGGCGTTAAGGGCTCTTCACAACGTCCGGTCTGAATTGGCCGTGTCCCCCGAGGGATGTCTGATGAGAGGCACGCGTCTGGTTATCCCCAGGTCATTACAACAGCGAGTGGTGGACTTAGCTCACATTGCGCACCAAGGGGTAGTCAAGACAAAATCCCGTCTGAGGAGCAAGGTGTGGTTCCCTAATCTGGACAGTGTGGTGGAGAGGACTGTCCGGTCCTGTGCGCTCTGCCAAGCGGTAGGCCCAGCGGATCCGCCGGCCCCAATCCTGACGGAAAATATACCTCCTCACCCGTGGCACCGAGCGAGTGCCGACTTTGGGAGCCTACCGGATGGCCGACACATGCTTGTCGTCATTGACGATTTCTCAAAATACCCCGAGGTTGAGATACTGGACTCCATTACGGCGAGCAATACCATACCTCGTTTCGAGAAAATTATGGCCAGCCATGGGCTAATCAAGGAGCTACGCACAGACAATGGTCCGCCATTCGCCAGCCATGAGTTCTCTGAATACCTCCGATCAAGAGGTGTCCGTCATGTAAAGATCACACCACGATGGCCACAGGCTAATGGTGAGGCCGAGCGTTTCATGCGCACCCTGAACAAAGTGCTCCGGATAGCAATGTCTCGAGAGCAGAACATGGAGTGTGCCCTGTACAATTTCGTAAAAGAATACAGACTTACGCCTCACTCGACAACCATGGCCAGCCCTGGGTTTCTGTGCAATCAACGGGTGCTGAATGATGTGTTTCCCCAGGTGACACCATCCTTGCCTGCGTATCGTCAAGTATCCGAACGCCTCCGACAGAGGCGGGCCAAGAATGACCGAATGTCCCAGAGGCGCCATGCCAGGAGCAATGCGTTTGTGGCCGGTGAACGGGTGCTGGTGAAGAATCGACATCCACGAGGGAAGTTCTCCCTTCCGTTTGAACCGGAGCCCTGGGTGATTCAGACAGTCAAGGGCACGATGGTCACTGCCCAGAGGGGCCACGAGACAGTCACCAGGAACATCTCCCAATTCAAAAAATACCGGTGCCCGGCACAACCAAGTGAGATGGTGCCAGAGTCTGAGGGTGGCGAACCGACGGGCGACGTTTTTGATGAGGAGAGTGGTTCACCAGGGCCAGTTCCCCCACGGCCGGGGGCAGTTGTGGAACATTCACCGGGGGCGGCTGGAGCTGAAAGCCGTAGAAATGTGAGCGAAGGTCGAGGTGGACACAGATATCATCTCAGAGCCAATCCAGCGGTGTCGTCTCGACTGAGAGGTTTTGTAATGGACTAGAGAAAAGAAATGCAGTGTTTTCCCGTTCCTTTTTGTCTCTCTCTCTCTCTCTCTCTCTCTCTCTCTCTCTCTCTCTCTCTCTCTCTCTCTCTCTCTCTCTCTCTCTCTCTCTCTCTCTCTCTCTCTCTCTCTCTCTCTCTCTCTCTCTCTCCTCTCTCTCTCTCTCTCTCTCTCTCTCTCTCTCTCT